>NC_071266.1:24061165-24683665 GCF_023375685.1 Ictalurus furcatus
CAATCACGCAGTCTGTGTGCCGGGCCGGGCCGGGCCGGGCCGGGCGTCCTCGTCTCTTCGGCTTCACGGCTTCTGAATCTGCAGAGTCTGTGTATCCGTAATGGCACGTCTCGATATTACGTAACGCACACGTGACGCGAATATGTAATGCCATGTTGACTGGAAAACCGTGAGTCAGACATTGAGACTTGAGAAATTAATCAGTGATTTCAATTTCATGTCATGATTTCTCAGACGCGGGTTAAATATCGATTTGTCATTTCAGGTCTCCTGGATGTAGAGTTCAGTACGTGCCACTGTCGATACGTTCCATTTCCTGTTTCCTGGAAAAGTAGGAGTCCGTTGACCACCACTCTGGGCTCGTCTGAATCTTTTAAAAGATTTATCCCCTTAACAAAAAGCGAGAGAGAGAGAGAGAGAGAGAGAGAGCGAGTGAGAGAGGAGTCTCTCTCAGCTCTTGATTTTCCATTTGCAACTGTAGTGTCCTAAATTCTTTAAACTCATGGTCTATAGTGTCGTAATTTTCTCTATTATAAACTGTTTTTTAAAAAAAAAAAAATTGTTATTGTAAACGGTGTTCCTAATATGAATCTATAATATATGCGTTGTTATTGTTGACATTATACACATCGTTTATCTGATTATTCGCGTAATAATTAAGCCAACACCACTGTTCCACCGCTTTACTGATTTGCAGCGAAATCACACTTAATTCTTTTTCAATCTTAATAACTGACCAAACATATCTTCGGAAAAAGCTTCGTATTCCTAATTGCTTGCCGTGGTTTGTACTGTATTTATCCCTGTACACTATGAAAAACCAAACAGCTCTATGCCAGCTAGTTTCTCGCGCATTAGTTCGGACTTGCTGATTTGTTCTTTGGGTATAGGAAGGCAGACACATTACATGTAGCTTAAAGCCATGAATTGTTTACTGAAAAGACCACTGGAAAATATGAAGCCTGATGAGCAGACACTAGCTAATGAGTGAGTCTAACAGTTTAGCTAGCCAGGATGTAGGTGTTTTTATTTTTGTTTTGATAATGTAATGGCAGTTGAGAGGATCCAAAGATGTCAGGAATGTCAACATTTCTCTCAGATGTGTTGCAAAGGCAGTGGAGACATAGCTAGCTAGCTAGCTAGGTAGTTGTAGCTAGCTAGGTAGGTAGTTGTAGCTAGCTAGGACCTAGCTGGTCACTCTTATACAGACAATATAAAGGCATAAATACTGTGTAAACGAGCTAAAGGTATCAGGAATGTCAACATTTCTCTCAGATGTGTTGCAAAGGCAGTGGAGACATAGCTAACTAGCTAGGTAGTTGTAGCTAGCTAGGACCTAGCTGGTCACTCTTATACAGACAATATAAAGGCATAAATACTGTGTAAACGAGCTAAAGGTATCAGGAATGTCAACATTTCTCTCAGATGTGTTGCAAAGGCAGTGGAGACATAGCTAACTAGCTAGGTAGTTGTAGCTAGCTAGGACCTAGCTGGTCACTCTTATACAGACAATATAAAGGCATAAATACTGTGTAAACAAGCTAAAGGCATCAGGAATGTCAACATTTCTCTCAGATGTGTTGCAAAGGCAGTGGAGACATAGCTAGCTAGCTAGCTAGCTAGGTAGTTGTAGCTAGCTAGCTAGGTAGTTGTAGCTAGCTAGGACCTAGCTGGTCACTCTTATACAGACAATATAAAGGCATAAATACTGTGTAAACAAGCTAAAGGCATCAGGAATGTCAACATTTCTCTCAGATGTGTTGCAAAGGCAGTGGAGACATAGCTAGCTAGCTAGCTAGCTAGGTAGTTGTAGCTAGCTAGCTAGGTAGTTGTAGCTAGCTAGGACCTAGCTGGTCACTCTTATACAGACAATATAAAGGCATAAATACTGTGTAAACAAGCTAAAGGCATCAGGAATGTCAACATTTCTCTCGGATGTGTTGGTAAATTACTAATTAAAGACCCCAAACAAAAAAGGCTAACGAGCCAGGCTAACAATTTAACTAGCTAATACATAGACTTTTAAGTCTTATACAGACAACAATGAGGAGTAAATACAGTGGAGAGGAGCCAAAGTCGTCAAGAAGATCAACATTTCTCTCAGACGTGTTGGTAAATTATTACCAAAATGTTTCATACGACTAAAATGAACTGCGGTTCCAATTAGCATTTACCGCTAGCCGAACCTCAGTGGAGTCTGCCGTGCCGAGAGATGTGTTGTATTCTTTCAACACAATTGACAAATACTGTTGAAATGTAATGAAATCAAAGCAGTTCCTGGTAGTGAGGGAAGGTTTTCAGACCTTACTGTAGACGCACAGTTTGTTCAATAGCGCATTTTAACACTAGACGGTGTGTTTTTCTAGCTTTTCATGCGCTTTTATCCTCCTCCACACATGTCCCTTTTCCTCAGTGTCATTACCGTGATCCAAAAGACTCCAGCAGCTCGGTAATATTAGTTACTTCAGCTGTGTTGATTTTTTTTTGTTGTTTTTTTTTTTCTTCACTTGGCACCTTTTGAAGGAGACGTTTGAATTTTACCTAATGTGCTGTTTTTTTTGGATGCCGGTACGCGGCAGTTCGCGTCTTACTTCTGTTGCCTTTCAAGGCCTCGTGTAACGAGTACCACTTGAGGTCTTCAGCTTCAGTCTAGCATTCCTCGAGCTTTCAGTGGCACAGGAAGTTATTTTAATTTAGAGTCGAGTCGTTTTCCCGAAACCAATTTCAGCCTCGTTTTTTGAAATCCTTATGCAAATATGGCAATGAAACAAGGCCGTTAATGTCAACCTGAGCGTGTTTTACTGACTCGTCTGCTCCCTCCTGCATGTGACTGATGGGTACGTGCAGCCTGGAGCCTTTTAGAGGTTTTCAGGGCTTTTAAGGCTTTTCGCAGTTTGACTTTCAGAGTCTGCCTGCTGCATATTTGTGGCCTCGTCACATTTGACAGTGTGAGTCGGAGGTAACTGCCTGCTGGTTTTAAGGCTCGCTAATACCGTAGGCCATGAAGAGAAGTGTAAAGGGTTCTTCCATCCATCTTGTTTCTTCTTCTGTCTTGAGTGTGTGTATGTGTGTGTGTGTGTGTGTGTGTGTGTTAACCTGATAAAGGCCGTGTGGGTGTATATGAGTGTGAGCAGATGTGAGGGGTTTAACAGTCAGTTCAGCCATGCATGGCCGTGTAGACACATCCTGTAACACGAGAGCCCCAACACTTCAGTCGGGATAATTGATTATTGCCGAGTACTTCATTTAAGACGCAGTCGACTCCACCTGTCTTGGCGTGTGGAAACTACCAGACTTAACCAACGTGCACTTTACACTCAAATGAAAATGTAATGCAACCTGGAGAGTACCTAGGTCTAGTCTATGGATATTCAATGAAAATTCCTGAAGGTCATACATTAAGGTTATAAGCAACTAACATGACCGGACGAATGGGGGCGATCTTTAAGTTTTTAACGCTTAACCATTCGGGATGAGGTCATGGATACGAATGTTAAGTTTCATAGTGGCGCTTCATGTTCGTAGGGACAGATGAGCGGAGATGTGAAGGTGAGGTGATGAATAACCACGTACTTCTCTGTCCAGATGTCTTTCAACATTGGGTTTTTGTCGAAGAGGGTAAATTGAATAAAATATTTGAAATCCAATAAACTTTTCGTTCGTGATCAGCTACCTTCGGCCGAATAATTTGCATGAACGCGTGTGATTGGCTGCAGTAGATCTACTACAGAAGCCACGGTTCATGTTTAAAAAAACAAACAAAAAAAAACAAACAAACCTGAATTGTTTTATTCCTCTGCTCCAGAGTTTATCGAGTGCTGGACTCGATCCACTGAGATAATTTAGCAGGTCCGGATCTGGACCACATGTTGATGGCCTAAACTGATATTGCAATAATTGCCTGACCTCATGTCCTACTTGAGTGAAAGCATATTTCCTTTATTTCCACCATGTTCTTTAAACCCTCATTTGCTCTATAAGACTATGGCCTGTCAAAATCTAAATCAATGGCTTTCAATGGGAGTGTTCACACCCACTCGTAAAAAACACAGGCTGCATTGCTTGGAGTCATCCTCAGTGACGGAATATAGCCTCCAGTTGATGAGAGCTCCACCCAGAGCTAGGGCATCAGGATGGATCAGGCAGGTCCGGAGAGCAGAAAGGGTCCGGGTCACTGGTATCTCGGTAAAATCATGTGTGGCTCGACAGAAGGAGAGAGAGAGAGGGAGAGGGAGACTGCATTGTCTAGAAAAGGAGCCTCAGCATTCTGCTATCTTCCAAACGGAAACCATGAGCAGTGACTATTTTTTATTTTGAAGTGTCCCCGATCGATATTATGCAATTATCTTGACCCTCGCATGAATAAATGACTTCCAAATGCACCCTTGCATGCTGACTGGAAAATTCTGATTCGATTTAAGACGTGAAAATCTGAACAGCGCCGACATCTCGTTCAGTCTTTCACTTCTTGGGCGCGCTCTGTATGGCCGTCACGAACGTTCCCCTGAACGTGACGGATAGCGTGTTCTCCTCATCTCGTCGCGTACGGAAACAGGAAACGGTGGTGTAGTAGACGTGAGGGTGTCCATATAGGAGAATAAAAAGCGACAGTATGAATGGATGGAAGAGAAAGCGAACTGCTTTTGATTTATACGAATGTACACACTCTCTGGCCCCCATACGTCGTGTGTATGATGGCGTGCCACAGAATGTAAGATGGCTGGCTGTTAACACCGCTCTCCGCTGAAGAGGGGCCTCTCTTTCTTTGTTGCCTCCAAAGTGAGGAAAGGAGGGAGGAGTGAGAGCCTGAAGCGGTACGAGCCGTATAGATTCGCGTCCTTTTGCTGAGCAGTGACATGCTTTTGGTTGCCACATGTCTTTTCAAAACGTGTAAAATGTAGTGAGTGGAAACTAGGTCAAAAGAGAAGTCTTGTCAACTCTCTCTTTATATATAAAGAGAGAAAGGGGGAGGGTGGGAGCATGCTTGCACTGTCTGGGCCTCTCTGCGTGTTTCCTTCCTGCAAGAGGTAGTGCGACCTCGAACCACCACTGCCCTGCCAGGCATGAGGCCCGGGTCTGTGTCTGCTTAACCACAAGCCTCTAGCTCAGATGGTTCTCCGTCTGCAATTTGGTGCTTTGTGAGTACAGGAAGAAGAGCAAGATTGAAAGGGTCGGTGTGTCTCCAGCAGGGAAGAGTGTGAAGCCTAACACCAGTGGAAGGATGAATATGGCAGAGTGCGAAAGAGACTGAAAAGCGTGGTGGCGAGAGGGAGAGTGGGTGGTGCCATGGGGCAGGCTGAGCCACTCTCTCCCCACCTGCCCCTTGTCTGAGGTCTCTGATTGGCTGCCAGAGCAGTGGAAAAAACGAAGCACTGTGTTATTGTTGGGTGGGCAGCTTGTACATGCCCGGTGCTCTCGTCTGCTTTTTCCTGCCTAGTCATAAAAGCCAAAACCTTTTATTTTTTCAAAACGCTTTTTGTTTTTTTTTTTGTTGTTGTTTTTTTTTCTTCCCAAAATGGTGCCATAGCAAAAAATCGTGACTATAAGAAATGGTATCATTTCTGAAACAAGTACTGTGATCTTTTTGGCCTAATTATTTTATAATTGCAGTATATTAAAATACACGAATTCTCAGTGCTCATGGATAATGATTGACTAGGATTCATTTTAACCAAAAAAAAAAATATATATATATATATAAACACTTTTTTTTTTTTTTTTTGTTAAAATGAATCCTAGTCAATCATTATCCATGAGCATTGAGAATTCGTGTATTTTTAATATACTGCAATTATAAAATAATGATGATGAGTCTTTACTGGTCACGTATACGTTTTACAGCACTGTGAAATTCTTTTTTCTTCACATACCCCAGCATGTCAGGAAGTTGAGGTCAGAGCGCAGGGTCAGCCATGATACAGCGCCCCCTGGAGCAGAGAGGGTTAAGGGCTTTGCTCAAGGGCCCAACAGTGGCAGATTGGCAGTGATGTGGCTTGAACCCCCGACCTCCTGATCAGTAACCCGGAGTCTTAACCGCCAAGCCACTACTGCCCCTGAAATGGTGTTTTGTCTGTAACGTGAATCCTAGATCCCAAAGTAATTTGATTGGAACAAATGATCTGACATCCGAATTACTCTGGGCCGTTATTTTTTTTTATTTCTTTCATATCAGGTTTTAATTGCAAGTTGGCTCCATTGCAACAATTCTTCTATTCTGTTTTACAGTCTTTTTATTTATTTAATTTTTATTTTTATCCCGCTGTTTTTTTTTAAATTATTATTATTATTATTTTATTATTATTTATTTAATTAATTATTTTTAAGCGAATTTGTTTATTTCACACCATCTGCCTAAAATAAAAAGTCCTCAAACGGATGTAAATGTTAATTTGCTTTCAGGAAAAGTGTTTTGTCGTCAGGGGTTTCTCCAAACCATGAACGATGTATGCATTAACTCATCAATTCGTCCTTGAGCGAGTCACCCTTGCTCAAAAGACTAACTGTGGTTGTCAGGAATTTCAGCGATTTGAAAATGAATCTTCTGGTCACCGGTGCAGAACCACATCTGCCGCAACCCGTCATGCAAACACGCAGACGTGCTCGTGCTCAACCTGATCGCCGTTAGTCCGCAAGTTGCGAAACAGATTTGTTATGGTTTGCGTCCCTTATCGAATCGTTTCTCGTTTTTATTAGTCAGTGCTTTCATAGGCGGTTTTAATTTGGCCCCAATCTTCATCTCGTAGCCCGCCGTGAGAACCCGGCTCGTAAACGCATACGTGGTTGCGAAAGGTGTCGTGACCTCGCTCGAGAAACGAACCTGAAGAGCTGCTCTGAGAATTCTCAGCACTGCTGCCCCTGTGTTTTCCCCTCCCTCTGTTTTTTTCTTTTCTGTTTACTGTCACTGCTTCCTCTAAGTGTGAGTGGTGAGTCACTTTCTTGTTCGGGCCACAAGTTTCATCTGCTTTCTCTGTTAAGACTGGAGTTCTAGACACTCCGGTAAAGCCTTTATAAAAAAAAAAAACAAAAAAAAAACACAAAACAAAACTGCTAACTGCTTTCATTAGCCGGTGGAAGCTGAAGAGGAAAAACATCTGTCAGTGTTGTGTTTTCTATCCATCATGACTAGCAAGCTGTTGTTGCAGTGCTGCCTGTCGCAAACCTGACCCATACCATGTGTTGGGCTTTTTTTTAAATTTGTTTTTTGGTTTTGTTTTTAGATAAATCTTGGAAGCCACTTATTTTTGTTTTGTAGAAACCTGTTTTTTTTTTTTTTTTCCCAGGTGAGGAATAACTGGGTCTGTTTTCAACCCTGTCGACTGCAACCTGGGCCTTTAAACCATCTCCCCAGCTAATAGAAAGCCAAAAAAAAAAAAGTGGGGTGGATTTGAGAAGTCATACTAATCGCGCAGTCGTCATTTTTTTCATTTCCGATCAGGTTCATGCCTTTTTGGTGAATTGGGGAGTTACATCGAGGCAGTCATATTTCAGTGCATCTGGGGGAAATGGGGTTTCCCTCTGTACAGCCGATTATCATCTCTGACTTTTTGACAGGAATGTAACCCATCTGAGAGCGGTTTCATTTTGACTCGTCGTAAATACCAGCGAGTCAAGCGATGGGTGAAAAATGAAAGGAAACCGGAGCTCTGTTTATGATCTGCGTCCTTGTCGTAGCACGAGAGCATCATGACGTTTTTCTTCTTCGGGTTTAGGTTCCGAGTGTGTTATTCGGTGCTGCGAGACTTTGAGAGCAGTGCTGGAGTGCGAATGAGGAGTTACTTACTTCCTTTCCTTGTTCTGTAGCTCTTCTGTCACTTAAAAGTATGTTGGGTTCAGTGCGTAATGGTGTCTGTTGGCAGTAATGGGAAGAGACGAAGATAAGAAAGTGTGGGCGGTGGTTGACTGTGTTTCTGTGTCACAATTTAACCAAGCTTCTCATGGAACTGTTCTTGCCTTTCTGATGGTTGTGGTGAGGCTTTGAGTGACTTGACTTGAGCATACGGTTGCACTTGTTTGGGTGGAAATGAGTGGGAGTCAGCTTGTCAATGTAACTGAATTGCAGAATCTAATCAGCATGACTTCCTGCTTTAGAGTCAGACTTCATAGAGACCGCCAACAGTGGAATATCCTCCCGGCTCTCCAATCTACGCAAAACAGTTTCCAGCCAAACTGGAAGTGCTTTACATGATTCAGAATGAGCTCTTGAAATAGATATGGTTATTTTTGGGCTTGCTTGATCTTTTGCCTCAGTACTGGAATCTACTGCAGTTGGATTAAGCATGGTTCTGGGTCTTGTTGATGGCCCTTGTTTGTTTTTATAACAATTTTTATTTATTTATTTTTTTAAAGTGTTTTGCCAAAAAGCCAAGCCAACATGATGATGTTATCAGCCTCCATCCTGTCCAGGGACTCTGCAGGATGTTGATCGTCTTCCCCCATTGCCCGAGTCTATTTTTCCCACAATCCCCCAGTTCTGCATTCAGCTCCCTCCCACTTGGTGGGTCCAGAGGTTCAGTCAGCGGTGACTCTGCCACCCCTCCCACAGGCCTTTTTTCAGTCTCCTTGTCCCTGCATAATGGGAGGGATTGAGCTCGGATCTCGGGTCACGTGTGTGTAACTGGCTCGGACAATGGTGACACTGTAGCTCTGCTTCCCAGCAGAGGCGCCTATAGTTCCTCCTGCCGGATCGGAGAAGAGATTTGGGGTGGGAAGGCCGGTTGATCCGTATCCAGTTTCTCCCCTGGCTCAATGGCACTCTGTGTGTGGTGAGAAAGCCTGGCCGGCTGGATCTTTCGCTCGGGTTTCGGCTCGCGAAGGTGACGACGGACCCATCTTTATCCCTCTGCTGGTCCAAGTCTCTAGCTTTCCATCACGTTTTGGAAAGTGTCACGGTGCTGCATTGTGAATTCTTGACCGGGATTGGGGGATGTACATGGTTGTGTTTTTTTTGTCCTTCTTCAAATCCCTAGTCTTCACCACACTTTGGCTGGCTTGTATGAGAAGTCTGCAGCAATAGGGGGGCTCGGGAAGCCGTCTGGGGAGAAACGGAGAATGTTTTTGGATATAGTCAATCCCAGCAGAATGGAGCCAGCCCAGATTATAAACACTCCCTTTGAGAGCTGTGTTTGGAGGCGTACCATGCGACTAGTAGCACGTCTTGACATCCTAAATCACAGGCAGAGATCAATGGATGCTCTCCAAAGAACGGATGTTTGGGTCAGGCTTCTGCTGGGCGCAGACAGTGGTGGTTAACCTGTCTCTAATCCCTCTGACCCCCTGCCAGGCAGGAAGGACATTGCCCCCTCCATCTTTCTCTATCCCCCTACTTTCCTCTGGGCTTGTTTTATCCACCTACTAAATCCGTCTAGGAAGGCCAGGGGTGGGTTGAGGGGGGAGGATGCTAGTTTTCAGGGTGTATTACACTCTCAATAAAGGTAATTAATGGACCGAAAGGGCAAACTCTGTGTTGTAAAGAGCTGTTTGAATATATGACCACGTATGACCATATTATACGACATAAGCAATAATACGATGCCTGAGTCATATAGGTCAGCGGCGTACAGCCGGAGACCGCATGAGGACATTGTACACGGGTGGTCTGAATAGGTGTCTGCAAGCATAGTTCCGTGTAGTGTGAAAATGTCGAGGTGTCTGCTTGGGTTAAAACGTGAAAACCCGAATCACAGAACAGTTCAGCCGTTCTCCAATCAACGGTTGACACTTTCCAGCCCAAGAAAATCAATGTTTATCTGAAGGGTGGGTTGATCCAGCACTGTTACATGGTACACTGGTGTGAGATGCAGCAGTTTGAAAAGAGCTGCTTGGGTGACTTCACGTGTCTCGGAGGAAGCACACCCTCCCTGATTGGTAGATGTTGTGTGAGCGGAAAGGACTCTCTGGTAGGTGTGAATTGGTACCAAGACGACCAAATTGGGTGGGGGGGGGGAATAGATGTCTCTGTGGTATTTATATGATTTAGTCTTTTTTTTTTGTTGTTCGCAGTAACACAGATTTGACGAACTAAGTCAGCATCTAGACTCAGGAATTCCTGGTATGAACGTTGCCGACATAACGCTCCCAGTTTACTCACGGCCTTCTGAATACTTTTAAAATGTGGTTTTGTCTTTCCTCATATACTTGTCCTTGTTTTTGCATGTCAAGCAAAAACTGCTGAAAAAAGTCTATTCCAGCCTTCAGTTCATTCCCCTGCTGTGAAATCCGGTTAGATAATTCAACTCGAGTGTAGATAAAATTGCAACCATTATCCAGCTGCTTGAGTGCTGCATCGCCCGCCGAATGCCAAACACCAACCTAGCATTGAGTGACAGTAACGTCACGTCTAAGTGGGAGAGAGAGAGAGAGCGAGAGATATGTTCTTCGTACCGTGATCGATGAGACACCTTAAAGCTTCTGCATTTTCTGACTGCTTTAACAGACAGTACTTGTGCGAATGCATTTCGAGGTCTCCGAGTCCAACGGCGCCCTGTAAACAGATCCGGCATGGCTCTTTGAGATAAGGCTGATTGATGAGTGGAGTAGCAGCTCTCCGGAAGCAGGACTCTCCTTGCAGTGGGAGTGTCCCAATCAAGCAACACTTGAGCCCCGGGAAGAAATAAAGGGAGGAGGGTTCGGAAGGACGGAAAGGCTTTTGAGGCGATAAGGAAAAGTGCGATTAAGAGAGGTTAAAGCCGGGTGACGGTCTGAGCTCCACCTTCCTTTCCCATTGAATGAGGGGGCTGGAGGGTTGGACAGGAGCCCAGAGAACAGCTGGGTACTCCGTCTTTCTCCAAAAAAACCCCCAAAAAACGACATATTACATTTTTATTCGAGTGTTGCAGCTATTATCTTTGGATGTTTGAGATGATTGGGAGGAGAATCGAGGATACCTTTGTAGCCGGCGGAGTGTCTTCAGTAATTGCAGTACAATTCCTAGGCCTGTCTGGGCTGGTTGTCGCCGATGCTGGTGATCAAATGTTCTGGGAGCCGAAGAACCAAAAAAATAAAAAAATAATGTAGCATACCCTTTGGTAAGCCTTGGGGAGGAATCAACCTCGTGCTTGTCAGCTCCCTGCGCAGTGTGTCATTATGAAGCCTGGAAGAAGAACTGCGAAATCTGAGGAACGTTGGCAGCAGCCGAGTCATGTCGAGCAATTCGGCCTTCCCCGAGTCGCTACGCAGATGTGCAACACAACTTTTGAAATGTGAAAACAATGTTTACCTGACTGAAGAGTTGTGTAAACATACCCGTGCTCTGCGTCTTTTCTTAAGCAAGTGTATCTGCTGACAGTTTGTCGTCTTTTCCCAACGTCTTTTCTGTTTTCTTCCAGCTCTGCCGCTCGATTCTTTTTTTTTTTTCTTTTCTTTTGTAAAGTTTGGGTGTGCGTTTCGTGAAATGATGAAACGTTTATGTAGAAAAAGAGCCGAGGCCTGTGGCGCGCTAAGCATCTTTAGGGGACCTGCAGAAACGATACCGATGAATCCGGCAAATTGTCCGGCGAGCAAATTAGCGGCTTTTTCGACGTTTTGGTGAGAGTGAGAAAGCGAAATGTGGAAATAAATCCAACTTTTGCAAGCACAAACATGCAGTTTTTATCGGATTCTTCTGTGTCCTTGGGGAACTCGACGCTTTCTTTACGTCCGCGACTTCAACGTGTTTCTTTTGGCCAGCCAGGCTGGATCCTTTTTTTCACGACGTGAGAACAAAGGAGCTCGTAACGCACCTTTTGTTAAACAGGCCGTGACAAAAAGAGAAAAATTGCCCCCCCCCCCCCAAAAAAAACCAAGTAAACACACGTACAACGCACAAGTAGTGCACCAAATCTCAACATCACAATGGCATCACGTACTCGCAACCAGAAGCCTCGCTAGCCGTCAACGGTATAAAATTGTGAACGCGGGTTACCGTAGAAACCGAGATGTTTTCGTTACGATGTTCCCGAAGGCCACGTTTGAAGTATTCTGGATATTTTGTATCGATCCGCTCAGCCTAGGACGTTTTAAAGGAACGAATCGGACGTGCGCTCGGTTTAGCGGCCGTGAACGGGACGCGTTTCTAAACGCCGAGGCGAGAAAACGGAGAAAGAATTCAGTCAGTCAGACGGTCGGTCGGTCGGTGTTTAGGCTCCCTAAGTGCGTTGATCCTTCAAATCCAGACGGAGATTAAGCAGCTTTCAGCTTCACCAAACCTGTGATGATGGAAGCGTTTCAGATACACACTGTTCAGCATACGTTTGCTCAGCGAGGGAGTTTTCCCTCTCTTTTTCTTTTTCGTTTTCGTTTTTCCATCCCAAAATAGTAACCCGTCCGTTATTTTCCGATCGCGGCGCCACGCGTTTTTATTCCTCCGACGCTGCGGCGACTTGCCGACGCGATCCGTGTTGAACTATTTATAAAGCGAATGACTCGAGCGCTTGTCGAGCTGCAGTGAAACCACAACACGGGCGTAATTCCTGAAGGTTTTCCTGTGCTGAAACACACCTCTGACACTGGAGACTCCTTCCTTAAATGCTAAAGAAATGGTTGCTTACAGGAATCGCCACCATATCGATTGTTTGTTTGTTTGTTTGTTTATTTAAGAAAATGAACCCACACCCACCAAATCAGAATCAGGAATTCAGCATTCATGATGCTGCTGCTGCTGATGATGATGGTTAAGCACTTAACATATTTCAGATATGCAGCAGTAACTTGGCGGTCAAGATTCGGTTCTAATGACACCAGTTCATATCCTAACTCTTACTTTTCAGTTCCTCAGCTCAAATCCTACAGAAAAAGCGAAGGGAAATGAAACCCCTAATGAAAAACCGAGGCCTCTTGTGTGACCGGCGTTTAGCTAGTGCGAGCGCAAGCGTGAAATCAGTCGTGTTATTATGAACGTCGTAGGTATTATAACAATCCAATTAAATCAGGAGAGCAGATACGGGTGTGGGTAATTTCCTGGCTCCGCCACCCGCCCATCATCATGCAGGTGAAAAGTGCTACGGGAAAGGAGCGTCTGAGTGCCGTTAAAAGCGTTTAGCCGACGGCTGATGTCTGCGCGTGCTCCGTGTTAAGGCATGGAAGCTGTTTTTATAGTAACTTGAGTGGTGTGTGTGTGTGTGTGTGTGTGTGTGTGTGTGTGTGTGTGTGTGTGTGTGTGTGTGTTAGCTGGGTGTGTAAAATGTTTCAGTAGCTATGAGTCACTAAAGAATTCAAAAAATGTTACAAGTCGGTGTTATCTGCTAAGCTCTAATATTAACTTTCTCACACACACATACACAATCATAACCACACCCCTGTTCTAACCTCAGCCCTCGAGTACTCCGTGACCACACACGGATCGTTCGGCGGGTGTAATCCGCAGACCAGGGAGAATGTGTTAGTGTTTCTAATGCACTGGGTCGAGCGCGAGTCCTCTCAGAGGACGTCTCTGCCTCCATTAGCCGCTCGCCGGCTTTTAGGGAGCGAGGGAGCACTCGTCTGTGAGTGCCGAGTGCGTCTCGAGTGTGTGCGCTCGGGGAGCCATGATGAGCGCGGTTATGGTTGCTCGGTGAAGGTCACACACAAGCGGAGACACTCGGAGGAAAATGAAGCCTCGGGTGAATTGAAGCGAGCAAGGGTTGTGTGTTCAGGTTCAGGGGGATGTTGTAAGGTTAAATGGTAAAATACTGATGTTCTGTATAGAGTGTGAGTGTGTGTGAGTGTGTGTGTGTGAGAGTGAGAGAGAGGCTTGAATCCTGTTTAATTATACTATGACCGTGAGAAACTGATCTGATATGGTGTGTGTGTGTGTGTGTGTGTGGCACCTGTCATCAGTTTAAAAAGCTTCCGATACAGGATGTGCTGGAGACCGGACAGGAAACTCAGTCACTAGGATAATTAAAGGGATAAACGAATCTAAAGCATGGCTTCTCCTCAGGTTTTCAAAGTAAAGGATGAAACACTTGCGCGTGTGCTGTTCTAGGAAGATAATCAGTGCTGGGGGGACGGGACGGGACGGGACGTGACGGGACGTGACGAGGCCCGGAACAAAGCAGAGAGAGTTTTCCAGACACGTCGTACGTTTTAGATCCGTTTCTAGTTATATTTAATGTCGTGGAACGTCAGAGACTGGCATTATAACCGCTACAAACAATCACTCCATCACCGTTAACCACCAGTTTATCCGTATTTCTGATCACATGATCCGAGCGCATCACGCTTTCACACTTTCACACGGTGAACAGAGCTTTTTCTTTTTCTTTCTTCTTTTTCCTTCTCCTTCTTTCTTTTTTCTTTCTTTTTTCTTTTTCTTCTTTCTTTTTTCTTTCTTTCTTCTTTTTCTTTTTTCTTCTCCTTTCCCTTCTTCTCCTTCTCTTTCTTCTTTCTTTCTTTTTTCTTTCTTCTTTTTCTTTTTTCTTCTCTTTCTTCTCTTTCTTTCTTTCTTTCTTTGTCTTTCTATCTGATGCGCTTTCAGATTTGTGAAATAAAAAAGCAGAGCATATAAACCTTTGGTGAATAAGGTGAGCTTTATGTCCTGAGCATGAATCCAGCGGTGGTTTGAATCGGACTGCGCACTCGGACAGCGGGAATGCAGGGTGAGTGATGATGGTGTTTTTAAGTGACCACATGGTTTATTATTGTAATATAACATACAACTGATTATAAGCACTGGCAGTGTGTGTGTGTGTGTGTGTGTGAGTGAGATATTGAAACATAAAGTGAAGCCTTCCATGAAACCATTACAGTGGACAGGCAATTTAGTGCTCACTGGTTGTGTGTGTGTGTGTGTGTGTGTGTGTGTGTGTAATCAGATCTGCTACTGACCCTCTGCTTATTTATTTGTCTCTTGCGCTCCCGCTCTCTACTGAGGCACTGTGTGTTAAAGTGGCGGATCGAGCCGTTGTTGTTGAGTAACACTTGACCGAACGTGACTTTGCACCTTAATCAGACTCGCACTGCAGTGTGTGTGTGTGTGTGTGTGTGTGTGTGTGTGTGTGTGTGTGTGTGTGTGTGTGTGTGTGTGTGTGTGTGTGTGTGTGTGTGTGTGTGTGTGTGTGTGGGGGAACAGTTTGTAGCTGTGAAACAGTCGATGGTGGATTATCAGATGCTACCACCTGAGCTTCAGGAAGGCTCTTTATTCCCACCCACTTATTATCGTGTGTGTGTGTGTGTGTGTGTGAGGGAGAACCTGTTGAGTTGTGGTTGGCTGGTTAATTAGTTAATTAGTTGGGTAATTAGGTACAGTGTGTTCATTTTTATCCCCCCCAACCAGATAGGACCTTTTCCTATTGTGCCCCGTCTTTCCCAGCATGCCTTGCCTGTCACCATTTTCACCTGCTTTCCTCTCATTACCCCCCCCGCCCCCTTCCTGTTTAATGGACTATTGACTTAGTTCAAGGCCATTTCATTCTCTCTCTCTCTCTCTCTGTCTGTCTCTGTCTGTCTGTCTGTGTCTCTCTCTCTCTCTCTCCCTCTGTTGCTCTCGCTGTGTCTGTGTCTCTCTTGGTGTTCCCATTCTCTCCCCCCCCCTCTTTCTCGCAGATCCTGACCTAGAGATAAGAGGTACTTTTAAAACATGTTTAATGGGAAGGTTATGGTTGAAATGACCAGAGTAAAGAGATGACTGGAGGCAGCACTCCCAGTCTAGGGGGGTCGTTTATTTGGCGCCAGGCCTGAATTCTGTCTCTGTCTCTGTCTCTGTCTCTCTCTCTCGTATGTATTGCAGTTGTGATAAGCGCGCCCTTGCTTTACCCTTTATTGCTGTACTGTTCCCTGCACTGCTGGCGGATTTTAAACCGAGTGGTGTTTTAAACAGCGTGTTTGGAGGCATGAGAGAAAGAAAGCGAAGCGTGATGATGTGCAATACAAGCGCACACGTCTGCTTTCTCGTGTGTGTGTGTGTGCGCGCGCACTCCTGTGCACTGCAAACTCATTAGACCTTATCTCGTGGCTTGGCGGAATGAATGGGTGTTATTCTAACCCACACACACACACACACACACACACACACACACACACACAAACAAAGACACCCTCCTGTGCCACATCAGCAGAGCCGGGCACCGGACACCTTACTTTAATTGTGGACAGGAAAAGGAGTGATGTGTCCCTTGTGACTGCTGAAGCAGAGCATTGTGGGAAAGCGAAGGGGGACGGCACTTTGTAGGATCGGGATGCGACGTACGTGACCGCGCAGATGCTGTGCACGGCGTCGTTCCTGTTATAGTGCTGACCTCGGACGTGCTCGGAGTCTGAGAAAGCGTCCCGTTCGGACGTCCTCTAAAATTCCCTAGTTTTAGGGAAAAACCGAACACGCAGCAAAGAAGGACGTTGAGTAATTCTGTTCAAAATCGATACGGATCGGGGAACAAATCCGTATGTTTAGCATTTTAATTCGATACCGCGCCAAAATCGCAACGTCTCGAAGCGATCCTGAAACGAAACCTTCGCATCCACGCGTTCCCACCCGCAAATAAACACGCCCTCTTTCTCCCCGAGAGCAGCGGCTGTAAATCCGCCTAATGGAACTCGACAACCCCGAGCCGCCGCGTTCCCTTTCGCCGGGAAATTGAACGCAGCACTCGAATCGATTTCACATTTTCAGGCATCGTTGCTGTGTTTATTTTCTATTTATAGCCGCGGGCGAGGACTTCGAGTCGCGCTGACTGTAAGTGGCGCGCTCCTGCACGCGAGGCAGATCCGCACGGACGCTCCGGTCGGTTTCCCCGAGGAGCGACACGACGTTTCTCATAATCGCGTGACCTGACACGCCATGACTACGATCCCAAACAATCTCATCCTGTTCTTTAAAAGATCTCGTTCTATTCGGGAGCATTCGGGGCTGGATTTACGCGTCTCCTGGAATTCTGTATACTTAATCCACTTACCGCGTCGTTAAAATCGAGCATCTGCACGGCGGCTCGAACCGCCGGACTAATACGCGGAGGTTATTGTGACGTTCCTGATAAACTTATGAAGCGGTGCATGATTTGATGAAGAATCATAAAATGTAGCGTTAATCGAATACGGGTGCGTAAATACGAGAGAATTGCTTTAAAAGCCATGCTGGGGACGCTTACAGAGCGTCGCGCGATGGGACGGGAAACGGCCGTAAACGACAATGGAGACCCGTTATTAGAGCGCGGATGGAGGGAATTTGTGGCATTTCAAATTTGACATAGCTGCGTGTGTACGTTCCTGAGTGGACTCGGGAATACACTTTGACCTAGTTGGACTGTTTCATGTCGTTTATGGGCCGAGGTTATGTTGCGAGTCGGTGTGTGTGGGTGTGTGTGGGTGTGTGTAAGAGAGAGTGAGAGGTTAATAACTTGTCATGGTCAAATAGTCCATTCAGAGACCGCACTCTGGACTATTACACTGTTTATACATTAATGTATATGTAATTATTCTTGTATCTTTATCAGGTATTAAAATCGTTATAGTTTATCACTGTTTTGTATCTTATGTACTCTTTACTTTGGATGTGTGTGTGTGTGTGTGTGTGTGTGTGTGTGTGTGTGTGTGTGTGTGCGTGTGTTAAATCCCTTTGGACCTTTGCACATCTGTGTCTCCTTGCTTATCTCAGTATCTTGTATAACTGATCGTCTGTGTACGCCGAGCGCTCGCGGTACTTCTTGGATACACTATCGTGGGTGTGTGTGTGTGTGTGTGTGTGTGTGTGTGTGTGTGTGTGTGTGTGTAAAAGTTCCTGAAAGTCTGTGGGATATTAACATTCAGTCATTGTGGTCAAACAGGTTTTTGGAAATGTTGCTTGGACAGGTGGGGCCTACGGTATGTTTCAGGCGATAAACTACCGTGACCTTGAAGGCAAATACTATTTAAATCGGTCTCGTCAGTACGTACGCGAGGGGTGTCGGTCTTGACCTCCGAGTCCGTGCTGCTGACTCGGACGTTTGTGAGGTCAGATCGCAGAACTGCCCGAGACGCTGCGTTTCTGATTTATAAATTCTTTATTCGAGTAGTTTTGAGAGATCGGATTTTTCGATTTCCGTGAGCTGTAAGCCGTAATCATCGAGTTTAAATTTGAAAACAAAAAAAAAAAGGCTTGAAATATTTCACTTCATGTGTAATGAATCTAGACTGTATGAAAGTCACACTTTTTGAATGAACTTACGGGAACTTTTCCACGAAAATTTTTATTTTATTTATTTATTTGAGACGCACCTGTGTGTGTATATGTGCGAGAGAGAAAATGCCTTAAAGGCCAGTATAATCACTTCAGTGCTCTCCGGTCTCTCATGTCCTCTTGTGATCAAATTCACTTCCTGAGTTCATGGAACGTGAACACGCAAGAATCCGGAAATATAGCCACCTAGCATGAGCTTGCTAATTATTACACCTTAGTAGTGCTGTATACAGACGGTGTAACTGTGTAGCGACGATTGAAGCGAGACAAATGTGTCATAAACGTGAACCGTTTTCTCCCATCATGAGTCTGAGCTACTAAAACTGCAGAGATTGCTTAGCATTGAATGCTAACCAAACTTCCAAGTGGTGCTCGATCCCAACGTTCATCTTTCTGGGCGTTTTGATGAAGAAAGGATGCGCGTGGCATGCTGTCATGTGAAGGTGAACACATCATGCGTTATAAGAACTGAGAAATACGCACACGCGGTATAATATAATAATCTCGCTAATTGCTACAGCTTAGCGCTTCGCTTAAGCACCTGGTCTTGTGTATAGACGGTTTGAAGGTGTAGTGACGAGACAAAAAGGTCCAGAATATCAACGTTTACCTCAGATATGTTGGTGAAAGTGCTGAAATTACAGGGACTTAGCATTGACTGCTAACCGAAGTTCCACGTGTGCTGCCATATTGAGAAAAGGCAAAATGTCGTGTTTTGTTTTGACTAAGAAAACAAATGTAACGGCTCACTTGTACGGTAAGCACACGGATCTGTTTGAACATATCTCGACGAGTCGTCCTTTCCCTCCTCCTTTTTTTTTTAATAATCTGAACCTTTGTACCCGTGCTATATTTTGGCATCTTGATCAAAGTTGATGTGTTTTATTTCCATTCAGATGCTGCCTGGGTGTTTTGAATGTTCTTCATATGAGGTCTTGGGAAAAGGTGAATGCTTCAGGATGTGTGTGTGTGTGTGTGTGTAGTAACTCTAACTGTCTCTTATGGAGTTGCTGCCTTGTCTTTCATGTATTAGTGGGATTTTAGGATGGTTTGGATCACGGTTCTGTAGTGACTGTGGTGATCCAAATAAAAGAATGAAATCTGGTTGTGTGTTCGATCTTCTCAGGCCGGTCCTGCTGGAGCCGTACAGCTGCTCAAACACACACTGTGGAGCACTTTGAAGCTCTGGCTGGCCTTCAGGGCACAGGGTGTTTTTCTGGCCAGCTCTCTCTCTCTCTCTCTGTCTCTCTCTCCACTTCTGGCTTGTCCAGAAACTTGCACTCAGACAGCTGTGTGTCTCGCTGTGTGTTCTGGACGAGGCTGAACAGTATCGTGTTACGGTCCGGGTTATTTTTCTGGCTTGGTGGTGATGAGGGTTTGCGGAGCCGGTTTGGGAGCTCGGCGTTCGTCCCGTCTCCGTCTCATTCCGGGATACGCTGTCGCACACCATGTAGAACGGATTGTAAACGTATATAACGTATTGCCACGCACGCTCTGTAAACTGAAATACCCCGGCACAAAAATGGTATAACATAACTAATCACGTGGCGTCTGACGGCACCGGATCCCACAGGATGACCGATGCGTGTGAATACGTACGCAATCACAACTTTTTACACTTACATCTCGCCAGTCTTATATTATGGGCTCTGTCATAACACGTGAAAATTTGGAGAAGTTCACAGGGAGTGATTACTTATGCAACGCACTGTAAGTAACTCAGGAGAATATTGAGTAACTCTTTACCAGTTATTTTATTATATTTCCCTTTTTTTTTTAAATTTTTTCATTTTTTTATCTGAACTCAAATCTCTGAAATGAAGTCGAGGACTTGTGCTGGTTTCCAGACACTTTCCCCAGACTTGCAGCTGCTCCAGAGCTGATGCAGAGGATTATGGGATATAAAAGCACACCGAATAGGGAAATCTACTCCACTGCACTACTCCGACTTATGGTTTGGTACCATGTTGAAGGCTGTGATCTTCTCCTTTTTTTTTTTTTTCTTTCCTTTTTTTTCTTCTTTTTTCTTGTCTTTTAGGTTGCGTCATCTTGTCGCATCGTGTTCGAGGATGGAAATAAGATACTTTGCGTCTTCTTTATCCAGCTTTGCTTAAAATTTCAGACAAGCATTCGTCGACATAGACGATTAGTTGAGCCACAGCACTGGTGTGTGTTTGTGTGTGTGTGTGTGTGGGGTAGTGGAAACACAGTTGAACCTCCCCCTTATGAAACACTACTTTGTTCACGACTACTCTCTCGTCTATGGCGGCCATGATTGGCACATTCACCAGCTACTGGCTCTGCTGCTTGTCTTTACATGACCTATGCTGCCTCTGCCAGCATGACACACACACACAGCGCAACGAGATTTGCCTTGTAAATTATATCCAAAGTGTGCATGTGTGTATGTGTGTGTGTGTGTGTGTGTGTGTGTGTGTGTAGCCTGTGCTACTCCTGCACATTCACTTCTGCTCTAAATTTATAATTGGAGTGGTGGAGCGTGTGTACATTCGTGTGTGTGTGTGTGTGTGTGTGTGTGTGAGGGCGAGAGAGAGAGAGAGCTCAACAAACAGGGTACATTAAACAGACGTTGATTGATCCCTCATAAGATTGTTTATTTTGTGGCTGGCGGCGGTGATGGATGGTGTGTGTGACGGTGTGAGTAAGACGTTCTGGTGTTTATTGCTTCTGCCTGAGGACATGAGAAGGCATGGCTTCTACATACCTTTATTTACACAACGCACCCACAACATTTAAAAATATATATTTCTTTATATGAAATACTGCATTTTCTGGGTCGTTTCTCGTGTGTGTGTGTGTGTGTGTGTGTGTGTGTGTGTGTGTGTGTGTGTGTGGAGTAGATTTGCTAATCCAGGACATCAGTGCAATCATATTTCTACAAACAAAAAAAAAAAAAAAAAGCTGATGCGTCAAATATTGTGAACGGAATGGGGGTTTTCGGATTTTTAACGCGTTTATGTTTTGCTTTACCGCTCTATGACTCTCTGATTAAACACGACGACAATAAAAAAAACAAAAAACAACAACCCAGACTTAAACGACATGAAACTTTTTAATAAGCTGTAGCTTCTCAGCTAAACGTGGACGTCACGTTTTTTTATTTCTCTTAACTGAAACCTTTTTTTTGTTTCTTGGTTGTAGGAAAGCCTTTTTAAAAAAAGTCTATTTCCTATACTCCGGAATTTACGGTAGCTCTTATTGTATGGAAAATACGGTAACGTGCTGTTTTGTAATCCGTCCTTGAACGCTGAATGCTGAATGCGCGCACCGGTGGCTCGGCATTGTGAGACGATAAGGCGAGGAGGTCAGAGGTCGTCCAGGCCGGAACGGCTGCCTTGGGCCCTTGAGGAAGGAGAGATAAAACAAAACAAAAAAAAAAGATCAACTGAAATGAGAGATGAGGTCCGTCACACACCCACTCACTCTCTTCCTCTCCGTGCGGAGACCTGAATTGGGTTTTTTTTTTTTTTTTGGCCTTCGCTTTGTGAACATCTGCGCTGTGAGCTTTTGATTGATGTGTGTTTGTGTGAAGTTTTGCTAGCTTCCAAATTTCTTGGGCTTCTTGAAGTTCTAATGGACGCACACGTTACCTTTCATCTTACGGTTTTATTTGTTTCCGCTTAACAGGATTCGTTAACGGACCGTCGATGTAGCGCGTCATGTTCCATCCTTCCAGCTTAGCTTCATGATTTGTGTGGAAAATTTTTTTTTTTTTACAAACACCTAGCGTATTTCAATTGGTGGTTTTTCTTTAGCAGCAGTGAAGAATCTTGGCAGACTTTGTACCTCGAACTTGTGCATTTTTCCCCGAACTGCGTTCGTAGGAACGCGTGTAGAACCCGTGACGTCCGACGAATAATCGGCCCGAGGCGTGTGTCGCACCCGATCGTTTAGGTTCGGCACGTTACCGTGTTGTAGTCTGTGTGAAATGGTAAGGAATGACCTCTTTTGGTTCTGAAGTGGTCCACTGGTGCTGAAAACGAGTCGTCTCCTGTCGCGAGTGTGGACCCGGGGGTCAGGAGGCGTCGTGTCACGTGCTTGTAGAGTGCTGGCGGTAATTACACGGCGCTGTCGGGATCAAGGCGTGATGGCTTGTTGGTGCCGCCGGTGTGTGTAGAGTTCAAGTGCACTGTGCAGTACTTGGCTCGGTCTCAAATCTCTTAAGAGCAGGAGAGCGGGAAGAGCTGTGTACGGGGATGAGATCACATCGGCGCGTGATCGTTCTGCTTACCGGACATTCTCCGTCCCTGTAGTCAGGATTGAAACGCACGAGTACAACCGACAGGATCGAGGTTCCTGGTTTGAGGTTGTTTACTTCCCATGATTGGGGAAGGAGCTCATCAATCCAAGAGCGCTTCAGGGTAGAGCTGCTGCTGCTCCTCAGAAACGAGATGAGCGAGTCGATGTGGTTTAGGCAACTTACAGTGATGTCTCCGGGACAGCTGATAAATGGACCCTGGGGCATAACCAGGACCTGCTGGAGAGGTTCTAGTTGGCTTGGGAACTCATATTATGATCTAGAAATCGCAAAGGAGGAGCTGGAATCTGTGGCCAAGGATGGAGGGATCTGGGTTGACCAGAAAACGTGGAAGGAAAACGAACGCAGGAGTAATTGCGCAACATTTTTCGCATTTATGGCGTTACCATGACATCTTATTAGAACTAAAATTGGGACGTGTTTTTTTTTTTTCACGTTGTGGAACATTTTAACTGATCGTGAACTCGCTCCAGTAAGTATGCCAGACTAGAATTTTGGGATTGCCTTCTCGGAGATTTGTCCAAGTCGGTCCAAAATAAGGATCCTTAGACGGCTAGTCCTTACGCTGCCACCCGAGTGCTGAGAATGGTGCTGCTTCTCTGAATAACGTCCTTCTGAACTGGCGCTGTTTTGATGCGTGGCGAGTGATTGCCACTCCGCCCTACGCAAGTACAGACTCTCTGCAGTCTCAGCTTGAGCCGCGTTTCTCTTTCTATTGTTCCGGTCATGCTTTCTCTTAACTCGAGCTAGCTTCGTCATCCGTAGTTTAATAGGATCATCTGCGACTGAATACGGCGCTATGCTAATTAGCTCGAGCCAAACCGGATTGTCTGTCGTCGACCCTCGGAGGTGAAAGCAGCCCGATAAAGCTCCGTGTGCGTTCTCTGCGGTGACGGGGATGGACGGATAACCTTTGAGCCTCCCTTTTATTTCAAAAGTCCAACCTTTCAGGATGGTTGGAGGCGATAGGGGGATTCAGGGGATCCCAATGGGATTCCCCCCTCCCCCCTCCTCCCATTCTATCAGTCTTTCTTTTCTTTTGCGAAATCGGCACCACTTTGTCATGTAAAAGGCTCTTTTCTTTAGCTGAGGTTGAAGGGGGCGAGGGCAGGGGCTATGAAGAGAAGGGTAAATCCAGTGCATCCTCATAATCAGTCTTGATTGACAGGCCCGTTGAGGCTAAGCCCTTCCTAGCGAGGTGACTGGTGGGGGTGACCTTTTGACCTCTGTGGCCACCTGCTTGCCCTGATCTCGGAGTCGACGAAATGCTCTAAAGGAGGGTTTCGTTCGTTTGTTTGTTTGTTTGTTTGTTTAGCGGCTCTAACGCTAGCGCAGGCGGCACTTCAGACCGTGGCTTTATGTTAACGTGCTTGTTCTTGTATGTTATCGTTTCTATAGTAACAAACGTAAACAGGAAGTTGTAGACTTGCTGGTGATGGTGGATGCAACACTTGTGTTTTTTCTTTTTGTTTTTTTTACTACTAATAAACGGTTTAAGGACACGTTGCTGTTGAACAAAAATATATATACTCCTTTTGAAGCGTTTCCTGTAAGGAGATGTTTATGGAGCAGCCACGGAAGGAGTCTCCAGTGTCGGTCTTGCGTATCAGGACGTTTTCTGGTCGCTGAACGGGTCCGTACGTGTAGGACGTACTCCACATCTGTGCACGTACAAACCGCTGGAGCTTCACTGGAGCTCTCGCTCACTCCACCCCCCCTTCCCCCCTTCCCCCTCCCCCCTCTCCCTCCCCCTCCCCCCTCTCCACTTCGAAGCACGCAATGCAGTGTCAGGCCACAAGGAAAGAATTTAATTATCTCATTCATCAGGGACAGGATATGATTAAATTCACGTGCATGTACACTCTCTCTCTCTCTCTCTCGCTCTCTCGCTCGTACACACCTGCACGTGTACACACAATTTAATAACTGCTCTTTTTAACAGGTTAACCAAAGATGAGCGTATCTCATCCCTCTGATCCGCCGCCGCCGCCTCCACGCCATAAAATCATAAGCAGCACTTATGCGCTTCGTGTACAGGTCACTCGGCGATCGGCCACGAACCCGCCCCCGCACCCCCGGCTGCGATGCGCTCGCACTGCGGTGTGAAGGAGAGCTGGTCACGGCCTAAACAACCTCCTCATTAGCATTTACCCAGGGGGAGGTGATGTGTGAGATGATCCTGGGTAAATATTGGTAAGGCTAATCGAGTAATTAGTACATGAGTGGAGGGATATTTGAGCAGGATCATCATTGCATCAGCGTTCGTGCGTGTGTGTGTGTGTGAGAGAAGAGTTATTCTCTAGCCGCAGTCTTCGTGATGCAATGAGCAACAGAGAGTTTGTTTATTTTTGTACTAACTCCTCTTTAGCTCGATAGTATTCTTTTCTTAGACGCTGGCTGACTAGCGTGAGGATATTTTTGACGCAGATCTCTAAGCAGTGCTGTAGGTCACTCTGGATACGGGGGTCTGCTAAAGGATCGAAACGTGAACGCTGATTACAATTTAAACTAGCGGGGCGGGGCCGGGGGCGGAGTTTCCGACCTCCGACGAGGAAAAGCCAAAGAAAATGCGCCTTCGAGATCAGAATTCCTTCTCGGAAAGTCGTGATGGATGGATTTTTTTTTCCTCCACACTGTGTGTGTGTGTGTCTATACGTGTGTGTGTAATGTATATGGTGGAAATGACATGTTTTGTGATTAGTTTTTAACATAATTTAATGTCGAGGTTGTGGTTTTTAAGCGTTTCCCGGCATGTGCTGTCTGGTCTAGCCGGTTGTTTGTTTGGAATTTGAACCTCCTCCATCAGGTGCATATCCTGTATCCTGTATCTGCTAAAAGAAAAAAAAAAACTGTCTTGTACACCAGGAAATACGGTAATTGCCACCTCGCCCCCTTCTCCGGTGCCCGGGGCATGAAGCCTGGCCGTGTCACACTCCTCTTTGTTGTGTGATTGGCGCGCGGGCCGGTGTGACGCGCGGTGCCAGGGCTCGTGGTTAATGATGCAGGTGAGTGAGCACGAAGCGAAAAGCTCGTTACTGCACTGACAGTTAAAGAAGCGCTCAAGCTGCCAAGGTGTCCAGCTCCAGCTGATGTATATTTATGAAGCTTGTTAGAGACTGAGAGGGAGGGAGGGGATGGGGAGATAGAAATACAGACAGACAGACAGACAGACAGACAGACAGACGGAGCAGACGAAGCAGTCTGTTGGGCTGGATCTCCAAAACCCATCCGTGTTTTTTCTTTCCAAGGGCCAAAATGCCGTCTGGTTTCGCCGGCTCTGTTTCTCCCTGAAACACGTTCACTTCTAGTATCCCCCTTTAAGACTGGGATCACGTTTCACTGCCAGGTTTGCTTCTCTGTCGCTCAGGCGTGTGTGCGTGTGTGTGCGTGTGTGTGCGTGCGTGTGTGGGTGAGAGACCGCAGCAGTAGCTCTCCGTCTGCACCGTGGATGTGTGTGTTTGGAGGCCAGCTGTTGGATCGCTCTGGCCAGCACATGAGTCAGGAGTGTGGCCTGGCATAAACACCTCTCTCGCTGTGTGTGCAGCGTGGCTGTGCCAGCCCTCAGGAGGGCATCTCAGGACACCAGTGGGTTTGTTTGCCCTCGTGCAGCAGAATATTCACAGAGTGCTGCCACTGGGTCTGTGTGCTCTCTCTCTCTCTCTCTCACATGCTCTCTCGCTCGCTCAATATCAAAATGCCAACCGGTTGGAAAATACTCCACACAGAGACCCTTGTGCACCGACTCGCACCGTCTCACACTCCATCTCAGGTCCGAGTTCGGATGAACCGAGTTCAGGAGACTGGAGTTTTCCCAGTTTGATTCACTGATTCAGTTCAGTAGAATTTTACTCAAGTTCTTCAGATGAATGCGTTTCGCTTCGTTTCGACATTTCATTTGATTTTTGATTTCAGCAAATTCGGTCTATCCGATGTGTTCATGTGCAGTAAATGAGTTCAACTCCGTTCAGCAGCTCGAGTTCATTTTCTTTGACCTTCGGTTCACTGTTTCGACAGGATTCGTTTCCGTTCCGTCATCGATTTGAGCTCGGTTCAGTGATTCAGTCGAGTTTAGTTCTGTTCTGCTCAGCAGTTCAGTTCGTTTCTTTCTGTCCTGTCTGGTAATCTAGTCTGTACGTACACAAGGTTCTTTCCCCCCCCCGCGCTACAGGTGTAAACAATAGAAAGGCGTTTGCTGGGTAATTCACATAAAGTTTTTCTTAAAGGGTGTTGAATCATTTTCCGGTTTCTTTGATAGAAATACAAAACCTGATCCACGCGCTGTAACACGCTGTTCCTTTTCTCCTGTACCTGTCTCACACACAATACACATCGTGAGGGGAGTCCGGAGCTCGTATGGCCTCTAGGTGTTGGTGAGCGGCTTGTGTGTGTGTGTGTGTGTGTGTGTGTGTGTGTGTGTTCATTCGTTCGTTTGTTCTTTCAGTGAAGTGCGAGGCCTGTCGTGCTGCTCTGAGCTCCCACGAGGCTCGACGCCTCCATGAATAATAATCTGTGCGCCGACGAGAGGCCGCACAGCCTGCCGCACCATTCCCGAGCAATTCATTTCAATGAAGAGCAATGCCAGATTGATTTATCTCTGAAAGCGCAGAGAGGAGAGAGAGAGAGAGAGAGAGAGAGAGAGAGAGAGAGAGAGATGGAGGAGTGGGACACAACCATGTTCTCAGCATATCCTACCAGACACAGATTCAGACTCTTTATATATATATATATATATATATATATATATATATATATATATATATATATATATATATATATATATATATATATATATATAATATGAGGGAGAAAGAGAGAGATTTTCATCCTGATAGCTTTTCTCCTCTGACCCATGCTGTTTTTTTTTTTTTTTCAGCTTCCTCTTCCTCGGTCTCTCCGTCGCCTCTCTCGATGTTGCTTTTCTTTCATGATCCTCCCACACTCTCGCTCTCTCTCTCTCTCGTCTTCCTGTCTCTTGATTCCTAAATTAAGCCCTTGCTCAGCGTTTGTCAGGCCGCGTGGATTTCCCCAGCGCGTCGTGGGTGTGAGAGCTAGCGCGGCCGTATGACTGTCAGGACGCGCCGGAGGAAGCGCGTGCAGCAGTCGCTGGTTCCTCCTTCAATTCTCACGATTTAGACCCAAGCTTTAGGTGAGGTGGGGTGGGGTGGGGGGGGATCCTAATTTCTATATCGGACGCTCGGGAACCGTAATCTTAACGTTATCCCCACACACGTGAACATAAACGGGAACGATTCCGATCTCAAGCGGCGACGTACTTCGCAGTGTTTATGGAAAACGAATCGTATACACGTCGTTTATTCCTATAGGCGCTCGTTCTCGTCATCACCGACTGCTTATAAAGGAATCGCTTGGGGGCGGGGCATTATAGGAAAATAACCGATGACAGGGTGCTGTGATTTTGTTTGTTTGTTTGTTTGTTTGTTTGTGCCAACGCGGTTGTACATTTCGTCTGTTTACAGTTGCACTTAATGTTGTGGAACATCTCCAGTACTAGTGTTACCCGGTTACAGCGCCTTTAAAGAGTGCGTTAATAGAAACCTGTGATTTGAATTCGAGCGAACCGATCGGATTCGAGAATTCAGTAGCGCTGGGGTAGAACTGTGTGTCGGATGGTGGTGTAGACGGCTAGCTTTGACCTTCAGTGAGTTCCGCTTACAGTGTTGTTAGTGGATGTTTCTAATAAAACGGCCGGCGAGTAGACGTTCAACACGTGCTGGACTTAAGAGACCAGAACCCGAGTTGTAAATCCGAGACCGCTCGGCTGATTTAAAGCCGCGTAGTTCGTCGTTTAAGTACGACAACCTTATTGGCCTTAATCATACCGCTATTTAAAATGTTCAAATGCGGCTCCGGTCCGGTCTGGTCCGGTTGTTTACTTTATCTCGGAACTGAAACGGATCGTTTTAATAACATTCGGAAAGGTTTCAGATGACACGTAGAGGAGCAGCGTATCGAACGGGAGGCGTCGCCGACGTCTTTAACGCGCAGACTGGAAAGCTGGCTCGTGGGATCCGCCTTCTCTGACGGTCCAAAGTCCGCGAGCGGAGAGAGGGGAGGGGGAAAAAAAAGGAGAGGAAGAAACGGTTGACGTTTACGAGCGTGTTTCACCTTCAGCTGTAGACTGAGGAAAATCCGCTTTGACGTCAGCTCGTGGCTGTGTACACACCTTCTGGCGTTCGTCCTGTAGACAGGCCCTGGCACAGAGCTGAGGGAGAGGGAGGAGTGTGTGTGTGTGTGTGTGTGTGTGTGTGTGTGTGTGTGTGTGTGTGTGTGTGCGCGCGGTAGAAATGAAAGACGAATGTTATGTTGTATTTTTTGGTCCCTGATTGCTGGTGCTGGTTCAGGCGTATTCAGGCCCCAGAGCTGATGAATTCACACTGCTCTGCTCTCGGCTCTTGAGTTGTTGTTGTTGTTGTTGTTGTTGTTGTTGTTGTTGTTGTTTGGAGGATACAGATTGTACTTGAACTGCTGGCTAATTTGTGGTGTTAGTTTTTTTTTTTTGGTTTTTTTTTTCTTTCCACGTGATTTCTCGATTCTGATTGGTCAGAAGGTCTGGATTAACCGCCCCCCCCCCCCCCCACTCCACCCCGGTTCATATTAACGGGCTCGTTTTGAACGTGCTATCGTTTCTATAGCAACGCCGGGACTTGTACGGCAAGCGGCGTGTAATAATCGCTGGATTAAACTTGATCGCTGATGAGGTGAAAAGATACGAAAATGACGTTTTAAGGAGCCGCTCAGGTTCTGTGACGTAACAAGCGGATTTATTTTGTTTTGCCTTCTCGAGAGAGAGAGAGAGAGAGAGAGAGCGCGCGCACACGCACGCACGCGAGCGAGCGAGCGAGCAGATGCCACTATGATGTGATAAGTGGTGACAGGAAGTAATTTGTGATCTATACAGATAAACGTAACCTGTGAACGGTTGTTCGTTAATAAGGAGATCGACGTCGGACGAATGAAAAGCTTACTCGATGCACGTCACGGAAGGACTTTGTGCCGCCGGAGGCGTGCGTGATCTAGTCCTAAGAGGTTTTAAATTGTGATCCAGTTTAAAAACAAAAGCACTCGTGTGACATTAATAAAAGAATCTACTCCGTATAAAAGCTAATCGTGGAACAGACCTTTCTTCTCGCACTCTTTCCTCTGACCTCTCTTCCTGCTGATGTAAACATGTTTCCATGCATCTTGCTCTGTGGAGGTGTGTGTGGGTGCATGTGCATGGTGTGTGTGTGTGTGTGTGTGTGTGTGTGTGTGTGGTTGGAGCACTTTGTGTAAACGTGGTGCTGGAGCTCGTGGGAGGCCTGCACCAGAGCACTCGGATGTGGCTAGGACACACACTTGTGCCAGCTGTGGAACCTTTTACTCTCTCTATCGCGCTCGCTCTGTGTGTGTGTGTGTGTGTGTGTGTGTGTGTGAGATTTGGTGGCACAGCTTGCTTCTGCTGTGCCACCCTTGAGAAACGAGAGCCTACAAATCCCTCTGTACTGATTACACAGTGTGATTGGAGCTTTGTTCTTCTCCTCCGCTGCACGCTTCAGAAGGACGTGTCTGTTAATTAAACACACAAGAAGCCTGAGTCATTAGAGATCCTCTCCTCTGTCTGTGTGTGTGTGTGTGTGTGTGTGTGTGTGTGTGTGCTTTGTAGAAAATGATGCACAGGAGGTCGTGGGAGGGCTACGTCGTAGTGTTGCATGACTCTTTGCCTGCATTGCGTGTGTGCGTGTGTGTGTGTGTGTCAGTAACCCAGTTAGATTTCAGTTTGTGCCTAAATATATATAGAATCTAAACTCATGGGTGTGTCTTCCAGTGGACCATATTGGTGCGTCTTGACACAACCACAGCGAGAATGTCCATGTGGAATTAAGGTCCAAAGCCACCTGTAAGAGGAGGGGTTGGTGTGTGTCGGGATTGGTCAGTGTGCATGTCGGGAGGGGTTAGTGTGTGTCGGGAAGGGTTAGTGTGTGTCGGGTGGGGTTAGTGTGTGTGGGGTTAGTGTGTGTCGGGAGGGGTTAGTGTGTGTCGGGAAGGGTTAGTGTGTGTTGGGTGGGGTTAGTGTGTGTGTGGGGTTAGTGTGTGTGGGGTTAGTGTGTGTGGGGTGGGGTCAGTGTGTGTGGGGTTAGTGTGTGTCGGGAAGGGTTAGTGTGTGTCGGGTGGGGTTAGTGTGTGCGGGGTTAGTGTGTGTCGGGAGGGGTTAGTGTGTGTCGGGAGGGGTTAGTGTGTGTCGGGAAGGGTTAGTGTGTGTCGGGTGGGGTTAGTGTGTGTGGGGTTAGTGTGTGTCGGGAGGGGTTAGTGTGTGTGGGGTGGGGTTAGTGTGTGTCGGGAGGGGTTAGTGTGTGTCGGGAGGGGTTAGTGTGTGTCGGAAGGGTTAGTGTGTGTCGGGAAGGGTTAGTGTGTGTCGGGAAGGGTTAGTGTGTGTCGGGAAGGGTTAGTGTGTGTGGGGTGGGGTTAGTGTGTGTGGGGTGGGGTCAGTGTGTGTCGGGAGGGGTTAGTGTGTGTCGGAAGGGTTAGTGTGTGTCGGGAAGGGTTAGTGTGTGTCGGGCGGGGTTAGTGTGTGTCGGGCGGGGTTAGTGTGTGTCGGGAGGGGTTAGTGTGTGTCGGGAAGGGTTAGTGTGTGTGGGGTTAGTGTGTGTCGGGAGAGGTTAGTGTGTGTCGGGAGGGGTTAGTGTGTGTCGGGAAGGGTTAGTATGTGTGGGGTGGGGTTAGTGTGTGTCGGGAGGGGTTAGTGTGTGTCGGGAGGGGTTAGTGTGTGTGGGGTTAGTGTGTGTCGGGAGGGGTTAGTGTGTGTCGGGAAGGGTTAGTGTGTGTGGGGTGGGGTTAGTGTGTGTCGGGAAGGGTTAGTGTGTGTCGGGTGGGGTTAGTGTGTGTGGGGTTAGTGTGTGTCGGGAGGGGTTAGTGTGTGTCGGGAAGGGTTAGTGTGTGTCGGGAAGGGTTAGTGTGTGTCGGGTGGGGTTAGTGTGTGTGGGGTTAGTGTGTGTCGGGAGGGGTTAGTGTGTGTCGGGAAGGGTTAGTGTGTGTGGGGTGGGGTTAGTGTGTGTCGGGAGGGGTTAGTGTGTGTCGGGAGGGGTTAGTGTGTGTCGGAAGGGTTAGTGTGTGTCGGGAAGGGTTAGTGTGTGTCGGGAAGGGTTAGTGTGTGTGGGGTGGGGTTAGTGTGTGTGGGGTGGGGTCAGTGTGTGTCGGGAGGGGTTAGTGTGTGTCGGAAGGGTTAGTGTGTGTCGGGAAGGGTTAGTGTGTGTCGGGCGGGGTTAGTGTGTGTCGGGCGGGGTTAGTGTGTGTCGGGAGGGGTTAGTGTGTGTCGGGAAGGGTTAGTGTGTGTGGGGTTAGTGTGTGTCGGGAGGGGTTAGTGTGTGTCGGGAGGGGTTAGTGTGTGTCGGGAAGGGTTAGTGTGTGTCGGGAAGGGTTAGTGTGTGTCGGGCGGGGTTAGTGTGTGTCGGGAAGGGTTAGTGTGTGTGGGGTTAGTGTGTGTCGGGAGAGGTTAGTGTGTGTCGGGAGGGGTTAGTGTGTGTCGGGAAGGGTTAGTGTGTGTGGGGTTAGTGTGTGTCGGGAGGGGTTAGTGTGTGTCGGGAGGGGTTAGTGTGTGTGGGGTGGGGTTAGTGTGTGTCGGGAGGGGTTAGTGTGTGTCGGGAGGGGTTAGTGTGTGTCGGAAGGGTTAGTGTGTGTCGGGAGGGGTTAGTGTGTGTCGGGAGGGGTTAGTGTGTGTCGGGAAGGGTTAGTGTGTGTGGGGTTAGTGTGTGTCGGGAGGGGTTAGTGTGTGTCGGGAGGGGTTAGTGTGTGTCGGGAGGGGTTAGTGTGTGTCGGGAGGGGTTAGTGTGTGTCGGGAGGGGTTAGTGTGTGTCGGGAAGGGTTAGTGTGTGTGGGGTGGGGTTAGTGTGTGTGGGGTGGGGTTAGTGTGTGTCGGGAGGGGTTAGTGTGTGTCGGGAGGGGTTAGTGTGTGTCGGGAGGGGTTAGTGTGTGTCGGGAAGGGTTAGTGTGTGTGGGGTGGGGTTAGTGTGTGTGGGGTGGGGTCAGTGTGTGTGGGGTGGGGTCAGTGTGTGTCGGGATTGGTCAGTGTGTGTCGGGATTGGTCAGTGTGTGTCGGGATTGGTCAGTGTGTGTCGGGAGGGGTTAGTGTGTGTCGGGAGGGGTTAGTGTGTGTCGGGAGGGGTTAATGTGTGTCGCATTACATGGAAGCCTTTACAAGGCGCGCTTGAATCGATTTCAGCTCTCGGTTAGCGTGCCCTTACCTTTTTCTGGAGTTTTATGGGCGTCGCTAAATGCAAATCTAGCAGTTTACGTGCGATCGGCGTTCAGCGCCATGCGAGTCCGAAGTGTCGTTGAAACGTTTCGTTAAATCCGACGGGTAATTTTTTTTTCTCTAGTTTAGCTTGGTCTACAGAAACATGTACACGCCCACTTTATTAAAAGATTTAAAGATGGCACCCATATAAAGGACGCATGTACAGGTCAGAAACGATGAAACTTTAACCGATTCGTCGGAGGATTTTTTCCGAACGGCTGGGTTTTAATTAACCGGCTGGAAAGAAAGAATTCGGTGACGCGCCGCTGTCACGGTGCCTTGCCAGCTCTACCGTGGAAGACGAGCCTGTTGTTTTGTTTTTTAAGTGAAGGAAACAAAAGTGCAATGAAATAATCTCTGCCAATCATCCTTTTGCCATGTCAGCATCTGGCTGACTTCCACCTCCATCCAGCTAGCGTATTTGCATGTTTGTGATGGCGTTGTGGATTTTGAAGTACACCGAGTTCTTTGCCAGAACCACGTCGGTTGTTCCTTCGTCAGTGGATGTTTGTTGACGTCGGTCCACATCACTTCCAGTCTTTTCGAATCTGTTTAAAAGTTTGCCAACAGTGATGTGTTTGATGTTCTCGCCATGTTTCCTGTTCAAGTCCATCGCAACCTTGTCACGGCTTCCTGATCCAGCCATGAGAACGGTTTCAATACATTCTTCTTTTGTCAAAGGTGTTCTTAAAGATTATCTGAAAAAAAGATGTGTATGTATGTATGTATGTATGTATGTATGTATGTGTGTGTGTGTGTGTGTGTGTGTGTGTGTGTGTGTGTGTGTGTGTGTATGTATATGTGTATATATATATAATATACACACACACACACACATATATATATATATATATATATATATATATATATATATATATATATATATAATGAAGTTATGTTGAAGTTTATAATGCTAAAAAGTATTCATTCCCCCTATGAATGCAGACTTTTGGGACGCCCTGTATGTATAGATCGAATAATGTAACGCAATAATATTGATCATCATTTATTGTCACAGCGCTATTGTTTATTAGCGCTATTGTTTATTAGCCTACATTTCGCGATTTTATAGGTTCAATGCAATTTTGAACCAAATCAGATGATGCCAGATGACCCCCATGTTCCGCTACATGTGTATCTCGGGAACGCCTTCCATCATTGCCGTGTAAGATTTCTGCGCATTCTAAACCTGGACAAATTGAGCTCGGTATCTGAATGCAACAGTAATTGGGTGTAATTTAGTGGATCGGTGCGGTTTCGCTAGCGTTTCATCAGGCCTGTACGGGCTTGAACCCATGTCGGTTCGTGTGAGCTGCTCTCGCTCGGCGAGGGATTCCGAGCGGTGCAGTTTCGAGTGGCTGTACAGGAAATTGTTGAGTTTAGTTTTGGTTAGTCCTAATACAGGGCTGGCTTTGCGTGTCACGGCATGGGCACGGCTCCAAACCAAACCCGCTTCAAAGTGCACCTAGAGGCAGAGCGAGCGAGCGAGCATGTGAGCGATAGAGAGAGAACAAACAACAGTTTGACTGACTGTGTTGTAAAAAGCCACTGAGTGGTGATAAGGGCTCGGGCTGTGTTCAGGGTTTGAGATGATGATGATGATGATGATGATGTAATCACACGTAGGTTCTGAGCTTCAATGCTTTGCGGTGCGCTCACTCCGGACACCTCGGCTCGGTCACGAGTCCACTTGTGTGTTTTGTTAGGATGATGTGGTCTGAATCTGGTGTGAAGGCAGGCTGAAATCTAGAGAAGTAAACAGGGAAGGAAGTGCTCTTAATTCCGTCGTTCCCGTTGTACCGTCGCTTCATATTTCCGCGCCGTATTTGCATCGGCTAACGACCGGGAAAGCTTCTGTATTCGACGTTTCAAACCTGACTGACGCGTTAATGATTTAACGGCTGCACAAATCTTTCCCGCGGACACGGAGTGTGCGTGCGTGCTTGCTTGCTACTTCTGTCTGCCAGTTTGATGGGAGCGATACATTTATGTTGACTTTTCTTATTGCAGCTTTTCAGTAAGATACATTTGCATTGCATACCAACAAGCTATTTTTAAAAATAAATAAATAAAATACATGTTTAATTCGTCCTGCTCCGAATAGGAATATTATAAATTAAAATGAAATTAAGTTCCTCATACTTGGCGTGAATTCGCTGTATTTATTTGATTGATAATTAGTGGAAAAAAAGCACAAAAAAAAACTTACTTTATTAATAAATTGTTATTAATAATAATTATTAGTTAAAAAATGAAATATTCTTATATTAATTAGGAAATATATTAATACACATGCGATCTGACTTTAGTGCTCACACTGATGTGTTCTCGAGCAAACTAATAAGACGTCAATTATTATTCTTGTTATTTTTTCGGACTTTTTTTTTTGCAGTATGTTTGACTCGCGCTTGCTTGAAGTAGCTCCTCTTCAGAACGCTGTCACTAATGATTTCCGTTTTCTCGTACCGACTTCTCGTAAAGCTCTCCTCGTTCGATATTTTATATTTTGGTCTCGTGGATCCAGCTGTGGTGGTTGTAATGTTGTTCTGTGTTTATTGGGCCAGCTGGAGCGCTGGACCTGGGCTGCTCCTTTCTGGGTTTGATTTTACAGAAATAAATAAATGCCGGGTTGAATTACATGTTGGATGTTATAATGGCGAGTCCTCTGCCACGCTGTTGGGAGAGATTGAGAGACTGAGAATGAGACGGAGAACGGGACGGAGAACTAGAGAATGGGACGGAGAACGGGACGGAGAACTAGAGAATGGGATGGAGAACGGGACGGAGAACTAGAGAATGGGATGGAGAACGGGACGGAGAACATGAGAATGGGATGGAGAACGGGACGGAGAACTAGAGAATGGGATGGAGAACGGGGCGGAGAACTAGAGAATGGGATGGAGAACGGGACGGAGAACATGAGAATGGGATGGAGAACGGGACGGAGAACTAGAGAATGGGATGGAGAACGGGGCGGAGAACTAGAGAATGGGATGGAGAATGGGGCAGAACTAGAGAATGGGATGGAGAACGGGCCGGAGAACATGAGAATGGGATGGAGAATGGGGCGGAGAACTAGAGAATGGGATGGAGAACAGGGCGGAGAACATGAGAATGGGACGGAGAACGGGACGGAGAACATGAGAATGGGACGGAGAACGGGACGGAGAACATGAGAATGGGACGGAGAACGGGACGGAGAACATGAGAATGGGATGGAGAACGGGACGGAGAACATGAGAATGGGATGGAGAACGGGACGGAGAACTAGAGAATGGGACGGAGAACGGGACGGAGAACATGAGAATGGGATGGAGAACGGGGCGGAGAACTAGAGAATGGGATGGAGAACGGGACGGAGAACATGAGAATGGGATGGAGAACGGGACGGAGAACATGAGAATGGGATGGAGAACGGGGCGGAGAACTAGAGAATGGGATGGATAATGGGGCGGAGAACTAGAGAATGAGATGGAGAACGGGGCGGAGAACATGAGAATGGGATGGATAATGGGGCGGAGAACTAGAAAATGAGATGGAGAACGGGGCGGAGAACTAGAGAATGGGATGGAGAACAGTAGAACGAGACGGAGAGCTGGAGAACGGTAGAACGAGGACTAGAGAACGGTAGAACGAGATGGAGAACGAGACGGAGAACTAGAGAACGAGAACTATAGAACGAGGCAGAGAACTAGAGAACAAGAACTAGAGAACGAGACGGAGAACAAGACGGAGAACGAGAACTAAAGAACGAGACGGAGAACTAGAGACGGAGAACTAAAGAACGAGACGGAGAACTAAAGAACGAGGCAGAGAACTAAAGAACGAGGCAGAGAACTAAAGAACGAGGCAGAGAACTAAAGAACGAGGCAGAGAACTAAAGAACGAGGCAGAGAACTAGAGAACGAGACGGAGAACTAAAGAACGAGGCAGAGAACTAGAGAACGAGGCAGAGAACTAGAGAACGAGATGGAGAACTAAAGAATGAGGCAGAGAACTAGAGAACGAGACGGAGAACTAAAGAATGAGGCAGAGAACTAGAGAACGAGACGGAGAACTAAAGAATGAGGCAGAGAACGAGAACAAAAGAACGAGACGGAGAACTAAAGGGCAAGGCAGAGAACGAGACGGAGAACGGGACGGAGAACTAGAGAACGAGACGGAGAACGGGACGGAGAACTAGAGAATGAGACTGAGAACGAGACGGAGAATGGGACGGAGAACTAGAGAACGGGACGGAGAATGGGACGGAGAACTAGAGAATGAGACGGAGAACTAGAGAACGAGACGGAGAACTAAAGAATGAGGCAGAGAACGAGAACAAAAGAACGAGACGGAGAACTAAAGGGCAAGGCAGAGAACGAGACGGAGAACGGGACGGAGAACTAGAGAACGAGACTGAGAACGAGACGGAGAACGGGACGGAGAACTAGAGAATGAGACTGAGAACGAGACGGAGAACGGGACGGAGAACTAGAGAACGAGACGGAGAACGGGACGGAGAACTAGAGAATGAGACTGAGAACGAGACGGAGAATGGGACGGAGAACTAGAGAACGGGACGGAGAATGGGACGGAGAACTAGAGAATGAGACGGAGAACTAGAGAACGGGAGAACGAGACCGAGAACAGGATGGTCAGATGGACAGACGATCAGAACATCCTGAATGTTCTGCCGTTAGAGCAGTGTCCTTGCTAGAAAGTTCTCCCTCCGTCTCTCTCGATCCTACACCGTCTCTCTGTCTCGTGCTTTCTTTTCATCTCCCTCCCTTTTGTTCCTGTTGTGTCCTTTCAGGCAGCGTGCATTGTTTGAACAAATTCGAGCGTGTTCTGTGAAAGCCCTGAGTTGGCTGCGAGCCCGTGTTCCACGATGATCAATCCCAAGCGAGCGTCAACGCTGCTATATTTAGGCCGAGAGAATGTGTGTGTGTGTGTGTGTGTGTGTGTGTGTGTGTGTGTGTGTGTGTGTGTGTGTGTGTTCCTGCGTGCGTGTGCATCTCTCATAGGTGTTTATTGGTTCCATGCACACCTTCATTTAGAAGTAATTGAAGTCGATCGGAGGGTTTAACAGGTGTTGAGTTGGCTTTGTGTTTTGTGGAGGAAATGCCATTATTACACACATCACACACACACTTCTGGATAATGTACATCTAGTTATACTTCATTTGGTCCTTACGTGCCTGTGTAATATATCACATATGAACGACTCCAAACGTGGGTGTAATAGTTGCTTTATAAACCGATCAGTTCCGTGTTTATTCGAATCGTGTGCGATAACGTCAGGTATGTACATGTGTGTAACTAAACATCTACGCTTTAGCCAGTCCCTCAAGGGTCTAGCCATTTCCGCGTGCGATCGCAGACGATAACGCAAAATCAAGGAATCGAGGAAAGACGCCGTGTCGGGAGGAGCGCGTGGTTTTCTAACGTTTCGCATCCGGGCCGTCACGTGACGTCATCGCGACACGAAGGCCTCTTAGATTCACGCGCGCCGAACACGAGTACAGCTAAAAGGTCACGTTTACCCACAAAAACCACACAAAACTATCTTGGCCGCAGCGATCACAAAAAAAAAGCTCTGTGAAGTCCTGTACGGACTGGTTTAGCTGTAGCGTTGGCCTGTTGCTATGGCGATAAGGGGAAAACTATGATTTTTTTTTTTTTTGTTCAGATAAATCAGCAATCAGACTAAAGATGAATAAAATTCACATAGCAGGAACATAAAAACCGTCTAATTGCGGTTCCTCCTAACTTTATGTCGAATTCACAAGTTTTACGAGCCAATAGGAAACGAGTGGGCGGGGCTGTGGTCTCTTGCTAAAAGAATAGAGGTGCTGCTTATTATTAAAGTACTTTTGCCTCGCTGTTTTCTTACTTTTGTGGGGAAAAATTTTCTTGTTAGCGAATGTTAGAACTAATATGTTTGTGTGTGTGTGTGTGTGTGTGTGTGTGTGTGTGTGCGCGCGCTGTGGCTTCTATCAAAACCTCCCCTTCGTTCCTTCTGTGTGTTACACGAGATCGGAGTTTTAGCATCCTGGAGGACATCTTTTACGAAAGAGGCCGTGTTTGGATTTGCGAGTAGGATCTGCGGCTGAGCGCGAGAGAGTGGTCGCGAGGAGACATGATATGATTGATAAGATATTCACCGGGTTTTTGCGGATAATAATGTTGTTGTTTGTTGTTCAGGCCGAGCTCGGTGATTTCTCACAGAGGAAATGAACACGCTCGTACTCTCATCTTGGCAGCTTGCCAAAAAAGGAGAAAGCAAGACACTTGCACGCACTTTCCTGATCAGCTGCCAGAGTTCAGAGCAGATTGTGTGTGTGTGTGTGTGTGTGTGTGTGTGTGTGTGTGTGTGTGTGTGTGTGTGTGTGTGTGTGGTTTGCCCAGTGCCAGACCATAGTGTGGTGAGAGGGGGGTAGAGGAAGTGTGAGGTAATTGCTCCATACCTGCCAGCCTGCTGCACTATGCTCTGGGGATCCTGTCACAGCGTCACGCTTTCAAGGGTTTTGACACACACACACACACACACACACAATTATAACTGTCCTCTCAAGGCTCGTGCCATTCAGCATTAGAGCAACGTGGTCCATTCCAAAACCTGCCAGATTGTATTGATGCATATGCCATTGTGTGTGTGTGTGTGTGTGTGTGTGTGTGTGTTTGTTTGTTTGCGTGTGTGTGTGTGTGTGTATGTGTGTGTGTGCGCATGCCCATGGGGGTGTCTAATGAGAAGACCTGGTGGTTTTCACACTCCTTGCACCCAATCAGCTTCTGTCAGGTGCTCTGTGTGTGTGTGTACATGTCTGCATGTCTGCTGGGATATGTAAAGCTCACCTGTCAGTGTCACCCCCCCTCCCCCCCAACACACACACACACACACACACACACACACACACACACACACACACCTTTTGTTTGCCCAGACCCCTCCTTCATAACCCCCTCCACATATATAACAGTGAAACATGTCTGATGGCTCATAGTTTATTCAGTGCTTTGGCGCTGTTTGGAAATTTCTAGGCTGAATCTCAGTTCTGAGAGGGGTGTGTGTGCGTGTGTGTGTGTGTGTGTGTGTGTGTGTGTGTTGGACTATATAACTTTTTTCTATTTTTGGGAAACCAGTCTTATGTTCTCAGCACTGAACGTTTATCTAGCGTTATTGGAAGGAGTCTCCCGTGTCAGCACTTTAGAACAGTCAGACGTAAGTCTCAATTTTTTCAAACCTACCGCCGATTTCCCGCAGATTCGGCCCGAAAGCCCTCTTCGACTCACCTGTGTCGGACGCGAGTACAGCTAAAAGGTCTCGTTTACCGACAAACAATTCCGTGCGAGTTGCGAGTTCGCCAATGCGAAAAAAATCCACAAATTGCATCGCTAAATAAATAAATAAATAAAAATACAGCAAAATTGAGCAAAAAATAAAAACACAACACTGACTGTAACTATAAACGGATAAAAAGCATGCAGTGTTCTTATTTAATACATAAATGAGTGTGAATATTGGTAAGTTGCTGTGGTATATGAGGAATAAAACACTCCGGATGTTAACGCTTTACCTGCGAAATCCCCCTTATAATCATGCCATGACGATTACTCCACCCCTGCCGTGTCGTTTATTCCTTACATGGCACATCATCATTTGAATACTTTCTGCAAACGTTCAGAGATCATATCCAGGCTGTGCTTTATTACCCATGCTTTTTATTTTAAATGTAGTTGTTTTATTTTATGTATCTATTTATTTTAACGTGGCGTCTTTATTGTGAACAAGTGGCGGTTTATCCAATTTCTTATCCACCTATATGCTCGTATCCTGTGATCCCGACGTGCTAACCCCACGCGCAGGAAGCATGTCCGGATGTCTACGAGACGTTGTTTTAAGACTTAAAATACGGTGTCCGATTGTATTGGTACGTTCTCCACACGGCCTTCGTTTACAGTTTGTTCTCGCGTCTTTTTCGCGTCTGTCGATTCTAAGATTAATTCATCTTACGGCCGTCCCTCACGGCTTTTACCGCGTCCTTTATTGTGCGGATGGCAGGTTTAAAAGTAAATAATAAATTCTCTCTCGGTGGGATGTTACAGTTTGAGAGAAGGGTTGGGAAGTTTTGTAGAAAACAAAAGCGTCCCGTGTGCAGACCGCGGCGCGTCTTCGGGATATCGGTTTAGTCGGTCGAGTCGAGAACGTTAACGTCTGTCCTTTTCATCGTTCTCTTTGATGTTTTTTTTTCCGACACTACAAACCTCGCCAGCGTTTTCTACAAGACCTGGCAACTCTTTCGTGACGGGCCGAATATGAATCTCACTTACCATTTATTGCTCTTTTGAGTCCACACACACACACACACACACACACACACACACACACACGCTTAAATCTGTCTCAGATGTGTCTGCAAACTGCTGGCTCTTTTGCTCTCTGGACGATTTGAGTGTGTCAGAACGCTAACCGCTAATGAGGCTTGTTTAATCCTTGAGCTCATCAGTGCAGTGCCAGACCTGGCTGAAAGTGTGAGTGTGTGTGTGCGTGTGCGTGTGTCTCACACCTCTCTAATCTCCTTGAGCCCTGTCGAGTCTTCTGCTCTCTCCTTTCATTGCCAAACGTTCGTTTTCATGCTCGCTTTATGAGCCTGGCGCTTGCTAATAGATTCCTTGCACTGTTATCTCCACTGATAGCATGGCAGTAATTATTTTTACCCTGAGGTGAAAACCTTTTAGCTTGACTGAAGGGATTTATTATTATTATTATTATTATTATTATTATTATTATTTCTTTCTCACTACTGGAATCATTTAACTTGTGTCCCGAACACTAGAAAGTCATTTTTACTTAGCATTCTGACTAGAATGGCAGCCATTTTGAGAGACACAAACACTGGTACACAAACTCCAGTCTGTCCTTATTCATGTTAGTCTGTATTGTTTTTGTTTTTTTTTTGTAACATTAAGCTCAAAGTTTTTTGTTTATCATCCTACTGCCTTCTGTCAGGATTTAGCAGAGTAAACAGAACCGCTAGTCAGATGACTAGCGTGCTCTGAGCTAGCGTCTGAATAGTTTTTTTTCCTGTTCTAGAATATCTGTGTATGTTATGTTTGATTTATTTTAGTTTTCTTGCTCACATGCTCATATTTAATTATTAAAATAAAAAAAAAATTAACCAACCTACATGCCCGGCCCGTCGTACATCGAGCTCCAAAGCTAACAGACATGCTAAAGGATAGAATTTTTTTTTAAAAAAGACTCGTTTTGAAGAATGGCTATTCCACGTTGTCCTCTTTTATACCTCCAAAGTCGTCTTCATCGTCTTTTAAGATGTGTTTTCTCTTGGGACCCCATTTCTAGGATCATCATGACCGTAGTTATCTTCTTTAACTGCAGTACTATTGTTGGAGGATCTTCCTCGGGTATTCTGGTACGACTGTTATCGAGTTCAGCCAAGAATTTATTTGGATCATCGTGTACACCGTGAAAAGTAACTTCAGTAATCTTGAGAGCGCTGACGAAAAAAAATAAAAAAATAAATAAAAAAAATCATCACACCGTGTAAAACCAGCTTCAGTCTGACGGAGGCTTTAGGCGCACGTAGCTACGTCTTTCTGGTACAATCTGATTTTAGATCGGTCCGACACACACTGATGCCTTTGTGTTGACGTTTTTAGGTTGTTAACAGCTGTAGGTTAAAACCAGGCACTTCCTCTTGACACGTGTTTTTGTTTTGCCGTCGCTTTCTCACAAGCCACGATGAAATTATGTTCGCTTTATTAGCGGACATCTCAGTGCACGCTGCTTAATTAGCCTTGTGTTACGATGCTGGTGGAATTGCTACTTCTTGGAAGACGAAGTGATTATAAAGCTCCTGTTCATAGGTTTCAACACTTGGAAATGCATCAAAGATGTTATAAACGTCACCAGTTATTGGATCCCGTTCGTCAATGGTTTTATTTCAAGTCCAAAAAAAAAACCAAAAAAACATACATGACTGACTATCAGGAATTCAGAAAATACGACTCCTCTGGTGTCTCATGACCTTTAGTTAGAACGAATATAAACATATGGCTCCAAATGGCTTTTGACGTTAAATTAGATTAGAGTTTCAGTGCTTGCCAGTCATATTAGGCTCAAAGTAATGGACACCTTCAAAACAAACAAACATCAGACCCCAATTAGGCTATATCTTGGCTGATTGGCTATATTAGCTCAACAACCAAACTTGATATAAAAACCATCATGAACTTTCTTTTGCTTTCACTCTATCCGTTGTTACCCAGATGAGGACGGGTTCCCTTCTGAGTCTGGTTCCTCTCAAGGTTTCTTCCTCGTATCATCTTATGGAGTTTTTCCTCACCACCGTCGCCACCGTCTCGCTCAATAGGGATAAATTCACACACTTAAAATCCGTATCCTGTGTTTATATGTTTCTGTAAAGCTGCTTTGAGACAACGTCCATCGTTAAAAGCGCTACACAAATGAATAAAATAAAATTTTTGCTAAACTTTTACTTGCTGCATCGTATCCGCCGGAAACCCGTTTAAAAATACCCGAGGAAGTACCCTGACTCGTTGCTTCCTCAGATCTATGCTTGTTTTCCAAGTCGCGTTAGATTAGCCCATCTGTCAAACTGAACGACTCGAGTCATGGTAGCTGGATGCGACTTCATTTTACTCCATCTTTCGGTGATGATCTGTGTGTAACAGGAGCGCCAATCCGATGTTGGTAAACAGAGTCACCAGGTCGTGGCTTGCAGATTAAAGAGAAAAAAAAAACCGGTCTCGTTTCTCGTCGCGTAGCCGCTCCGTTAATGAAAGACACTTTGTACATGTAAACAAGTTGGGAGACATTTTTCCATGAACCGTGTGCCATATCGGCTCCGCCTCCTCTTGTTGAGCGCGATGACACGATCACGTGTTCATGTTCACGGCGTCTGTGGAAAACGCTTCATAGTGAGAATCTTTACGATCGCTGTCGTGGTGCTTGGAAAGGAAGTGTGTGTGTGTGTGCGTGCGTACAGATGGGAAGTTGGCATCAGGATTCTGTTCCCTTTTAGAAAATAATGTGTCACTTTTTATTTCTGTGATTTTTTCTTAAAAGAACAGAAAAAGGAATAATTATAATTCTATATAAAGTCTGCAGGGAAGCTGCCCAAAATGAAGCCATATTTGGTCATGTTTGGTATTAGACGGATGATTGGTTCAGAATATGTATGAAATCTGTTTACGCTTCTGATTCCAATTCTCCTTGACTGTTAACTAATTTATGGTCGGTTTTTGTTTTTGTTTGTTTGCAGGACGACAGCGATGGGATCCCCTGGTCGGAAGAGCGAGTGGTGCGGAAGGTCCTCTATCTGTCGCTGAAGGAGTTTAAGAGCGCGCAGAAACGCCAGCTCTGCGACGGCCTCAGCGATGGAGCCAAAAGCCCAAACGGTCAGCTGACGCTCCTGTCCAATCTCCCTACTATTATTATTCTCTAGAACTCTAAGATCGGACTCCCAATGCGATGGCGCTCGCTCCGTCGTTCGCGTAGTAAGAACGTACGAAATGTGCGTACACCGTTGAACGTTCGAGGAGACGTTTAGTTAGCGTGGGCTGGGGAGGGGGGGGGTGTTCTTTTCGTTTCTTTTCTTTGGGGAAGGCGTCGTTGTGTAACGTTGTGTAACGTTGAAGGTTTCCATCATGGGGAAATTCGTCAGACTTTTCTCTGTCTTGGTGATGTTAAATTCAAGAGAGGAAAAACTGAGGACCTAAGTGATATCAGGAACTATCTCGAGTCACTCCATGATGATGTTCCACCACATTAAACTGATACCAATAGCTATAAATGGGCTCTTCTTCCACACTCCAAAGTTTCATTCCTTACTGATTGCTTTCCTCCATTATCTTCATCGTCATATATTTACATGAAGCACATCAGACCGATAGAACTCCATCAGACTCCATATGAACGTTCAGCCTTATTATTATTGTCTTTATTTTCGCAGATCGTACGAATTACTGTTAATTAAATACACACGGCGGCGGTAGTGACGGTGCCGATGTGCTCGGCTCCATCAGTCAGCCACAACCAGGCGGCATCGTGTTAGCAGAGGATCAGTGTCAGATCTGATTTCCTCCCGTGTCGCCGTAGGCTAAGCCGCGGAAATATAATAACAGGGTTTCACCGAGATGTCCTCCCACTGCTCTCGCTACCGAGCGCGAGCGTGTGTTTAAGAGGGGGCGTGGCTCAGTGGCAGGGCGCAGACAGTGATCGACAGGCGCTCCCGTGTTGTGTTTTTTTTTTTTGTTTTTTTTTTGGCGAGAGTGGAGAGGAGCAAGTGCTACGGTGGCTGTCACTCTTCATTTCCGTTTTCACTGCGAGTCCTGCACTCGACCTGTAATCTCTTGGTCCTGCTCTGCCTCTCAGCACGTCTCTGTCTCGCTTCCCGTCCTACACATTCTAGCCATTATTTTTTTTTTTTTTTGCGACTTTCTCAAATCTGTTGTTCTTCTTTAGGGCTCTGTTTGACTCTCGTTCGATTTTTTCTCTTCCTGTTCTTCTTCCTCTTTCGGCAGAATTAATGCGGAAGTGTCTCAGTCGGTCAGTTTCTGCATTAGTGACCAGAAGGTTGTGAGTTCAAATGCCAAGACTGGTAGAAATCCTTCAGCTACTTGGATTAGCTTCCTCCTCATTTGGACAATAAAAACACCGCATCAAGTCACACTTGAACTAAATGTTTGTTGTTGTTGTTGTTGTTGTTGTTGTTGTTGTTGTTCCTCTCATCTAGACAGGTTAGGGTTATTGTGGTCTGAGCAACGTGGCGCTGGTTCTCATTCGAAAACAGTGTGAAGGACACAACAAATATAACTTGTTCTCGTTCTAGTACAACTTTCAACTCTTTCTTTTTTTTTTTTTTATTCTTTTAGGCCGCAGTGTTTTAAAAGATCGTTTGAAGCAGCCGTGTAGAAGAAAACATTTTTTATTATGAGCAAAACCACTTGTTTTAATGAGCCTGATTTAATTGTTTATTCCCTTGGCACAGGATTGTCAGAGAGCCGGTTTCTGGTTTTCAGTGGTAAGGTGTGTGCAAGTAGGGCTTGTGTAAGGATTGGCAGCGCTGACTGAGCAGTTAAACATGCACGTTCAGTTGCTCGAGCAAGCTCCTTGACCCTGAATTGCTCAGCTCTAAGCTCGGATTGCTGTGAATAAAAGGGTCTGTTGAATGAATAAATGACGAGGATGTATTCGGTTACCAGTGTGCAAAGCAATCAAGCCAAACGTAAACAATTTTAAAGGGTTTCCCTTGTGGGGTCAGCGTGGGTCCTCTAGCCGTCCTGGGGGTTGTATTTCTAAACCTTCCAATCACTAGCTGAGGACATGCACTGATCAGGCATACCATTAAAACCACATGCCTAATATTGTACAGACTGGTTGTCCTTCCTTGGAGCGCTTTTAGTAGGTAGTAACCACTGCATACTGAGAACACCCCTCAAGACCTGTGGTTTTGGAGATGTTCTGACCCAGTCGTCTAACCATCACAATCCGGCCCTTGTCGAAGTCGCTCAGATCCTTACGCTCGCCCGTTTTTCCTGCTTCCAACACGTCAACTTCGAGAACTGACTGTTCTCCTGCTGCCTAATAAATAAATCCCATGTGTTGACGGGTTCCATCGTACTGAGATAATCAACGGTATACACGTCACCGGGCAGTGTCTTACTCCTCTGTAATTGGCTAACAATGAGTAACGTGGCGAGGCCGATGTTCACTGGGCAAGGTTCCAGAACCTTCTGAAGCACTGAACACTCCCAAATGAACTACATAAATCCTCGACAGTGTATTGGGTTCACGTTCGAGACCGTGGTGGATCCTGAACCTGTCCTAGGAACACTGGGCATGAGACAAGGATAGTGATAATGAGTCTTTATTAATCACATATGCATTACATCCATCCATCCATCTTATATATCCTTCCTTCAGGGTCACGGGGGAACCTGGAGCCTATCCTAGGAAGCATCGGGCACAAGGCGGGGTACGCCCTGGACAGGGTGCCAATCCATCGCAGGGCACAATCTCTCACACACCCATTCATACACTACGGACACTTTAGACACGCCAATCAGCCTACCATGCATGTCTTTGGACTGGGGGAGGAAACCGGAGTACCCGGAGGAAACCCCCGCAGCACGGGGAGAACATGCAAAGTCCACACACGCAGGGCCACGGTGTCGAATCCCTGACCCTGGAGATGTGATGCGAACGCGCTAACCACTAAGCCACCGTGCGCACATATACGTTACGGTACAGTGAAATTATTTTCTTCGCGTATCCCAGCCTGGGATGAGGTTGGAGTCAGAGTGCAGGGTCAGACATGATACAGCGCCCCCTGGAGCAGAGAGGGTTAAGGGCCTTGCTTAAGGGCCCAACAGTGCCAGCTTAGCCCCAGAGCCCTAACTGCCAAGCCACCACTGCCCCGAATACACCCTGGATAGGACTCTAGGGTCCGTTTAGTGCACCAAGCACACACATTCACACCAAGGGCCAATCCACCATATCCAATTCACCGACTGGGATGTTACTGGGATGTTACTGGGATGTCAGAGGAAACCCACGCAGACATGGAGAACATACTAAACTCCACACAGGCACTCACTCGGTCAAACAGGAAGTGACTCTGGAAGTGTGCTTACACAAAAACGTAGGATGGATTTGCAATTTTGGTATACGGTTTAAAATAAATAAATAAATAAATCCAATGAACATGGAAGTGATTGACGTTGTTAGGTTATTTATTTTTGTATTTTTTTTTTTGCCTTGTAGAGTAAACGAGGTTAACAATAACATTTTAGTTCATGAGTAAGATTTATAAGATAAGATAAGATAATACTTTGTTAATCCCCAGAAGGAGAAATTAGGGATTATTTATAAAACGCATTCATTTATAAAACTCGCATTAATTCAAGTGCTGTACCTCGAATACAACGGTACAAGAAATAATATAACCTAACACAAAAAAATATAAAACGATAAAGCATTCAAAATAATGATTAAAAAAAAAAAAACCCACTACACACAAGCTAGCTGGATTTAGCGCAAAATGTTTTTGCACTTCACGACTTTTACACCCTCTGAACTCTCGTAACGTTTATTTATTTATTTATTTATTTATTTATTGTTAAAGACAATGGAAGCGTGGCAAAAATGTTCTTTGCTGGTCGTCCCATGCCACTGATCTAAAGCTAACAGCAAGGTTTAGTACAGTCAGCTCCACTCAAGCACTTCCTGCTCTAGAGCCAGAAATAAAATCTAGGATCAGTTTGAAAAAGCGAGACATAAATCTGAATTAGAGTGCCTTAAAGACTGGCTGACCTGCCGTCTTACAAATTTATACTCTTCCACTGTTTACAGTCGTAACCGCTCTCTCTCTCGCTCTCTCTCTCTCGCTGTCTCTCTCTCTCGCTCACACACACACACTCTCGCTCTCTCTCGCTCTCTCTCTCTCACTCTCTCTCTCTCTCGCGCTCTCTCGCTCTCTCTCTCACACACACTCTCTCTCTCTCTCTCTCTCTCGCTCACACACTCTCTCTCTCTCTCTCTCTCTCTCTCTCTCTCTCTCTCTCTCTCTTGCTCACACACACACTCTCTCTCTCGCTCACACTCTCTCTCTCTCTCTCTCGCTCACACATTCTCTCTCTCTCTCTCTCTCTCTCGCTCACACACACACACTCACTCACTCTCTCTCTCTCTCTCTCTCTCTCTCTCTCTTGCTCACACACACTCTCTCTCTCTCTCTCTCTCTCTCTCTCTCTCCACACTGACACTGTGCAGTCTGATATAAAAGCAGCTGGTGCAAGCGCTGTTCTGATTGTAAGGCATGCCCAAGTCTTTTTTTTTTTTTTTCCTCTCTCCTTTTCTTTGCTCGGTCTTTAGTAGGCATTTTGACTCGAGTGGTTGTGCTTTACTGCATGTTTAGCCGAAACGTTTTGTCCCCGGAGAGTGGAGAGCCGCTCCGGCCCGGTTTGAAGTGCGGCCGCGGTGGTCTCGTCTTTTTACAGCCTTTCATGGATGTTTTACAGAAAAGCTTAATGTGATCGCTCTCTTTGACTTGTTTGTTTAAAGGCTGACTGATGAGTTGAAAAAAGGACGGGGGGGAGGGGGAGGGGGGCTAAGTTTGGGTTGACTGAAGCGAACGCTAATCTCTTAGAAAAACACATCGGGTTGAGTGGTGATGACAAAATAAAGCCATTCGGATCTATGATTCATGTCCTCGTTCAGAGTGCTGAGAGTTCCTGTATATTTCACACACACGGGGCTTCGTATTTCTTTTGCCCGAAAACATCAACAAAATTGGACATGGAAAAAATATGAGCGTCGTGACGCTGAAGATGATACAGGCTGAAAGTGACACCGTTTCTTGCTAATGTAGATCGTGATATCGTTATGATGTGCAAAGTAGAATAAAGTTGACATCAAGCGGTCGTGTGTGTGTGTGTGTGTGTGTGTGTGTGTGTGTGTGTGTGTGTGTGTGTGTGGCCTCTAGAGACAATCGACACACTTTAGCTGATTCCATGAGCCAGATGCTATTATATGAAAGACCACAGTGATGACAGCCTTTAATGCGCATGTGTATGTGTATGTGTGTGTGTGTGTGTGTACGGGTGTGTCTGAAGCTCCAGAGACCCAACCTACCGCAGCGAGGTCCGGGTGTGTGTGAAGGCTCACGATGACACACTGCGGTTTTGCTCTCTTCGCAAACAGCCGGTTGTCTGGACTTGCTTCCTCCGCTCTTCTTTATTCTCTACAAACAGGTTCTCCGTCAAGGCGGCCGCTTAGAACGACCGACGCTGCCGTCCTGTCTGTCTCTCCCTCATCCTCTCCTGTTATTTACCTGCCATTTGCAGTCTCGTGGCTTTTGCTTCCTGCTTCCTGGTTCCTGTTGTCGTATCTTTGGTGTGTTGGTCACGGACTGGGCGTGGTGTTTCAGTGTCTGTCGATTCGAACGCCGACGCTGCCCCGAGGCTGCGTCCACGTGAATCCGGATAGATGTGAAAACGCATCTTTTTTCCCCTCTTGGTTTTGGCCTGGTTTTTTCGAAAACGCTCTCCCAAGCGGATACATTTGAAAACGCTGTTTTCCGTGGTGTCGCGTGGACCGAGAAAACGGAGATATTCCAAAACAACGATGTATTTGTAGTCACGTGATGCAGTCACGTGACCCGTTCAACTCGCAACGAACAAGATGGTGGACGGGGTAGTACTGCGGTTGTAGTGTAGCTTTGTTAAAGAATAATGTCACTACAATATACCACCTTCAGACCAGAGCTTCTAACGTTGTCTACGCATGCGCAGTAGACGGAGAGCGTTTTAAAGCGAAAACGCAGTTTATAGATCTATCCGGATTAACGTAGACATAACCTTAAATAGACACCTGCGGTACGTCATCGTCATCATCATCGTCATCAGCATCCACCGTCTTGTTTGTTCAGAGTTGAACGGGTCACGCGACTAAAAATACGTCGTCGTTTTTTGAACATCTTCGTCTTGTCGGTCCACGCGACACCACGAAAATAACGTTTTCAGTTATCCACTTGGGAGGGCGTTTCCGGAAAGCTCCGTTTTTTTCGCCGGACAAAACCGCCGTCTCGGTGTGCACGGAAGGACAAAACGTAGAGGTGCGTTTTGAGATTTATCCGGATTAACGTAGACGTGGCCTAAAAAACTCCAGTGCTTTTCCTCGATATCACCGCGTCAATTCAAACACACGGAAGGTAAATAAACGCCTACGCGTAGGAATAGGGATGCGAGCGTACTCGGACGTTTCTGCGTGGACGTGCGAATTTATTTATTTATTTGTTTGTTTGTTTATTTATTTGTTTAGCGCCAGCGTAGGCCGAGTGTGTTGAAATGAAAATGCAGTCTTCGGATCTATCCGGATTAACGTGGACGCCGCCTGAAGAGAGAAAGGAACAAACAAAAACCGAGGACATCAAGTGGTGTCTAAAAGTCACAGTTTGACAAGTTTCAGCTCCGCCCCTTTAACTTAAAAGGCAGCTTATGTTATCGGATCTCCTCCTGAAGACTTCCTGCATCAGTGTTCTGAAAAAAAGTTCTGACACTGGAGACTCCTTCCAAAACTGAACATCTCCTAACAGAAAACTTCGCCATGTCAATGAATACACACTTTTTTTTTATTGTTTTAATTTTATTTATTTTAATTTTTTTAAGTCAGTTTATGTGGAGAGTTCAGTGTACAAGTCCCTGTGTTGGATGTTATTCACCACCTTCTGTGGGGCTCTAAGGGCAGTTCTGTGACGCTCTCTGTCTCTCTTTCTGTAGGTTCTCTGTCGAGTGTCCAGCTCAATGGTTCTGGCTCTAAAGGAGGACGTAAAGAGGACGACTCTCGCTCACAGAGCACGGACGGAGGGAGCGAGTGCTGGGAGGATGGACCGGCCAAAAAGAGGTGAGAAAAGTCTCAACGCACACATACACGCCCAAATCAGACTGTATTCATACATCTACACCCCCCCTCCCCCCCATCTTTCTTTCTCAATGCGTGTCAAGTAGTGAGTGTATAAGAGCAGGGCGTGGAGTGTGTTACAGAACAAAGAGGAGTAGCGTGACGTGACGCGGATCAATCAGGCGATTAAATCAGTATCTTCACTATATAAAAGATACCGAGAATTAGCTCGTAAAATCCGAATCTCGTCGAGAAGGGAAAGCCGACAGCGAGGACGCGGGTCCTCGCCGTGTGACCCGTACGTTCCTCCCATAATTCCTTTCTTTCGTGGCGATCGGTTCTGATAGCCGTTTGGTACTGCGCACCGTGCTTATTAGCGAGATAATGATTACGCGACCGCTTCCACAATAGAGTTGTCATTTGGGTTGGGGCGGGTGGTGCTGGTGGTGGGGGGGAATCAGAGGGCTTTATAATAAGCACTCATTCTTTGAAATTAATTTTCGTTTCTTGTCACTTTTAATTAGTCTCTCTTAAGCCGTGCTTAGTATTTGTTTGAATTAATAATTAAAGAGGAAGGGAAATGAGATGTGATATGTACAGTGCGCAATTAACTCTTCGCCATGTTTAAATTATATATTTATTTATTTTTGTAGCGCAAATGCGCTAAGCCACTTAAAGGGGCGAAAGCAATTGCCTCAGACGAGACGTAGCGTGTTTTTCTTTCTTAATACCCACAGGCAAATAAACAACAAGCACTTTAGGTGTAGTGTGTCTTTAAAAAAAAAAAAAAAAAAAAACTTTTGGAAATCGTTTGGCCCGAGCACCGGGGCGATGCAGTCTCTATTCATTTTAATAGAGTTATTTTTCAACTCAATTGATCTTGATTTATTTCAAGCCATATCCCGTGCGACTTTTCAATGATTTGTGCGGTGTCGTGCTGTACAACCAGGATAGTGAAGCTGAACGTCTGAAATAGCTCAATGACAAATCCCCGGCTCAGAATTTCTCTCACGCTCAGGAACGTAATAAAATACGATGCTGACTTATGAAGCTTTCTTTCTTTATTTATTTATTTATTTATTTATTATGGCTGTGTTTGCAGATGACTTCCATTCAGATTCTCTCATTCAGCATTTACGCGTGTGTACACCCAGGTGTGGACTAATGAGGAGACATTTATTAGCTAACCCATCAGGCAAATGAAAGGTCCAATGTACCGCCCAGACTCATGTTGTGGTTGCCAGGCTAATACAATTTCACCCCAAACTACTTATCAGATTAAATCCATTAGTGTCAAATAATGAAAATCAGTCAGTACTCAAATTCCTGGTTCGAGGAATTACGTGTCGACGTGGTCCTCATACTCTGCTGATCATGCCTTGTTTTGTTTTTTTTTGACTAGAATGCGTCTTCACTTGACGCTTAGGGTAGTGCACTAGGTGGAGAGTACCACGCGATAGTAGTGTGTTGCTCCACGTATGAAATGACTTGAACGTATCCAAGACAGGTCACGGAGTGTAAATATCCAAACGAACTGACCCCCGAACACAACCGAGCCGTTGTCCTGTACGGAGCTACCCTGTGGAAAAGTCTATCCCTTTTTTCAAGGCTTATCCTTCATGCCCTTCATTCACACACCTGTGTTCGTCCTCACGTGCTACAAGAGCGGAACTGTAATATACACCAGGGTGTGTATATTAATGTGGTTCCCATGAAATCCTCAGAACGCTCAAAGAAATATCTTTCGATTCCTTTTTATGTGCTCGTCCTTACTTGCCGTAATGTAACTCAGAAGCCCAGTGGAGCTTTAGTTATCTTAGCTAGACCTGCATTGGAGGTAGTACAAAGTTCTTAAGGATGTATTCGCACCCTTCCTGGTCTTCAGGAACAGAAGGAGTTTTTCTTTGATCTGAGCTTGTGTACACTCGGGCACGCTTATCTCGGAGGAAAGCCCGTAGATGAAAAGAGTCGGCCTCATGAAGCACCCATTCATCCAGGACTCTCTGTATATCCACACTCACACACACACACGCACAAACACATGCAGCGAACACCCAGGCCCAGTGAAGTGCCAGCTCTCCCTCTGAAGAGGGCTGAATCGATCTCCAGAGGGGCTGCATAGGAACAAAAGTACCACAAACTGACACCGAATCAAAGGCAGCACTGGCCAAAACACACACAGCCGTCCAGACTGCAGCAGATGTCCAGTCCGGCCCCCTCCTGGAAATCCATTCACCACTGCTCTGTGTGAGTGTGGGTGCACTAGAGTCTATCAGGTAGCATGTACTTACTTGTGGGTATAAGCCAGGCAGTGTATACGGTTTGTCTGGGCGAGGATCAGCGTGCAACACCTGCCTGCAGTCTTACCTGTCATTTAATACAGCATGGCAATCTTTAATCATAGCTCTGCCCTCTAGACACCATCATTAAAACGGCGGTGAGAAGGAGAGACAGATCGAGAGGTGGGGAGAGGAAGAACGAGAGACGGAATGGGGAGGGAGAGAGAGAGAGCGAGCAACCGAGCTGGGATTTAAATAAGCACAAAGAGAGTGGGCCTCCATTGCCACACTGTCAACAACAGCGGCTTTTTGCTCTCGAGTTCCTTTCTCTGCCTTTCATTAGAGAGGCAGCTCTGCTCAGCCCTAATGAGAGACCCGCTCACTTGGCACCGTGCGCCCGTCTGTGCTTTTACCACTTTTTTTTTTTGTTGTTGTGGCCACCATGTGTTTGCTGCAGTTCTTCTTGGCTTGGCTGTGTCCGATTGAGGAGGTGCCAGCATCTCCTACACCTGGCCTGGGTGGTGAAAAAAAACAGGAAAGGGAGGAAAAGCGGGATGAAGAGAAGGGGAGTGGTGTGAGCACATCAAGGTCCAGGTGCCAGGGTACCAGGTTGCGGGGAAAGGCCAAGGCGAGGCGGATGAGATCAGCGCTGTGTTTGCGTTCCCAGGCTTCTAAGAGATGCAGATCTTGCAGAAACTTTAGTTTGTGCCAAAAGGCATAGCTGACATTGGACTCGGGGCACACGTGGTACCCATCGGACTGGCGGGAACCCTGCGCCAAGGGCTTCTTTTGTTTGTCCTCGCTAGTTTGTTTGCCCACTTGAAATTCCCTCTCATGGTGAACAGTACTGGTATGCTTGATCGCTTTCACCGTGTAGCCGGTGCCAAATCGTTTCCTAGTAGTTTGCCAATTCCAGCTCTCTTCCCTCTGTGTTCCTCCTCCTCAATTCTGCAGTTTGGTTTGTTTTTTGTCGATTCGATGCACCCGTTCAAGCAGGCGTGCAGCCATCGCCTGTTTCTATAGCTTCACAATGGCATTATTGATTTTGCCGATCAGTGCGTTGAACGGTGTCAGGAATCGATGCTGGCTACAAAGACAGCGATTAGGTGTGATTGCTCACTCTCAGTGGAGTAATGACTTGTGTGTTTAGCATGCAGTGGGTCTGCATGTAGCGGAAGAGGGAAGGGGGCAAGGGGTAGAGTGAGAAACTGAGATCCAGGTATGTTGTTTGATTCCACAATCCAGTTGAGTCATTGCCCAGGTACGGCTTTCTGGCTCCAGGGGATTGCTGAGTCACCGAGCAGAAATGTCCTTTGGTCGAGGGCTTAACTGAAGTGTTTGCTCTCGGGAGTCAAGGCTGCGGGGCGTGGCTGATCTTTATTGGATAAGGAGGGAGTGGAAAAGGGTGTATTTAAGATTGATATGACACTGACACACGAGGTCATTTCAAAAAGATTTTTTGGTTGGTTGAAGATACATGGACACCCAGTTGAAGAGGATTCTTGAGCAATAGAGATTAAAAAAAAAAAAAAACCCTTTCTTTGTCTTGGCGTTCTAATGGTATCTAAAGCTACCATATGCACAGGTTTAGTCACACCTGTATACGCTAAGCCTGACCAAATTTCTCCTTTTGAGTGGTAGGCGTATATACTTTGTGTAAAAGAAATCGAACATGGTTCCTTTGTTCAGTTCACAATCGGAGCAGGATGTGACTCATTTGGCACGATACAAATGTGTGATTTCCTTGTGTCATTGAAACGATTCCTTACTCTGTTTTGGTTGCAAACAGTATTGCATATGAATTGCTCACTAGTCTACAGCAGTCCAAGATCTCTCTTGGCACCTTTCTGTCGCGTTATTGTCCCGACAATGCGTGTGTTACACTCCCCAGGGCCTGGAAACACAGGGTAGCCTAGAGCTGGATCTTTGTCTGCTTGTGGAAGTTATTAGCTAGCTAGTGAATCTAGAGACAAGGCCAAGACTGAAAGGCTCGAGTGGTAGCACCTGTCTGATCTGTGGTGTCTCGTTTCATCATTAAAACACACAGTCTGTTCAGTCCATGGCCTATAAACAGTGATAGACATCTTAAAAGGGGACGGGGGGGATGGACACGGACGTTTATAGGCTTATTGGTATCTCTTGTGCTTTATTTTTCTCCTGTTCTGTCTGTTCTACAATCCCCCCCCCCCCAACCCCCACCTTTGTCATTCTCACAGCTCTAGGTACTGTTCCACAAAGTCAGCAAAACAAAATATGCATCTTTGTATGTTCCCAGCATCTACTGTTTTTTTTTTTTTTTGCACATGTTCAGAAGAGGGCACAACAAGATGATCTAATCAAAAGTGTGCTAGCCAAAAACACAGTTCTGGAGACACTGGAACGTGTACTCACTTAGGTCATCATTTATTTGAAAATATGAATCGTGTGTGAACCAAATGACAAAGACTTGCGTATGTTTGGAACAGCCATGCGAAAGTCTACAAGCATTCCCTGCCTCTGACTTCAGCTTGCCCTACCACTTTCCTTCCATCGTGGGTGAGGACACGGTGTAGGGGGAGTTACTGTGGGCCACCATATTTTATAAATGCAGGCACGAAGGCATGGCGGTGGTAAGATTGATCTTGTCCGAATAGGTGTGTTGATAAAACCAGCGTTCAAAGCCATTATTGAATAGTTGCTCGAATGCTTCTTTCCCCTACTCTTGGAACACATGGATAACACACATGGTCTTACACACCTGTAACGTTGAACAAGAGTGTGTGTGTGAAACCTGGCTGCTCAGTTTTGCTTGCTCTTTGTGCTCACCCCACCAATGTCCTAATATGTGGCAACGGGAGGGGGATGGGAAGTAAGGGGTCAAAAAAAATGGGGTCATCTCTGGTGGTCCCGTTTGCTCAGACAGACAGAAAAGCAATAAACACTTCAGCTCCGGCAGCTGTGTTTACATTAAGCATCCACAGTCGGGTTCTCCTTGGGGAATGGTGTTAAAGTCACACTTATTTATTTCCAAGCAGGAGGTCAGCCTTGCTTTCTGGCTTGTCATGACTGCATCAAGAAGAAATGTCTGTCCTGGGTCCTTCTCGGCACCCTTTTTCTCCGAGGCGTGGATTTGTGATCGCGACATCAATCGTTACTGCTTGTATTCATGCATTTTGTCTTTGTGGATCGTTTTGTTCTGTTCTGTGTCTTAGATAAATGCGTTGTACCCCACATTATCTTGAGGTTACTGAGCATAAAGCGCACATTACCGAGTCAGGGTTTTGGACCTTCATTATCCAGTACAGTGTTGGGTTTGCTGACCCTGCTGGACCAGCTTTGGGGGATTTTGACACCTTACAGAAGCAGGGATTTGGGTTTTCATGTCCCAGCACATGGTTGGTGGGTACTTTTAAACCAGCAACCTCATACCATGTTCGGCTAGCTGGCCTAATAATCTGCTCAGGGTTTTTAATTTTTTTTTTATTTGGACTTTAATGAGCAAGTACCATGTTCAAGTTTCTAGTCCATGCTGATTGATCCAAGAGTTCCAGGTTGTAGTTTTTTTTTGACATTCCTGCCCCTCTATAATGTTATCAGGATTCCCCAATGGAGTTCAGGGTCTTCTCTACCTCCCCAGCACTGAACTGCTCTGCACGTGTGTTTCTGGCTGTGTTTTGTGCTCCTATGAGCCAGCTGCTCTGTACTGGCAGGCAGTGCAGGGAGAGTTTATCATGAACATGTGGCCCATCTGGAGCTGTTTAGCGTTAAAGGGGGGGAAAAAGAAGGAAAGAAAGAGAGAAAAAGAAAGGCAGAGAAAATGAGAGCGAGAGCTTGACTGAGAACGTCAGCCAGTAGCCGTGAACAAAATTTGTCGCTCTCCGCACTCGGAGACGTTTGTTGTCTTTTGGCCAATCGCCTATACGATTAACTGGATGTCAGGACAAGTGTAAACAAATCTCTCGTTTTCCATAGTGATGGTGTATTTTAAACTGCACGCCAACACAGGCAAGCGAGCTGTATCAGGGACATGTCTTTCACGTGCTAGCATCATATTAACTATTCTCATGTGCATTTTAATAAGCTTCTTCTATATGACGCTTGTAACGTGATATTAATTGGTTTGCTGATACGTGCCGTGAGGATTAGAGATTCTTGGTCTGTTCTTTGATGATCATTTATTTCCAGAAGCTTCTTTACTAATACTACTACTATGTTTTGACCATGTTAATGACCAGGCTGACTTGGTACAGATGTGCAGTTTACCCCTTGTCCAGGATGCCTCAGATGGGTGCATGATCCTTGGGGTGGGGGGGGGAGAAGCAGCAGCTCATGTTAACACTGAAAAGAGGTTCGGCAATTCCCACAAAGAATTTAAGCCATTGCCAACCCTCCCTCTCTGAACCTCAAATAGCTTCACCCCCTAGGGTCGATCGGAGCCTGCTCTCTCTTCATCGCATCATCCATCTACTCGCTCCACTCATTCATCTCGCTCTCCCTCCCTCCGAGGCTCACCCCTGCTCCTCTCGTCTGCCGCTGAGATTAGGAGCGACTCCTGCCGATAAGGAATGCTTTGATACCCTGCGGCTGGCCTGGAAGGGTCACACTGTTTACTCATGGTGCCTAAGCCAAGCTTTTGTTTGCGGAAGCGCCCTTCCCCCCTTGCCCCTACCTCTATCTCATGCTCTTTTAGGCGAGTGTTAACCTCTGCCGATGACAGACGAGCACACTAGAGTACCTTTGTGTGATTCTCTCCATCCTGCAAGTGGAAAGCTTCAGAGAGAGATTACATTACCAGAGATTTTGAGGTCTCGCCAGGAACCTGCCCGTGACCCCTTCTATTGACCGGTAGGGGGTCAGTAGGGTTTGTTTGTGTGTTCTGAATGGAGAGATCACCTTTAACCCATTTAAAAAGGAACCAATAGAATGAAGAGTTAACCTCCACTACGTAGCAATTTTCAACAACACGTTTCTTCGTACACGCGTTTAAAAGCACGGGATTGTGCGTGTCTCGGTGTGCTAGTGATGTATACCGGTGCATGCGGTGAACCGGCTTTGGGGAAAACCTCAGATCACAGCAGCTGTTGCTTATAAAGCGAGGTAACGTGAAGGTTATGAAAGCATTTCCTCCTCCTCCCCTCCTATCCTGTGTTTTTTAGCCGAGCGAGTCTGGGCCGAGCCGCTGTAGTTTTCCGGCGGGACCGAACTCCTGCTTTTCGCTCCTGCCGCTACTCTCAGAGCTAATCAGTGATACAGAACAGCAACACGTGTAGAAACATCAGAGCGGCGGCACTTTGAAGGCTGAGGTGGAGGAGATTAGACCGGGATGAATAGGGACATCCTGTGGTAATCCCCCCTCCTCTGCAGGTGCTCACCCACCTCTCTCACGATTTTCCCTTTCTGTATTCATTCCCTTCTTTCTTTCTTTGTCAGAATATAAGGCCAGAAAGTTTCTTGTTCTTTGCTTCTCATTCTTTCTCTTCCCCTCCTCCTATCTTTCTGGAATCTTGGCCAGCTCTACTGAACTCCAGAGAGCGCCATTAGCCCTCTAACCCCATATCTCAGCCTCCCGATGATAAGGTTTTAGTCTTTTCAGCCTCAGCAGGACAAGATAGTGTGACGGCGGAAAAGTAACGAGTCAGGCATGTATACACTCGCAAGAGCACCTTTGTTTCCATTTCTCTGGTGTAGAAATGAGACCGGGCGCTCTCTCTTTCGCCGATCACTCGTTCTTCCCTGCTGTCTTTCACCCAGCACGGTCATTCTCCTCTGCTCTCTTTAACCCGGCGCTCTGCTTTTTCAGGACTGATTGGCGCGTCGGGGTAAGGGGATCGGCGCCCTTCCCTCCCCCCGTGATGATTTCAGCCTATTGTGGGTTTTTATCAGTGTTGAATAATGCATGGCCCTTGCCTCCCATTAAAACTCGCACCATTGTGAGAGCCACTATCTGCCCCATTAAGGAGCACACAGGCCAGGAAGCTCAGTGGGGTTATTGGGTTTCAGGATCTCTTGCTCAGGATGGAAGGGAGAGGAAAGCTCCGACGGAAGCGGGACGTCTCGAGGAGCCGGTCGTTGGCTCCTTTAGTTCCGCTTCAGGGCCGAGTGGGTGATAGAGGAGAGGAGTAGAGGATGTGGTCAATATGGAGTGCACCCTCCTCCTTTTTTTAGTCTGATTTATAACCATATTACCTCCAAGCAGAGCCAGAGCTCAGTCTTTGCAGCACTCCAGCAGCGTTCCCTGGCGGCTTAGCGTCGGTGCCGACTTACCATCTGCTGACCGAGCGCTGAGGAAAAAGCGCACACGGCTGATTCAGTTGAACTGTGTATGCCATGGTTGAACAGTTTGTGATTCATGAGCTTTTTAAACACTGCCAGAAAAACCAAAAAAAAAAAAAAAAAAAACCACATGCATGATTAACTCTGTGCAAAGAGTAATGGGTAAATAAGTAGGACTTCGACATGCCACCTGCATTTCAGGCCTGTGTGGAGTCAGCTGCGCTAATCTGTCAGAATCATCCGTACACTCCGAGCGCTTCATTTTTCTAGCGGTGAAAGGTGTGCCCTCGTACCGCTGCGTCTTCCAGCAACGCTCAGGTTTCTGTTTCTCAGCTTTTTCAGAGCTTCAGTTTGAAGCCAGTGGGGGTTTCTTGTTCCATCTGCTTTTAATACACTCTGCATACTCAGCGTTTGAGTCCCGTAGATGTGGTCCGGGGTCAGAGTTGGACGTCTTGGGGATATCCCTCCTCCTGTGACTTGTCTGCAGGTGCTTGCTTGCCCGTTTCTCTATTTCGGTATGTTTCCCAGTCTATCCGTGTTGCTGAATGCTTGAGAACCGCTTATCTATTCATCGCATCACTGCGATTACCACAACAATAATTTAACCACATGTGACCTGTTTACTTATAACTATAAACACAGCTAAAACCATTAACCTCTAACAATAAAGGCAACCATGGGAAGCTGTCCTTATGCGGTTCTTACTTTAATGTACGGTACGAAGTATTTCCACTCGCTTGCATCGTATCCCTGCGAGCTCAAATACCGTGAATGCGTGACCACAAATTCTTCAAACGTGTTACATATAGAGTTTGATGTATGAACTTTTTTTTTTTTTTTTTTTTTTTTAACTGAGGACTTACAAAAAGATGCGTTTTTGTGTAAACCTTGACTTCCTCGACAGCTCCCCTCGGAGTTCTGAGTAAAATCGGCTTCATTTTTTTTTTCGGTACAAGCAAACATTGCACGTTCACTACAGATGCAGTTGATGGAAATTGTGTTGAAACGACTCTAAACAAATACAGCAAAGGGTTCTGTCGTAGCGGACCATCACCGTCACCGTTTTATTTCATTTAACAGCTTTGTCCTGTCTCGTTCGGTTTGACGCTCGGTTCTTTTGATGTCCCTTGAGAAATTGCACGCGTTGCACCTTTTTTGCTTCTTGGACATGAAGCGTTGAATTAGATTTGAAACCATCGTGGATTGCAGTCTTAAATGTTGTTGAGATGGGTGATATTTTATTAAGGCGCATGGCCTCTGGCCCGGGTATGTGGGGATGATTTGTTTTGAAGTGTTTATATGTGTGTGTTGGCTTGCACTTCAGCTCAGCTCAGTTTCCCCAAAACGTCTCTGACATTGTGATGAACTGTCAGTCGGCGTGTAATCTCTTGTGAAAAATAGCTGCTGGCTTTGTCCCCAGGGAAGATTTCTCTTCTCTCTCCGCCATTTGTCCACATTCCAGTCTCTGTCAACAGCCCAGGATTCTTCACTTATCCAACCTGCACAGCTGTGAGTCTCTCTCTCGCGCTCTCTCTCTCTCTCTCTCTCTCGCTCGCTCTCTCTCTCTCTCGCTCTTTGTCACGTCGTCTCTATAACAAGGCAGCCGAACATATGAAGCAAGGCCTCCATTATCAGCTGGATGGAGACGCGGGATTCTGGGCTCTGTGTGGTTTCCGTCATCTCTTGCAGAATTCCCGAGCATGTTTTGACTTTAATTTGTGCTGGTCAATGCCGAGCCTGAGGCTCACGACGCCCTGCTGTGTTTGGGTGCTTCGCCCAGAGCGGTGTGTGAGCGGATTTTTCACAGTAAAAGTAATAGTCGGGAGGAATTTGGCATCTGGCAGGTGATAGAGGAAGGAATAAAGCTATAGAGCTGTGTGTGTGTGTGTGTGTGTGTGTGTGTGTGTGTGTGTGTGTGTGTGGCAGTACAGCTCGTTCAGGGATGCCACTTTATAAATGAAGCCGTGCAAAACCCTGGGTGTTTGTCTTCACAGAATTCTCTCTCTCTCTCTCTCTCTCTCTCTCTCTCTCTCTCTGACTTGGTTCAGTTTGTGAGGCTTTTTATTGCTTATGGTTGCCAAAGGAAAGAAAAATGGTAATTGCACAAATGAACCAAACAATACTATAACTAAACGTACATGATATAAATATACAGCGGGGGGAAATAAGTATCGGACGCGTCAACATTTTTTTTTTTTTTTTTTTCAGTAAATATATTTCCAATGAGGTTATTCACATGAAATTTTCACCAGACATCAGTATTCACTCAAGAAATCCGGATATATAAAGAATTCACAACATTAAAGTCCATAAATAAAGTTATGTGTAATAAAGCGGAATGACACGGGAAAAAAGTACCGATCACACTAACTGATAATACTTCGTGGAGAAGCCTTTGTTTGTAATGACAGCCTCGAGACACTTCCTGTATGAAGGAATGAATGGGCCGCAGTATTCAGGTGTGATTTTGGCCCGTTCTTCTTAACATATTGTCTTTTATACTTATTTCCCCCACTGTATATCCATAGAATCCTGGATAATAGATGATAACCTAATATAAAACACCATAAAATGTGCTCAATATGCAAATGTATAATAATGTATATATATTACGATAATAACGTATATACAAATTCACATTTATTTCATAGCTGTACGAACTAGCCAGGTGTTTATGCAATCGATGAAGCACAATGGAAAGTAATTAATGAAGGAGTTACAGATACCACCCTGAAGTGGATTATTTTCCTGTGATTGCATCGTCATGAAGTGTTTTACTGTTCTTACACCAGAGCAATTTTCCAAAGCTAATGTGTTGTGGGGTTTTTTTTTAATTTTATTTTTCTCCTCATTATTATTAAAGAAGGACACAATTTTTTTTTAATCCATTTATAGCCGCATTTAGTGTTGTGGAATATATGCGAATCCGATTTTACCACGTTATAGCAGCTATTCACTCTCCTACCTTAATTATTATTATTATTATTATTATTATTATTATTATTATTTTTATCTCTCCCAAGAAACTGCGAAGCCGGAAAACTTAGGAACGGCTTTACCGCTGACTATCCGGCCCTGTTTACACTAGTGCGTTTTCGTTTTAAAACGGCGTCCACGCTGTCATTTCCACTGCGTTTCAGAAACGATCTACACTACACGACCGAAAACGCATGTCACATGACCATTTGTGCACACTGGGCATGTGCATAGAAGTGTAAACAGGAAGTCGGATGCTAGTCCATCCCGGCGTTCCATGTAGGGCTTACGCCGCTTGAAATGAGCTTTGTTTTCGATCGCTCTAATCGTAGCTCGCCTCTTGCTCATGTAGGCAGCTGCAGTATTATAAAATACACAGTTGAACTGCACAGTGGCTGCTAAGAATTACGACAAAGCCAGCAAAGCTTGCGGTTCAGTCTCCGTGTTGTTGTGTGTACGGTCATGGTAGCGTAACGGTCATACGGTAGCGGCTTGACGAATCAGGGAAGGATACCCAATGATCCAGAAGACCCAATCAGGGGACGAATGTGGGCGGGGCCACGCCTTCGTTTTTGTTTATTTACACTGAAACGCGAGCCCGGTGTTTTCAAACTAAAGCGGGGTCTTCCGCGTTTCCGAAAGTCTCCACCGGAGTAGTGTAGACGGCAGGCGTAACCGTAGCAACAGTTATGTGTTTTAAAATGAAAACGCGCTAGGGCTTTAGAAAGTGCTCGCACTTAACATACCTTCCAAAGATTCCTCCGATTTCTCCTAAAAAAAAAAAAAAAACCCGATAGATTGCACGTTTTTAAATCCGTATTCGTGGAGTTTAAGTACAAGTAAGTAAATAAGTCTGTAAGTAAGGCGTTACTATAGAAACAACAGCGTATTCGAACGAAGACGTTATTATAAACCGTAAAGCTGGAACTACTGTCAGAGCTGCTGTTCTAGATAATTAATCAATGCCTTCTGACTAATCGGAGTAAAGAATTCGATAGCACTGTGCTATAAGGTGGTGTAATGTATAATAGAATATCTAATAAGCTCAAGTATTGATCCAGACAAGCACTTCCCTGATATATTCCCAGTAGTTCCTCCCCCCCCTCCCCCTTTCCATCATATTCTCCATTAGTGATCACAGACACTCTTTATCTCCCTCTGTCTCGGGCTCTTACTTCACCTCTGTCTATTTTCTGTTATTTACCGTCATTTAGTCGTACAGTCGCTCATCAAAGCCGAGCCACGTTTCACAGGGAGCGGTAGGTTTATAGCGGCACGTTCTTCTCATTTTCTGCCAGCGCAGGAAATGGCCTTTGCATATTTCATGCCGTTCTCTGATGTTCTAATATTCACACGCTTATTTATTTATTTATTTATTTATTTATTTTAAAAGCTTTTGGGGTGATGTGGCTTTCTTTCAGTGCTGCCTCTCAAGCACATCATGTGACCTCTCTATAGTGTAAATGGGCAGGCTGGATTGGAACAACGGTGCTGTTCACGGACACGCAGTTATGTATGCAGTTATACAGACCACGGTCGCGCGGAGTTTTCACCTTCCTGCGGGAAAAATGCCCTCGTTTACCGCCGTTTCATTCTGCTTGGGAAATCTTAACGCCTTCCTTCACGTGCAGAGGCAGCAGGAGGAAGCAGCATCCTGAGAGGATGGATGTGTCCGACGAAAGAACGGCGCTAGTCGGAATCGATTAGCGGTGCCGTCTCGCCGAGAAATCGCGCTAACGGGCGTCTGATTTTGAACGCGCGATTCATTTGTACGGCAGGAGGTCACGTTTGATCTTTTTCTCTTTCCCCTGCTTGTTCGGTGCGAAGCGCGCCTTAAGAGCCGAGGGCCGCGATCCACGTCGTGACGACGAAATGGTGCCGAAAAAATGAATACGTGCGCACAAAGGATGACGCTGTCCTGTTGTTACACAAGGGCGGCAAAATAGATACGGCACAAGTATATCGTCGGCGTATTTTTAAAAATGTCGAAAACAGTGTCAATGAAGGAGGCGTGGCCTCCATGCAGTTTGGTCAGTGAAAGGGGTGGAGCTTCGGTGCCTGTCGGTGTCAATGAAGGAGGCGTGGCCTCCATGCATGTTGGTTGGTGAAGGGGGTGGGGCTTCGGTGCCTGTCAGTGTCAACGAAGGAGGCGTGGCCTCCATGCATATTGATCGGTGAAAAGGGTGGAGCTTCGGTGGTATTGTGAAATTGCAAGTGGAAATTGCTAAATAAATAAATAAAATAAATAAATGAATCGATTTTAACATCTAATTGTTCGCTTTTTCGAGTGGATCAAATCGTATTGCTTTTTGGCTAGCCCTATACACTATTTGGCTAGCTTTAGTCTCTCTTTTACCTTTAGGACGCAAATATATGAAGATGACACGTCACTTCTGCTGATCTTTTCACCTCCTTCTGTTCCACTGCTGTAAATTGATTGATTGATTGATTGATTGATTTTTAAATAAAAAGGGCTGATCGGATCCTTTCCAGATTCACAGTGGTGTTATTATGGTCGCTAGGCAGAGACTTGAATTGTACACCATTTTAATATCCGGGATTATTTACTGCATTAGTTATTATTTAGGGCATTTTCTTTCTTTCTTTGTCTTCAGATTTCTGCGCTTTTTTCCCCCCCCAAGTACTGAATTTATAAGCGTTCTGACCGTCAGATCCGTCTTAGTAATTTATTTATTTCTTTTGCTCAACTTGGTGTGTCCTTGCCCTTGCTTCTCACGTTTATACCCTGCCGACATTTTAGCACTCGGTAATGAAACGTCATTGAGGTTTATTCACATCGAAGCGCCTTCCGTCCCGTGTTTTACGAGCATCATTCGAGTGAGAGCGAGTGAGAGCGACGCGAAGCAACCAAGGAGTGTGGGGAAAACGACCGAGTTCCGTGACTCGAAGCAGCGGACCAATCGGATCGTTCGTCTTCTGTGGTACAGGAGTCGTCGTGAGTGCCGCCATTTCAATGATGCGATATTTAACACAAAAAAACGCACATTTAACGCAACAGACGTGGATTCGGGATGTAGTTACGTTTCAGAAACCCGGGAAGAAAAAAAAAAAAGATGGCCGATTTTAATATGAGAAAAGCCAAATCCTGTCCCTTCACGTCACTGCAGTGTGAACTTTCTATTGATTTATTTATTTATTTTAGTAAAGTTGTCTAACATTTCCCATTTTGAGTAAGACTGTATGATTTTATTTTTTCTTCTTCTGTCTTACGCCATGGTATACTCGCCTCTTAAACCTCTAGACTCTCGCATATGAAACGACATCTGGAGAGTTCTGGAAAAGAATGGCGTGTATGACTGCTCCTCGTATTCACCAGCATGACCAGCAAGTTTCTAATCAGAATAAATATATATATATATTTTTAGAGAGGAAAAGGATAAAAGAGCAGAGGGTCCAGGAGAATCAAAGCTCCTAGCTTTAAAAAGTCTGCCTGCAATTTGATGCATCCTTTGTACTTCTTATCACTCCTCAGCTGCAGCAGACGCCTCGGCGGCGTTTAACCGAGAAACTTAATTACATTTCAGGGCCGTGACACGAATCAGGATTCGGTAATTACGAGGCAGCCGGACGGCAGCTGGCAGGTGCTGCTCTGGAACAGAGCGAGGGGGGAAAGCAGAGCACCCTCGGCCCTTCTCTCCGCTCTGACACTCCTTGGATAATAATTATACGAAGCCGGCGCCATGGCCCGGGCCGTGCCGATCCGATCCAGATTGACTGAATTAGTTGCAGCAACAGTGAGAGCCAGAGTCACGCTTTAACATTTCTGAGAGCAAGTACAGCGCGAGGAATTTATAGCCCTGTGTAGAGTTATTCGAGACGCACTGCTTAAGAGGGGGATTTGTTTTCATAATGTGGCCATAAAGACCAGAGTGTATATGTAATCCATGTAGTCTCTCTCGTGCGCTCTCTCTCTCTCGTGCGCTCTCTCTCTCACGCGTTCTCTCGCTCTTTGTTTTGGGGAATTTATTTTAGCTAACGGTAGCTTTTCTGACAAGACTGTATCGAGGAAAATATTACCAATAGAGGTATTTCAGGTATTTAAAAAAAAAATGATTCCTTTCACTGGCATGAGCACGAACAATTCATGAAAAGAATCTGAATCATCATGAAAACAATATCCAACCCGTTAGAGGTGAAGGGGCGTGGCCTCTGAGACTGTCGGTTCCAATAAAGAAGCGCGCATCCTCTGTGCCTGGGTGAAGGTGACTGGGGCATGGCCCATGTACCTGTTGCTTAAAGAAGGCGTGGCCTCGGTTCGTCTCACTCAGTGAAGGAGGTGGAGCCTCGGTGTCTGTCAGTTTCAGTGAAGTAGGCGTGGCGTTAGTGCATGTCACTCAGCGGAGGAGGTGCAGTCCCATTTGAAGGAGGTCGTGGCTGCTTTGGTGCATCTCTCAGTGAAGGAGGTGGAGCCTTTGTGTCAGTCTCAATGAAGAAGGTTTAAGGCTTTAGTCCATGTCACTCAATGAAAGTGGTGCGTGTCAGTCTCAGTGAAGGAGGCATGGCCTCCATGCATGTTGCTCAGAGAAGGGGGTGTGGTATCTGTGCATGTCAGTCTCAGTGAAGGAGGCATGGCCTCCATGCATGTTGCTCAGAGAAGGGGGTGGAGCTTCGGTGCCTGTCAGTCTCAGTGAAGGAGGCATGGCCTCCATGCATGTTGCTCAGTGAAGGGGGTGTGGTATCTGTGCATGTCAGTCTCAGTGAAGGAGGCGTGGCCTCCATGCATGTTGCTCAGAGAAGGGGGTGTGGTATCTGTGCATGTCAGTCTCAGTGAAGGCTTCTGTGTCTCGGTTTCTGTGAAGGAGGCGTGTCTACTGTCCACCTTAGTATATAAGCAGTATATACTTAGTATATACTAACACTTAGTATATAATTTCTCTTTTTCCTTAATTTTTTCCCCATTCCAGTAAAATATAAAAGGCATTACATATTATCATCTATATCACTTATATCATTTCTATATCACATAGAAATTCATTGCTAGCTTTGCATGTATGTGACGTGTCGGCTTGTCGATCGTCTCAGAAGGCACTCCATCCTTTCCCCGTACGGTGTGAGTGTATGGTCACGTCAGGGATCATCGGTGTTTGGTGCTACACATTTTGTAGTCAGTTTGTTCTAAATCCAGTTTTATTAATCGTGTTTCTTCATCTCTGTCAGACCCAGACTGCAGGCCCAGAGGAAATTTGCTCAGTCTCAGCCCAACTCTCCCAGCAGCACGCCGGTGAAGATGGCCGACGCGTCACTGCCCACGCCAGCCACGCAGATCACCGATCTCTCCAGACGCAAGCCCAAGACCGAGGACTTCCTCACGTTCCTCTGCCTCCGAGGTAGTGTTTTTAAATGTAATATCCTATGTATTTTACCTCACCTATATAAAGGAATCAGGTTTTAAGGATTCAGTGGAATTTATTTTCCTTCTGCAGTATATTCCTTCTTCTCAGGGTTTGGGATTTGAGTCTTGTTCTTGTCTTGATTCAACCCACAGTGGCTCTTTGTTTGATTTTATAGCTGAGGTGTGAGATTTGACCCCCGTGAGATACTGAAGGATAGTGTTGTAATCGAAGAAAAGCCGAGTGCAGTCACGCGGCACGCAAAGGCTTCTGGGACACAAACACAAATAGGTCCATTAGTCAGATTAGGTATTACTATTAACCCAGACCGGCCCTGTAAAGTGGGTTAAAAAGCAGTTCCAGAGCCACACAGGAAACAACAAAATCCGCCCTTAAGGGATGAGACACACACATACACACACACACACACACACACACACACACACACATATACACACACACACACAAACACACAGATACACTAAGGATCCAAAGGCCCAGCCCATCCTTCCATGCTCATCACACTTCATCACATGGTAATAAAAGTGACAGAGGGCCGTTTGGCAGCTCCTCTCTGTATCAAATGCATTTTCATAATGCACTTCTAAATGAGAGAGGCTGGGCCAACACACACACACACACACACACACACACACACACACACAATTTCAAACGATCTGTCTATCAGCCCAGGAGGTTAGCTATCCATTGTGTGTGTTTCTGCACGCTTGTCTGTCCTCCTCTGTCTGTCTCTATCTGTCTGCATGTCTCTATCCCTCTCTGTCTCTATCTGTCTGCATGTCTCTATCCCTCTCTGTCTCTATCTGTCTGCATGTCTCTATCCCTCTCTGTCTCTATCTGTCTGCATGTCTCTATCCCTCTCTGTCTCTATCTGTCTGCATGTCTCTGTCCCTCCCCGTCTCTATCTGTCTGCATGTCTCTATCCCTCTCTGTCTGCATGTCTCTATCCCTCTCTGTCTCTATCTGTCTGCATGTCTCTATCCCTCTCTGTCTGCATGTCTCTATCCCTCTCTGTCTCTATCTGTCTGCATGTCTCTATCCCTCTCTGTCTCTATCTGTCTGCATGTCTCTGTCCCTCCCCGTCTCTATCTGTCTGCATGTCTCTATCCCTCTCTGTCTCTATCTGTCTGCATGTCTCTATCCCTCTCTGTCTGCATGTCTCTATCCCTCTCTGTCTGCATGTCTCTATCCCTCTCCGTCTCTATCTGTCTGCATGTCTCTATCCCTCTCTGTCTCTATCTGTCTGCATGTCTCTATCCCTCTCTGTCTGCATGTCTCTGTCCCTCTCCGTCTCTATCTGTCTGCATGTCTCTATCCCTCTCTGTCTCTATCTGTCTGCATGTCTCTATCCCTCTCTGTCTCTATCTGTCTGCATGTCTCTATCCCTCTCTGTCTCTATCTGTCTGCATGTCTCTGTCCCTCTCTGTCTCTATCTGTCTGCATGTCTCTGTCCCTCTCTGTCTCTATCTGTCTGCATGTCTCTGTCCCTCTCTGTCTCTATCTGTCTGCATGTCTCTGTCCCTCTCTGTCTCTATCTGTCTGCATGTCTCTGTCCCTCTCTGTCTCTATCTGTCTGCATGTCTCTGTCCCTCTCCGTCTCTATCTGTCTGCATGTCTCTGTCCCTCTCTGTCTCTATCTGTCTGCATGTCTCTGTCCCTCTCCGTCTCTATCTGTCTGCATGTCTCTGTCCCTCTCTGTCTCTATCTGTCTGCATGTCTCTATCCCTCTCTGTCTCTATCTGTCTGCATGTCTCTGTCCCTCTCCGTCTCTATCTGTCTGCATGTCTCTGTCCCTCTCCGTCTCTATCTGTCTGCATGTCTCTGTCCCTCTCTGTCTCTATCTGTCTGCATGTCTCTGTCCCTCTCCGTCTCTATCTGTCTGCATGTCTGTCTGTCCATGTCTGTCCCTCTGTCTCTATCTGTCTTTGTCTGTCTCTATTTGTCTGCATGTCTGTCTATATCTATCTGCATGTCTGTCCCTATCTGTCTGTCTGCATGTCTGTCAGTCCGTCTCTCTCTATCTGTCTGTCTCTATCTGTCTGCATGTCTGTCTGTCCTTCTCTGTCTCTATCTGTCTGTCTGTCTCCATCTACACATCTGTCTGCCTGTCTTTTTGTTTGTGTCTATGTCTGTCTGGCTGCGTATCTGTCTCTGTCTGTCTCCTCGTGTCTCTGTATGTCTGTTGCTGTCTGACTCAGTCTCTATCTGCCTGTTTACTTCTGCCTGTCAGTGTGTCTCTGTTTCTGCACTCTGCTTTTCTGCTTTTTCCCCGTCTGTGTGTCTGTGTGTCTGTCTGTCTGCCTGTGTCTCTTTCATAATGGAGTAAGCTGTTGTAAAAGAGTCCGGGCTAAGCTCTGAGGTCTGCTCGAGGCGTCTGGGTGTTCACGGTCTCTCACTCGCACAGTCCTGTGTCTTTACTCCTACACACACACACCCAGATGCACTGCCCGCTCAGTCGGCAATACACTGGCACTATTATTTATAGATCAGACACTCCTGCTGAGATCAGCCCTGTGTGTGTGTGTGTGTGTGTGTGTGTGTGTGTGTGTGTGTGTGTGAGTGAAAACTCCCACATCTTATACAGCTGTAATGCCATTTTTATACAGCTCATGCCCGTGTGTAGTAAAATGAAGATGGACTAGTGTGTGTTTTAGGCTGGGTGTGTAACATGTACAGGGCAGTGCTTTAACTCTAAAGTATTTCTAGTGTGCACAAACCTCCAATTAGTATTTTATCCTTCCCATTTTAGTCTGCAGAGGTGTGGGTGTGTGTGTCTCAGAGCCGCTCTGATCTCTCGCTCCGGCTGTTGATTTTTCAGAGAAAGCGAGAGTGTGAGAGGCGGGTAAATGTTTTCTCCTTTCTGAAACGGATCGATGGTGTCCCGGCGAAGGCCGCCGAGGTCACGGGGCCGTGTGCGTGTGTACGGCGGCTCACGTCCGAGCCGAGCTTTAGCTTTATCTTCGAAATCCAGTTAGGCCAGACGGCCGTGTGTGGCACGAAAGCACCGCGCCGAGGCTTGTGCTTAACAGCGTTGCTGTAATCATTCACAGGAAGTGCAGGGAACAGCCACGAGGAGTTTCTGCACCAGCGGAGTTTCATCGTCCTGCTGTGATGAGCTCCGATTTTTAATCCTTAAACGTGGAATGGTTTTTAATCTCCTTGGGGAGAGCTTTAATTTATGATGCAACGTACAGTAATGTGACAGACACGCACACGAGCACCCGTGTACACTGCTTTATATTCAAGCTTGGGTGGGTATTTATAACCGTGATTGTGTGTGTGTGTGTGTGTGTGTGTGTGTGTGTGTGTGTGTGTGTGTGTGTGTGTGTGTGTATATGTGTTTTTATATCCTGGTGTGGATCAAATGTCCCCACAAGGATAGGAATATCTGACGCTTTCGGCTGGTCCTTAAGAGGGGGGGGGGGGGTACCGAGTGTATCAAGTTACTGCACTTTCCAGGAGGTCATTGTTAGTGATGTCTATTCTGCTTTATCACTGCATGCGCACACATATATATATATACACACACACACACACACACACACAGATAAAGTGGCAGTGTGTTACATAATACGCAGCTGTAACTATAGTCCCTTTGAGCAAGCGCTAAATTCTGCTTGAAATCGAATGTAAATGCGTGTGATCTGACGAACGTCACAAAAGGCTGATGTATTTTTGAGTCGCGTGAGAGTGTGCGCCATTAAAACTCATCCGAGGAACAAAGATGGCCGGTGTCAATTTAATTAAGTGCGTTGTCGTGTGATGTTACACCTCAGAGGTGCTTGCGTGAGCATGTGTGTGTGTGTGTGTGTGCACGTGTGTGTAGGCTGATTGAATTTGCCCAGTGAGTCCTCAGGCTCAGGGCAAACTGGGTTAATGGATTCGCAGACATTCAGGAATGTAAATTAGAGGAGATTTAATCCGTAATCCTGCCTCACTCTGCAGTAGAGATGATGGTATTAAAAGCCATCCCCCGCTTTCCATCCCCCTTCCCACCCCCCCGTTGTGACGGGAAGCGTGTGTGCACTTCACTCTCCGACATCTGCGGCCAGGACCTTTAACCCCGCCCGATAGGGGATCTATTAACCCGATGATCTCAGGTGTGTAATTGGCTCTTGGCGTATTATCCCGGGATTATTCATGTTTCATTTCTAATTATTTGTCATTACGTAGTTGCTCTGTTGTGTTAAGCCTCCGGAATACTTGGTTGTTGTTTTTTTTTTTGCACGTACGCTAGCACAGTCGTACACACAGCCTTTCAAAGTATACTCCAGTTGACATGTACACGTACACAGCCGGACAACTTGCACTACCCCTCCTGGCCTACAGGAGTCAGTACCGAGCATTTAGAGAATTTACTCCTACGCTTTGGATCAATGAATGATCCAAAGGAATGTAGGAATGATGTTTTTTTTTTTTTGTGGAATTCTGTGTTTGGTTTACTCCAGATGTAACGGGACTCCTGTCTTCCATACAGTTCCACTTTCGACTCATCAATCCACAGAACATTCTCCCAAAAGGTTTGAGGATCATCAAGGTGTGTTTTGGCAAAATTCAGACGAGTCTTAATGTTCTTCTGGGTTAGCAGTGGTTTTCACCTCACCACTCTTCCCTGGAGCCATTTTTGCCCAGAGTCTTTCTGATAGTGGAGTCATGAACAGTGACCTTTATTGACGCGAGAGAGGCCTGTAGGTCCTTTCATGTTGTCCTTGGCTCTCTTGTGACTTCCTGGATGAGTCGTCGCTGTGCTCTTGGAGGAATTTTGGAAGGTCGGCCACTTCTGGGAAGCTTCACTACTGTCCCGAGTTTTTCCATTTAGAGATAACGACTCTCGCTGTGGTTCTTTGGAGTCCCAGAGCCTTTGAAATAGCTTTGTAGCCCTTCCCAGACTGATGTATTGCATTCACATTCCTCATCATTTCTGGAATTTCTTTCAACTTTGCCATAGTGTGTTACTGGGTAAGACCTTTTAACCAACTTCATACTGTTAAAGAAGTTCTGTTTAAGTGTTGATATGATTGAACAGGGTTTGCAGTAATCAGGCCTGGTTGTGTCTAGTCCGGCTGAACCCCATCATCGATGCAGTTTCATAGATTTGAGGAATTAGTAACTACGGGCGCAAATACATTTTCACACAGGACCAGTTGGTATTGGAGAACTTTCGCTTCAATACATAACATTATCATTTAAAAACTGTATTTTGTGTTTACTCAGGCTGCCTCTCTTTTATCTTAGATGTTATTTTAATTTCTGAAACAGTTTAGTATGAGAGACAGACAAAAACAGAAGAAATCAGGACGGGGGCAAATACTTAATAAGGACAATATAATAATGTTGTTGGCACATTTATATACCCCAAAACATTTTCTTTTCTCTTCCTTTTATTTCCCTCCCTTGCAAGTAGTTTTCCAAGACGTAGCAGCAAATTAATTCGTCCACATGATCAAGAAATGTCATTAAATAATACACGTGACCTGGATTTGATTAGATTAGATTAGATTGGATTTTATCTGAAGTGGCTAGTGTTTTGATTCTTGCTTAATCCTCATTTCTTAATTTAAAAAAAAAAAATAAAATAATAATAATAAAAAATCCCCTAATGAAATGGGTTTCATATGTAAAGAGGCTATTTGTAGATCTGAGAGTTCAGACGCAGGGCAGACGCAGATCTCGATCAGCACTCTTTAGTCTGCGAGGCCTTGTTAAAACCCCGGCTTGGCCGTAATTAAGCCACAGAATCCATCCGCTAACCGCTTTTCGAGGCAACCGGCCAATCAGAGCGCGGGGTTTCTCCGGGCGCTCGTGCCGGATTGGCTGTTTAGCTCTGTTCAAATAAACCTCACTCGCTCCGTCTTGATCCCATAAAAAGAACAAGGCCTATAAGTAGACAGTTTTGCTTGTAATTATGTCTGCGCATGGTTTAAAACTGACGATCGTAATGAACGCCTTCACCCTTAATTATGATTTGCGTCAGCTCGAGCACAATATGAAAGCGTGTGTAATTGGAGCTCTGTTGGGGGGGCTGGGGGGAGGCCTGGCTTTTATTTTCCACTCCGTCTTGAAGATGACAGCGCCGCAGCCGGCGCCACAGACGGAGCGAGCCCAGGGTGGAGCAAACCGGAGCGAGAGGCGCTCGTAGATCTGGCCACGATGACACGAGGTGCTCTCGCGATCACAGTAGGGGATTGTCCTGCGCTCGGACGCTCTGCCTTCGAGGCTTTGACCTCTCACCTCGCTCCGAGGAGGAGGAGCTCGGCGTAATCGCAGCCATTTCCTCAATTAGCTGAGTCATTTGCTGCTGATTGCGAGTGGCCCTCGTTTGGTTTGTTTACTCTCTGTTCGCCCGTCGTTTGAGGAATTAAGTCGTTTGGGAAAGGGGAAAAGCTGATACAGATGTGCGCAGCTGTCGCGAGCCTGGTCGATGTCTCTCTGTCTCGCACGCGCGCACACACACACACACAGCCTGGAAGAACGGAGCTCTTGAGACGCAGTATTGTGTTGACTGGCTATTAAATCTATAGAGGAGTCGTATGTCCTTAAGCACATTCCACACCTGCACGTCTCTCCTTTTTTCTTCTTCTTCTTCTTCGTCTGATTTAGCACGAGGCATTTAAAGTATCAGATAGTCTGCGAGTGAGTGTTTTATTCAGCTACAGCGATCATCTTACTGCCTCTGTAAGGGTGTCTGTGCGAGCGTTTGATCTTTTAAGCCCACACTTAGACCGACATAACATTTTTATGTTTAGATTATTAGATTATATTTGATTTTTTTTTTTTTTTTTTTTTTTTTTCCAGGTCCAGACACGTGATGCATGCTCCTGACTGGCTTTGAACTTTTATTTACTTGTTTCTTTATTTATTTTTAATCCTGTGGCGGTTTTAAAGATCGGTTTAGTGAGGCTGAGATGGAGATCGGTGTTACTCGGTGTTACTCAGCCGCGTTGACGTCACGACGGAAAACTTCCCCGTCGAAAGCATTCACGCGTTGTACTTCTGTAGCGTTGTGTTTTTATCCGACGTTTGATCTAGTCAGTCGGACGTAGCGCAGATCGTGTTAACTGTTCGCGCATCTCGTCCTCGTTGTTAACAATGCGGAAGCCGAGCGTTTTGTTTATCGGTTCGTGATGTTGAACCAAATACAAACATCTTTTCAGGAAGTGGAAATTTTTATTATTGTTCAACCGCTTCTTATTATTATTATTATTATTATTATTATTATTATTATTTATATATTTTTTGTTTCGTTTCTATAATTGTTTTTAGTTTACTTTAGATTTTATTTTTAGGGGGCCAAGCACCGAAGGTCTGTCAGCATCCTATTGTTATTCTACCTTTTCTTATCATCTTTTATTAAGCGTAGTGTAGTTTTTATAGTTTTAGTTGATTTTAGCTTATATATAATTATATTTTTTATTTTATTTAAGTTTAGTGTAGTTTGTTTTTTTTTTCAGTTTATTTTGGCTTATATATTTTATTAATTTTTTTTTTTTAGTCTTAGTGTGGTTTATATTTTTTGTTTATTTTAGTTTATATATTTTATTGAGGTTGTGTATTTTAGCTTGTATATTATTTTATCTTTTATTTCATTAAGGTTTAGTGTGGTTTGTATATTTCTAGCTCATTAAATTCAGTTATTAATTAATCAATTAATTTATTATTATTGAGCTATTATTTAGTGAATTGCTTGTTTATTGTTCTCTAGCAGTTGCCGTGATTTATATAATTATCACACTGACTTAATTGTAATATTCCATTTGTGTGTGTGTGTGTGTTAATCCTTCTAGCTCACTCTATATTAGACCATACATAAGCTTTACAATGAGCTCTTTGTTTCCTGTGACCCTTCACCTTTAACCCCACAGACTAGGCTCTGACCTCTGCCCCTAGAGGTCATGCTGTGACACTGCACACTCTCGCTCTGAACTAATGTTCAAGCAGCTGCGCTCTTTATCGGCTCTGTTTGAATGAACAGAACCGTGAGGTCGTGTTAAAGGTCTCGTTCAGGTTCAGTGTACTGATGTTTGAAGAGAAACATGCTCTGTGATCATCCCGATCGCCGATGAGAACCTCTCGGACGTCGTGTTTATTTGTCGATGTGGTTTCAGGTCAGCCCTTTGTGATATCGAGGAGAGAATAAGAGAAAATGAAGCTGTGTTTGTGTGTGTGTGAGTTACAGTACAGGATTTTCTGCTCTGTTGCCCTTTAGCATGTGTTTATATATTGAAATGAAGCTTCTCTCCGTGTTATAAGCAGCAGATACGTGACTAAGGTAATTATTATGTTCATAAACTATCAGCGCTTTAGGTGAGATGTTCATACACGAGCTGCCACTGCACTGTACACACCCGATAAATGAATATGTCTGGGTTTATATGTGATGTGGACTGAGACACAATGCATGTCTTCGTTCGTTTGTTTGTTTGTTTTTTGTAAGCGAACAATCACTCCTCTGCAATTTCTAATCTAATCTGGGAAATAGTCGCTTTATTGTTCGGAAAACGTATTATATAATGTATTCGATCGTCTTTAAACCTACATGAAGATTTCTCCAACAGTTCCAACGTTTGTGTGGTTCAATTAATGTATTTCTTAAGTACTCGGTACCTTCGGACCAATCGGATTTGAGAGTTCAAAAGCGCTGATCAGAACACTTCGCAGCAGCAGTCTTGGTGCTTGGACCCCTACTCTTTCTTCCACCAGAATTAGAAGCGCTTCATACGGAGTAATCAGGAACCCAGTCTCTCCTTTCAGCCCCTCCTTCTCCCTCATCCCGTGTCTCTTTAACTCCTCTCTCGCGCTCCAATTAGCCGAGCAGATCCCAGACCTGCCAGTCCATATGCTGGGAGAAATGTCTCATTCCCTCTGTGATTCAGTTAGCGCCGCGAATCTGAAGCTGCCTCGGAGATATGCCCCTGAGATATGCCCAGGCGCTCGATCGGACGTTGCATTATTTGTGTCTGATGTTAATGTGCATCCTACATCCCTGATCTCTTATAGAGTCCATGTGTATGACACGCTTTTGTTTGTTATAGGCCATTTATGTGAGTCTGGTATCTTTTTAAACTGAACTGTGCACAACTCTGTACATCACCGATGTACTATAACGTGATGGGATTAAATCATTCGATGTTAACTGAAAAAAAAAAAAAAAAAAAGTTAGGCTTGAAGAGCAGGAGGCCACGCCTCTTTCACTGTGACCACGCCTCTTTTACCAGGACTAAAAGGTAGAAAGGCCGTGACTCCGTCAATGGGACCGACAGGAATGCAGACCTGTGTCTAAGGAGGTAGATTTGATCGTGTTTCTTTCAAAAAATGTGCACCACTTATTTATTAATTTATTTATTAATTAATTTATTTATTTATTTATAAGTCTCTCCAAGATTTTGCGAATCGCAGAAATGAATGCAAAATCATACAGTGTTCTGAGGAGCTTTCAATTATAAAAAAAAAATCAAAATTACCGCCGATATTCTGCAGATTTGGGCCGAGACGTGTCATGTGTAAGTGTAAGTAAGTATATGTAAATCGCTCTGGGTAATGGCGTCTGCCGAATACCGTGAACGTAAATGCGATTTCGCAGATTCGAGTAGTTCTCCACAAAAAAAGGCACGAAAAAAATGCGCAAATTGCATCGCAAATTAAAAAAAAAAAAGGCAGCAAAATCAAATCGATCATAAGTTTTTAGCGACAGTCAGGAAAAAAACACCACAAAAGTCCTGTAGGGACTGAAAGATTGCTGTGTGGTATCCGTTTGATTCAGGTGTAATTTTGAGGACAATTTTCTCAACCTTAGGTCTTTTAATCTTCTTATGTGTCTCTGAGCTAACTCTCCCTCTCTCTCTCTCTCTCTCTCTCTCTCTCTCTCTCTCTCTCTCTCTCTCTCTCTCTAGGCTCCCCGGCTTTACCCAGTAACATGGCCTACTTCGGCAGCTCTCAGGATGAGGACGAGCTGGAGGACGATGACGAATGCGAGGAGGAGAAGCCGCCCAGCGTGGCATCCACGTCATGCCAGTCCACACCACGGAAAGGCAAACCTCCCGGCAGACTCAACGGACAGGGTGAGACGAGAGCTCTGAGAGCCAGGGGCTACACAAATGTGTACGTTTTATTGTGTGGAAAGCTTTAGTGTGACGCAGTCAGGAACCACCTCAACCTGGGGGTCTAGTTTAACCTTCCAACAGATTTCAAATTTCCTCCATGATGATGACGGATATACAGATCCACACTGTGCAAAAAAATACATTTAAAAAAATTCAAATCGGCTCGCACTTCACTTATAAGCACCACGTAGGATCAGCTCGATGAGCGATTTCTGTTCCTTTCTGTCGTGGTGTAGAAACCGGCGTCCCGTCAGCATTGAACAACGATTTTACCCGTTAGTTTTAGGTACCAAATACATGGACCCTTTGGTACTTAATCTTAAAGCACAGATCAAGCTGTAGTACCGTGCAGTGGAAGAAAATATTGGTTGCGTTTTAACAGTATGAATGTAAAGGTAGGGGGGTGTGTGTGTGTGTGTGTGTGTGTGATCACTGGGGAACTCGCGTGGGAGCACGGTGCGACGCTTCATCTCTCCTCTCCAATTATCACTTAGTGGGAAAAGCGGTAACAAGGTGTTTATGTATTCAGCCGACAGCTGTGCAGAGGGGCGCTGTAGGCTCTACACACACCCCTGAGCACCTCCTACACACACACACACACACACACACACACACACACACACCTTACACATGCTGTCTCTTTGTCTCTGTTCTCTCTCACACCTGTGCGGTTTCTTTCTCTGCTGTCCGTCTTTCAGCACTACACGCTTGTGTGTGTGTGTGTACGTCGGTAGAGCCGGGTGACGCGTCAGGAGTGTGTATTAATGAAGCTCCGTGTTAAGAACGCACCAGCGTGTCAGTAGTAATGAACGTTACGAGCTGACAGGTCTGTTTAATTGCACCTCCGTGTTATCAGTGGCAGATGCCTCACATCGTGAAGTGTGTTTAGTAGCAATAAAAGCAGCACTTGGTGGGAAAGGCGGTTTGCCTCACGAGCGCACACTTTCAAATTCACACACAACATACACGAGCGCCCGTTTGCGTTACCGCCGCTGTAGGAGCTAAGACTCCGATCCCCGGGGTGATGCCGGATTCCAGCGGCGTGAAAACGCCGCGTTCCGATTGGCTGACGGGCGTCCGCCGATAACTGCTTCAATTGAGGACTGATCAATAGAAACAACTCTGAGGATTTGCATTTGAGGTACGGAATAAAACACTCGGAGGCACAGTACACCTTACTGAAGAATTTTCCTGTGTTGGGAAAACTTAAAGCGGAGACTCCTTCCAAAAACATCAGCAAGCTTCACCTTATCAACAGTTGCATGGTTTATATATATATATGTATATCTGTCTTCATCCATCCATCTTCTATACCGCTTATCCTTCTCAGGGTCACGGGGAACCTGGAGCCTATCCCAGGGAGCATGGGGCACAAGGCGGGGTACACCCTGGACACGGTGCCAATCCATTGCAGGGCACAATCACATACACACTCACACGCCCATTCATACACTACGGACACTTTAGACACGCCAATCAGCCTACCATGCATGTCTTTGGTCTGGGGGAGGAAACCAGAGTACTCGGAGGAAACCCCCACAGCACGGGGAGAACATGCAAACTCCGCACACTGTTCTCCGCACAGAGTTTGGAGAACATCCAAACCCTGACCCTGGTGGTGTGAGGTGAACGTGCTAACCACTGAGCCACTGTGCGCTATGTGTGTGTGTGTGTGTGTGTGTGTGTGTGTATATAATATATATATGTATGTGTGTATATATATACGTATGTATATATATGGAAATACAGGCAGAGTTGCTGTTCTAGAACATTAATCAACACCTTTTGACTAATCGGAATCAAGCACTTAAATTTAAACGTGTCAATTAACAACCCGTCCTCTCTAGTTTTCAGTATCGTTATCCTAAAACACTTTGCTATGCGAGTACACGCTGCACAATCATGACATTGTTGTGGATTTATAAATAAATAAATGAATGCAACAGGATGCACGAGCTTGTGCGCCGTGCACTCAAGGGCATGGACTCTGTTGCGGATTGGAGGTCGCACAATGCAATCGCATGGTATCGTTGCTCCGTATCGGGTCGCGGATCATATTGAACGACTGGCTGCTTCACGGCGTCTTTTAGTCATGGGATCGTGAATCATTGATCGAGATGGGCATTGTGTCGTCTCCGAAGGTGAGGCGCACACCTCTAGTGTGTAAGAACTTCTGCCGTGTCTGAATGCGTAACCGGGAGTAGAACCGGGCGTCTGGCCAGTCAGTCACCCGATCTTCGGTTCCCGCTGAAACCATCCGAGGTTTCGAGTTCCCTCGCTAGACCTCCACGCCGGGGTCAGGCACACGGCTGACGCTGGGCCGAGCTCGCTCCTGTGTAATTTTGTCTCCTGTTTCCTGCTCTTTATTTTCCTCATGTGCACACGGCTCCATTTTTTTTTCTTCCCCCCCCGTCTATTGATTGCTACATCGAGTTTAATTCCACTCACTTGCTCGAGGTGGATATCGGATCTTCGTCCTCTGCTCTCTCGTTCGCCTCGTCTCTCGCTCTCCCGAGCTCTGTCTCGAGCACGACACTTTACGATGGAAGCCATGTGTCTGCGAGTGTGTCTGTGTATAAGACCCCAGTGCTTAGCTTTCACGCTCTGTACCTCAGTAACCAAGCGGCGTGTTTACATTTCTAAATTAAACACTCTTTATTAATCCCAGGCCTCAGTAGCTACTCCAGACTCACTCCTGTGCCTGGAATCAAACCGAGCTCCAGCTGGCGCTTTCCCAACGACGTCAAGCCTGTTGGTATTAAAACCCTAGTTAAAATAAAGTCCGCCTGCCATCAATAAAGAGAGCAGGCCAAATATGTGTTAATTAGCATCAGTCGGGTTTGATTTAAGGGCAGAGGGTGATGTAGAGTAAAGTGAAACAGGACGATGATGAGAGCCGACTGGTTGGACTTGAGAGATCATGAGTAAGTCTATAGTAGCCTTAAATCTCGCCCATTTGTCTTGGCTGGTCGCTTTGTGTCCACCAACTGGGGCTTTTTCAATAAGGTACATAGTTTGGACTTGGTGAAGAATGTGGGCTGCTAGCACCCTGCAGACACCCCACTGTACTGTGACTCCAATTTCCAACTGAAGACTATTATTATAGGCACATTTCCCAACTCAAGAACTTTAGACACATCTACACCAAATGATTCTTTTCAGGTACTCAAGAACTTTAGGTACATTTACACCAAATGATTCTTTTCAGGAACTCAAGAACTTTAGGTACATTTACACCAAATGATTCTTTTCAGGAACTCAAGAACTTTAGGTACATCTACACCAAATGATTGTTTTCAGGAACTGGAAACTAGCATGAAGCTAGCATGAATTCCTTAAAGTCGATAATGGACGGGCAAAGCACGTAAAGTTCCTGTAAAGATTTCTGTGATGGAAACTTGCACGAGCTTCCCAAGTGTCTGCGAAGGTGTCTGTACTGGTGATTCAGCTCAAGTTTCGGAGCTCCTGAAACGATTCCTGGGATGGAAAATTTGCACAATGCTCCCTGGTTCCTGAAAAGGATCCTGCACTGGCAAAGTGCCTAAAGTTCTTGAGTTCCTGGAAAGGTTTCTGTGTTGGCACTGTGCCTAAAGTTCCTCAGACCCTGAAGAGGTTTCTGTGATGGAAATTTGCATGGCATTCATGAGATCCTAAAAAAAAAAAAAAAAGGTGTCTACAAGAGCCTAAAGTCCTTTAGTACAGAAACCTCTTCAGGAACTCAAGAACCTTAGGCACATTTCCACCATGTTGCATTTTGAGTAACCAGACACCTTTTGTGGAATATCATGCAATTTTCTTCCACTAGAACCTTTTCAGCATTCTCAGGTACTTTACACAAATTTCCAGTGTATGAACAAGAACTCTAGCTCCAGTCTTTTTCAAAAATGCACATTTCCACCTCAAAACTCTTTTTCAGGATATCTGGAACTCCATATACGCTTCCACCACAGGAACCTTTTCAGCAACTATGGAACATTTTAGGTACCTTTCCGCCACAGGAACAAGGGCCAGAATCCAGAACTATTTAGCTCCTCAAAAGTGAGAACACGTCCAGTGTAACCATAGAGTTGTGCAGTTGATGGTGAAAGGTCTTGCTGAAGAACCCACTGTTTCCATGACCGTCCTGGACATTAGTAGAGCTCAGGAACCATTGAGTCAGGACTGCCTAAAAGGAGTAATAAATTATTTATTAACTCTCTCACTGACCCAGGTGTTGACTTTCCTCTGAGAGTGTGTCCAAGGGTTAGGGGTTTAGGGTTTAGGGTTAGGGGTTTAGGGTTAGGGTATCCTGTATTTAGAGGTCACTTGTGTTACAAATGGAGTGGAATGACTCTCCCTTGTTCCCTTCTGTGTGCAGTGTTTAATGGCCACGCTAAGCTGATGAAGGAGAGGGAGAGCACGCTGAGGCCCAAACTCAGAGAGTCGTCAATCGGGAAGGAGCGCTCGGAGCGACTGGAGGAGTGGAGAGACGTCCCACAATCCACCACAAGCAGAACTCACACCTCCAATGGAGTCGGCATTAAAGGAACCACAGAGGAACTACGCAAGCAGGTAGGATAACATTCTTCTTCTCTTCTCGTCACGTCTCATCGTCCTCTCCTGTCCTCCTATTTTCTTCTTATCTACCTTTCTCCTCTCCTCTCCTCTCCACTTTCCTCACCTTTGTGGAGGAATGACTGTGCAGCACCCTCAGGCCTCAGGCTGTGTTTAAGGGCTTCATTAAAAGGAATGATTCTTTGCTGATCACAAAAAGGAAAGCGCAGGAAAGCGCAAAGACCCCAGATCGTCACAGCTTCTCATCCTTTGTTCCATCCTCTGCCTCTTGCTCTCTTCGATCTCGCTTACTTCTTACAGGAAATGGGCGTCTGTTACTTTCACGTCGAGTCGTTCTTCTGTAACATGAAGACAGCGGAAAATGCAGTCATGTACCTGTAGAATAAGCACAGGAAATGTGGGGTCTGAAGGGGGTAGGTTAAATGGATGAGGTATACGAGGTGTGGACGTGTGTGTTGTGTAGTTTTGTGCAAGAGTATTGCGTTAAGAGGGTGTGTGAGGGTGTGTGTGTGAGAGAGAGAGCAGCAGTGAGAGGGTTAATTTGGTTCATTTTTTATGAGCTGCTGTTCTGCAGACGCACTCGGTCAACGCTTCATGCCATTGTACAGCTGGCCTATAGCGACACATGATGTCATCTGGACACACACACTTAAAGCTCACACTGCACTTATCAAACTCTCTCTCTCTCTCTCTCTCTCTCTCTCTCTCTCTCTCTCTCTCTCTCCCTCCCTCTGATGTTTCCCCGTCTTTTTTTTCCCCTCAGCTCAGCTGTTTAACAAGTCTATCCTCAAACCTTCCATCAATCTTTGTGCTGTTGCATATTCCCTTTTGCTCTCTTTTCTTTTTTCCTCCGTCTCTCCCTTCTGCTCTCTAAATCTCTATCTGTCTCAATCGTTCCAGTCTTCTCTCTCCTGGCTGTTTTGCTCGGCTGGGCACAGTCTGGTGACAGGCAGTGCTGCTGTGGTGGCTTCTCTCTCGCTCTCTCTCTCTCTTACTCTCGCTCTCTTTCTTACTCTCGCTCGCTCGCTCTACTCCGCCTTCCTTCGCCGTCTCTTCAGGCAGACTAAACAATCCCAGACAGAGTGTGTTTGTTCTCACGTGCACAGCGCCTCAGGAGAATCTTGGTAACGGAGTCTGTGAGCCCTCTAGTGGCCGCATCACTCGCTGCAGGTGAAAGTTAATCCCAGGGTGCTGTACTCGGTGTGAACACACAGGCAAAGTACGCCAGGGAATGGACGCTAAGTGGGATTGGCATTGCACACACAGACACACACACACACACACACACAGCTGCGCTCTCGCAGCTTTCTGGCTGTCGGCCTTGTTTCAAATGGAGCACAGAGGATGGTGCTGTTTCGAAAGAAGCCTGGCACTTTAAATAGGCACGCGGGTGGGTGGAAGAAGGTGGTGCTGCTTTTAATGGAAGATGAATGTGAGAGGTTGGTGGATGGTAAAGGTCAATAGTTGAATGTGTCGATGAGACAGGGCGCACTTTTAGATGGAGGAAAGGCTGAGATGACGGTGCTGTTTTCAGCTGTTAGATAGGGGACCATGGAGAAGGCGATGCATTTGTAGGTGTTTCTTGAGGCCTGAGAAAGTGGTGGTGTCTTAATGGCTAGAGAGTGGTTTGAGATGGTGGTGCTGTTTCCAATAGAAGACAAGAGGGTGCTTGAGAGAAGCTGGTGCTGTGGCTAATGGAGACCAGAGGGTGGTGCTGGTTAATATGGTTAAAGGCTGTGTGGGAAATGGTTGCCCAGTGGAGGAGTTAGGATGTCCCCTCACTCAGGAATGAGAAGGTGGTGGTGTCTCATAGGCAAGAGAGTGTGGTGGAGAGGGTTGGTGCTGTTGTAGATAGAGGACTGCGAGTGGTTGTTGGAGGTGGTGCTGTGTTTCATTGGATTCCAGAGGGTGTTTTAACAGAAGGTGGTTCCATGTGGGTTTTGGAGGACAGAGGTTGGTGCAAGTCCGTAGCACATAAAGGCTGGATGGGAAACTGTGGTGTTCCCAGGTCGAGGAGGAAGAAGGGGTTTCTGGAGCTCAATTGGCTAGAGAGTAGACTGGAGATGGTGGTACAGTTTCAGATACAGGACAGAGGGTGGTTTAGCAGAAGGTGGTGCCATGTGGCTTTTTTGGAGGACAGAGACTGGTGCTTGTTCATATGGAAATGCTGGTGCTGTTTCAAACGAGGTATTGTTCGGGGACGTTTTGGTGTTTCAGGTGGTGGTTAGAGACAGTGTTGTCTTAATGGCTATAGAGTGGACTGGAGATGGTGATGCGGTTACACATAGAATACCGGGGGTGGTTTGGAGAAGGTGGTGCTGTGTCAACCGGAGACCAGAGGGTGGTGCTGGTTCATATGGATAAAAGGCAGGACGGGAAACGATGGTGCGCTTTCATCTGGACGACAGACGAAGAGTCATAACCGAGTCGCTTTACACCTGCTGTGCTACCTGCCGAGAGCATCGATCATCTGGGCCTCAGAGCTTTGTGTAGAAAGGGTCTAAATTTTCTCTCCCTCCTCCTGTGCCCTTCTTCCTCCCCTTCCCTCTGCTTCTCCTTGCGTGACGAGGGTGGAGCGACAGATGAAGGCGATCACATTTCACTCCCCCTTATCTTTTAATAGCCTCTCCTTGTGTTTGGCTGCGCCTGATAGGAATACAATACAGGCCGTGTCGACTGGCTCGGCACGCTGATGGATCGCCGAGGCTCAAGCACATTTCACTTAACATTACCGCCAGTGTGGAACACACACACACACGCACATGCACACATCTACATCCACATGCATGGGTACATAGAAACAGAATGGCTGACCATCCCCTGAAGGGTCTGCATGTTAGTGACCTCGAATCCACAGTCCATCCACACCTCTTAAGTTTCAGCTGTAAACTTTTTTTTTTTTTTTTAAATTTGATTTAATTTCCTGGTGCTCTTGTGAAACGATACCCGAGTCCGTAACAGAATACGTCAAGTAAAACGGAATAAAAGCGTTAGCCTATTGAGAAGAGACGACGCAGTCTAATATTCCCATAACTGCGCTTAACCCAGAAGAATTCGTGTAACCGAAACGTCGTCTGCTGCGGCAGGAACCCACAGGGGCTCTCCGATCCGCTGAGAAACACCAGACTTTTATTTGAAGCGTTTAGGCAGAATTACCGAGCTTAACGAGACCACTCCATATCAGACTGATTATAATGTGCTTTCGCTATAAACTATATTCCGGGAGTCATTTTACCACCAGTAGCTGGCACCGAGCGCCTTTCTCTCCATTAGTTCCTCTCTGTCTCTGTCTGTTCTCATTTTCCCTGAGTTAATTATGTCCTACTGTAGCTGCGGTTTCGGTTTTCCTGTCGAGATAATACATAATACAGATCAAGATAGCTGACGGAGGGCCGCTAACGGAGCCACGAATCCCAGGAAGTGTCACCGATAGATTTTGCGTTCGTTTATTTTTAAAGGTCTTTTTTTTTTTTTTTCCCCTTTCTGCAGAAATCAACGGATGTTTGATTTTTATTTATTTATTTTACCAGGAAGTCCCATTGAGATTGAATTATCTCTTTTTACAAGAGAGCCATGGCCAAGGTAAAAGCCGTGCAACCCGCAATAAAAAAAAAAAAAAAAAACACGACACGTACAACACGTATTTAAACACCGGAACATTTTACCAAAAACAATTACACATATAAGTGCATTCAGATTTAAATCTTTTTTTTTTTGTCTTCTGCAATTTATGTTTATCGATTTGGACTAGAAATAAACCCAAAGTCTTAACACCCGAGTCCATAATATACTGTTACCTGTAGTTACTAATGCACGTGTAAGTTAAATCAGGCTACGCTAGTGATTTGTTTGTTTGTTTGTTTGTTTGTTTGTTTGTTTGTTTGGGTTTTTTTTTTTTTTTTGCTAAACTAGCATAGCTATTGTTACCCAATTTGTCTAATAATTGTTGCAGAAACTCTAGACTTAAAGTACAGATTCGTGCATAGACTGTTAGTTACTGTTCCTAACTTTTAAAGCAACGAAATAAACTTTTTCCACGATAAGTATGGTGGCTAAGTGGTCCCACATGAGTCTCCAGCCATCTTGATCACTTTATTAACTGTGTATTAGGGATTGTAACCTAATACCAGTCCGTGTTCAGACTGAATAGATTATCTGTTCTCTGTATTGTTTTCAGACAGAAATAGGAAGCACTTTTTTGTGTGTGTGTGTGTTTTGTTTTGATTTTGGGGAGGTCAGAAAAGTTCAAAGGGCATGTGGTTGAGATAAAGGTCTCCATTCCATCCATCCATCCATCCATTTTCCATACTGCGTATCCTACACAGGGTCACGGGGAGCCTGTCCCAGGGGACTCGGGCACAGGGCAGGGGACACCATGGGTGGGGTGTCAACCCATCGCAGGACACGAGCTGGGACCCCGTGTGGTGCGATATAGATACACGAGCAGGAGGTTTTGATTTTCATTGAACTGTCAGAGCCCTCCTGTTTAGACCACGCATACACTTCAGATTTAAATCTGAATACTGATACAGAAATTTACAGCACTAGACAGATACTGATAGTAGCATCGTATTACACTCCTACTGTGTATATTTATGGATTAAAGCACATTTATTTCTTGTTTATGCTTAGAAGGTCTCGAAGTGAGCGTAGGTGTGTTAAAACAGCCGAGTCAGCATTGACACAGAGGCTTCAAAAGGGCGAGGTGGTATAAACACTGAGGTCACAAACTTGGATAGATTTTTAGATTGGAGTGGAATAGACTGAAAATGATCTACAAGATGTTTCTACTGGTTAATTTTGTCTTTTTCCTGATCTCTGCTTCTGTACAGGTCATTAAAGTGAATGGCTTTTCGCAGCCAGCTCCTGCGAACGTGGCCACTGCCAAAAAGTCAAAAGACTGCCGCCTACCCTCCAGAACTGTGAAGTACACGGCCACCGTGACCAAGGGCCACGTCACCTACACCAAAGCGAAAGGAGAACTGGTAAAGAAAGCCAAACTGAACCACAGCAAACATTCTGCTGCTGCTGCTGGCGGTAATCAGCATCCAGCCAGCAACGGGCATGGTGCCCAGCCCCCTCACTCAGGGAAAGCCCCAAGTGGCAATGCAAAAACCCGAAAACAGGTGCTGTTATCAAACGGGCTGCATGGTGCAGCCAATGGGGGCGCCAGTGTTCGCTTCAACGGGAAGGTCAATGGACTCCATGGCTCCAAGGAGGAAGAGTTGGAGAACGAAGGCCGGCAGGGGCGGCATGGTCTGCGCAATTCCAAACGCAGGATGGATACAGGATCGGAGGTTATGGAGCCGAAGTCCAAGGTCTTGTTCTCAGAGGCTAAAAAGCCTAAACTGGCGTCACTTCCTGTAGTGGAGACGCGCAGCAAGAAGGTGCTAAACCAGGACAAGGCTGCAGCTGCCCTTGCTAACGGGCACAGCATCACGGAAACAGCTGCCTCACCCACACCAAAAACAGGCCCCACCCCTGCTCCAGCCTCACCAGCTGCGCCAGGCTCCGCTCACCAGAGCCCAGCCAATCCGGAGCCGGCAAGGCAACGGCCCAAGCGTGCCACAGCCGGGAGGCTGATGTTCATCCATAGAGTGCAGCAGAGGACCAAGAGCTGGCACGCTAACTCTAATGCTAACACTACCTCAACCAGCAGGCTCTTGAGAGGGTCAGAGCCTCAGAGCACACCTCAGCGGGTGGAGCGGGAACGTGAGAGGGAAAAGGAGCGGGAAAAGGAGCGTGAGAGAAGCCGGGCAGGCCTGGCAGCGCTGTCTGAGGTTCCCGTATTGAGGCCCAACTCACGGGAGTTTCAGGATCCACTGGTGTACCTGGACTCGGTGCGAGAATGCGCAGAAGCGAGTGGGCTGTGCCGAGTGGTCCCGCCTCCCGACTGGCGTCCCGAGTGCAAGCTAAATGACGAGATGCGCTTCGTCACACAGGTGCAGCGGGTGCACAAGCTCGGCCGTCGCTGGGGCCCCAACGTCCAGAAACTCGCCTGCATCAAGAAACACCTCAAATCTCAGGGCATCAGCATGGAGGAGCCACCAGTCATCGGTGAGTTTTCCAAACTTATCCCGTGCTCTTAAATCGGTCCAAATGACCCAGCTGCTCCAGAAAAACAGGAACCAGGGCTTAATATTGACATTTCCTAAGTTAAAATAGTGTTATTCCTCTATACCACACGAACGGTACACCATATAAGGAACATCACAGGCTAATCACGTGACTTTACCTCAGTAACAGCACGTGCTAAGATACAAGACTGCTGTCAGCTCTTGTTAGGAAGCAGTAACTCACTTAAATTGCCTGCCTTTTTGGATTTACCCGTGGCATGGCTGCACGTTTATAGGCTCCAGAAAGCTGCCCATAGACTTTCGTTAATCAACTACCGTGTGTAGTTGCATGCTTTTGATATTTTTTTCAGGATTTCTTGGGCCTCCCGGTTATTTCATTTAGTTGACATAAGGAATAAAACTTTGGGGGTTTTTTTGGTTTTTTTTTTTAGAAAATCATTCAACCACATCAATTAACATGCAGTGACAATTTTTTTATTTGTTTAAAAAATGACACGTCTTATACCTTTTATCCATTTCTAGCTAGATTTAGCTTTGTGGAATGCATGGAAACAAGCTACTTCTGGTTATCGCTCGTTTTTTTTTTCTTTCTTTCTTTCTTTTTCCTTTTTCTTGAATTTAACAAGGATATCGATTGCGGCTCGTCATTTAACCGAGAAACCAGAAAGCCCTCTGTCCTGAAGAATTCGGGCGGAGGTTATAGGTTTACCTCTTGACCGTTTTACTGTTTTTGTATATGTGGTATGCGCGAATTGAAGTGTTTAAGATAGAGTCTAAAAATGTTTGAGTTGCGTTCTAGAGGGTTCTGTAGGGTTAATGTGTTTTCCTTGTATTGGTTTGTTCGAGTGATTAATATTAGCTGCTCATGAATAATGGGGGGGGGGGGAAACTCGCACATAATGAATGCTTAGCAGCAGTAAGTCAAGGTGACCACTTTTAATCATGAAGACGTTTTGCAGTAGGAGCTTCATTAATTGTGATGAGTACGGGTGTGCACTTAAAAAGAGTAAATCTGTGATGTAGGTTTTCAGTCAGGATCAGTTTCAAAAAGCTTATTAGTAATAGGAGGTCAGTCAGATTGGACTTGTCTATTATTATTATTATTATTATTATAAGATCATATCTTCAAGATTAATCTCTAAGTTCACTTTCTCTATAATTAAAGAAGAACACGATTGAAAAGAAACCCCTGCAAGGTTTAAAAAAAAATAAAAAGGGAAGGGGGGGGGCTTCATTTATAATGACCTGCATGATTAAACCCTCACACAAACGTCCTTCATTCCCTACACAGGAGGCTGTGAGGTGGACCTGGCACGCTTCTCTGAGCTGGTCAGCGACATGGGTGGCATGCAGCGGGTGATGGATCTGAAGAAGTGGAGCCGTTTGGCGGATCTGCTCCGGATCCCGAGGTCGGCCCAGGAACGGCTGGCCAAGCTCCAGGAGGCCTACCTGCAGTTCCTGCTGTCCTACGACCAGCTTTCTCCGCACGAGCAGCGACGCCTCGAGCATGAAGTGCTGGCCGAGAAGGAGACGCTGGAGCGCCGCCGGGGGCCCCTGGAGGGTCACTCGGAGAGCGGGAACGGCCACGCCCTGGCACTGCCACGATACGAGCCCAAGAATGGGCTCCACGGACCGGGCAAGGAGACGGAGACGCCGCGTAACCCCGGACGCCGTCGACTCTTCTCTCACGAGAAGAAAAAAGAGGGTCGAGTAGAAGAGGAAGGAAATGACGGGGTTCTCGGCGACCAACACAAGTGTATTTATAAGGTAAGAGTTAGTTCGCTAATTTAGTAAGTTTGTTCTGTTGGCTAAGTTTCTTTCCCGTTTTTGTTTTTTTAATTAATGTTCAAATATTTGAATAAAACTTTGTCCTCTTCCGTCTCTACAGTGTAAACAGTGGCGCTTGTGTGTCATGAATCATTTTACAAAGGCAGCTTTTTGATAAACTGGTGTTTGTTAGCTCCAGTAACACTGTATACACTGTATACACGTATATACGCATCACACACGCTACCATGTCACTGAATGCACACGATCCAAATACTATTCACTCAGTGGGGGTCGGTGTGTGTAGATATTTAATATAGTGGTGTGCGTGCGTGTGTCAGTGTCTCACAGACACACACACACACACACACACACACACACACACACACAACACATACACTCAAATACGTACCATACTGCTTTAGGAACCCACTGGGCTTTTATGTAGAGGTGTGTGTGTGTGTGTGTGTGTGTGTGTGTGTGTGTGCTCCCTCTACACTGTACCTGGCTTCCATTTTTAACTCCCTTTCCCCTGTTGTTCTAATTGAAACCGTATGCCTGCTGCACTTTCATACACCGAGTGACACACACACACACACACACACACATACACACAGGCAGCATTTACAGGGTTTTTATATCCAGCTCGAGTGCAGGCAGATTTATAGCGCCTTCTATTTTCCCCCGAGTGCGTCTCATGGAAGGTTTGTGTTAAGGGTGATCTCTCTCTGTCTGTGGGTCTGTCTCTCTCTCTCTCTCTCTCTCTCTCTCTCTCTCTCTCTCTCTCCCCCTCTCTCTCGCTCTCTCTGTTTCTGTCTCTCTCTCTCTCATTCTGTCTCTGTCTCTCTCTCTCTGTCTCGGTCTCTCTCTCTCTCTCTCTCTCTCTCTCTCTCTCTCTCGCTCTCATTCTGTCTCTGTCTCTCTCTCTCTGTCTCGGTCTCTCTCTCTCTCTCTCACTCTCTCTCTCTCTCTCTCTCTCTCTCTCTCGCTCTAATTCTGTCTCTGTCTCTCTCTCTCTGTCTCGGTCTCTCTCTCTCTCTCTCACTCTCTCTTTCTCTCTCTCTCTCTCACTCTCTCTCTCACACGCGCACACACACACACCCACTTGCGCATGATCGTGACTCCAGTTCTTAGGGCCCATGCTGGTTCCATCTGTTCCACTACTTCACTATCTGATCCATCTCACACGACACACTTCTCAAGTCCAGCATCATCAAACCTATGGATTAAAGACATGTGTAGACACTTCCACAGAAACAGAATGAGTTTTTTTTTTTCTCTTGCACTTAAACCCTTTGACCTAACCCTGGAAAAGAATTTAAATGAAGCCTTGTCTTTATTTATTTATTTATTTATTTATTTATTTTACCCCTATATAAATACACCTGAGATTAATATAGATCTCCTGTAACATGGATCTTATATGATTTGTGCAGCACTTAAATCCACACTAACGTAATCCCGGTCTCATTTATCGACAAAAATCCAGCATTCTTGGCCACAACGATCACAAGAAAACGCCGCAAAATCCTGTACGGACCGCTTTGGTTGTTGCGTATTACTGATTCGGTACTGCAGATGGCGCTATTAAATTTGATGAGGATTTCCGTGACTGAATGGAACAAGGTTTTTGAAGCGAATGGGCTTGGGAATGGCTCGTTTGTAATGACTATTCGGAGCCTTGGTGAGGAGGGTGCTGGTGGGCGGAGTTAGCCTCGGTGCGAAGACTCCACACGTCATCTGGTTGCTCTGATATTATTTCCTCTTGCTGAGTGATGGCAGTGTGATGATGTTACTCTCTGGACTTTTACCGCTGACGAAACGGTGGTCTGTCATGCGGCACTCGAAAGAGCCGAGCTTGGCTCCGATAGGTTCCCTGAGAACCAATCAGTGAGCCTTCTCTCTAAATTTATGCGAAGTGAAGAGAAATCTAAAAAAATCTATGTTTAAATGAGGAAGTGTTGCTCTGATGATGTATTCCTGACTGTGTGTGTGTGTGTGTGTGTGTGTGTGTGTGTGTGTGGCCGGCCTTCCAGGGGCGATCAGTGTCTTTGACCACCTTCTACAGAATAGCCCGGAACGCGATGATGTGCTTTAATAAGGAACCCGGAGCATCAGAAGTTGAGGTATTTTTGTTGTTGCATTTTTCAGTGATTCTGCGCGAGCTCTTAACGCGAGTAATTCTCTCTAATCCCGCTGTGCGTTTTATTACTGCAGAGTTAATTGTGTGATTATTGGATCGCACAAAATGTTTTTTCTGCTGTAGCTGCGTTTCAGTTTTTCCACTCCCCTCTTGTAGCAAGAGTACTGGCGAATAGTGGAGCAGAGGGACTGCCACGTAGCGGTGCATTATGGGAAAGTGGACACGAGCACGCACGGAAGCGGCTTTCCTGTGGGCAAGTCCGAGCCGTTCTCAAAGTAAGAGCCTTTCCACCATTACTGCCTGGTGATTCATCCTGGTAATGATCTGAAGAGAGAAACACACACACACACACATAGAAAGTCAGATGCACAGAGAAAGAGAGACATGCATAGAAAAAAAAAAAGAGACAGCAAGACAGAGACAGACTGAGAGTGAGATGCAGAGAGACAGTCTGAGAGAGAGACGCATACAGACTGAGACAGACTGAGTGTGGGATACAGAGAGAGACCGACTGAGAGAGAGACACATGCAGACAGAGGGACAGACTGAGAGAGACATGAACAGAGTGAGACAGACGAAGAGAGAGACAGTGAGACAAACTCGGAGAGACACATGGACAGAGAGAGAGACACATGCAGACAGAGGGAGACAGTGAGACAGACAGAGACACACACACACACCGACAGAGTCGGAGACAAACCGAGACAGTGAGACCGACTGAGATGCAGAGAGAGACAGACTGAGAGAGAGACATGCAGACAGAGAGGGAGAGAGAGAGAGACACCAACAGAGTGAGAGACAGACTGAGGGAGAGACACTGACCGAGTGAGAGAGACAGTGAGACAAACTCGGAGAGACACATGGACAGAGAGAGAGACATACAGACAGAGTGAGAGACCAGTGGAGACACTGAGACAGACTGAGAGTGAGATGCAGAGACATACAGACCGAGAGAGTGACATACAGAGAGAGAGAGACATACAGACGGACATAGAGGGAGAGACACAAAGAGAGAGAGACTCCACACTGGATTGGTATGTTTTGTGTCGCCTCTAAATTTTTCCCCCCTTTTTATTCAGACACGGATGGAACCTCACTGTCCTCCCTCACAACTCCGGCTCCATCCTGCGCCACCTCGGTGCCGTGCCCGGTGAGTCTGCATCTGCTGCTGCATGCCAGAGGACCAGGAGTGTGTTCACACCACAGACTATTTATCTGAATTTTCTCTCTCTCTCTCTCTCTCTCTCTCTCTCTCTCTCTCTCTCTCTGTCTCTCTGTGCAGGGGTGACTGTTCCCTGGCTGAACATTGGCATGGTCTTTTCTACCTCATGCTGGTCCCGAGACCAAAACCGCCTTCCATATATTGATTACTTACACACTGGTGCTGACTGCATTTGGTAAGTTCCAGCGTAAAGAGCAGATCAGAGAGGGGTTTTTGTAAATCTAGCACGAGCCATTAAAGGGTCGGTTTGTCATTTTTCGAGCCTTCCGCCATGTAGAGGGGGTTGAATTCCAGTTGCAGGGAAAATATCGGCACTCCTTCCTGTTCCCCAAAAACACTACCGTTTCGCCTGTTGAAACTCCTAAATGTGGTGTTAACGACCTTTTTAAGGAGCTCATTTCAGGGCCAGAATGAACATGAACCAGAAGCTTTATTGGAGGGGAAACTGTCCAGGAACCTTTCTGACCCCGAATTGCGAAATCACACTTCGTTATAGTGACCTTTTAAAACGATGTGAATGTTTCTGGTTTTGGGACACGGCTCAAACAATACAAACTGCACCTTTAATGTTGATATCTTAACAGTATTAGTATTACAGTGGTGCTAGAAAGTATGTGAACCCCTTTTTTTTCTTTTTATTTAATTTTTATATATATATATATATATATATATATATATATATATATATATATATATATATATATATATATATATATAAATAAATAACATCTGTAACCTGTGAAACTTGAAATGGAAATCGAATCATACTCGCGGTAGACGACGTTCGTTATGTGAAATTAGAGTTCTAGATTTGGTGTACGGGTTCAGCGGGACAGCTGTGTTGTGGATCGTTTATTATCGAGTCTAGCCTTGCTGAGGAACTGAGAGGAAGCAGGACTCGGTGTGAAAGTATAACTGATCACAGCATGTGCTGCTCCTGTGAGACTGTGTGTGTGTGTGTGTGTGTGTGAACTGACTCATCAAATAAATAAAATAAAAAAGCTAGTTGCTATGGTAGCACACAGCTGGCACAGGAGAGCCTTTTCTCTAGTGACTCGCGCACACACACTCTCGCACAGAGCTGACGTAGGGTTTCTCGCTGTGCTGTTCAGGTATTCGATTCCTGCTGAGGAGAAAGCTAAGCTTGATAATGTAGTGCACACGCTGCTGCAGGCCAACGGCACACCGGGACTCGAGATGCTGGAGAAGAACATAATGGTGAGAAAATCACACTCACACACACTCACACTATTTAATAATACAGACTACACACACACAGAGCAAAGATACAAATTTCAGAGAAGTGCAAGCAAACTCATAAATACCCAATTTTCCATCATTCTCTTGTTCCAAACACTCACACTCTGGTCCACACACTGTGTGTGTGTGTGTGTGTGTGTGTGTGTGTGTGTGTGTGTGTGTGTGTATATGTATGTATGTATGTATGTGTGTGTGTGTGTGTGTGTGTGTGTGTGTGTATGTATATATATATATATATATATATATATATATATATATATATATATATATATATATATATATATTACACATATACATACACACATATATACATATACATATATATATATATATATATATATATATATATATATATATATATACACACACATGTATATATGTATGTATATATATATATACACATATATATATATATATATATATATATATATATATGTGTGTATATATATATATATATATATATATATACACATATATATATATGTATGTGTATATATATATACACATATATATATGTGTGTATATATATAATGTGTGTATATATATATATGTATATGTATATGTATATGTATATATATATATATATATATATATGTATATATGTGTGTATGTATATGTGTGTATATATATATATATATATATATATATATATATATATATATATATATATATATATATAAAATGTGTGTGTGTGTGTGTATATGTGTGTGTGTGTGTGTTAATGTTGTTAATATTTTGTCTTCTGGGAGACATGTAACTGTTATTTAGCATCTGAAGGTCAGTACTAAAAAAAATAAAAAAAAGATCTTGAAACAAAATAATTTACACTGATCATCCTGTTCAAAAGTTTACACCCCCCTGGCTCTTAATGTAACGTGTTGCCTTCTTGAGTATCAGTGAACGTTTGCACCTTTTGTAATAGTTGTGTACGAGTCCCTCAGTTGTCCCCAGTGTGAAAAGATGGGTCTCGACATCATATAGTTAATGTTGGAAAGTAGTTAAATATGTAGAAGATGCTGGAAAAGTAAAGAACGTGCAGGACCTGGAGGATTTTTCTGGAGAACAGCGGGCAGTTTAACTGCTCAGGACAAACAAAGGACTCGTGAAAAACTATCACAACAAATAAACACAGTCGTTGATCATCCAGGTAACGACACACGGTATTAATAATCAAGCGTGTGTAAACTTTTAAATGGGGTAATTGTTTATAAATTCAGCTATTATCTTGTCTTGTGGACTATATGTAAACCTCTGTTATGTGAAATAGCTTCTTCAGGACAGGACTAAATAAACAACAACATGGGGATTTTTATGATCATTCTTATTTTGTTAACAGTATTAAGATGTAGCAGATTCTGCAAGGGGTGTGCAAACTTTTGGGCACAACTGTATATATTTAAGCAATATTAGTAGAAACAATAATAAACAAAATTCTATTACCATTATACAAATAATACAGTCTAAAAACTGTTCTTTATTATTTTTGTTAAACATTGACTAACCAAATGCCAATACCATCGTACTAATAACATACCTATAGACAGTCATATTCTGAGAAGTGTGTGTTTTTGTTTTGTTTTGTTTTTTATCCGGTTATAGTTACATTTAATGTTGTGAGTTAGTTCCTGTTACAAAATGCTGAAACTGGACATGCAGAAAACCTCCTCATATCGACATTAAAGAACAACACGCTTTATCACATTTAATGTTAAACGTATAGGATTGTACGGCGCTTCGGCCTTGCGTGTCGCTGTGCGAGTCGTTACTATAGAAACGATAACGTATTGGAACGAGCGACTGTGATTCGCCTTTTCATCAACGGCGCTGTGGTATACAATTACAATAGCTATATCCATAGACCGTAGTGATACGCTAATGCAAAAATATTATACCGATAGCAGTGCGAATATACTAATAAACAATATATTAGCAATGATACCCATAAATAGCTCTATGATAACTATTAACTTCTAAAAGACGTAAACAAAATAACGTAGCACCAGTACACAGTTTACACACACAAATAAATATGAATATTCCGTAACAATAAGAAATAATAACCATATACTAAACCGTACTAATATAATAATATTTAGTATTGTCATTGTTATGCATTTAAACATTAAAGAACCAAAAGCTCCATAAGCAATACAATAACAGTATGTATATTATCTTCTTCCTAAACAATATAGCGATTAAACCACTTAACAATATTAATACTACCGTACTAAAATATACTAATAAACATCATTTCCCCTTTCAAGTCTGACTTAGTATTCAGTGATTCCGTGTAAAGCTGGTTATTCAGCACCTCCTGTGAATAGTCTCCATAATATAAATAATTATACTATGCAACATCGATTATGCCGGACCTTCAAGCGGCGACGAACCGAGCCGTAATATTAATCTACTGACAAAAGACGATCTTTTACGAATGCACTTTATGAATATACAAAAATAGTAATGGTGGTATTAGAAATGGTATTGTTATGCTAATGATTAATAATACAGTATACAAAAAAAAAAAACAACAAACCAAACACGTGTAATAATATTTCACCACCAATGGATGTAAACAGTACTAAGTTTTCTGTAATGTTAATAATAAATAATCTTGGAAATGTGTGTGTGTGTGTGTGTGTGTGTGTGTGTGTGTGTGTGTGTGTGTGTGTGTGTGTGTGTGTGTGTGTGTGTGTGTGTGTGTAAGATCTCTCCGGAGGTGCTGAGTCGCGAGGGGATTAAAGTTCACCGCACGGTGCAGCAGAGCGGACAGTTCGTGGTGGTTTTTCCCGGCACATTCGTCTCCAGAGTGTGTTGTGGGTACAGTGTGTCGGAGACGGTGCACTTCGCCACGCCCCAGTGGATGAACCTGGGCTACGAGGCTGCCAAGGTGAGATGCGCATCTCTGCCCCTCTGCTGCCACCTTCTGGACTGATGGATTACAACTACAACAGTTTAACTTCCTGCTCTGTTTATTCATTATATTCACTCTTGCTCTTTGTGTGTGTGTGTGTGTGTGTGTGTGTGTTTGTTTGTGTGTGTGTGGATTTCTTATTTTCTTCCCCCCTTCCTGGATCAGGATCTGAAATGCAGGCGCATCGCTAAGCCCTTCTCCATGGAGAAGCTGCTGTACCAGATCGCCACGGCCGAGGCCAAACGAGAGAATGCACTTCTGCTGAGTACAATCTCCTCTCTTCTCAAAGATCTCAGGTCTGCACCTCACACACGTTCGTTTTGAACTCCCAGCTTGCGATCTGATTGGTCAGGAGGTTAACTGAGAAGTAATCATGGGAATGATGATGGGTGGGGGGAAAAAAGGAGACGTTTTGTAGAGACAGAGTGAAAAGTAGCCTTATTAAACTGACTTATTAGTACAATTTATTCAGTTTGTGTGAAAGAGGAAAGCTAGCGCATTGTCACACACCTCTGGTGACTAAAAGGTCGAGAGTTCCTGGTTTACACTTGTGGATAGTAGGACTGAAGTATGTGTGTTTTTGTTGTGTTGCAGGAACATAGAGATGAGGCAGAGGCAGGAGCTCTACGAGGCCGGTCTGCTCTCCTCCGCCCGCTACGGCACTCACGATAACGGGCTCGCAGACAACAGGAAGAAACCACGCAAGTGGCCGGCGCTTGAGTCGTCCGAGAGACGCTGCCAGATGTGCCAGCACCTCTGTTACCTGTCCATGGTGAGACCGCAGTCATATGTGTGTGTGTGTGTGTGTATATGTATATATCTACTTGAACAACACCTTCTACATGTTAGTGAAAAGGAATAGTATAATACATCTTAATAATAATAATAATAATAAAAACCCCTGTTTTGATTCAGACACGTATTATAAAACGATTCAGATTCTATGTACGAAGCCGCTTCTCAATGTATATTTTGAATAAATGATTAAGGACGCTGTACGTGATGAATTTAAGACCGAGAGCACCCTGTATTCGGACAGCAGATAATTCAGTAAGTCGAGAGAATTGAGTAAGTCGGTTATTATACACCGGCTGTTGGATTCTCGATTCTGATTGGTTGGAAGGTCTTGAGACACTTTCTGTGAAGGCAGCTCTGACGGTAGTCCCGGCTCAAGGCAGGTCACAGGATTATATTAATGCGCTCGTCCGACGGTGGACTAGCATGCTGTGAGTGACGGCTTACACAGGAAGTTGAAAGGAGTCTCGCGTGTCAGCGCTGGTGCTGTTCGTTTGGTAAATGAGACTCGTGTTCGACGCGTGTGAATCGAAGAGCGCTCCGGCTGAATCGTTGCGATGACGTCATATGACGCGTCTCGGCCCAAATCTCCTGAAAAAAATGCAAGCTGCTCCCTATATTAGAGTTTGTGTGATTTTTCAGTCATTTCTGCGATGACAAAAACACTAAATCCTAGTGCAGTGGTTCTCAACCCGGGGGGCGCAAATTATTTTCAAGGAAAAACACAGACAGGGAGTCATTTGGGTTCTCGGTGTATTTTATTGCTTTTCAAATAGAATGTGTGTAAATGAAAAACGCCACGTTCCCCCTCCCTCTGTATTTTATTTTTGCTAGGAAGAGGCGGAGCTTAGCCTGCCTTTTATCTAGCTGTCAGTGCAGACCAGTAATGCCAACTTAGCGACTTTTCAGACCCCTTTAGCGACTTTTCAGACCCCTTTAGCGACTTTTCAGACTTCTCAGACTCCTTTAGCAACGTTTTTGCGGAAAAAAAAAAAAAAAAAAAAAAAAAGGCTCCTTGTGACAAATCTAGCGACTCTTTTGGACAAACCTTACCGAATGTCGCCAGTACTGTCCTGCGAGCGCGAGGTCTTGCTTTCCCGCCGCACTCCCACCTCTCTCTGCGTCTGCTCTGTTCAGTGAGTGTCTGAGAGCCGGAGATTTAACCATGTCGTGGATAACGAGACGCGCCCTTCGTCCCAGTTTACATCGTTCGCACGCGAATGTCTTTAGAACGCAAGACGAACGAAATGCGACATGTTTTACATGTAAAACAGTTCACGTTATCACAGCCTAGTTCTCTTGTTCAGAGTAGTTACAGTGTTCAGAAACATTTTTAATCATTCATGTTCCACACCTGTCTGTTTATGTACTTTTATAAAAGTCATAAAAAGTAATTTAGCAGAAAATATCTATCTGTCAAAAACAGATTATAGATTATATACTCTCTCTATATATTTTTATATAGAATAGATCATCATTATACCTGGTCTCTTCCAATATTTGGGGGGGGGGGTGATTGGCAAGGCTTGGGGGAGGCTTTAGTTACAAAAGATTGAACCTCTGTCCTAGAGGGACTGATGATGATGATGATGATGATTATGTGAGTAGTGAAAGTGTACAGTGCATCATTTTAGTACAGTTTTAATGTTGCTCCCTTGTGCCCCTGGTCTCTAGAAATGAACCCCTGTGCTTTAATATACGTGCGTATGTGTGTATGTACACGGCCCGTATAGACGGAACTGAGGACTGAATGCCGTCTGTGTTTCAGGTGGTGCAGGAGAACGAGAACGTGGTGTTCTGTCTGGAGTGTGCACTGCGCTATGTGGAGAAACACAAATCCTGCCGTGGCCTGAAGATGATGTACCGCTACGACGAGGTAAGCCTCAGCAGTAATGCGCGTTGAGTTAAAGCGAGCCTGCAGGGGGCGCCACTGAGCCACGTTTGCCGCTCGTGACGCTGACTGTGCTCTTTGTGTTCCCTTCACGTCCTTTTGGCTTCAGGATGTCGGTTACATAACGACCGCCAAGATGTCACTCGTGTCTTTCCCTTTCAAATTCGGATTTGAAAAGAAAAAAAGAAAGAAAGAAAGAAACCGGAGCACTCGGTCATAAAGCGAAAGATTTTTCAGTGTATTAAGAAAGCAAACACGTCATCTCTGACCAAGCTAACGTGGAGAAAACGTTCTCTCATGCAGACGTGACCCGGATGTGACCGGCTGACACTCGGCACGCTTTCCGCTTTCCCCACTGAGAACAAAGTATTGGCACCCTCGGCATCGTTTTGGCCGCTTTCCACCGTTACTGCTACTTTTGCGTCTGGGCTCAAGTGTGTGATGATGACTTGCTCTCTTCTCTGTTCTTACATCCTGTGTTTCTCCTCATCTTCCTGCAGGAGCAGATCAACAGTTTGGTGAATCTGGTGTCCTGTAAAGCCATGAAGAGTTCAGCGGAAAGCTGTAACGGCTCCAGTCCTAACAAAACCCCGACCAAGCGCCGCCCGAGGAAGAGCGCCTCCTTAGAGCTGACTCTCACCCGCTTGGGCAAAAACGCCACCGTGGTCGTCTCATGAGAGAGAAAGAGAGAGAGAGAGAGAGAGACGTCCCGCTCTGAGCTCCTGAGATCTGCTTTTAACTAATCACCTCTCTCTCACCCTATCTCCGTCACGATGTCTCTCTCAGACACGGATCTTCTGCCTCCTACAGTACAGCGAAACTTGCTGTGTGCGAGCGAGCTGCCTTTTTTGCACTAGAGCGAAAGAAGGTTTTCTTTGGATTTGTTTTTTTTACATATATATTTTTTTATTTTAGTTAGCATTAAGCTCCATGCTCCCCAGTCTGATTACTGGAGCTAGACAGATGTCGTCCTCTCGCACGAACCCTTTTTTTTTTTCTTTTTTCTTTTTTCCTCCTCATCCTCGGCCCTGTCGACTGCATACACACTCAGCCTGAACTGTGAATTGAGACACGTTGGTGCTCCTCTTTTTGTTATTTTTTTATTTCTGTGTCAAGATTCCAGAGACGCAAATGCCGTTCGCTCGGCCTGGACTGCTTAGTTCTGTTTTTGTTTGTTTGTTTGTTTGTTTGTTTGTTTGTTTTTCTCTTTTTTTAAAAAAAACAACAAAAAAACAAAAACTGTTTTTAAACGACTGAGTTTGACCTCTTTGAGTTGGATGCAAAGGCGAGGTAACACTTGAAAGCGAGACTTGTTTTTATTTCGTTTTTTAAACATGGGATGGTTTTAATTCGACGGGTGGGGACGTGACGAGCTCCTGCGCTGACACTATCTTACCCGTGCCTGATCTTCAGCCGAGGAGCCTCCCGTCTGATTCTTTGGTGCTGTTTTATTTTTATTATTATTTTTATTCGTTTTTTTTTTTTTTTTTTTTTAACATCAATACACAAAGCAAAGGTAAATGAAAACGCTGCCTTCGGTGGCTTTCCACTTCGACATGTGCAATCGTGTTAACATTCCACACTTCCTGACTTATCATTTCATCTGCACCAGTTAACATTAATTATTATTATTATTATTATTATTATTATTATTATTATTATTATTATTACTGTAATTATTATTATTTGTGTTTTTTGACCATTATTTCTTCCACATTTTGGATGATCTCAAGTAGAGCCACTAGGCAAAGAGTGTATAATGTGAAATTGATTTTCTCTTCTTCTTCTTCTTCTTCTTCTTCTTCTTCTTATTTTTGTCTTATGAGTGATTTCTCAAAGGATCCCATAGACTTTTTTTTTTTTTTTTTGTACATAATCCTGTAAATGTCTTTAAATACTTGAGCCGCTGCGTCGAGGTGCCAGAAAGAGGAAACGAAACGAAAAACACGTGATGAAGAAACAGCCTTACCTTTCCGTTTCTTCATCCGACCGGTGTGTGTGTGTGTGTGTGTGTGTGTGTGTGTGTGTGTGTGAGTGTGAGAGAGAGAGAGAGAGACGCGTACAGGGTTCCTCTGGCATTGTGGAGAAAATCTGAAGTGCTGCTTATATCGCTGATAAATAAGATATGGAGTAGCGATGCCCCTCCCCCTCCCCCTCCCCTTCATCCCAGGTTACTTGGTTTTGTTTTTTAGCTTTACTTTTTTAAAGAAAAGGGAGAGAAAAAAAAAAACCTACAAAAAACAAAAAAAAAAAAAGGTTTTTACATTTTCATTACTGAAAATTCAATGATGATGTAGCTACTCATGTTGCACTGAGCTTGCCAGTGGTGACTGTCAAGGAAAAAAACAAAACAAAAACCCTATAATCCAGTTTGATGGTTGTCGTCCTTTCCAGAAGACTGAACTGTTTTAGGACTATTTAATGAAAACAAAGTCAGGTTTGTTTGTTTTTTCAACAGGAATAAAAACACGGTTGTTGAGTTTGTATGGCCTTACGATGTATTTTATTCACTTTTTTGCTGTTTGTTTTGGGGTTTTTTTGTTTTGTTTTTCCTGAAAGGTTGTATGAAAGATTTGCTAAGCGTCTGGCAAAGTTAATTTATTCTCACAGCGTCTCAGCCTTTCCACACACGGGAAGATTTCATGTTTGTTATATTGTTTATTTTGTTGTTTGTTTGTTTGGTTTTTTTTTTTTTACTTTTCAAGTTTGTACTCAAGGTTTAATAAAAACGTATGGAAAATCTGTAGGCTTTTCGATTTGTCTGTGGAATATTTGAACGGGATCTTTTCGTCTAGACTAAGACTTGCTTCTCCTAGGGTCATGGCTGTTTACGTTATATGTTTATCTGTAAGCAATTTTTTGTTGTTGTTGTTGTTTTTTTTAAACATCCATGAGTTAACTCCTATTTGCGAGGAGGTCTGGGGTGCGGTCGATGTTCCAGTTCATCCTGAAGGTGTTCAGTGGGGATGAGGTCAGGGCTCTGTGCAGGACACGCGAGTTCTTCCAGTGGAATCTTCACACACCGTGTCTTCGTGGAGCTCGCTTTGTGTATCGTCATGCTGGAACAGCTTTCAGACCTTCAGTTCCCGTGAAGGGAAACTGTAACGCTACAGAGCGTACAGACGATCTAGACGATCGTGTGCTTCCGACTTTCGAGAACAACCCACACGCGGTTGTGATACACAGGTGTCCACAAACTTTTGGCCGCGTCGCATATAAACGTCATAAAACAGTACAGGATTTCAGACTGGTTTTTTTTTTCTGTGCGTGATTGTTTTGAAAATGCTTGATTATGAAAAAAAAATGTGGGAAAGTACTCGACGCGGCGAAATCACAGGCGTTCGCAGCGATGTTTGTCGGTAAACGAGCCCTTTCAGCTGTACTCGTGTTCGCACGTGAATCGAACGCACGTCGTGATGACGTCACGCGACACATCTCCTCCCGAATCTTCGGGAAAATCTGCGTTGAGTTTGAAAAATTGCTCGGACCTCAGAATATTCCGGATCGTGAAATCCTGAATGGACTGATAAAATCCCACAAAATGGCAATCGTTACTAGCTACGTTCCACAACTCGAGCTGTTTGCCTTAAAGTCTCAACATCTAAACGACTCGAAAAGCTCTAGATGCGTCCCAACACTCTTCCTAGCGTACCTACCAGCGCTTAGGGTTTAGACCGATGAGGGTACAGTTCTGCCATGTGCTTTATTGTCCTGCTCCGGATGCTGATCGGACACCGTGAATCAATCCCAGTCAGTTATTTAAACGACTCTTCAATGTTATACAAACGAAGCTCTTTCTGTTCTGTAGAGCAAACGTGGGGTTTTTTTTCTTTTCTTTTCTTTTCTTTTCTTTTTTTTTGCGGCCATCGAATTGTAAAATGAATTCCATCGCCGTCCTTCAGCACGGATTTTAATCCGACTATTCAAATACGAGGCTTGTTAATTAAACGTGTACAATGGTATCCTGGTGCCGTGGAGCATTTTATTCCTCTGACGGAGCGGGTTATGTCCATGTTGACCGTACTAGTTTTTGAGTTTAGGATTTAACCCCGTGCAATTTAAAAGAACAATCGAACGGAGTAATAACTCTATAATAGGAGCTCCATTAATAAATATATTAATGACGATGTTGGGTTGGGATTTCCACCACTGAAATTTTTAAATCATAGACCCCTTGGAGATGCTTCGTGAACCCTGCTTTGAGAAGCATCGATTTTTAACAGCGTGTTTAAAAAGTAAATAAATAAATAAATAAATAAATAAAAACCCTGTTTTTATTTCTAGCACATTCCGTACAGATTTCACACAGATTTAAGTCTGTATAGTTCTTAAAAACCACCACCAAATGGGAGAAAATCGATACATTTTCACAATAGGATCTTTAAAGGTGCACTTCAGGGCTTCTGGTAAGTCCTGGGACTTCATGAGCAGGACACGAGGTCACACAAGCTGCAGTTTACCTTTACTTTTTTTTTTTTTTTAAATAATGAACGATGATGGAAGTCAGACTGACACAGCGCAGGTGATGGTAGCTTTATATAAACCGAACAGGTGGAGATATTGTTATAATAGGAGGACCGGATTGATGCTGCATGGCACGTAGCAGGGGATTTCTGTACAAAACCATCATGAGATCATAAATTACCGGTTACGAACAACACTTGACACGGTCACACACACCGAGGGCGGGGCGCACGGTTTTAAAAACCGTATACTCGTTCATCTATGTGGACGAGTCACGAGTTACACAGTTCTTGGACGACTGATCTTGTGCTGCTTGTACGTCAGCATGGTGCTTCTCCTTCTCGGCCCTGACTCCGCCCCTCTCGTCTTCATCCTCGCCCTCTTCTTCCTGGGTGTCCTGGCTGGCCGAGTCGGTGCAGGTGGAAGAAAGTGAGGCGAGTTTGTGCCTCAGCTCGGCCTGTGTCGGGACCTGCAGTGTGATCTCGGCTCCGAATGACTCCGTGTCCGCTTCTAGCACACGCAAGATAAATAAAAATAAAACAGAGAGAGAGAGAGAGAGAGAGAGAGAAAACTCGATTAAAAGAACGTCTAGCAGGAAGGACAGGAGTGCTTTTCGGTCGCGTGAGGCCATGTGGTCTTCTGTTAATCCCTTTATGTAATTAGTACTAATTGAAAAGCCTGTTTGTGCCTCCTCTCCCATCCTCCCATCCTCCCTCCCTGGAGCCGGATCTTCTCGGAGCATTGTAAATGTCAGCTCTGATTTAGAGGCTGAGAATGACGAACGTCAGCGCCGGTGCACCTTCAAGGATGTGAGGCATCAATAGAGAATATCTGAACTCGGCGCAAACGTGTGTTGTGCAGGTAGAGAATGCAGCAGGGTTTCATCGAGAAACCTAGGAGCTGCGTCTAACCTGCTAGAAGAAACACAAATAAATCAAGCGTAATGTGTGCTGCAGTGTGTGTGTGTGTGTGTGTGTTCTAGCCCAAACAGGTTATAGAGGTAATATGTACACCATTAGCTGTAGCTGTAGCCGATTGCAAGATATTTTCCTACAAATTCATTTTTAAATGAATTTTAGAAGTATTAGATACGTTCGCACGGTGGCTTAGTGATTAGCACGTTTGCCTTGCACCTCCAGGACTGGGAGTTCGAATCCTGCCTCCGCTCTGCGTGTGCGGAGTTTGCATGTTCTCCCCACGCTTCAGGGGTTTCCTCTGGGTTCTCCGGTTTCCTCCTCCAGTCCAAAGACATGAGTTGTAGGCTGATTGACATCTCTAAATTGTCCGTAATGTGTGAATGGGTGTGCGATCGGCCCCCCGTCCAGGGTGTCCCCCGCCTTAGTGCCGGGAGTTTCCCGGGATAGTCTCATGGCTCCCCCCACCGTGACCCCGTGTAGGATAAGTGGCACAGAAAATGAACAGATGGATGGATGGATGGATACATTTCACTTTAAAGTTGCAAACCACAATTAAAACACCTGGCAAAAAAAAAACATTAATTTTAAGATTAATTCCATGAGATTTCATTTCAGGGTTAAAGGAGCGGTTTGTAACTCTTTGGAGCCCTCTGCTGTCCGTAAGACAAACCGCAATCACGATGAATGAATGAATAATCCTTTCCTTTCTCCAGCTGAAAACAGCTGTCTCACAGCTGTTAACACTACATGCTTTTAACTAAAGAGGTAATACTAAACAGCTCTTTTTGAGATGAGGGTGGAGCTTATTTCAGGGTAAACTTAAAGTTCCATTTGAAAGAAAATCGCAAGATGTTGCTAATGAACCCCATTAGGAATAGGCATCATGTAAAAAAAAAAAAATTGTTTTAGAATAAATATTTCCATGGTACATCTGCATTATGACGTGTAGGTTTGCTAACAAAACAAGCCACAAATATATCTATTTTTGGGGGAAAAATCCCAGAGATTCTTGTTTTATATTAGTTTACTAAACCGAAGCTTATGAACTGATATATATATATATATATATATATATATATATATATATATATATATAAGATAGGCTATCTTTACCTTTATATGCCATATATTTTGCTCAATCTCTAATGTACACTGACAGTCATATGTTTGTGAACACCCTATTTTTCTAAATTTCAATGACCTAATTTACTCTCTAAATAATTATTCTGATATTCAAAAATCTAATCAAGGAATATTTATTGTTAATTAAGTGTGTGCTGAGCTGAATAGCATTCAGGAGTTGGTTTGGTGTCAGTAAAGAGTCGTTCAGGAGTCAGTAAGGAGTCGTTTGGGAGTCAGTCAGGAGTTGTTCCAGAGTCGGTCAGGAGTCATTCAGGAGTCAGACCAGAGTTGTTGAGGAGTCAGTCCTGAGTTGTTCAGGAGTCAGACCAGAGTCGTTGAGGAGTCAGTCTGGAGTCTTTCCCTTGTCAAGAGTCATTAGATAGTGAGATACTGTGATAGTATGTGTGTGTGTATATATATATATATATATATATATATATATATATATATATATATATATATATATATATATATATATATATATAATCAGTTCAAAAGCTTCGGTTTAGTAACCACAACCAGAAGACAATGCGTCTTTCACGTTTCCCTTTCCGTGAATCAGCTTTTCTGCACGGAGATTTTTGTTTACATTCGGTCTGACAGCTGCTTAAGCTGAAAAGAATAAAAGCATCATTTAAAGATGTTTAAATCACCTGCCAAACGCCATAAAATGTACATGTAAATGTACATTCACTATAGCAAGGGGTCGAACAATGTAACTGCGACGGCTAAACTGTACACGCCGGCACTTCTTTCACACGTGTATTACTTTGTGAAACCGTACGCTCTGACAACAACAAGGAGTAACATAATAACACAAAACCTAGACCACAGATGTGTAAAGGAGGTCAAATGTATGTTTTATTATTTAGAAATATCTGATATGACAAATTAGTGTGTGTGCGTGTGTACGTGTGTGCGTGTGTACGTGTGTGCGTGTGTACGTGTGTGCGTGTACCCAGTAAAGGGGAAGCCACGCTATTGTCCTCTGCTCCCGAGTTGAGGAAGACGTCCAGGGCCTCGTGGTCAGACATGTCCATCAGGTCCATCTGCTCGAGCATGTCCACATTCACCTCCATGGAAGACATGCTTCCTATTGGCTCTGCGAACCACAGGAAGGGTAAACATCATCATTTCCTCTTCTCTTTATTTTCAACTATCTCACCATTACACTTCCGCAAGAACAGTACGGGAGTCCAGTTATCATTTTGTTTAAAGTTATTTTTGTTGTTGTTATTTTTTTGTATTTTATTTAGTGCTACCCTTCCCAGAAGAAAAAATACTAACAATTTACACTGATCATCCTGTTCAAAAGTTTACACCCCCCTGGATCTTAATGTATCGTGTTGCCTTCTTGAGCATCAGTGAACGTTTGCACCGTTTGTAATAGTCGTGTACGAGTCCCTCAGTGGTCCTCAGTGTGAAAAGATGGGTCTCATCATCATACAGTTACTGCTGGAAAGCAGTTAAATATGCAGAAGATGCTGGAAAAGTAAAGAATGTGCAGGACCTGGAGGATTTTTCTGAAGAACAGTGGGCAGTTTAACTGCTCAGGATGAACAAGGGACTCATGAAGAACAATCACAAAACATAAACACAGTCGCTGATCATCCAGGTAACGACGCGGTATTAATAATCAAGCGTGTGTAAACTTTTGAACTGGTTCATTTGTGTACATTCAGTTATTATTGTATCTTGTGGAGGATGTGTAAACATCGGTTACGTGAAATATCTTATTCAGGACAGGAGTAAATAAAAAACTCGTACAGACGAGGCATTTTACTTTCTTTCTTTCAGTTAAATCATTGGTCTAGATGCCATCGAACACACAACTGCATGGAGTCCTCTTGGTGGAACTTTTACAAACATTCATGTAAAAAAAAAACAAGCAAAAACCTTTTACAATAGTTTTACCATTGTTAAAGAAGAATTAAAAATATCTCGAATCAGGCTGACATAATTCATGCATGAAAAGTAACATCCATTAGATGGTACATCACAGACAAATCATCTCAGTCCATCAGGTTTAAATTCAGTTAAATGAGTACCAGGTGTATTTTCAGTGCTAGTGAATTAGCTGACATTTCATAATCCGTATCAGATAATTTTTGTTATATATATATATATAAATATATATTTTTAGTAAATAGTTCATAACCAGGAGTCAAGGGAGCAAAATGGACAATGTTCCCTGGGTGGGAGGGACGACATACGGTCTCTCTGGAGCCTATCCCAGGGAACTCGGGGTACAAGGCAGGGGACACACTGGACAGGATGCCGACCCATCACAGGGCACAATCACACACACATTCACGCACACACAACGCAGACAATTTCGACACGCCAATCAGCCTACAACTCATGTCTTTGGACAGGGGGAGGAAACCGGAGTATCCGGAGGAAACCCCTGAAGCACAGAGAGAACATGCAAACTTCGTGCACACAGGGTGGAGGTGTGAATTAAAACCCCAACACCGGAGGTGCGAGGCAAACGTGTTAAACATTAAGTCAGCGTGCTCCCCTTAGTATCTGTATCTAGTATCAAAGCAACATAATGTAGGCTCAAGGATTAACTGTGTGGTCCTTAAGGTCAGAAGAAAATAACTTTTAACGGTTTCTTACATTCGTTTGTTCCCAAAAGACATGTTTGTACCTTGAAAGGTGCACGTTAGCACGTGGTAAATTGGGCCCAGAAGAAAAAAAAGCCTAGCTATGTTTTTAGTTTGCATTTGAGCACCATCTGATATGTGTGTTAACGGTTCCACACTGTCGGTATGACTACAGTTACAGTTATATAGTGCTTTTCTAGACAATCAAAGCACTTTACATTGTATGGGGGGGGGGGTGTCTCCTCAACCAGCACTAGTGTGTAGCATCCACCTGGATGATGTGATAGCAGCCACAGTGCACCAGAACACCCACCACACACCAGCTATTACTGTAGAGGAGAGAGTGATGTAGCCAATTCAGAGATGGAGATTATTATAGATGGGGGCCATGATAGAGAAGGGCCAATGGGGGAATTTCGCCAGGACACCAGGGTTACACCCTTACTCTTTACGAGAGGTGTCCTGGGATTTTTAATGAGCACTGAGAGTCAGGACCTCGGTTTAACATCTCAACGCATTAGGACCCACACAGACCACAGGGTGAGCGCCCCCTCCTGGCCTCACTAATACCACTTCCAGCAGCAAAGTTTTCCCTAGGAGGTCTCCCATCCAGGTACCGGTTAGCATCTTAGCTGCTTAGCTTCAGTGGGAAACCAGGCGAGAACTGCAGGGAGATATGGCTCTGGAATACGACTACCAGTATTGCTGTTAGTTAAGTTATGCTGTTAATGCAGACATCACATACATGAAGACGGATGACCATCGTGTGTATGTATGCGTGTGAGTGTGTGAGGGACGGAGACGGCGGCGGGGACAGCGCAGAGCTGCATACCTCAGGGATGAGTTAGATCAGGGCAGCAGGAGGAAGGCGGGGAAGGACAGCAGAGAGAAAGAGAGAAGGGAAATGTTAGCTAGGTTTACACACACGTGTGTTCCTCCACAGTGTGAGGTGTTCGGATTTAAAGAGCAGCTGCAGGTGCTTGACGTCAAGGCATGGCGATCTACAGGCTTCCAGAAGCTTCTCAGCATGACGTGACATGGCTGAGAGAAGCTTTCCACCGAGCTTTCCACTGACTCCCGATTATTTAAGCTCGGAAAATAAAGATACGGCAGTTCATAGCTACAAAATAAGCTTTCATTTTGGAAAGACATCATAAACATGTGGCTCAAAAGGACTGTTTGGAAAAGGAGCTCAATTATTATATTGTATGTTTAGCATTTTTTTGTTTTGTTTTGTTTACCTGTTATTGAATATTTTAGTTTGATTTGTTGAATTCTCCATTCTGATTGGTCAGAAGGTGTTGATTCATTTTCTGTAACAGCAGCTCTGACAGTAGTTTGGACTTTCAAGACAAAATCACAGGTTTCTAGTACTGCATATTAATGCGCTCCTTCTTATATGTTATTCTACGTGTAATTGGTGATATAGTTTTCTGTAAGCAGGCATTTATTTGCGATGATTGGAAGGAGTCTCTAGTGTCAGAGCTTCGTAACAGTCTATAAGGTAAGTGATAACAGGAATTAATTTGTTTCATGGACATTACATAAATATAAGTGTAAACCGATACATTATGGCATGTTCTTTAATTACTGAAAAATTGGGACACTATTTGGGCTTTATCTCTTGTAGTATATTACATTTCCAGAATGATGTATTGCTGCATGCCAGGTCCACCAGGAAGTGAAATCTTTTCAGCTATGGCCGAGTGAAATTTCAGTATCACCTGCTCCAGTTATTTCCTCTGAATGGTTTATATTGATTTTTGAAATACATTTTCTTGAGTGACCCTGTAACCTACAGTGCTGTGAAAAAGTATTTGACCCATCCTGATTTCTTCTGTTTTTGTGTGTATCTCATACTAAATTGTTTCAGAAATTAAAATAAAATCTAAGATAAAACAAAGGCAGCCTGAGTAAAAACAAAATACAGTTTGTAAATGATCATGTTATTTATTGAAGCAAAAAAGTTATCCAATACTAACTGGGCCTGTGTGAAAATGTATTTGACCCCATAATTACTAATTCCTCAAATCTATGAAGCTGCATTCATAATGAGGTTCAGCCGGACTAGACGCAACCAGGCCTGATAACTGCAAACCCTGTTCAATCACATCAACACTTAAATAGAACTTTTTAAACAGTATGAAGTTGGTTAAAAGGTCTTACCCAGTAACACACTACGTCAAAGTTGAAAGAAATTCCAGAAATGATGAGGAAGAAGGTGATTGTAATACATCAGTCTGGGAAGGGCTACAAAGCTATTTCAAAGGCTCTGGGACGCCAAAGAATCACAGAGAGAGCCGTTATCTCCAAATGGAAAAACTCTGCACAGTAGTGAACCTTCACAGAAGTGTCTGACCTTCCAAAATTCCTCCAAGAGCACAGCGACGACTCATCCAGGAAATCACAAAAGAGCCAAGGACAACATCAAAAAACCTACAGGCCTCTCTCGCGTCAATAAAGGTCACTGTTCATGACTCCACTATCAGAAAGACTCTGGGCAAAAATGGCATCCATGGAAGAGTGGTGAGGTGAAAACCACTGCTAACCCAGAAGAACATTAAGACTCGTCTGAATTTTGCCAAAACACACCTTGATGATCCTCAAACCTTTTGGGAGAATGTTCTGTGGACTGATGAGCTGAAAGTGGAACTGTTTAGAAGACAGGAGTCCCGTTACATCTGGAGTAAACCAAACACAGAATTCCACAAAAAGAACATCATATCTACGGTCAAGCATGGTGGTGGAAGTGTGATGGTGTGGGGATGCTTTGCTGCTTCAGGGCCTGGGCAACTTGAAATTCTGGGAAACATGAATTCTGCGCTCTATCAGAAAATCCTAAAGGAGAATGTCCGGTCCGTAAGTCCGTAAGTTGAAATTTAAGTGCAACTGGATTATGCAGCAAGACAATGATCCAAAGCATAGGAGTAAATTCTAGTCCAAGAAGTAAGTGAAAGACTGATCTCCAGTTATCGGAAGTGTTTGGTTGCAGTTATTGCTGTTGAAGGTGGCACAACCAGATTTGAGGTTTAAGGTTATCACATGGGTGAAAGGTGTTGGATATTTTTATTTATTTTTTTGCTTCAATAATAATAATAAAAAAACCTGTATTGTGTGTTTATTCAGATTGCCATTGTTTTATGTCGTATTTCATTTGAGGATCTAAAACTGTTTAGTATGAGATATACACAAAACCAGAAGAAATCAGGAAATACTTTTTCACAGCACTGTATTTTTCCCTCAAAAAACAAGCAGACAGGTTGCCTCGAACTGCAAGGTATAGAAGGTTTATTGAGCTGCTATGTTGTTATTTTCTCATTATTTCAAGATATGATCTTGTTATTTTAATTTCGTAACTCATTAATTCTTAGTAACTCATTATTATTCTGACTTAGGAACTTGTTATTTCGACATTATTCCGAGATAGTGTCTCATTATTTTGACTTAGAAACTTTTTTTCAAGGTATTATCTCATTGTTTTGACTTAGTAGCACATTAGTATGACTTATTAACTCATTTTTCTGACAATAAAAAAAAAAAAATTGGTTTACTAACTCAATATTTTGGCTTAGTAATTTGTAATTATTCTCTCACTGTACACCATGCCTTGTTTTCCAGCACTGACCTGTTCAGCTGCTTTCTTACACACAAGTGACAAGGGGAAAAGTGCACAAGTGACAAGGCAATGACACTCAAGACAGGGCCAGGATAAAGGGTTGTGCATCTTATTGACTTGCGTGCTGAGCTCCAGGCAAAACTCATTCTCAGTACTGGCAGCTAAGAGCTTTAGAGAGCAGTCTCTGAAGAGCAATCTTCCTGAAATATAACGAGTTCTTCTCATCCAAACATCTGGGTACACTACTGAGAAGTGTAATTTCATCAGTTATGAATATATTGTGAAATGCATTACTAATACAAGTCCCTTAATGACTGAAAGCACCGAGGACAATAACAAATAAGTCATAGAGATAAACAGTGAGTAATAGTCATTTTTAAGCAATGACATTGCTGTGTTCGAATTGTGTACACTGCCAGTCAAAAGATTTTTGCACCCCTGGAGTTTTATTACAGTTTAATCACTATTATTGCTATAGAACAACAACCAAAAAAAAATTCAGAATAGCAAATAACATTAAGCAATGAGGAAAGCTAAAGATTTGTGGAACTTATTAACTGGTCGCTCTCAAATCCCGATGTGACTCTACATGAGTGATTTATTAAAGGCATGGACGCTCGGTGAATAAACCTGTTTAACCTATAGGTAATAGACAGTGCTAATGTTAACGGTAAAACATAACTTGTGGTGTGTAATGCGCTCATGAAGAGTGATCAATATTTGGGCCTTTCTAACATTTCTCAATTTCTTCTCCACACAGAAACTCTACACAGACAGTAACCCAAGCTCAGGATCAGACTGGGGGCTGATCCTGTGAGGAGCTGTGAGTCTCTGAACTGTGAATCTCTAAGTCATTGTAAGTATGACATTAAAATATTTGATTATGGATTGAGGGTTCGACTGAAAAATATAGATCATTCCATGCACAACTCCAACCTTAGTAAAAATAACATCATACTAATAAGTGCACATCAAACATTGAGTCGCGAAATGATTCCTGACCAACTCCTTACTTAATCCCTTACTTAATCCAGACTGCTGACCAACTCCTCACTTACTCCAGAATGAATGCTGACCAACTTCTGAACGACTCGGTGCTGACTCCCGAATGACTCTTGACCGACTCCTGAATAACTCTAAACTGACTCCTGAATGACTCTTGACAAGGGAAAGACTCCTGACTGACTCTTGCTTGACCTCTGAACAACTCTGGACTGACTTCAGAGCGACTCCTGACTGACTCCTGAACAACTCAGGACTGACTCCTCAATGACTCTGGTCTGACTCCTGAATAGCTCAGGACGGACTCCTCAACAACTCTGGTCTGACTCCTGAATGACTCCTGACCGATCTGGAACAACTCCTGACTGACTCCCAAACGACTCCTTACTGACTCCTGAACGACTCTGGACTGACTCCTGAAAGACTCTTTACTGACGCCAAACCAACTCCTGAATGCTATTCAGTTCAGCACACACTTAATTAACAATAAATATTTCTTGATTCAGTTATACCTATTCCTTGATTAGATTTTTAAATATCAGAATAATTATTTAGAGAGTAAATTACGTCATTGAAATTTTGAAAAATAGGGTGTTCACATGACTGTCAGTGTACATTAGTGTTTCAGCTATATATATATATATATATATATATATATATATATATATATATATATATATATATATATATATATATATAAGGGTTTATTTCACTTTTGAGTTGAAAACAATGCATCCATGAGTGATAAACTATTACCTGAGTAGAATTTTGCATTCATTTGTCATTAAGTGGTGAAATAAACACAGTTTGTGGTAGTGGACTCTAACGTTTGGACCCTGTACAGCACATCTACAGTATAATATAATTAATAATTGTGTGTGGATTTTTTTTTCTCTCTCACTGCATTCCCTCTATATGTTTTGTTCACCTCTCCTCTCGGCAATCTGCAGGTAGCTGGTGGACAGGTAATGCTCCATGTCCTGCTGAAATGCCTCCTCGAAAAACTTCTGCCTGTCTTTCAACTTCACCTGCTGCTGTCCTGACTCCGCCTCTGGGACCTTCTGAGCATGCTCCGAGTCAAGCTCCGCTGTGATTGGAGGAAAGATGAATAAAGTGCAGAGGTAAAATAACACTGACAACAAACAACAAACAGCACAAAAGTGAAAGTTTCTGTCCATGAATCAAATAAACAAAAATATGTAAAATAATAATCTAAATAAATAAGAAAATAACTATATATATATATATATATATATATATATATATATATATATATATATATATATATATATATATATATATATATATAAAGCTATAAGTAACTATGAATTATCTACTATAGCAGCACCACAGAGGGTACTTTCATGGGGCTTTGGCATAGCTTACCATTCAATTTTGTAACAAAAGGTTTACATTCGAAGTTGTAATTAAAATGACATTTAATAGGAGAAAACATTTACATTAAATGTTAATAAAATGATAATTGTTGTGATACAAGAGAAGAAATGCACTTCAAGATGTGCTGTCATTGGGAAATAATCAACTTCATCATGTAACAGCTGGGCCACCCATGTCGTTGATTATTCCCCTAGAGCAGCGTTCCCCCCCAAATGATTTATCATTACATAGGACTACACTGGAGGGGAAAAAATCACTGTAAAGGTATAATGTACTTCAGTAATTTGCTGTTTATATACAGTGTATGTATAATGATAATGAGTATTGGTCACAGTACAGTGAAATTCTTTTCTTTGCATATCTCAGCATGTCAGGAAGCTGGGGTCAGCCATGATACAGCGCCACTGGAGCAGAGAGGGTTAAGGGCCTTGCTCAAGGGCCCAACAGTGGCAGCTTGGCAGTGCTGGGGCTTGAACCCCCGACCTTCCAATCAGTAACCCAGAGTCTTAACCACCAAGCCACTACTGTGATAAACGACAATAATTTATCCCAATCTTGAGGAAATATTAAATATTATCTGATATTTGCTGGAGTAGCATGTCTCCCAGAAAACACTAACATATGGGCATATTAGAATGATTAATTTATCCATTCTTCTTCATTTCATCCCGGTCATGATCATGGTGCAAGATAGGAATACACACTGGAGGGACGCTAGTGCATTACAGATACAGCATGAATGCAATAATAATGAGACGATAATGCAATTTACAATAATATAACCGTGATGAGAACACTGTACACATCACAGCACCAGCTGGAGAGCAAGGACGCAATGATACAGTGTTAAAGGCGGTCTCTAACTACCTCTGTACAGGATACAAAGCCTTGAGGGTTCATCACACCTCCAATTATGTCTAAGGCACACAACCTCTAATTAACACATTGTGCTGTGAGAAGGTGCAGAGCCTCAAAGGCAGTTTGCTTCTTCATACCACCTGAAGGCTAAGACAGCATAAGAGGCTGGACATGTGGTTACAGTCTGTAGACCTGCCTACAGACACACATAATCAATCACACACACACACACACAGTCACACAATATCAAATCTCAACACCACTCTGTCACTGATTACAGTCAGAGAACAGAGAGGACTGTGGAGGAAGATTGAATAACAGTACAGACAAGGAACAGTGAGCATCCTCATTCACAGTCTCCACACACACACACACACACACACAACTCTTATTCTCTCATCCTTTGTCCTCTAATCTCACTTTCCTCTCTCCTCCTGCTCCACTCTCTCCTCTCCATCTGTGTGGGCTACTGCGACTGCTCTAATACGTGACAGACCCGAGGGGCCGTCCGCCAATAGCCTCTGCGTGTGTGTTTTGTGCCTTAAATAAAACATCAGCAATTGGACTGAGCTCCATGTGGGTGGAAATGTGTGTGTGTGTGTATATATATGTATATATATTGTCATTTGGGCGAATGTGTATTAGATTACAGACAATCTCGCTTTTCCAATTTAGCGAGAATCAGATAGAAAAAAAACACAAGGATTTCCATCTGCCAGCTAAAAATGAAAAGATCCATTGTAGGTGAAACTAAATAACTGTATAAATAAATGCTCTACATGCTTGTAAGTATTAGAAGATATTGATTATCCCCTTCACGGCAATGGTATTCCCTAACGGCAGTGGCCTCTTTCAGCAGGATAATGCGCCCTGCCACACTGCAAAAAAAATAAAAGTTCAGGAACGGTTTGAGGAACATGGCAAAGAGTTCAAGTGTTGACTCGGCCTCCAAATTCCCCAGATCTCAATCCGATCCAGCGTCTGTGGGATGTTCTGGACAAACAAGTCTGATCCATGGAGGCCCCAACTCGCAACTTACAGGACTTAAAGGATGTGCTGATAACATCTTGGTGCCAGATACCACAGCACACCTTCAGAGGTCTTGTGGAGTCCATGCCTCGAAGAGTCAGAACTGTTTTGGTGGCACAAGGGAGAACTATACAATGTTAGGCAGGTGATTTTAATGTTATGGTTGATCGGTGTATATGTAAGACAAAAATATGTGATTATTGATTGATGCTTTTTTTGGAAATAAAGGTAGGTCATTCCATGTACAAGGTTGAACAAGGTTATCATACTGTAAGTAATAATCATAACCTTGGTAACAGTACAACAGTATCAAATCCTGAACAATTCCTAAATGACTCCTGAGTCCTGAGTGACTCCTGAATCTCCTAAATAACTTCTGACTGACAGGTGAATCACTCCAGAACGACTCATGATTGATTTCAGAACGACTCCTGAATGTTTAGTGAATGTCAGTTGTTTAGCAACACCTGAACAACACTGGATCAGATCCTGAACGACTCATTAACAACTAATGAATGACTCATGAAAGACGCCTGAATGACTCCTGAATAACTTTTGACCAGCTCCTGACCAACTCCTGACCAACTTCTGTTCAACTTCTGAATGACTCCTAAACGACTCCTGAATGTTTAGTGAATGTCAGTTGTTTAGCAACACCTGAACAACACTGGATCAGATCCTGAACGACTCATTAACAACTAATGAATGACTCATGAAAGACTCCTGAATGACTCCTGAATAACTTTTGACCGGCTCCTGTTCAACTCCTGTTCAACTCCTGAACGACTCCTAAATGGGACCCAGTGATTCCACTACTGCATGGTCCTAAGGCCCTGTCTTAAATAATACCCTAATCCCTGTAGTCCTCATCCAAGTCCAAACTTTAGTGAGGTTTCAAGGTTCAGACTTGTGATGGACAAATCCCAAAGGGTGCAAGGTGGACCATGACACATCTTACAGTATGCCATGGTACAACATGGTGCTTTTTATTCATTTATAGTTCCATTTAATGTTGTGGAACTGAACAGCAAATACAGTTAGTTCCTGTTGTCCTGCAAACACATAGTAGCAGCTATAAACATGTAAACAAATCACATTATTATTATTATTATTATTATTATTATTATTATTAGTAGTAGTAGTAGTAGTAATAATAGTAGTAGAGAATCTAGCTTTAAGACTAGCTCTTCCTGTGTAACTGACGACTTCTCAGCTTCTCTAGATTCATGCGAGAGGTGTGAAATGGCTAAAAGACAGCCTAAAACAGAAATTACCTGAATCTGTGTCTAAATGCATCCTGGTGTAGTAATGTAGAGTGAATCAGCACAAAGTCTGTGGAGTGTGTTTGGGAGAATCCAGACTATCCAGTGTGTGTGTGTGTGTGTGTGTGTGTGTGTGTGTGTGTGTTTGACTTGTCTGTGCTGTGTGTGCAAGGTTGGGATGTGCTCTGCTGTAGTAGAACACCCCCTGTCTTTCAGAGTTTTGTGGTTTTCATCGAAACTGTGTGTGAGTGTGTGTGTGTGTGAGTGTGAGTGTGTGTGGGCGTGTGGGCATGTGGGCTATAGATCTGCACTTCCTGTGCTGTACGCGGATGAGATACGTGAGCTGATGGACAAAAAAGATACTTTCATACAGAAAGAACCACCTACAGGAAAAACTATTCATAGCTCTGGAACAAAAAAAAAATAATAAAAAAAAAAAAAACAGACGGGAAAGCTTCCAGCCTGGTGCGTGGCTCAATTCAGTTGACTAAGTTTTCTGTCAAAGTTAAAGAAGGAGTCGAGACGGACACTAGGAGTGAACATCAGCCACTCTGACACATCAAATCGAAGAGTATTAATAGTAATAACACTACACGCGTGAAGTTATATGAAACAAGTATTCATTAAGCATTAACGGATGTTACAGAATAGAGGAATTATTAACGATGAGTCACTGAGTAGGGACGGGTGGGGGCAGAGGGCTTAGGCATATCCAGGGTTGGGGGTTTAAATCCCGCCCCCCACCCTGTGTGCAGAGCCTGCATGTTCTCTACATGCCTTAGGGGTCTCCTCCGGGAACTCTGGTTTCCTCCGGCAGTCCAAAGACATGAGTTGTAGGCTGATTTCCAAATTGTCTGTGTGTGATTGTGCTCCGTAATGGGTTGTGTCCCCCGCCTCATGCGCCGAGTCCCCTGGGATAGGCTCCGGGCTCCCAGTGACCCTGTGTAGGATAACCCTTACAGAAAATGGATATAATGGATGGCGTTAGTATGTTGCAAAGTGTTTTAGCAACGCTAATTGTTTGTATTTATTTATTTATTTTTAAATGACTCATCATACTTTTTTATCCATTTATAGATGTTATAGAATGGTGCGGAACCTTCGGGGAACTATTTATCACTTGCATTTGATCGGCTATGAACACCAGCCTCTTGTTTCTCTCTCTCTCTCTCTCTCTCTCTCTCTCTTGAAGGTAATAAAAAGAAAAAAAACATGCAGCTTGTCATGTTACCGAGAAAGAAAGAAAGAAAGAAAGAAAGAAAGAAAAAAAAACCCAGAAAGTCCTCTGTCCTTGAAGACTCCCCTGTGTCGGACAACGTTACAGCTTTGCCTCCGACTGACATTGGAGACTCCTTCCAAAAATACTGCCTATTAAGTATTATAGTAAATAATGAATGATAAATTCTTAATACACTGAATGTAGCAGTACAGTGCTCTGTATTTTGTCATCTATTCCTTCCAGTCACGCTAGAGGACGGTGTATAAGCAGTGTGTGTGTGTGTGTGTGTGTGTGTGTGTGTGTGTGTGTGTGTGAGTGTGTGTGGCACTACAAAGCCAACAATAATCTTCTTCTGCATGTGTGCATGTGTGCTTCTGCAAGTGAACTGATGCTGTGCCTAGAGCCAACTTGTCCCGGAGACATCTGGACTCTTCGTGTGTGTGTGTGTGTGTGTGTGTGTGTGTGAATGCTCATCTTGATTCATTCCAGCATTTCACTAAAAAGTGACCCACCCAGGTCGTGATGTTTTAAGCTGATTAAAACCGACTTTCTGGATAATAAGCTAAGATTTGCGTCTCACTCCGTCGTAACTCGGCACATTAATTGGCACGATGATGTCCACTAGCAAGCTCCTGCCAATCTAGAAAGTTCTTAGCATCCGACAGTTGCTGGAATTAGCTTCGGTAGTAAGCAGTGAGGCGTTTTATTTTAACGAAAAACAACCTCGTCTGCTCCCATTCTATCGGCAGAGTGCGAGAAAAGGCTTTCAGGCTTGAGACAGCAGGATGTAAATGCTTATTAGTGTGCATGTGGGGAGTACTGGGCCTGTTCATGTGTTAAAGAAGAAGTATATTTAGCTATTCAGCCAAGCCGCAAATAAACTATGGGGAAGCTGGTGTGTTATCAGTGTCAGAGTTTCCTCTCTTACCCACACCTGTGGACTTGTTGATGAAAAATCAAGAGTCTCCTAGCATGCACTTATTTTCGACAGTATGTTTTAGGTATTATTCTAGGTCTAGGTTTAAAAATGACTTTTTAAAAATTTTTTTTTTTAAATGACGCCACGCACTTATTATACATTTCGTTATCATGTATTGTCATCTTTCTGCTCTTTAATGCAGACTTACGCAGTCCACTACAAATCAGTGGACGGATAAAGAGATAAACCATCTCAACTTGACGCTGCCACCACCATGCTTCACTGCACAGATGTTTATATTAGTTCTGATTTATTTGGTGCCTTTTTTCAGGACAGTTTACGTAAGTCAGTGTTCCATCAGGCTCGTCAGACTAACGTCACACGCTGATTTGGCTCTATCCCTGTTTTTATGGTTATTTTCTTCTGTGTACATGCACAATCTATTAGCATTGTACAATAAGACGCTGCTATTAGACTCTTTTTTTAATCCAATTTTTTTTTCATATTTTTATGACCGCACTCAGATATACCTTCTGTTATCGTTTATCGTCACCTTTCTGTTCTTTTATGCGGACATTGTTAGTGAAACCAAAGGTAGACGGGCGCTTTTTAAATAAATACCAAGTTTTCCAAGTGAAGCATGAGTTGCAGCTCTTGTCTCACGGCTACATAGCATGCACATTTTGGCCAGCTGTTATCTCAGACGTCTGGTGGAGATACGGCTAAATGGACTTGGGTCCATAAGTCTGCGCCATATACATTTTTCATAAGCATACCTCTGTACACCACCAGAGTGGATTTGAAATGAAGCAAGCAAGATGGGATCGAAGTGTAGACGTTCAGCTTTAAGGGGTTCAAGGGGTTTAACGGAAATAAAAATTTCGCATTAACTGTTTATTAATAACAGCCATTTTCCGCGCCGTTTTTACAGGCTCAAACGTGATTGGACAAACTAACCTAATCGTGAATGTTAGGATTATCGTTAATACCTTGCAGTGAACGACTGCCCGAAGTCTGGAACCCATGGACAGCATCAAATTCTGCGTTTCCGCCCTTTGAGGTGCTTTGCCAGGCCTTTATTGCATCTTAAGGCGACTTGTGTCACTGTCCAAATACTTATGGACCTGACTGTAGCGTATATCTGAAGCAGCTAGAAGCCTTTGGGTATGACACGCCTAAAAAAATTCAACCCGCCGTGTAAAAGTAAAACAATCTGATCTTAACAGTCATCTTAAGTAAAGACACGACAGGGAGTGCTGTTATAGGAAAATGATCAACGATGGGATGGTGTGATGCGGATCGACTTAAAATGACCGTTACCGTTAGAGTTACTGCGGTCATTTTTCAATAACACCACACCCTGACATATTTTATACCACAAAGATTTGCCAATGATTACTTTGTATTTATTAAAGAATGACACGTGTTTTTTTTATTTTATTTTTTTTATCTGTTTATAGTTACATTTAATGATGTGGAGCAAGTTCCTATTTCACTATAAACATTAGTTCTCACCAGTCTCTCTCTTGAAATTAATAAGCCATAAGAAGCCATCAAACCCTCTATCTTCATGACTTTCCCAGGAAAAGGTACAACTAGCATGTCGCAACTAGCAACTACAACTAGCAGCTAGTGTGTTAGCGTGTTTTCCTCCGGCTTTTAGAAAGCACTGCGACTGGACACTCGTTCCAGAAATGCTCAATAAGTTGATAGTAAATGACTAAAAATGTTTCCATGCTTTGCCAACTGCAGCCACAATTCCACTGGCTGGAGCGCTGGTCTGACTGATGTCTGGGGTTAAGATCCAATCACCTGGGGGAGTCTGATCACCTGATCAAAGACCTGTTTTTAACTTCATCATCTCTGAAAGATAATAACAAATTTGGTCATATTCTTTACTCAAAAATGATTCCATCCTGACTTAGGAACAATGTTTTTTTTTTTTTTTTTAAATTCCTTGTATAATAATAATAATAATAATAATAATAATAATTCCTTAGATTTATATATCATTTTTATAAACACTCAAAGCACTTCACAGTGTATGGGGAGGGATTTCCTCAACCAGCACTAGTGTGTAGCATCCACCTGGATGATGTGATGGGAGCCACAGTGCACCAGAACACCCACCACACACCAGCTATTAGTGTAGAGGAGAGAGTGATGTAGTCAAATCAGAGATCGGGGACATGATAGAGAAGGGCCAATGGGGGAATTTCGCCAGGACACCGGGGTTATACCCAAGTGTCCTGGAATTTTTAATGAGCACAGAGAGTCAGGACCTCGGTTCTGACGTCTCAGCTGAAAGACGGTGCTGTTTTTACAGTATAGAGTCCCCATCACTATACTGGGCCATTAGAACCCACACAGACCACAGGGTGAGCGCCCCCTGCTGGCCTCACTAATACCACTTCCAGCAGCAACCTTAGTTTCCCCCAGGAGATCTCCCATCCAGGTGCTGGCCAGGCCCAACCCTGCTTATCTTCAGTAGGAAACCAGGCGAGAACAGCTAGGAGATATGACTCTTGCCATAGTTATGTTTAATTCTGTGAAAAATCAGTTTTCTCTTCAGGTTTAAACTTGCATCCTCAAAGATAATAGTTTTAATAACTATCATTAGACATGTAACAAAAAAAAACAACACCAAAACCCAAACCCCTCCGTCGAGCCGTTGAGACAATACGGAACATCTGACGGTGCACCTCTGAGCAGTGCTAATGACACGTAATAAAACACAAACAGACGTTCGTTTAGCGCAGGCGTGTGTAGTGCGTGTAACTGAGTGATTGAAACACTTCTCGCGGGGACAGCCGAGCTCGTTTACCGCCTTGCTGTTCTTACTTCAGTAATCGTGACTGTCTTTCTTCCTCCACAGCTCAGCGAGCTTCTTTTTTCTTTTTCTATTTTTTTCTACCACATGTCTGCAGATGGATCTGGAAAGTGTGTGGTGTGTGAGATATACAGAGTGATGGAGAGAGAAACGTCACCGTCAATTCATTCTCCCGAAATGAAATCGACTCAACTTTATTTTATTTTATTTTATTTTTTTGGCGAGCCTGACAAAATACAACATTGCCAAATGCTGAGAGGTGATAGCAGAGAACTGACTGAATATCTCTCTTTATCTTTCCCTCTCTCTCTCTCGCGCCGTCATATTTCTCTCGTAATGAAATGAAAATCTTGTAAATGTCCGAATTACGCTGATAAAGCCATGTTAATTCCATTAGGAGGGAAACAGGATCGTAAGAGAGACGGTGGGGGGGGGGGTGTACGATATTAAGTCAGTTCTCCATTAAAAACAAAACTGGAGCTACAGTGCCTTGCATAAGTATTCACCCCCTTGAACTTTCCCCACATTGTGTAGTGTTACAACCTGGAGCTGAAATGGATTTAATTGGGAGTACATGTCATTATTCTACACACATGATATAGTTATTTACAAAATCATTTCCATACGGAGTTCACCTGTGGGTGTGTGCAATTAAAGCGTTACACGATCTCAATATAAATGCACCTCGTTAGAGAACATGAACATGCATCATGAAGACCGAGGAGCTATCCATCACGGTGTGATTATAAAAATATCCCAAACATCCTGTGGAGCACTATTAAATCTGTTATTAAAAAACTGTAAGAATACGGCCACGAGCACATCTCTGCTTAGAGGAGGCCGTCAGCTAAAATCGGTGGACGGATAAAGAGGGGATTAGTCAGAAAAGCAACCGAGACAGCGTCTCAACATGATGCTACCACCACTATGCTTCACGTCACTGATGTATTTATTGATTTTATTTCATCCCTAATACTCGGTGACGCCTCCCTTTATGGTCTGCACTTATATAGCGCTTTTTAACCTTAGCGGTTCTACAATGTGCTTTACACTGGTTCTCATTCACACATTCACACACCAATGGGAACAGAGCTGCCATGTAAGGCGCTAGCTTGCCATCGGGAACAACTTGGGGTCTTGCCCAAGGGCACTTCGGCATGTGGAGTCATGTGGGCCGGGAATCGAACCGCCAACCCCTTACGATTAGTGGACAACCTGCTCTACCACCTGATCCACAGCCTTCCCAGCTTTACCTTAATAACAGTTTCAATCCAGCCACACAAAGATTTCACCAGTGTCTTGACATACTTCCTGTCGCTCTTTTACTGACTGGGTGTAATTCATCTGGAGTTGAGTTTGATATTCCACACGCAGTTCCAAATAATCCAACAAATCTTCTATGATATCCGAGTCATTTTTTTTCAGGACAGTTAATCCATCAGGCTCGTCAGACAATAGTCACACGCAGATTTGGCTCTGTCCATGAACACTGGCGTGTCGTTGTTGTGTTCTGCTTCCACCACCTGCCTTTATGGCCATTTACTTTCGTACACATGCACAACGCATTAGCATTGTACAATAAGGAGCTGCTATTAGTAGATGTCACTTTTGATTTTTTTTTCATCCAGGGTGCTTATATCATAGCAATATAAAGAGATTGAAGTGGTTTCTTATTTACTGTTTACTATTCTAGAAATTTCTCAGTATTTCAGTATTAAGGTTAAAGCTTCCTCCCAGAGTGCAGTGTGTACTTTATGAGTCGCAACCAAGGAAATGCATTATTCATTTATTCGGAGAATCTCCTTATCATATCTCTTTTTCGATTTACATTTTGGTAAAGAAGACGAGAAAATCTGCTTTATCTTGTACACTCTTAGGAGAAAAATTGCCATCTAGCACTCTTAAAGGTTCCTCTGGGGTTTTTTTTCCCCTTAAAATAAAGCCTAATTTCCTTTCAGGAAATGAAAATGATATTCAGCTATGATTTGAATGTTCCCCCCCCCCCATAGCATTTGGTATGAAGCCGTTAAACATTACAGGGGCTAGCACTTTTAGGATTTCATGGCAGTTCATATTGAATTGAAATCATTGTTTGGATTTTATTACTGATTTTGGATTAAAGTACAGTATGTAAAGGCCCAAATATGTAAGACTGCTTATATCTGTTTGTTAACAACTCTTGGAAATGTTTAAAGGAGCAGTGTGAAATTCTCAGCGCCCTCTGCTGCCCGTGCGGCAAATTGCAATTGAAATCAAACCACTGATAAGCCTTCACCTTTTTTATACTTTCTACATTTTATACTTTATACCAGATCATAATTTCTATCAGATTCATGGGCAGATTTTGTTTATTAATTTATATATTTATTAACTTTCTCTCTCTTTAATTGTCACCTCCTTCTCACTCTCAAAATGAAATTAGCATAACTGTAATGGCACGACTGTAATAAAATGCAGGAGAAAAACAATCACGTTAATTGATGGGATAATGGTAATAATCTCATATGAACTGAATAATCTCTCTCTCACAAACACCCACACACACACACCCACACACACACACACACCGCCCCCTTGTGCACCTTGTTTAATGTGATGAGTGTGTGTTGTCATGCGTTACACACTGTGATGAGCAGTGTAGGAGTGTGTATCTGTGGGTGGACTGAGTCACGCCGCCCCTGTCACTGCCATTCAGCATCCTGCGCTCACAAAATGGGTCATATTTACACACCACAACTCTCTCCGACCTCAAAACACACACACACACACACACACACACAGATGACTGACTCGGAAGACAACGCCTACAGTAAAGAATCCACTATCACCATCTATGTTCATTTTATCAGTTATTAGAAATCATTCTTACTTGGATGGTCGTTATTGGTCAAGAACATGAGAGAAATATTTTAGCTGTTCATGAAAAAAAAAAAATATATATATATTTTATGAAATTAAAATATGGCTGAATATCCAGATCACCATTTTCTTTGATTGTAGTGTGCCAGATATGTGTGGCGAAAAAAACCATCAGAGGTCGCTATGGCTAAATTCTGGAAAATGACCAAACCCAAAATTGGCTTACTATCCATGCATCCATCTTCTACACCGCTTATCCTTTTCAGGGTCACGGGGAACCTGGAGCCTATCCCAGGGAGCAGCAGGCAGAAGGCGGGGTACACCCTGGACAGGGTGCCAATTGGCTTACTATACTCTGACAGACAAATCTATTTTACCAAAATTATGTGGAAATATATATATATATATATATATATATATATATATATATATATATATATATATATATATATATATTAATTTAAGCTACTTTCTAGCCTTGTTTGTCATTTATAGCATGCATACAAAATATCATTTACCACATGAATACTTTCTATATACAGTGTCCTTCATTTGTTTTTGCTGTAGACTGAAGACATTTGGGTTTGAGATCAAAAGATGAATATGAGGAGAGATAGTTTAGAATTTCAGATTTCATTTCCTGATATTTATATACAGACGACATATATCAAACTGCCCAATTTGCAGGTGACAAAAATATTTTAACATGTGACTGACAGGTGTTTCTTGGTACCCAGGTGTGTCCTGTTAGACTGACTGTTTAAACAGTAAATAGCTCTGAACATCTACTCATGGTTTTAACCTTCAGTTTCACCTGTGAAGACTTCATTTGCTGTTAAAAAAAAAAAAGCTGTACTTTTGCTCGCCAAAAAATTGGGCGGTCTGTTACAAAATGTTCTATGTTCTATGTTGTTTAACACGTCTACGTGTAAATACCTGAAATCCTAAACTCTTGTCTCATCTCTGTCTTTTGATCTCAAATGCAAATGTCTTTGCTGTATACCACAAACAAATGAACTGGCCTCGCCGTTCCAATACTTCTGAAAGGGACTGTATTTATTTTTGCTCATTCTCATGAAGAGTGCCGATAATTCTGGAGCACCCTGAAAATATCATTAGACGTAACTGTCAAAAAGGCGTCGAGTTTTTGCGTGGATCCTTGTTCGATACTGACAACACTGAATATAGAAGTTCATTTGAGTTCAGATTGCAGTAGACGGAAATTAAAAGAAGCCAAAGAATCTCCACACAGGCGTTGTTGCCATGGTTTCCACCTCTTAACGCTGTTGGATGGTGGTTTGAAGGTACGAGTGGTACACAAACGCGTAGGGGAAGATGCATATACACCAAGCCAAACAAGCAAAGAACAGTGCACGAAGAGAGACGTGTGTGTGTGTGTGTTCCATGGCCTTCTCCACAACACTCTATCTCGTCATCCACCGTGCTCGCCTCCAGCTCTCTCACACAGGAACCAGACAGCTCTCAGACAGAACACACGCACACACACACACACACATACACACACACACACAAAAAAAACATTTCAATTAGCTGCAGTTACTGATATTGTGGATGATTGATCCATTTCATTTTCCAACAATATAAGGACATAAAATCCTGAAGGGGTTACAGAACGAACCTCACTGAAATCATGTCATGACATCATCAGTAAGTTCAAGACTTATATTTAAAAAAAAAAAAAAACATACAAAACTTACATACTTGTTGTCTTGTAGCATGCTAGCCTATCAGTTAGCAACTACAGTAGATAGCATTCTCAGCTACTGCAGAATCTTAAGCTAGTTATAGCTAATGCATGCAGGCAGGATGTGCTACATAAGGAATAAAACACGTCAGGACATGCTGTTACATATGATGCGGTGGTGCGATGTGTGAGTTGATTATTTTCAGCACATCCCAAAGTGTTTTATTACAATTTGCCAATGCTACATTTAGAATGACGTTTAATGTTGATGTCTGTGAAAAAAGTTAGTTAGTTCCTGTTATCAGGTACATTTTCTGCCCTGGTTTTCTCCATTATTTGGTCTTGGCCAGTTCCCATCCGAGTGAAGGCTAACACAGGAAGTTCCTCCACATAGAACTGCATCTTCTCATCTCATGTTACATCACTGAGGAAATCGCTTTCTACCCTCTTCCACAGACACGACCTCACCGACGCTCACGAATGTCTAGTATCGCTGTGATTGACAGGGGAGCGAGACAGAGAGATACTGTGTCTCACTTCGCCTACTTATACTATGCACTAAAAGTATGTACTCTTTTTGTGAAGAGCGTGTACCAAAAGAGAACGCACGTACCGGGACACGCTAACACGTCACGTCACGGAAGAGAACGTTGTTGCCTAGTTACGCACGCCGTCACCGTAAAGCGACTCCTCGTTGCATTTCGGCATTTCTTCATTCATTATTCCTTATATAACGTACGCTATATCGTTTCCTTTAACGTTCCCTTGGTTTATTTTCCCACGTTTCATTTACTCCTCTCTAAAACGCGTCCTTGAATTTTTGGCGAAGCAAACCGTCACAAAGCTCCTCCTCCTTTACGCAAGGATCATAGGCGAATTAGGATGCCGTTCCTCCCACCCAGAGAGCACTTCTTCATACAGTAGCAACAAATTTTCTTTAATATCTTTTATGTGGCGTATCTGCTATAGAAGCCCCAGTATAAGTTATGACACCATGTTAGAATGAGTGTATTAATATACTGTACATAAATCTGCGAATTGAACCGCAGCCGGAACTGCTGTCAGATCTGCTGATACAGACAATTAATCAAACATAGAACTTAGACTTTAGCAGCCCAGTGGAATAAGTCGCTTTATTATAGAATATTCTTGGACTATCGAGATTTCTAGCTGAACGCATTTAACTAAAAGATTCGCAAGTGTTCCTTAAAATCGCATTAGATCCGAGGGGAAAAAAGTGTTTCCTGAGTGGTGCACTATCGTCAGGAGATTGCGAGTTCCAAAAGTATGTGCACACCTGAGGACCACACTCATATGCAGATCTTAGCCAAATTGTTACCACGATGTTAGACTCAATGTTAGACAATGTTAAAGCTCACAACTGTATAGAATAGAGTCTTTGTATGCTGTAGCGTTACAGTTTCCCTTCATCGCAGCTAAGAAGCCCAAACCTGTTCCAGCATGACGATGCACAAAGCGAGCTCCGTGAAGACACGATGTGTTAAGATTGGACTGGGAGAACTTGAGAGCCCTGACCTCAACCCCACTGAAAACCTTTGGGATGAACTGGAACACCGACTGCACTCCAGACCTCCACACCTAACATCAGTGCCTGACCTCACTAATGCTCTTGTACAGTAGATGAATGAACACAAAGCACAAAATCTAGTGGAGAGCCTTCCCAAAAGAATGGAGGCTATTTTAATAGCTGGAATCAATCTGGAATGCGATGTCCAACAAGTGCAGATGGTCGCACTGGTGCGCACAAACTTTTGACCATACCATGTATGTAAAAGATTGAGGTTAATTTGAACAATGTTGTAGAATTCCTTTAAACATTCACGACTTTTGCGTACGAGGTGAATTTTTTTTTTGCTTGGGAATTTTTATGACATGACACCGGGTGCATATTACTGTTGAGATCTTATCTTCGTCTATGTAATTCAACACACAAGCATGTGTATATTAAACCAAATATGAATACGAATGGCGCCAGGGGTGTAATTTGCTGTAAAGCATATGAGTTAGCATTAAGTCGCAGAACAAATAATAGGACTAAAAAAAGAACATTGCTTGAGGGTGTATACATGAGTTTGTTTGGGTTTTTTTTTTTTTTTCCCTCCCTTCCATGTTCAGTTTTCAGTTATGATTAGCGCAGAAGTCACAGGAGCTGATCTGGCTTTTGTGTTGAGGTAAAATGAAAGCCTGGTGAACACGTGCTGGCTTCAGGGCAGCAGTCACATTTGCGCATGTCATCTTCTGAAATGTTTTCGTGCTCAGAACAGCAGGAGGTGGCTGCCTGCAGGAGGTCAGCTATAACCGACGCTCTTACATAGCTGTTCATATGGAAATTCTGCACTGTTGGTAATAACAGCATTATCATTTCTGACAGAAAGCTACTCACACACAAACACACACACACACTCATCAAACACCAGTATAAATATCTGCAAATAATTTATGAGCGTTTCAATCATCAGTAGCTCAAATTCGTCTCCGAACGCCTCATCGGTGCTTCCGTAAAGCCGATACCATCCACAAGACTGGAAACTGGACATGTAGTGATGGAGGAATTTGATCGGGCTGAGTTAAAGCTCTGTATTTAGAACGTGGTTATCTAATCATAGCTTTCTTTCTCTCAGACATGAACAGAATACTATAATTGTCCTCGTATCATATTTCCCGTGGTAGGAAAAGTGCTATTTATAAATTTATCAATAGAGCTGACACTGATAAGGAAGGCAGATTTACTATAATCTGTACATTCACACACTCCTATGTGGACACTGCAGTGTGTCCATAGCTCACAGGGTTTATAGTTAAAAAAAAAAAAAAGAAGAAGAAGAAGAAAAGATTACATTTTACGCAAACATAGATGTTAAGCAATCTAAAAGAGGCTCTTTTCCTGGGAATCATGAAACTGATGATGTTTATGTCTGTTTATTGTTGATTGAAAAGGTCTTGCAATGGCGGTGTTGGAAGCAGAGAACATAGGAGAAAGAACAACAGAAGTAAATACAATTACAGTAGGAACACATTAAAATAAATTCTATGTGACCTACATAGAAAATGGAACGGTATTTAAAAAGTTGCACTTTAAAGTGCACCTATTATGGTTTTTTCAAATATTACCGTTCGTGTAGTGCGTTATATATAGAGCTGTTTTTGAATGTAAAAAAGTCTGCAAAGTTTCAAAAATCAAAGCGCAGGACAAACGGAGTTATCGACACCCAAATGAAGGAACCGACTCTGAACAGCTGAATCGAGTCGTTAGTGATTCCAGACTTTACTTTCTGTACTAACCTACGTAGGTTTGTAACTAAAAAACCCCGCCTCTGGTCTTCATCGGCTGCTCTCGAACAGACGGAGCTGAAACTCGTTATGGTAGTGGACGTTTCCTGTTCGAAACATGCTGACAGCGGTAGACCATTCACAACAGACTGGGACATCTGACCAATCAGAGCAGAGTATGCTCTCCGAAAGGAGGAGTTTAGAACGAATCCTTTAGAACGAATCATTTAACGAGTCGTTTGTGACACTGGGGGGAAAAAAGTAACGCTGCAGTTTAAATTATGAGCACGTTAAAGTGTTTGTTGACCTCGGATGCACCTAAATCTAACGTATGAGACCTTTAAAACACAATTAGGTACGTTTCAAAACCATAATAGGTGCGCTTTAAAGACAGGAGAGACATTGGGAGTGAAGAATGAAGAGACAGCGGGCCTCAATTCTCATTGTATTTTTGCCTGATTGAAAAAAGTTTCGGAAACGCCGATTTTCTTCTTCTTGTCTAATGTTAATCAGCCGTAATGTGCGAAGAACCTTTTTGGCTCATTTGCATTTAGTGACCCCCCCCCAGCACCACCACCATCACCACCACCACCACCACCATCACCACCACAAAACTCCGTAAAAGGTCAAATGCACAGAAAGCTACGAGCACAAAACGAACAATCAGAGGCTGAAAGGCTGAAGTGGATGCTATTTTCATTGGTTAGTTTTATTTGTCTTAATTTTATTAATTCCAATAATATAAAACAGTGTAAAAATATGTGATGGTGCTCGTATATTTACACACCCTCAGAAACACAAGCGGGATATGAATGTTTTTCCAAATTTATGGAATTTTCATGAATGCCAAATTTCTTGGGTAAATTCTCCTAAGAATTATTTATGAATCTGTTCTTATCCAGTTTGATAAATGAGGTCCATTGTCAACACTTTCACATATGAATAAATGAAAACAGTAAATAAAATGAACCCTTGGATTATACATGATTTATAACTTTTATCTAGTATACTTTGGTTAATTATCTTCAATACTTTAAACACTGCACTCCAGCTCTACCCAGACTCCTACAAGTATTTCCATTAATTAACCTAAAAACAGGGTTGCCAGGTCTGTGTGACTGAATGACCCCAATGGTCAATATTTCCAAAACTCACAATCAGACCCACCCAAACCCTGTATTAAAACTCCAAAATCATACCGTCATCTCCAAACAGACTGCAATATTTACCAATCTAACACATACAATATACTTTTCTAATGAAACATCGTTAAACCGTGCAGTTTTCCTAAACAAATCTTTCATCGATGTCCTAAAACGGTCTTGATGGGATTATTACATATATTGTCATATTGTCATAAATAAGGAGGAGAATGGGAATTAGTCAATCGATTCACTGATGCACAGCAAGCACACGCACAGAGTAAAAGTAGTTTACTGTCTTTCTTTTCTAAGCTTAAAGAGCTGGATTCAGAGTTAAGTCTAAAAGTTACAAAAGGAAAGTGATTCGTATTCAGAGTCAGGTTACACAGCTCTTGAGTTTCTCGGCTCCTCGTTCAAATTATGCAAATTACCCGTGTGCAGTTAATGTCCCTGCCAGATTTTTCTTGGGTTGAGGCATCCGAGATGGAGTTTTTAAAAACCACCTTTAAAAACAACCAACTTGCCCTTAAGCCAGAAATATATATATATATATATATATATATATATATATATATATATATATATATATATATGTGTGTGTATTTGTTAAGCCAATGAGCTCTCCTGCTGACAGTTTGAAGGATAAGCTGACCAAGCAGCCATCTGTTACACTTACAACTCACTTCAATTTAGTCCATAACAATACTATTAAATGATTGTCATTTATTTAATATTATTTAATAATGATAATAATAATATTTTGGCAAAAAACAACCCTACGCACAAATCTCACACAACTGTCTGAGTTTAAGTTTGTAGTCAGCATTCTATTTTAAACATCTTGTTAATTACAGTCCTTGTAGCAGCCATTTTAAAGCCAAAGCTGTTGCAGAAGGTCTACACTATGTAATAAGACAGAATGTAAAATAAAAAAAGAAGAAGAAGACTTGCACATCACTTTAAATGTAAGTCAAAGGAATGATGCAACCTAGTGCAAGGACTGTGTAGAAGGTAATGTCATGGGGGGGGCGGGGGGTGGGGGGGGAGATAAAGAGAGCGAACAAAAGAACTTTACATTTCTCTTCTGTACATCAACAAACTCTTTTCAAAGGTCAACACAGTAGTGTTGTCAGTTTATAATTTCCCAGGGCTCAGCACTCTCATAACTATAAACCTTTCCAATTAGTTTTGCGGTGGTTACACAATCATTTACAGTTCTTAATTCAATTCAATTGAATTTTATTTGTGTAGCGCTTTTAACAATGGACGTTGTCTCAAAGCAGCTTTACAGAAACATATAAACACGGGATACGGATTTTAAGTGTGTGATTTTATCCCTATTGAGCGAGCCGGTGGCGACGGTGGTGAGGAAAAACTCCCTAAGATGATATGAGGAAGAAACCTTGAGAGGAACCAGACTCAGAAGGGAACCCGTCCTCATCTGGGTAACACCGAATAGAGTGAAAGTAAAAGAAAGTTCATGATGGTTTTTATATGAAGTCTGTTTGTTGAACTAGTCCACTGTTCACTAAAGGAGACCTGAGTGCAGAACTGTATGTGGTAATTGCAGTCCTAAGGCCATCGCAGCAACCGTAGTCCCAGCAACCACAGCGAGAATGTTCTTATGAAATAATACGCTTTGAGACAACCCATTGGATTAGCTCTGTTGGTGTTTTCTATAAGGTAAGCTCTTCAGGACAGAGGGGTTTGGCAGTTTCTCGGTATAATGACACAAACAGAGAACATTATGCGAATGTTTAGTAATGTATATGACAAAAAAGAAAAAGGCTGATCTGTGACGTTACAAAAAACTATTTTTAGAGTGTTGCTTACACAACATTTTATACACAGTTTAACAAAACAAGCATTAAAGCTGCAGTACTGAACTTTTGCCTCTCTATCACCATCTCTGTTTGAAACATAAAACTGCAAGTTACTTGCGTAGGTGTTTTTTTTTTTTTTTTTGTAACGTGGGTGGAGCTTCGGCACTGCCCCTCTGCGCGGATGAATCTGATGGTTTGAGGTGTTCGTACGTGTTGTATATTAGCTCCAATAGTTGACAACGGAGGTGGTGGCGGATACGGTTTTCTTGGAGTAGAGGAGAGTTGCTCTCTCTCATAGCTAGTAGAAAATAAGTGCAATTTACCACACTGACTATAGCAAAACAAAACAAAACAAAAACAACATAGGAAACTCCATACCTATCATACCGTATCAGATAACGTAGCAAGGTTAGCTAGCTCCTCTACAAACAAACATTATCTAGACTATTTATTTGACAAAACACAAAAAAAGACTCAAATTTATGAGTGTCTTTTACAAGGTCAGTGTCATTGTTTTATCATTGATGATGCTTGTTTTTTTGTTATTTATTATTTATGAACTGTTTTGACATGCTCTGAGGTGACAGATGGTAAGAAAATCTATTATTTACCTAGCTAGCTAGCATTCACAGCTGGTGATGAAACTGGGGAAATAGCTACATCTAAATATACATAATATGTAAACAAACAAGCGTACAAGTGTAAAATTGCTATCTAAACATACAAGTGTATTATTTATTTCTTGGGTTCGACGTAAGTGATGGGAAGCTAGGAAGCCATCAGTGTTCATAAATCAGTAGGTGAGAAATACCCGGATGACCTCCTGCTTCCGCCTTGATTGTGCAGTATGGAAGCACTGGACACTGCGGTTACTGTGCTATCCCATAAGACGACGAGACTGGTGCAGAAGACCTGTCAGAATCCGTGCAGCGTAGTACGTCCGGATTGTATTCATGCCTTCCACTTATACCGATCAGTACATACAGTACTGCATCAACGGCTGAGCAGCAGGTACTGAATCGAATGCAGTAGGTCCTGTCACAGTATGCGAGTTTTTGACGCAGCCACAGTATTAAAGATTTTACAAATGAGCTCTGCTTTTTTTAACTACACTAATGAATCCAATGTTACCAGTTTTTGATTAAAAACAACAACAACAACAAAAAACACCTTTACACACAGTGGCACAAGCCCTTTAATTCCAGTCCTCTTCAAACAGCTTAATTATGGCTCGATCTTTTGAATTTGGTGTTACAATACATGTACAGCCCTGCTATTATGTTATGGGTCAGTGTGACTCATTTCCACATGTATGATGTCTGAAATACTAGTTAATCTCTCTATTACTTTTTTAATTTTTTTTTTGACTTTCCTCCTTTAGGGTCATGAGCTTACATGCAAATATTTCTTCTTACGGCTCGTCTCGGACACGATGTAATAAAGGTTTACCGTTTTAAGCTGTTCTTTGCTGTTTTTTGATGTGCATATGTCATTTTGACCCCTAACATAATGGATGTAACTTTTCCCCCTCTGCATAATAGGAGGGTTAAATAAGGAGAGCTAGCCTTTTAAATTCCTGTCAGTGTGTAATCCATGCACCAAACTGTAAACTATATCCAAAAGAAAATTCGAGGGTCGCTTTAATTTGGTTGGTCTGGGGTAAAGGAATTTAAATGTGATGCTCCTTTACCAGTTTTTCTTCTAGTGTGTTCTAGGGTTTTCTGTGAGAGATTACATGTGAGTGATTATATAACTGGTGTATATAACCAAGTGCCTCTTCGGTTCGGATGTTAAATATTAAATCAAGATTTTGGAAAAACTTTATCGTATTATCTGATTGGCTGTAATGCGCACTTCATGAGCTTTAATTAGGGTTAGGGAATGGATCACTGAGTAATGACTCATTCCTGTGCACCTGCAAATAAGCTCCAGTCCGTTCATATTAGGCTCTGTGCGTGTCTGAAATGGCTGAGACTGCAGAGCTTGTGTGAGCAGATGTGTGCGTTGGATGTCCATGCGAGATAGGTATGCATGTAGAAGTTTGATTGGCAAGTGTGTATGTGTGTGGATTTGCAAATGCACGCTGGCAGAAAAGACACGCATGTCTAGGGTTGGTGCTGGTCTTTGGGTTTTAATGAGACAGTGAGAGATAATAAACATGTATCTGTGGAATTAATGATTAGGACCATTTTCTGAATGTCATGCCGTTGCTGGATTTCCAACGTCAATGACTAGAGTGTATTCTTTTTGTCACGGTTAAAACACTGTTCAGTTCCATAAATATGTTATATCAAATCTTATTTCCTGAATGTACAGCTAATTTGTGATGTTCACTAAACACATCTTAATATCGCTCCACTTTATTGATCAGAATCTCAGCATGTTTCTTTGTTGCACTTTCAAAGCTACACACAGCTACATACCATGTATGGTTAGTTGTGGGCGTGTCTGTATTTAAATGAGCAGTGATATGCACACACACAGCAGCTACGGACATTTTGTTCATTATTAAGCTCTGTTACTTGATATGCACGCTCACGTTCGAGGAATCCCAATTTGATTTAGCATACGAGACTTCAGAAACAATTTGACAAATAAGTGCAATCAAAAGGTGATAGCATCCTGTCTGTGTTGCCCCCCTTACCCCCCCCCCCCCCCCCCCCGAGGGCATATCAGTCACCACAGTGCTTCAGCCATAGCTCAATTATTAAGAGCACTGTTATCCTCAAGGCCCACCATTTTCTAAACAGAGAAGTGTGACATTGTGTGTGTGTGACAGTCTCATGAACAGTATTTCTTTGTTCTGAAGTCTCTGGCTCATCACACCGCTCCATGGTCAGTGAGTGGGCGAGGCGCAGGTGCTCATATCCATGTCTTTACACATTCTTATGACTCATTATCAACATTACAGCTCCCTGTTCACTTCCCTGAACTTTCTACATTCAGGTGGGAGGTTAATAATGGGGGGGTCGGTTGGGGGGGGGGGGCAGTATTGTTTTTCTGCTTCGTGGAGGTACAAAATGGCGATGATTTTATGAGACACTCAGCATGGTCATGATGTATTCAGCGCTATCTCAGGAGTTAAGTTCTGGCTAGTGATCAGGTTGTCAGGTCAAAGAGTTCGCTTGTACTCTACACATTGTTGGATTGGATTGTTGGATTTGTTTATTTGCAGACAAATAAATGTAAATGCATTCACGCATAACATTATTTAGAGTACATGCACAAGTGCTTCTTAAGCTAAATTACTAAAACATTACATGCTGTGCCAGTTGTTGATGCAGAACAACAGTAAAATTCTTCCTGCTGTTGTAGCACAAACAAAGACCTTGAAACCAGACCCACAGGGTGTGTTGTAAGAAGTGGCAGATATATGGATCTGAAGGATCTCAGCCTTGAACACTCATGTTTTTTATTTCATTTCAAGCGGTCAGTAAATCAGAAACTTCCCAGAGATTTTCTACTCTGCATAGCATCGATGTAGAGCAGATGAGCCTCTAAAGAGAGATGGAGGCTATCATTGGATGGAGGTTTTCTTATTTGTTTTGTTTTGCTTTACATTAATTTTGTTGTTTTTTTGCTTTTATATGCTTGACATTATCCTCTTAAATAACAAAAATAGTTAAAAGACCTGTATTATCCCAATATCTATTTACATTATATCTATTATATATATATAACAGCCATCCATCCAGCCATCCATCCAGCCAGACAGCCAGCCATCCAACCAGCCAGACAGCCAGCCATCCATCCATCTATCCAGCCATCCATCCAGCCAGCCACCCATCCATCCATCCAGCCAGCCATCCATCTATATCCATCCATCCTTCCATCCATGCATCTATTAATCCATCTATACATCTATGCAGCCATTCATTCACTCATCCATTAATCTGTCCAATCATCAATCCATCCATCCATGTACCCATTCATTCTACCACTGATCCACCCATCTGTCCATCCTTCCCATCCTCCCCTATGTCCATCTATACATCCATATATCCATCCTTTCATCAGCTATCATGACAGCTCATGTCCATTCATATCTATCCAAGCATCCATTTATTCATCCATCTTTTCATTCGTACACCTATCCACCTATGCATCCATTTATTCATTCATCCATCCACTCATCCATCCATTAATCCATATGTCCATCCATTCATTCATCAACCCATCTGTCGAGCCCCCCACCTGCCTATCCATCCATCCAGACATACATACATGCATCCACCACTCTTTCCTTACATCTATCCATCCATCCATCCAAGTTACTGTGACCGTCCTGGACTCTCCGTAATCAGTGACTAAAAATTGTTCCGCTGTTGAGCAATCAGGTATTTCACTGCAATTGTCAATTATTTTGAGAGAACCCTTTACCAAAAGTCCCAGTTCCTTAATTGTTGCCATACATGCACATACATGCACAGCAACACTAAATCAATATAGCAGGCGACTATTCATTTTCTGGTGACACTTGTGGATAATCAACACTGTATGAACTCAGTCAGACAGAAAGGAAGGAAATGGAAAAATTGAGGTAGAGAAAGACAGATGAGGACATCTATCTGTCTGTTTCAATTTTATGCATATTAGCAGTGATGCAGCAAGGCTATGACTCTAAATAGCTGGCTCCGGTAAATGGCACAGACCAGTGGTCTGGCCGGGGCTAAATTATGACTTCCTTTTTCATTCCCTTTTCATTTAGGTGGTTTGGTGCGTTAAAACTTCGTTTTTAATGGAGTCGATTTCACTGAATCTGAACAGAATGCCGGCCAGCTAATGATTAATTGTACTATTATTGATCAAACATTAAAAACTATGTATGATGTATGTATGTGTATATATAAAAATATCTGGAGTTACACAAGAGAAAAGGAGCTTACTAGATGTGTTCTGACCTGTGTGGGACTAATTTCCGGGCCAGAAAAGTGTAAACGGATTCCTGGAATGAATAAAGTAGCAAGATGCCTTTTTTTCTGAGATATCTTTGTAATAATATAATAATTACAGGTCTAGAAACACTTTAGAATATTACAAACTGCACCTTTAAACATGGAAATATTTACAAGTTAGTTAGATATTTATAAGTCAGTGCAAGGTAATCCATATAATACATCAATGAAGAAATCATGTGTGTGTGTGTGTGTGTGTGTGTGTGTGTGTGTGTGTGTGTGTGTGTACGTGTACATATGGTTAAGATGGTACATGTGTGACACGTCCAGGCTGAAATGTAACACACTAAATCTCATTAAACCGCACAATAGTTTTTGTACTTTACTGTCTCTCCCTTCTCACTACTGCTAATTGCGTTCTCGTCTTTAGTAAGACAACAAAGTGCAATTCGGCAGCCAATTAAGGTAATCGCAGGAAGGAAGGCAGATGCGTATCTGGCAACCCGGTGATGGATGAAGTACTGATGCTGCTCCAGTGTGTGCACTGCAGATGTATTCCCATGTCATCCTGTGAGTTCCCTCTTGCAGTTTTTCTTGGGTGGATAGCACCGAAAATGTGTCCTTAACAGTTTTTGGGTTAACCATGGTATGTTTTATTTGATCAAAGTGCTGGAAGGATCCTGAACTTCCCTTTGACCAGAAACACTACCCAATCTATCTTTCTTAGCGTTTTACAACCAGCTTATTTAAAATCAGCAAAACCAAAAACACAACAGCAAAATCAACATTAGCGAAATCGAAATCTAGTCTCTCAACACGCATGTGAATTTCAGTAAGGACCTGCCCTTTAATGCTGTGAGTTGACGTTGATGTGTTTTCGGATTTGTTGGTGCATTTTTTGCTTGTTAATGGGTTTTGCACTGTTTTTAAGGAGACTGACGACTCTATTATTGAATTACTGTGACATTAATGCAAGTACTCCATTTCCCAGAGTTCTCACCCAAACAGCCAACTACAAACCCAGTCACGATCGTCACATGATCCACTACCTCGGCCTACTTCCCCAGATTTCTGATTACAACCACCTGTTCCCAATTAGCACACTGCCCATAAATACCCCTGACTTTCTGTGACTCTTTGTTTTGCTACTAGCGCACCGCTATTGGCATTAATGGGCTGTTTATTTGTGTACATGCTTTTCTAGTATTGACCTTGTCTGTTTTGGTTGTTGAGTTTTGCCTAGCCTAGTTACATCTATCTGCTGATAGACGTACTTTGCCTGTCTATTGACGGATTAGTCTGTTTCTTCAAAAGAACCCTGCACTTGGCTTGAAACCCTCTCCAGGTCTGACAAACATTCAATCCTTAGTACATTGATTGCTCCTGACTGGTATAGCATTTCTGACGCCTTCATCTTTAGCCATGGTGGTCTAGTCTTTCCACCGCTGTTTACCAGGGGCCAGTGGTCAATCTCACACCAATGAACAGTAAGTTTACCTGTGTTAACATTGATGAATTAACCTACTGTACATATAGGTTCCATTTTTGCTCCTCAAACAAGCTAACAGTAAGCAAATCAGTTGGGACATATAGATTGGAATAACACGGAGGGCAAGTAAAGCATTGCAACGGAATACTGTTAATGTTTGTTTAGCAGATTTCAACTCATTCCTATAGCTAGCATTTAGTTTTTCTTTCTCTAGCATCAAAGCTGTGTTTGTGAGGTCAGCTGACACTATGGACCGTCTAGCTAGCTAGCTAACCTAATCACCAAGCCAACAAGCTACATTTACACACCATCTGATAAACTTTAATTAAAGGTAAGATTATCGCATATCATTACATGAATACGGACAGTTAACTCATGAGCGCTCTTAAAATCAACTTGACTTGAAGTGTTCATGAGTATTTATGTTTAGCATCAGATTCCACTATGGACAGTACACTGGGTGATTTTCTTTTCAGGATGAAGCATGACTAGCTCTTCCTTTTTTTTTCTTTTTTCTTTTATTCACTGTGGAAAAACTATTAGACATTATTGTTTCTGTGACACACTGACCATGAGTTTGGTCCCTACTGTCCGTCACGCCACACGTACAATCTAAAAACTGTCATTTGTACCCTCTCCGAGGTACTGAGAGTGCCAGAACACTCTTCCAGATCATTCTGGGTCACTTTAACCCCTGCTCGTGGCTACTTTTCATCTTTGTTAGTACACATCACTGCCAGCTCCTTATATATCTCAGTACTCGGCATTCTCCCAAAAGAGCGTTGTCTCATGCGCTCTCAACGTCGTCTCAAAGAGATCGCAGACTCTCCGTCTTTGCAAATGAACCGTGTATGTGATGTTCATATCCTCCTTCAAACATTAGTATGTTTAATAGCATGTCTGAATTACTGTAATTACCAGACGGCACCTCCGAGATTCAAAGCCGTTCATCTCTTCGGACTCTGAAATGAGTTGTTTCTATGGCAACACATGCACGCACACACACCAGCCAAAACACATGCTGATCAGAGACACTGATCACGATGATAGCCAGCAGTTAATGAAAATACAGTATGCAAGTATATTACACACTTAATATAATGAAAAATTGCTGTGAGCTAAAACAATAGGCTGCGGAGATATATTGTATTTATGACGAGGTAGTGAAGACTTCAACAACTCGATAAGTCCTCGTAGTAGTCGTTCAATTTTGGCCTTACCAATTCTTAGATGTTTATGCTTTTTAATGCATCAGTTTTGAAGATGAGTGCATTTTTGTTTTTGCTAGCAAACTTTCTAGCACCAGTGCTGAGGGGGGGATAAAAAATTAGAGAACAGTTCTGCTTGGAAGTACTCTTGGATTAAAAATGTCCAAAAAAAAAATAAAGTAATGCAAATATAACAAGGACCTTTTTAACATTTTATTGTTTAGTTGCTATTTTTATTTTTAATAAGTGATAGCTATGATTTGTGCTAAAGAGCTGCAGCATCAGCTAGCATTTCTGACTAGTTCATTTCCTGCTGTCTCTCTTTCATTTAAATTTTACTTCTACATTAAATCTAGTACCAGGGCTTTACTAGCCCCATATTGGCATTAGTACATATTTGCATAGCATAAACATTATAATGTGTGATAAAGTAACATTAACACAGTTTTTAATGTACAGAACAGACAGACTTTGAAGGAGAGGTGTGACTTCTAGGTCTCCATGTGGTCTGAGATTCAGGATTTTCCCTTCGATTTAATCCGATCCAAAGTAACTAGTAACTTGCTACTTGACTAGTCTTCTCATTGGATGCTTTATTACTCTTACTCAAGTAATTATTAACATTTACTACTTTTTCTAAGTACTTTTACTTGTGTCTACTCTACCCACCTCTGTCCACAGCGCCAGTGAATTCTTGATTCTGATTGGTCAGAAGCAGAAGGTGTTGACTTGATTTTCTATGATCTGCTTAAGGTCGTTCTTTCTGAATAAACCATTCCTATGGCACATGAAGAGAAAATTCTTTGTTCAAAATAATGTCTCATATTTTTGCAGAGACGTAACTGTTTTTTTTTTGTCCTTAAAAAATACCGTTTAACTAGTTTTAATCAAAATCGCTTCCTCTCATTTCTCCACAGACTCACCACTTGTCGTTTGTGTGCATGCACAAATTACGGGCCTCTGAGCGAAATTCATGCCCCCCGCTGTCAGCACTGTGAAATAATTACGGTGTGAAGAACACAGTGTAATGTAGGAGACCCAGATGGTTAGGAGAGTAAAAAACGAGACAAAGAAACTGAGAAAGAGCAGAGCAGATGACTCGGAATCCAGTCTCGATCCATGCAGTGCTCATGATGGGAATCGCTGCTGTCCACTAACTACAACATTATTAATATTTAAGACAAATCTGAATGAACTTGGCAATGCACGTGCTTTTATAAAGAAGACTCATCACAGTAATCGTTTCTCAGAGACTCTGGGAGAATGACAAGCTCCCATCTTTCCCAATCACTTACTTAGGGTCGAGCATCATGCATGAGGAAGCCAAGTACTGTGCTGACAAACGGTACTAATGACTGAAATGTTTCCTTGACCCCTGTATCATAACACTGACATAACCATGTACTGCCAGATTCCCTGACACGTCACAAGGTGTCATGATAGTTTACATCCAATAACACGAGTGACATGACATGAGTTGTCAATTGAAAATCATTTCATAACTTGTTGCCATGACTATTAAATCTCGTGACATTGATGTAATGTCATACTCTGTTATAAGCTGTCGTGTCATGAATAATTTCAAGTCATAACCTGTCATAGAATGTCAAGATATGCAGTGATATGATTATCATCACACACCCTGTCATGGCTTATCATGACATTTTATGTTCATGGATATAATAGTGTCCTGTCATACCCTGTCATGAGTCGTCATGACAGTTTATGTCATGGTATACCATGTCACAAATTGTCATGACTGTTTACATCCAGTGATAGGAGTGTCATGTCAGAACCTGTAATGAGTTGTCATGACTATTAAATCCAGTGAAATTAATGTAATGCCATACCATGTTATAAGCTGCCACGACTGTTTACATCCAGTTTACATTTAATGTCAAGTCCTAACCTGTCACAACAGTTTATATCCAATGATATGAGTGGCAATTCATACCCTGTCATTGGTTGCCATGACATTTTACATCCAATAAGTGTCATGCCACTCTTATTATTACTCTTATGTTATGAGTTGTGAGTAATCCACTACAGATTACTACATACTACTTTAAAATTGCAGTCTGATTACATTACTGATTACTGCATGTATTAATTCATCAGATTACTAATTACTTTACTTTCAAGTTACTTTCAAAACCTATCAAACCTGCAAAACTACACTACAAAGTGAAACTCGTAGTTATTTCAGTAATTTTAGCGCACGTTTTCAGGTGATTCATTAAAGCATGTACTCCTTGCTCATTAACTTACACAGCCGCCAGGGGCGTTAGATGGACTGTTAATCTTCCGGGGCTGAGCCCAGAGTCTTCTCCATGCATTTTTCCAGCTCTGCTAGTAGCCGAAATTTTGTTTTATGGACCTGAGGTAACTCGGCTGTCAATGTATGACATGATCAGTAAAAGGTGGATTTATCATAAAACTTGCCTCTTGCCTTCTAACTAGGCTAGTTTGGTGTCGCTAACCAAGGGGAGGCACAGCTAAGCTATCACTGTATGGGTTTAGCTGCTACAGCGCCATGCAGAGTACATTATCTTTACTTATGCTCTGCTCATATCATGTTCATGTAAACTGGAACTCATACAGACATTTACACATCTTGTTTTCCTGCTCAGCATCAGAGGATGTTACTGTTTCAGTTTCAACCCCTTTACTGGTTTAAATATATCAATTTTTCCTCACACTGTCTGTAGGAGCTAGCGTTTGGCAGAATTGACAGCTGTCAGCCAATAAGACATGAGTATTCCGACATAATTTCCTGTAAACCCTGTCTGATTGGCCTCGTTCACTGAAGATACAAAATGACAACACCGCCATCTTCTTACGTCTTACTGACGGTCCAACGTCTTACTGACATTCAGTTACGTAGTGACAGACCGCTTGACAAGTCACAAGTGGCAAGTGAAGAATTGTTCGGGGCTTAAGAAAAAAAACCAAAACAGGTTATGCCCCTATCAGCAGCACAAAAACGTGATTTAACTTAAAAATGCATTTTACTTAATATTGTTTTCTTAACAATAAATTTGTAAGGCAATTTTATTGACGTCAGTAACTGTAATCAAATTACATACATTTAAAATGTAATGCCTTACATTACTGCGTTATCAGAGAACGTCATTAGAATAGAGTAACGGTTACTTTGTAACATGTTACACCCGACTCCGGTCATGACAGGTTCAAATTCAGTGATATGAGCGTCATGCTATACTGTGATGAGTTGACATGTCAGTTTACATAACATCCAGGGATACAGGAGAGTCGTATCACACCCTGTCATGAGTTGTCATGACCGTTTATGTCCAAAGTGTTACGGTCATGAGTTGTCATTACAGTCCACTTCCAGTGATATGAGTGTCAGGTCATACCATGTCATTAGTTGTCATGACCGCTTACATCTAATAACATAAGAGTGTCATGTCACCCCCTGTTGCGAGTTGTCACGACAGTTGACATCACGTCCAGGGATATCGGAATGTCATATCGTACAGTGAAATGAGTGTCCGGTCATAACCTGTCATGAGACGTCATTACTCTTAAGTCCGGTGATATAACAGTGCAGCTTTCCATGACAGCTTTTGTCCAGTCAAATAGGAGTGTCAAGTCACACCCTGTTGTTAGCTGTCATGACAGTTTACATCCAGTGACGTAAGAGTGTCAGGTTGTCCCCTGTCACAGACTGTCGTGCACAAATGAAAGACCAGCCGACAACTGAAGCCATGGCTTCCTCCGTCATAATAAACGAGTAACGGACAGCAACTAGCTGGAAACTCGGGTTTCAGAACTTGTAATTAGGACTTTTAGGCTGGTGAACTTTACCGTAAATCTGCTGGCACGTGAAATCGGTGTAAGTTTTCACAGGGTGTGGTGATGTCACCGTTCTTGATGAGATTAAAACATTCAAAGCATCACAAGTAGCTATTAAACTGCAGTCTAACATCCTTATCACAAGTGTCTTAATCCCCCTCCCCCCCATGCACCCACACATCTATCACACCCAAAGAACACTTTACTGTGCTCAGACTGTACACACGATCCCACGTTCACACCCACACCCACCCACACACACACACACACACACGTGTTCAGCTGAGAGAGAAGTTACATGGAGGAGACACTTACAGGAATTCCTCTTGCTGCTGCTGGATCGTGGAGAAGACATGCGGCTGGAAGATGAAGCACGCCGAGCTCTCGATGAAGGGGTGTGCAGGGAATCCACTCACAGCACGACTCTGCTGCCGCTCATCCTGACACACACACTGGCTGACCACCACACACACGCCTTCCGTCAGGAAGCGATGCTGCAGTGAGAGGTGCTGTCAGAGACGGCGTGTCTGAGTGTGTGTGTGTGTGTTTGTGTGTGCTCAGCCTGTCTGATTGACTGGGAGGCAAACCTAAGAGTGTGTAGTAGCTGGGAACATACCACTCAGGATGATGGGGGGGTGTGGGTGATGAGTGAGGGGAGGTGTGGAGAGAGAGAGAGAGAGAGAGAGAATAGAGACAAGGAAACAGAGGAGAAGTGCAGAGCATAGGAGAGAGAGAGAAGATAGAATGGGGAAAGGGAGAGATGAGATCTCAGAGATGGAAAAAGATTTAGTGGGAAAAATTGAAAAAGAAGAATGAGAGAGAGAGAGAGAGAGAGAGAGAGAGAGAGAGAGTCATAAGTCACCATTTCCTAAATGTGTCATCACATATGTCATACGCTGTCATAACAGTCCGTGCCTGTTCCTATGGTAGTGTCATTAATATTACCAGTTATTGCTAATGCCAAACTGTCTGGTTTAAGTATTTCACAAAGTGCTGATCTCCTGATATTTTCACACACAACAGTCTCTAGAGTTTATACAGAATAGTGCAGAAAACAAAAACATCCAATGAGAGGTGTGGGTGAAAACACCATGTTGATGAAATCTCATTGGATGTTTGGAGGTCAGTGAAAAATGGCCGGTTAGTTTGAGCTGACAGAAGGCTACAGTAACTCAAATAACCACTTGTTACCACCGTGGTGAGCAGAAAAGCATCTCAGAACATGACAAACCTTGAGAAGGATTGGCTACAACAGCAGAAGAGTCACCAAAACTGGACAGCTGATAATGAAGAGTATGAACCTTATCTGAAGTTCTTGTTCTGTATCTGCGTTTGATGCATTGCGCTGGTGCCACATGATTTGCTGAAGAGATAATTGCATGAATGAGCGGGTGTACAGGTGTTCCTTTTAAAGTGAGTCTATGTGTAGCACACTAATAAGCCATAACATTAAAACCACCTGCCCAATATTGTGTAGGTGCCACAAAAACAGCTCTGACCCATCAAGGCATGGAAGCCACAGGGCCTCTGAAAGTGGTAAGTTGCGAGGTGGGGCCTCCATGGATCGGATTTGTTTGTCCAGCACATCCCACAGATGCTCGATCGGATTGAGATCTGGGGAATTTGGAGGCCGGGTCAACACCTTGAACTCTTTGTCATGTTCCTCAAACCATTCCTGAACTATTTTTGCAGTGTGGCAGCGCATTATCCTGCCATTAGGGAGTACCGTTGCCATGAAGGGGTGTACTCGGTCTGTTGTTAAACAATGTTTAGGTAGGTGGTACGTGTCAAAGTAACATCCACATGAGTGCCGGGACCCAAGTTTAGCAGCGGAACATTGCCCAGAGCATCACACTGCCTCTGCTGGCTTGCCTTCTTCCCAAAGTGCATCCTGGTCCCATCTCATCCTGAGGCAAGCGACACACACGCACCGAATCGTCCACATGATGTACAAGAAAACATTATTCATCAGACCAATCCACCTTCTTCCATTGCTCCATGCTCCAGTTCTGACGCTCATGTGTCCATTTGTAGGTGCTTTCAGTGGGGTACAGGGTTCAGTATGGGCATTCTGACCGGTCTGTGGCTACGCAGCCCCATAAGCAGCAAGCTGTGATGCACCATGTGTTCTCACACCTTTTTATCATAGACAGCATTAACTTTTTCAGCAATTTGTGCTACAGTAGCTGTTCTGTGGGATCGGACCAGATGGGCCTTCACTCCCCAGGTGCATCAATGAGTCGTGGACGCCCATGACCCTGTCGCTGGTTCCCTGGCTGTCCTTCCTTAGACTGCTTTTCGGAGGTACTAACCACTGCACAAGACCATCGTCTAGCCATCAAAATTTGCCCCACGTCATGTTATTCCCTTCGCCTGTCAGTGGTTTTAATGATATGGCTGATTGGCGTATATTTCTTTCTAGAAGTTTTATGTACATTCATAGTGATATTATCTTTTTGTATAAAATTGGATGAATAAATGGAAACGTCAACCATCAGCAAAATGCCGAACATAGCTCAAACGATGTTACGTGGAAAATAGGATTACAGTAAGAAGATAAAGAGATGGGGTTGGGGAGGCAGGCAATACAATTAATTGCACGCATTGGCTAATGAAGGTGAATAGTAAGGACAACACTAAGCTTCATACTCTAAACCTAGGCTCTGTATTTTATATATTGTCACTGTGTGACCATCATCATCATCATTACCACCAACCCAGTATGTCAGAAACATTGCCACAGAAGAATGATGCTGTTCTCATAAGGTGTTATTTAATAAGATAACCCCTAACGGCTTGGCTGTTGGGAATTTTGATTACCTATCTATTCTGGGTTAATGAATTTAAAAAATGCTTAGCAATTTGTGCTTAATTTGTTGGATTTCCTGGGAAACATACATTAACAGAACATTTATCTGCTTAATAACCATAGCAACCAATAATCAACTAATTGCTAATCCAAAGAGGATGATGCATTCTGGTGCTCTGTGGAGTTAATTGAAAATCATAGTGAGGATGTGGAGCCGGTCTGATTAAAATAGGATTACAGTCAGCATTTGGTGCTGCCTGTGTGCAACTATAAAACTCTAAGCACAGCAAATTCTTCAGTCCAGACCTCTACACACTCTCTATGTGCTCCATAATGTGTTCATAGGGCATAATACAGATTGTTGAAATCACTTATGGAAATCCATTACACTTTATAGCAATGTTTAATATATGTTGTGTAATTATGTATGTTACAGGAAATTAATGAATCAATAACAAGGTGGTGTGATTCAGCCTGAGACAAGTTACTGTTACCACACCAAAATTGATTACGTTCTAACAACAACATGTCCTGAAGTGTTTTATTCCTCTTATATAACAGCAATTTGCTGATGATTACACCCATCCTTTTATTTTTCATACCGCTTATCTTATCCTATCCAAGGAAAGTCGGGGCACGGGGGCAGGGAATACCCTTCACAACCCATTGCAGGGCATACTAACACAATTTAGATATGCCAAACAGCCTACAATGCCTGTGTTTGAAATGGTTAAGGGGACTGGAGTACCCGAAGGAAACCCCCGAAGCACGGGGAGAGCATGCAAGCTCCGCACACACAGGGTGGAGGCAGAAATCAAACCCCCCAACCTTGGAGATGCAAGGCAAACCTGTTAACCACTAAGCCACTGTGCCCCCAATAATTACAGTTAAAAAAAATGAAATAAAAATTTCATTTATAACGCTGTAAGCGCGACAAAGTCATTCCCTCATCAACGTCTCTGTTTTTTTAATAAGAAAAAGAAATGCAGCTTGTTACCAAGAAACTGCAACGCCCACTGTCCTGAAAACTTAACGTTACAGCTTCAGCTCTGGCTGTTACAAAGCACTGACACTGGAGACTCCTTCCAAAAAATGCAAAAAAAATCTCCTTATCGAAAACTATACAAAACCACCAAAAATGTATTACTCACTCGAAAATGTTTTTAAAAGTCTTTAAAGTTTTCTGTCACAGAGGAGTTTACACTTTGTGGTAACATGACAAGCTTTTGTCTTCAGAACTGTGTAGGATAAGCGGTACAGAAAAAGGCATGGACTTACACACATGTACACGTTTGTGTGGTTCTTATTCATGTTAATCACTGTGCTATTTCACTGAGGCTAGCATTATCAGGAGGGATACAGGCTTGTCCTGGCAATCAATCATCAAGTCAATACTAGCCTTGGTAACTCTCAGAGTAAACTCATGGACCCTTAATGGCCCTTCAATAAATTCAGCTGTGACTGCGTGGAGAGTGTCGTGAATCATTGAATCATTATGAATCATTTTTCACCAGACCTGAGTCTTTGAGCAAACACTAAACTGAACAAACACGTCAACAAAACTGATATATTGTGTTAATCACTGTGCACTTTACAGTAGAAAAGCTTGATCTGGATGGGAATGTGTTTATGTTAAATTAAAATGAAACTTCGAATGCTCGCCTATGATGTGTCATGCTGTTCACAGGCACCATTTACTAAAGGTAATGAGATTTAAAATGTCACCAATTTATTTATTATCCATATTTTATACCTGGATTTCATGAATATCTTAAGGCCATCCATCTCCCACCAGGATAGTCGAGTTGTGTATATCATATGGAGTGAAAGTAGCTAATCAACCCCACAGTGCCTCGAGGGAGAGCTCCAATGTCTCTGTACTCTAGATCTCATCGAGCTTTTAGTTTCAGGCAAACGAACCAACCTACAGCCTGAAGAAATCCCCTAAACACACTCTACACACCTGCTCTGACACTGAACACTCACACACTGGATCTGGATCTGTCGGTGTGGCTCGAAGCGATGGCCAGCTCTAAAAGAAGACGTGGGATAAAATCAATATAATGCGGAGATTAACCAGAATTGAGTCTTTTTCATTGCTCTGGGGAAAGATTATAACACACACGGATATGTAATCACAACTTTACGTATATATACACACCGATCAATCTGGAAGGAAAAGCAGACCTATTCAAAGCAATCTGTAAATCCTCTCTTTCTTATATGCATGAGTTGCTGGAACTTCAATTCGGATTGCATTATTGCAAGGCACATTCCTCCATTGAATTCCATCGGGGACTGAAAATAAATAGAGATTCTTGAAATATCATCAGCAGGAAGTAAGTATCTGACAAATTGCACTGTATTCAAATAATACAGGCTATAAACGTATAATAGTGAGGACTATAAAGTCTGTCTCTCTCACTGGAGATAAGGTCCGCTTCCGAATAAGCTGCTCCTATTATCTATATTACCACATTGACTTTAAAGCTTGTTCCTTAAAAAATAAAGCATAAAAAAAATAAATTTTTTTAAACGTTTTCCCAATGTAGCCTATGCAATAGCCTAGTGACTAAAGTAAATGCACATGTGGAGTGTGTGTCTATAATAAGTACACATGTGGAGGGTTTCTGTAATAAAAGCACATGACCGCAGCTAATATGTGCTTAAAAATTGAAGCTAATGAGCAGAAATAACTGCACACACACACATACACACACACACATTCATGCAGTGTGAGATCTGTCAAAACACAGCATACACACAACTAGTTTTGGGGCTTTCCGCTGATCTAAATGCTGTTTATTTGACTTGAGATCAAATCAAACAAAATCCGCAGGAAAAGCTTGCCACTCTGAGACAAGCTGACAAAGAGGTTTTTGATGTAGGTTTCAAAGAGTTGCACCGAGTGCTGGATTGATCTGAGAACAATACGGCCTCTCGCAAAACCCTGCCAAAAACCATTTTCAGGAGGTTATGACCGTTTTGCTTTGATTAAAATACTTCTCAAGCTGCCATCTTGTTTAGCCGTGTGTTCTTCTAGCTGCATACCACTGTGTACATAAATAGTAGGCCAGAGATTCATGGACCAATTTCAATCCAAGAAACATTTGATGTAGATCAATACAGCGTATTTGTATAGCAGCTCATGTAGAATATATTATAATGAAGCAAATCAAGACCCTTGAAGCACATGAAGCCCCTGCAATTCACATATCGTCCCAACCGCTCAACAGATGATGCCATCGCCACCACCCTACATCTGGCCCTGGACAAAAAGGACACCTACATTCAAATGCTGTTCATAGACTTCAGTTCAGCATTCAACACAATCATTCCTCAGCACCTGATTGGAAAGCTGAGCCTGCTGGGCTTGAACACCTCCCTCTGCAACTGGATCCTGGACTTCTTGACTGAAAGACCTCAGTCAGTCCGGATCGGGAACAGCATCTCCAGCACCATCACATTGAGCACGGGGGCCCCTCAGGGCCGTGTGCTCAGTCCACTGCTGTTCATTCTGCTGACTCACGACTGTGCAGCAATACACGGCTCCGATCACATCATCAAGTTCAAAGATGACACGACTGTGGTGGGTCTCATCAACAAGAACAATGAGTCAGCATACACAGAAGAGATGCAGCGGCTAACGGACTGGTACAGAGCCAACAACCTGCTAATAACAATGTGCACAAAACAAAACAGATGGTTGTTGACTTCAGGAGAGCACGGAGCAACCACTCTCACTCATTGAACATCGACAGCTCCTCCATGGAGATCGTCAAGAGCACCAAATTCCTTGGTGTTCACTAGCGGAGACCCTCACCTGGTCCCTCAAAACCAGCTCCATAACTAATAACGTCCAGCACAGTGTGTCTACTTTCTGCAAAGGCTGAAAAAAGCCCATCTCCCACCTCCCATGGAACTATTGAGAGCATCCCAGGCAGCTGCATGGCACTGCACCGTATCGGATCACAAGAACCTGCAGAGGATAGTGAGGACAGCTGAGAAGATCACTGGGGTCTCTCTACCCTTCATCATAGACATTTACACCACACACTGCATTCGTAAAGCCACCAGCATTGACCCCACACACCCCACACACAAACTCTTCACCCTCCTGCAATCTGATAAAAGTTATCGAAGCCTTCGAGCCCTCACGGTCAGACTGTCTAACAGTTTCTTCCCCCAAACCATCAGGCTCCTCAATACTCATAGACTGGACTGACACACACACACTCATACTGAGCTGAACACCATCCCACTCCCCTTGCAATTTTTACACATTTCTGTACTGACTACCTGTACTTTTGCTGCTACTGTACTTATACAAAATATTATGTTTAACTTCTTGTCACAATTAAACTCTTTACCTGGCTGCTCCCGCAAGAACTGCTATGTCCACATATGGTATAAGCTGAATACTATGTCACAGTATGTTGTGTTTATATTCACAGGATTTTTTGCACTACCTGTTATATCGGACACTTTCGCACTAGAACTGTGTACCGTTCGGCGCTACACTGTCACCTACTGTGCCTATTGTCCTGTTTTAGCAGTACTGTACTGTCTTGTGTTGTTAGCACATGTCTGCACGTGCACTTTATGTATAAATGTGTCAATCTTATTTAGTACCGTGTCGTCCCGTGTGGTTAGTGTGTTGTTTTACGTAGCACCGTGGTCCTGGATGAACGTTGTATTGTTTCACTGTGAACTATACCAGCTGTATATGGGTGAAATGACAATAAAAGCCACTTGACTCCTGTCAGCAGGAAAATAAAAACACACCTTTTAATTGGGTCCCACAGGATTCCAGCACTGATACACTCATCTACCTGATGATCTAATTTGGCCTTGCTTTCATTTTTTCTTCTTCTCCCCATCACTGTAAAATTTGATTCTGAAATGTACATGTGCACCCATTGTTTCAAGCCATAACACATATACTGTAGCATATTACGTTTACTTTATCTCTATCGAACGGACTTTTGCCATTTTGGAAGTTTAGAAACCCCAGGCTAGGAATTAGACAAAGGTTGAGAGGCGCCAAAAGATGAGAGGAAGCAACAGACAGGCGTCCCCGTGGAGTCCGCAACTTTCAGTTAAGCTAGCAGAAGGCTTTATATTATACTTGAGGTAGGAGGCTGTTGCTAGGTGATGGCAGGCTCCAGGCGGTATTCAGATTTTGTAGTGAATCGCAGCTCCTGTGGCCCTTCAATACAATCAAAGCTGTGTGTCCAAGGTCTCACAGACACTGCTGGAGGTAAAACTAGCACATTACGGAGAATGTATTGAGAGCAGGTATAACAAGTCGTGAAGCCTTGAACGGAACTGAGGCAACGTTGCTTTACACGAAGGACGATGATGTGTCTCCCATACATATAGTGTCGTCAGTCGGGATTACACTCTTTCTTCGTGACTGGAAGTGCTGTTTTTTTCAGACACACAACCTGATTTGAATAAATAACAGACATTGCTGGGGCAGAAAAAGAGCTGCTTAAGTTATTGGCATGATAATCTGTCTTTTCACAGTTTTTATTTATTTATTTATTTTTTATTATTCAGTGTAAGCTCAGCATAAAATACTGGTTCTACGTAGCTCCACAATAAAATCCCACAATGTTTGGTCAGAAGGCTGTTAATTCTCTATAACAGCAGCTCTGACTGTAATTTGGCTACGGGGAAAATCACAGGATTATAATAATGTGCTTATTTTTAACATATTATCATTCCTACACCAGCAGTCTCAGGGAAAAAAAAAGTTATTAAACTGTACCTTTTCTTGTCACTAGGGTAATACCTTCAACGGTGCATCTTTTGTACTTTTAATATTTATCTTTTACCTACAACGTTGTATACAATGTAGCTTTAAAGCTACTCAAAAAGCTAATTACGGTCCATTTATGTTAAATCTTTTCTAAAGGTGTACTACATCCACATCCAATAAACAAATGAAAAACATGTTATTTAATGAAGAAAAACATCAACGGTGACAACAGCTACGTGTCCATCTGAGGATTTTTGCCAAAAACTGATATAGCTGATGGAAATGCAAAATATCGATTGAAGTATCAATCTTTTCTTGCACATAGATTCTATGTCAATACTTCAAATGTTGCAACAAAAAAAAAATCATTTGGAAACAGTTTTTGTCACATGATAATTCATGGAAATTGATGGAAATCAGCTTTCGGGTCTTGGAACCGGTAGTCGGAGGCAACCTGCGATGTGTACAACGTCAGGACCAATTAATTGGCAAAGCATTCAATTCAATTCAATTCAAATTTTATTTGTATAGCACTTTTAACAACGGACATTGTCTCAAAGCAGCTTTACAGAAACATTTAAACACAGGATACGGATTTTAAGTGTGTGAATTTATCCCTATTGAGCGAGCCGGTGGTGACGGTGGTGAGGAAAAACTCCCAAAGAAGATATGAGGAAGAAACTTTGAGAGGAACCAGACTCAGAAGGGAACACGTCCTCATCTGGGTAACAACGGATAGTGTGAAAGTAAAAGAAAGCTCATTATGGTATCTCAAACATGGTCCATGACTTTCTAAAATGTTGCCGCCAGAGACTTTCTGTGAAGTGTCTCTCCACCACTATCTCCCAGACCCATGGGCTTCATCACATAAGGGCAGGCGCTCTATAAAATGAGCAACTGCTTCATTCTGAAGTCGTCTTCTGATATTTCGTGCAATTCTTTGTGAAATGAAAATGACTGTAAGGTAGTCAATTTCATTTAATTGTCTCGAAACTCTCTCCATTTTACAAAGATTTGAGGGCATGTGCGACGCAGATGGTACATAATTAGCGATTATACACAAAACTATGAATGGAAGCGGCGGAAGGGCAGATTTGTTTTGTGCCACAACAAAAGATGTTTTTTAAAGGATGATGTCATCACAGAGGAGATATTTGTTTATGGAAGGCGTCTCCAGTACAAGCACTTTGTAACAGTTAAAGGTAAAGCTGTAACTTTAAGTGTTCAGTTTCGCAGTAACATGACAAGTTTTGGGGGTTTGTTTGTCTTGTTAACTTCAAGAGAGAGAAAAAACGGAGGAACGACGCGAACGACTATTAATGCAAGTGAGAACTTGGTTTTTGGACATTTCACAACATTAAATGCAACTATAAGTGGATATGTGTTGTTCATTACATTCACGGCAATTGGCAGACGCCCTTATCCAGAGCGACTAACATTCTTCTCATTTGTACAACTGAGCAGTTGAGGGTTAAGGGCCTTGCACAAGGGCCCAACAGTGGAAGCTTGGCAGTGCTGGGGCTTGAACTCCTGACCTTCTGATCAGTAGTCCAACGTCTTAACCACTGCCCTATTAAAATATTAAAATGTTTTTATTTAAAAATGTCATCTTTGGCAAATTGCTGTTATATGAAAATATCCAACGTGGATTATTTTCCTATTACAGCATGCTCCCAGATATTTTTTTACTTCTTACTTATCTAAGGTACTTACACACTTCTTTTTTGTTTCTCCACACAGCTACATAAGAGCCACCTATAAGCAATTAACCATGCTAGATATATAGTATGAACATAAAATAAGTGCTTAAAATGACGGAGAGCTAATGAAGCGATAAACAATTAGCGAACCCACTTCCTCATTAGGATTGGCTGAGGATTAGTGATGTTATTATGGGTACCGATTGATTTATTTCAGATGTAATGTGCCGGAACACCATCTACAGTTCAAACTGTGTAAGTACTGTGTAGAAACATACTGAATGCTGCAGAAACAGAGAAAGAAAGCATGGATACAAGTGAAAAGAAATACATCTTGGACATGCAGCAGATGTTCCGTCTCATCGCCAGGTGTCTCATTTTCTCCAGATTTGGATTTTTTTTGGGGGGGGGGGGGGTGGGGGTGGGGTGGGTTATGTGGTTCTGGGTGTCCATCAAATAAAGTGTCCGTTTGAGTGTAAATATAGAAAAGCGTCTATGGAAAACAGGCACAGTAGGAGGCAGCAGGTGGGAGAGTCAGGTTAGCCTGATGTCAAGCGCTCAGCAGCAGGTGGTCACACTTCCTCAAGAAGTACTTGAGAAAGAATCAAACACACACACACACACACACACGCACACACACACACACACACACGTGCACATTTTCACTTGCTGCTTGTTGCCATATCTCTCATGCAGGCCATCTGTTCTTTTCCCGAGCCTCTTGAAGAGACACAGACATCGTGTCATTAAGAAGGCAATATGGTGCCCACATTCACCGCTGTGGCTCCAAATTTCAATTTGAAATGAGATGGTGGGTGAGCTAAACAACTTGTTTTAAAGCAGCTTCTGACGAGCTGGTGATTTCCAGTCGTGAAGAGTGAGAGAGAGAGAAAAAAAGATCTAACCGGATCTCACTGTAAATCCGTGTTAATTTTATAAGCTGTCAGGGTTGCCAGGTGTTAATAAATGCACATTTATTTTGAATGTGCTTTGTTTACGATCATTTCTGTACGTCAGGAAATACTCCGAAGCACACACTTGGACATCTTTAACGAAGTCATCTGTGTTTTTATTCTATTTCTATGTAAGACCTGAACCCTAATTATTAAAGTGCTGTGTAGTTATTTCCCCTTAATATCTCATTATTCCAACTTAATAAATTGTTATTTCAATTCATTCGACTTGGCGTCTTGGTAGTGCAAGATAGTACGTCATTATTTTAACTCGATGTCCTGTTTGACTTAGTGCATCATTGTTTCAAGTTACATCAAACACTTCCGGTTTGTATTTCATTATTTCGACTTGATTACTCATTATTCCAAGATGTGGGTACATTTATTTCAAGTTATCTCATTGTTTCAAGATATTATCTAGTTCTTTTTCAAGTCGAAGTAAGGACATGCCTTGAAATAACAAGATCACGTGAAATAATGGTGTAATATCTTGAAATAAGGAGATCATTTGAAATAATTGCACAACATCTTGATACAATGAGATAATAACATGGTAACAACTCGAAATAACGTAACATCTTCCAATAATGTGTTTGCTTGAAATAACGTCGAGATATCTTGGAATAACGAGATAATTGGAAATAATGGCACAATGAATAAGAAAATGATAGCTTGGAATTATGGGATAGTGTAACGAGAAGTAACCAAATAATAACGTAAAATAGTGGCAGATATTTTGAAATACAGAGGTGTTTTGAAATGATGGCATGGTGCCTTGGAATAATGCGATAATATGATAATAATAATTAGAAAGTATGACAAAGTAATGGAATAATCGCTTGAAATGACAAAATAATAATAAGATAATAGCTAAAAAAAATAATGGCATAATATCTTGACATAACAAAATATTTTAAAATAAAGGCATATAATCTTGAAATAACAAAATATTTTAAAATAATGGCATAATATCTTGACATAACAAAATATTTTAAAATAATGGCATAATATCTTGAAATGCCTAATTGTTAAGTCAGAATAATGACATAGCACTCTGTGAATCCACACACAGACAGACAGACAGACAGACAGACAGACATGACTACCTGTATTGTCCTCTGCATTCTGCACTGGTCCTATTCAGCTTCCTCTTAACAATTCCCTTAAATTGCAACCTACATTCTTAACCAGCTCAACTATACAACTTAAGAATCTCAATTATCTGTAACTCGATCACTGTCCTGATCGGTCTTTCAGCACATTAAACTTGTACAAGACTCTGCTTCCTTGAAGGAGTATGGTCGGTATCCATTTCTCAGGAACTCAGGAACACTCTGTAACAGCGTTTCCGGCTTTCAAAGCCCAAACCGATTTTCTCCTTTACTCAGTAATCTTCCACACTCCTCATAGATATATCTCACGTAATATCACGTATTACATTTGGTTGCATATTGCACGATTTTTCATTCAAGCGTTCTTGTTTAATGCTTTGTCATTTTGTCATGAAAACCTTTGCCTTGTATTTTTAGCAGCTTTTACTCTAAATCTGCCTTGGACAAGTTCTGGCTTATTAAAACATCATTCGACAGTAAAATCCCTAGTGTTAAATTAACACCCAGAGTGTTTATTTGTGTCCGATGGACTTATATAAACACTGTAGGGTGTAAATTCAACACTCTGGGTGTTACATCAACACTAGGGATTGTGCTGTGTACATGAGTAACAGAGATACTGTCGCTACCATGAAGTTGATTATTTTCCAATAGGATCATTGCCATGAAGTGTTTTATTCCTCTTATATCACAGTATATTAATAAAAACTGGATCTACTAACAGAGCTGCTGTTATAGAAAATTAATCAACCAGAATTGGGAATTCGACATCACTGTGGTATAAATACATATTAGTATTTGCATCATTGCAGATCTTACGACACGAGATGTGAACATAAAGTGCTCTTCTGAATTATCGACCTGTTGTGATGTGTTTTGTGAGATCATGTAACACTAATGCCCAGAGGGGGCGCACATTCTTAGTTTATGCCGAGCACGGTTTGGTGATTTCACTGGTTTAAAACACACCAACTAATCCTGGTTGAAAGAGCAAAACCTCACAGCACTGCACATGATTTAAGCTCTCTCTAACAGCTTAAACTGTATCAAAATATAATCTAAAGTATGTTATAGCAGAGAAAGATCATAAAGGTTAGGCCTTTAAGCCTCGAATGTTTCTGTTGCGTTGACTAGAACCTAATTAGAGGTTACAATGGATCAATTACATAATTTTTAAAAATTTTTATGGGGCAGTTAAAGTTAAGTCATACTGTCAGTCTCATAAATAGATGTCCAGATGTTGGGATCACTGAGAAAGGTCTTTCTTTTTGCTTGTCCAGCTGTGCTCTGAGGTTAAACAGTGGCTTTGCCCTGAGTAACTTTCATTTAATGACCTTTACTGGCAGGACTGGCTGAATTCACCCAATTTTTCCGACATCATAGGACTAATAAAAGTATTTTGCTTGCATGACAGTAGACCTATTATAAGTTTTCACTGAATCTTACTGCATAGATACAATATTTGCATATTGTAATATTATAAAGAAATGAAAGACAATCTTTAACCATGTATCGCAAAAAAAAAGTGCAACTTTCAGGTCAACGTTTAAGTCTTAAATACTGTATATGATGTGATACTTTGTTCATGAACTTGATTTCAACTCGCATCAATGGGTGCATTTAATATCTCCTATTTCCTCTCATAAAGGGGTTTACATGGGAAAAAAAGTTAACAAATAAACTGCAAATATGCTATTTAGAATGAAAGTTGTGGTAAGTTGAATACGCTAATAGTACAGAAACATAGAAAGTTAATAAGTAAAGACAATAAATCCATCTGTGTGGCATATTTTATGTCTCTGCAAGCCGCTCAGAGAACGCAGATCCAGAACTTTTGTTTGTTGGTGCTTGGGCCACTTTTTTTTTTGCCATTTGTCAGACATTAAGATGACTGGGTTGTTCTTTATCCTGGTCAGGATGGTGGATCCGGACTCCATCCCAGGAACACTGAGTGCAAGGAATGGGACGCCATTCCATCTGAGAAAACCAGTTCTTTAATAATATATTCACAAGAACCTTTGACCTATTTCAGAATTTTGTCTTTATTACTGAAGTGTACTGTAGTCCTTCCTGTAAATCAGTACATCAGCATGTGAGTGCCATCTAGTGGAGAGTGAGTGCTCTATCTAGCTACACATGTCTAGATTCATAAACTACTTATCTTATTTGAACATGTCTTAATCTGAAGTGACGTTCAGGCATTTTAAAAATAACGCAATGAGCCATTGAAGGAATAAAACCTATTACTGATAAAAAAAAATTATAAGTTTACAATGGAAAATGTGTTCTCACTTTGATTATCCATATCAGACTCTGTCTCATCATCTGAGGTAAAAGTTACTCCCAAACCTCATAGTTGTCTCTTCACTTGCTAACACTGGTGAGGAATTGTTGTATGATCAATACGTAAGCACTCTTCTCTGCTTTGATGATGTGATGGCACAGCGTAGACATTTTGTCAGGGGTTTTCTGATTACAACTTGAATTTATTTACCATTTTGCCACATGGCCCTACAACAACTTGATCACATCCTGAGGAAACCACACTTAGCTAGCAAGGTTTTATACCAGGGGTGTCCAATCTTATCCGGAAAGGGCCGGTGTGGGCGCAGGTTTTCATTCCAGCCAATCAGGAGCCACTCATGTCACCGAGGCATTGATTCCCCGTCGCACACTGCAGGTTATTCCAGGTGGAACACAGAAGTAAAAACAACAGTCCGCAGTATATAAAATGGCACCACTGCATCGCAACCACAGGGGCACTGAAAACAATATAACTTAAATAACGTTCTGTTATCTAAAACAATATGACTTAAACAAACAAACAAAACAAACAAAACGGTGACAGGAGCGGCAGCGAAACGTGTCATCGTACCCTGTCTCCGGAACCGGAGAAATGTAGCTGAAGAGAGGAAGCTCAAGTTTATGAGCTTTATTAATAGGCCCTGTTTCAAAGATGATCAAATGTTTGTTGTCCAAATATGTCAAAATAGCCAACAATTACCATTGGGTGTACTTATTTTATCACGACTGAATACACGTATATATTACACACAAATTTTTACATAGACACATACAAAGAAATGCTGTGAAGCAAAGATGCCTTCAAAAATAATAAAATTACACGTTTCTACATTTAAAAAAATATTATGAAGAGCAGTAAATAGTAATATACTAAACAAAGTCAGTATTTGGTGTGACGACCCTTTGCCTAAGGAAAAAAAAGTATTCTCAAGTACACTTGTTTAGTTTTATAATGAAATTTGCTGATAAGTTTCACTGAGCATCTTGGAGAATCCGCTGCAGTTCCTCTGACTGTCGCACTCATGCCTTTTTTTTTTTGCTAATGTAGAAGTCATAAAATACCTATACCTACATATACATATATGCATATATACACTGTACAGCGCTGTGCAAAGGTCATCAATAATTATTTAGCGGTAAAAATGATTATAAATGTACAGTACATTAATTCCAGTTTCAGTCAAACAGCCACACATGCAGGTAATATTAAAAATAAAATATTTATGATTTCATACTCTCTTAACTGTTCAGTAGTCTGTGATTTATGATCAGTAACAATAATGATGGAAAATTATATTCAACAGAAAGTCACACAGGTCTTCAACATTAAGAACGGGATGAATTTATTCCAACAGGAAGATCTTGTTTTAATGCCGCACACTGACACATGATGATGATGATGATGATGATGATGAAGATGATGAATAATGATTTCCTGTGAAGTAATTAACAGTGTATATAACACTCCCTCCAGGATTTCATTATTTTGTGATCACATTTTTTTCTTTCTGGATGATTTGAGTCTCATTCCAGTTACTGTAGTAATTAAACTCAACATTGCAAAGACAGAAAGATTCTTTTTCTTTGCGCAACACGTAGTTGAGTGTGAACTTTTCTTGTTGCTGGTATGTTTGCTGTTTTTTTAAAATTATTATTATTATTTAAATGATACAGACGTCCTTTTTTTCCTGGTCATCTTAACACATTTTTATCAGTAGGAAATAAATCTTGGGGAAAGTCAGGTTATTACAGACATGCTAAAGCTTTAGATGATGTAAGGTGTTAATTTTCGATGCACTTCTGGCCCCTAGTGGTAAAGAACACACTTTATATGACGGTTAATTTATAGACTCAGATTAACGATAATGTAAAGTATTATTATTTAAATATTTATACACTCATCGTCCTATTTATTAGGAACAATCATACACCTTCACATTCGTGCAATTATCCAATCACGTGTCAGCAGAACGATGCATAAAGTCATGCAGATGCAGGTCAAGAGCTTCTGTTAATGTTCACATCAAACATCAGAAGAAAAATCTGAGGAGAACTGTCTTATTTTTGCTTCATAGAGAATCGTATTGAGTCAATATAATGTTCCGTTTCTTTCCTGAAAGATATAACAAAGGTTTTAGGGTTTTGTTTTTTTTACAGGAAAACTTTTTGCCATTTAAAGAATAAAATGTATTATATAAACCTGACTGCGCTTGTCTCTACAGTTCTCCAAAAGACCAAATAATAAATGTTTCCATAACAACATAAATTGGCCATCAACATGCTTTGTAATAAAATCACAAACATTTTGCCAAAACGGTCTTACAAATAGGCAGAGTGCCAAAACTAATGCACCACCAGTACACTACAGTCTGGGAGGTCAGTTTTTGACTGCCCCGCATGCCTTAAGGCGGTGGTCACCAACCCTGTCCTTGGAGATCTACCTTCCTGAAAACCTAATTAATTAATTAATTAATTAATTAATTAGTGAACATTAGATCAGAATTTCATTTCCTGACATTTAGATCTAATCTGGTATAATCAGGAAAATAATCAGCGACAGGTTGATTTTATGTAAAGAGGACAGGTTGATTGTTTTTCTATAACAGCAGGTCTTGAATTTTTCTGGAGTCCTGAAGACCAAAACAGCTTTATCTATAACTGATCAACTGTTCAATAAATACAGCCATAACATTAAAACCACTGACAGGTGATGTGAAGAACATCGATTATCTGGCTACAAAGGCGCCTGTCAAAGGATGGGATTTATTTATTAGGCAGCAGGTGAACCGTCAGTTCTCGAAGTTGACGTGTTGGAAGCAGGAAAAATGGGCGAGCGTAAGGATCTGAGCGACTTCGACGAGGGCCGGATTGTGATGGTTAGACGACTGGGTCAGAACATCTCCAAAACCACAGGTCTTGAGGGGTGTTCTCAGTATGCAGAGGTTACTACCTACCAAAAGTGGTCCGAGTAAGGACTCGGACCTGAGGAAATGAGGTGGTTATTTCTAATCAGAAAGACGTGTAATGTAGTTTGACTATGTTTTTGGGGGGTTTTGTATTGAAGATCTGGTTGTTATTGGGTTGGTACACATTATTGTGAAGGGTGTTTAAGGAACTCTGTCTTTTTTTCCCTTCTAAGGATGACTTTGTAAAGTGGTTGCCGAGTGTTTTTTAGAAGTGCTGATGTACATGTTCAGATCGGAGTGAACATGACGACGGTGTCGACACATGAACCAGCTGAAAACACACACAATCACACACGTACAAGTAATGACTGTTAAAACAAACAAAAAAAAACAAGCAAACAATAACTATATCCATCATACGTAGTCTTAATAATTATACAGAAATGCTGATGTTAATGCATTACAGCAATATACTGTATATGATAAGAAACAATACCACCCTACAGCAATTTACACTCTAAATACTGCACCATACGTTCAATATTCATTCATTGTTTCGTCAAAAGTTCAGTTTACTGTTTTATTATTCCGTAAATGACCATCTTTATTTCATTATAAAAGCATCTTATAAAACCATGATAAAACCCCATGATATAGCCATAGTATTAAAACCATGAACGGTCCAGATGTGAAAAGTGTGTGAAACACAAGAAGATAAAGATTGAACCTACTTTTGACTAAATGTCTGATTAATTTTGATAGATAGATTGAAAATGTTTCAGTTTGATTCTAAATTCTGATTCTTTCGGATCCTGATTGATTCTGAATGAATATGATTCTGATTGGGTAATTCTGATTTTGATTGATTTTGTTTCTGATCCAGATTCTGATCTTGATTTATTATTTTGAGTGTGATTCTGACTCTGATTCCATTTGGCTACTTGGCAGTGGTAGTTCAGTGGTTAAGATGTTGGACTACTGATTAGAAGGTTGCGATCCCACTGCCATGATGCCACTGCTGGGCCCTTGAGCAAGGCCCTTAACCCTCAGCTTAACCCTCGTATCTATACTGCCCTCTATTGGTCAGGGTAGATTGATGCATTGATATCCGATCAGAAATTCTGTAGTCATAGTTTTGTAAAAGAATAAGGATTTTACTACATATTTAAGAGAAATAACAAGGTACTACATTTAAGAGGAGAAAAAACATGGCACTTCTGAATCATTGTTCCATTTATTGTTTGGGAGTGTGTACAGTTATTACAGTACAGTGTGTAACCATAAGAAGACATATATTCACAAACGAAATAATATTCTGATAGTTAAAAAAGAAAAATCACGTTTATAACATTAAAATCTCCTAAAAGAATTTATCTTCCAACAACATATCCTTTTATCTTCCTGATCCCAGCAGCCATTAATGCACACCTGAAAGAAACTGTGACCACAGGGGATAGTCCCTGGATCCTTCAGTAGATACAGACACACTGGACAGCTGAACTGATCCACTGAAAGCTGATCTACTGAAATACCGGCCTCGGCCATTTTCCTAAATTCACACACTGACAGAGGAAGAGAGAGAGAGAGAGAGAGAGAGAGAGAGAATGTATGTGGAGTGGCCTGCTCTCAATAACAGGCGAAAAAGGAAGGAAAACCATGTGAGCATGTCCACATCACTTGCAGTTGGGCTCAACACATGCTCTATGCTCACTCTGAGTTGAATAATTCCTACTAAGCTGTAAGATGTCCAGAGCACTAGCTCCACACTAGTCCTGTCTGAGCTGTATCACAGTGGCGTCATCTCAACAAACTCTCTCTTAACATCAGCAAAATGAAGGAAATGATAGCAGACTACAGGTAGTCCCAGTGGAAAGTACACCAAAGTTATTATCATTAACAAAAACTATGACAAAAACTAAAACTATCAGTGAGAAACCATTTGCGTTAACTGAAATAAAAACAAAAATGTATGTTTCCAAATAAACGAAAACTAAACTGCGACTATACCCTGCAATACATATGAAAACAAAATAGAATTTCAGAGAATAAAACTTTCATACTTGAATTGAATTAAGAACAGAGGTTGAACTGTGTGGATCCATGTTGCCCAATCGTAAATGACCAGTAGATGGCAGAGTAACGTGTATTTGAACTCCTTGGTACAGCAGTGATTTAGTAGCAGTGGAGCTCATAGGGGTGTAGTTTCCATGGGGGGATAAGGGGGAGGTAACCCACCCAATAATCAGAACTAGTAATCACACACACCCTTACACATCAACAGAGCTTGATGTGGACTTCAAGTTCCTCAATGTTCACTTCACCAATAACCTCACTTGGTTCTTCCACACCAAGAAGCTCATAAGGTCTGCCTGAAAGGGACTGCAGAAGCTGAAGAACTTGTGTCTGTACCGTAAAACCCTCACCTACGTCTACCACTATATCGTAGAGACCAACCTGACTGGGTGCATCACTGTGTGCTGGCAGTTGCTCCACCCACAGCTCAACAAATCAGCCTTCTTCCATCTTCACAATATTTTCCACCTCTGCTCCTCTCATTAAAGGGACAGAAACACTGGTTCATGTGTTCATTACATCACATCTCGATTAGTGTTAAACCTAGTGTTTTCGTTCCCACACACAAGCCTAGTACTTTCCTATCCTTTTTTCTATTTTAAAATAATACATACATATATATAATGTATAGATGAATAATCGGACAATATCTATGAATAGTTTAGCTTCTTAAGTTTAACCAGATTGCACCACAGATGCTTTATTTTGAGTCACATAACCTCACGGTTCCAGAATCCCAGATCCTGAACCCAGCATATAGGGGCTGAGTGAATGTGGTGTGGACTCTATAGAGGAACTTCATCGTGTCAGAGACACTGTAGAAGGACAGGGTTCCTGCACCATGATCCACATACACTCCTATTCTGGAGGATGGTGGACCTCCAAGATCAGTCTCCAAATTATTGTGCCAGAAAGATAGAGTGGAAGATGAACACACCAGAGTCCAGGACTGCTTGTTGCGTCCAAACAGGCACTCATTACCCCACCCCTTCCTGTTAATATCTTTATAAGAGACCGATATGTACACAGAGTCCTCACTTTTCCACTCCACCTCCCAGTAACAGCATCCACACACACTCTCCTTACTCAACACCTGAGCATAATTGTCAAATCTATCAGGATGATCAGAGATTCTCTGGGCTTTCTCATTACGCGTCACTACTCTGTTCTTCTCAGACAGAATAAGGGAACGGTGTCCTGTATTGGGATCCAATGTCAATGTACAGAAATCTGAGAAAGAAAAATGTGAACGTTAGACATGAAGCCAACTTGCGAACTCCATAATGCAATGATAATCATCATCAGTTGTTCTTATTTTCCATCATTCATCATTCATTTGCACATTCATTCACATCTAGGGTCAATTTAAAATAGCCAATGCCCCCGCCCCCCGCCCCCACCACCATCCATGTGAGATCTCTGCCCAGAACTGGGTTCTACAGTTTCCCAAAATCTTAGCTAAACTAAATTAGACCTCTGGCTGAACCTACCATCATGATTAAACAAGTTATTAAACAATAACTTAGGCTTAGTGGTTAGCACGTTCGCCTCACACCTCCAGGGTCGGGGGTTCGATTCCCACCGTGACCCCGTGTGTGTGGAGTTTGCATGTTCTCCCCGTGCTGCGGGGGTTTTCTCCGGGTACTCCAGTTTCCTCCCCCCGTCCAAAGACATGCATGGTAGGCTGATTGGCGTTTCCAAAATGTCCGTAGTGTATGAATGGGTGTGTGAGTGTGTATGTGATTGTGTGCCCTGCAATGGATCGGCACCCTGTCCAGGGTGTACCCCGCCTTGTGCCCCACGCTCCCTGGGATAGTCTCCAGGTTTCCCTGTGACCCTGAGAAGGATAAGCGGTATAGAAGATGGATGGATGGATGAATTCTGTAACATCAAGCCCAGACACTTCTCCTCTAGAACACAAGAGGGTGCTCTCTCCTGAATTCTAGGACACTTCCTTGGTTACTCCACACACTTCCTGTTTGTTAAACCACATGGACAGTTTGCTAGCTTTTTTTTTTATGGACCTCTTGTTTATGAATTAGTTTTGTCTAGTCACGTTTTTGATTTTTGCATTGTAATTTGTTGCTATCTTTGATTTCTGGTATTTTGACATTTTTTAAGATCACAATTTGGATCGGATATACCGAGACAGCTGACTGTTCTTGACGCCGAGTTTTTTAAATAAACCTTCTGCACATGGATCCTCACTTTGTCTCTGGCAGTTTGTGTCATATTTTGGGATTTCTCTTCCATGTGTTTAATGGGCATTCAATGGGTTAATTAGTCATCAAACGAAGAATAATTAATAATGTGTCTATAACAATTGTGCAGTTTATTGAGTTTTGAATAATAAAGTAATCTGAGAATTCTCCAGCTAACCTCAGAAGTCTGATTTTGTGCTGGGTAATTAGAAAAATACCATGAAATTAGCAATATGGTACCTTGGATAAATACATTTTCAAATAAAATTATCTTAAAACACACAGTGATGGTCCCTGAAAAAAACGACAAGGGATTATGCATTTTCCCAAAATACAAAAAAGTGTGTGTGTGTGTGTGTGTGTGTGTGTGTGTTTTACTCCTACACTTCAGCAAATCTTCTCTGCTCTGTGGGGGTAAGATCATCTGAACTACTGCAGCTGTGGAAACACAGAAACAAAAAAAATGTTGCTTATGTTTTTTGCTCAAGCCTTTATCACATATAAAAGTGTGTATTTTTTTTATAGCCCAATCTTCAAAGGTTTTTATTCTATGCTTTTTAAACAGTCAAACCGAAGAAGAAGAAAAAAAAACAACTTTTACCAGCAAAGAGAAAAGAGCAACAGTGAATTATCTGGGCAAGAAAGTCTTTCTATGTAAAGCAGTGTCATCTAATGGATTGCTGAAACACACATGCTGAATCAGGGCAAGGAAAATGGGCAAGGAAAGAACACACTGAAGAACATTTGTGATTGCATGTTGCAGCACGGCATTTTACCATTTCCATTGCACTCAAATATTCACTGTATTTCCAGTCCATTAAAAGACTGAGTCACTCCTTCTCCCATATTATTCACCATTCCAACAGTCTGTCTTTTTCTGACTAATAAAAATACTGATTTACGCCATGCATAAGTTTGAAAAACTGCCTTAAGTAACGCTTGCTTTGACTGTGTGCAAAAAAAATTAAAATAAAAATCACTCTAAAAAGTGTGCATGTAAAAACTTTACTACAGACCGTCAGAGATTGGAGATAGAGCAATTGTCATTGGATGCACAATCTCTGCAGCAATAAATCTCCTGGTCAATTCAGTTGAGAAACTGAGATGGGTAGCCGTACTTTCAGGGTCCGATCTGGGCTTTTATGGACGTCCTGACAATAACAGCAAGGTAGAAACCACAGAAGATGCTAGAATGGAATTGAAACCATTGAAATCCAGAAGTCCAGGACTTATCAGGCAAGAAGGTTCCAGGGAACGATGGCTATATGGCAGCAGTATTTTTATTGATCAAAATACTACATCATATTGTCACTTTGTTGAAGCTCTTGGCAAGCATGCACACACGCACAACAAATACATGTAGGTGAATTTCACCTCCCCTGAAGGGTATCCATTGATCATGGAACCACAGTTACATATGTAACGGTTGTTGCGTCGCCAGTTGTAGACAATCGTACAGGCAGGGTGAGTCTCCCATATTACATCATTGATCCCAGACTAGGAGGAGGAGAAGGAGGGCTAAAATGCTTCCTTTGACACACATAAAGCCAGCCATTACAGTTTTTCAATATGCTCCTCATGCAACATTACAGGCCAGCTAAACATGCTCGAAGGAGAACGTTAAACTCCCAGATGCACTGGGGGAAAAAAGTTTGTTGAAATCGCTTGATTCAAATGCATACATTGGTTTGACGTGACTGAATTGAGTTACGTTAATTTGTTCGCGCAGATCCAGCGTGATTTGATCATGTGTTTTCAAAGCCCAGAATAAAACTGAACTCTGCCCTCTCACCCAAACTGAGCACTAAACTCAGGTCTGTGTTGTTCTGCAAGAGCCATGTTACTGCTGTGCTCTTCTACCACACATGATTTAGCTATGTTAATTTTACACAATAGTCCCCGTCAGTGCAAACATCTTCACACGATTCCATAATGTAAATGTTTACATTAATACTGCATTAATTGGTCGTATGTGATCGGTTACTTATCTAAAATAAGCAATGAAATCCCATTTTGATGAGATACGTAATATGTGTATGTAAACTATACACAATAGATTCTCTTAAATCTGACTGACCACATATTCCCTTTTTACAGTATACCAATGACTTGACATGTCTTGACCATGCTCTGATCAACCAGTTTTTAGCCAATTATGCCCTTTTAACCTCCTTGCAATGGATGGTTGTGACATCATTATGTTTTAAACAAGGGGTGTCCAATCTTATCCGCAAAAAGGCCGGCGTGGGTGCATGTTTTCATTCCAATCAAGCAGGAGCCACACCTGATTCCACCTGTTTAATCAGTTGATCTTGGCTTTCAGTAGACTCCGGTTTGGCTTCTGCTTGGTTGGAATGAAAACCTGCACCCACACCGACCCTTTCTGGGAAGTTCATATGATTACTATGAAATCAGCCCAATGAAGCAGTATATTTTCTTTTACCATGTTCAGGGAGTTTGATGAATTCCTTCTGGCAGAATTTCTCGAGTCTCTTTTTCAAATCAGAGAGAGATTTCCTCACTCCATAGAATGTGAGATGTTAATTGACGGAGATGCTGGGTGAGTCGTCTTGTCCAGAAGCGGCACACAGAGACTGGAAACGCTACATAATGAAAGAAAAAAACACGGAGGAGGAGAATTTAAATTAGTCCAGTTTTGAAAAGTCCAGTAAATTTGTTCACGGACTCCAGCTAACAGAACGCACTGCTACAGTACAACATAGTCGAACAATCCAACTCCATTTCCCATCAGCACCGCAGACTACAAAACTCAATGAAACATGAAAAAGCTCAGTGGACTAAGTACCCAAACCTGTGCACAAACACTTTTAAACTATAAATAGCCTGTACTTTCATTCATGCTCCTAGCATTTTCACTAACGGTGATTCCAAGCCAGTTTAGCTGCTCTTCGTGTTTACCTTTGTTAAGCCTGTTTGGTGATCACCTGCCTGTATTTGACCTCTCTTATGAATTTGTGTTTTTAGATTATTTGCCTGGTTTAATAATAAAGAAAACTTACACTTGCATTCAACGCTGCTGTCTGCCTGACAATGACTGCGTTTACATGGACAACAATAATCCACTCTTAACCCGATTAAGACCATGTAAAACTACCATGTAAACAGCACTTTTTAATTACCTTAATCTGATTAAGGTCATACTTGAATTAAGCATTAATCGAATTAAGACAGGTGGAGTACTCCTGTTTTAGTTGCATTATGGACGTGTATTACAGACATGTAAACACCTTAATCACATTATTATCTTACTCACAGTAAGGTCAATAATTAGATTACTGCTGTCCATGTAAACGTACCAAATTAGATCGAAGACACAGTTGTGATTTTAGAGGGGGGCATATATTTTTGGGAATAGTCATCTCAGGACGTTTCTGAGGAACAGCTCACTCTGTAGAGTGTAGTGAGTATTACCTGGAGGAAATGGATGTGATCGTGTGTTTGTGAAAGCTGCTCCAGCTCAGTGACTCTCCTCTGAAGATCAGCGATCTCCTGCTCCAGTTGCTCCAGGAGTCGTTCAGCTCGACTCAGTTCAGCCTTCTCCTGAGCTCTGATCAGCTCCGTCACCTCCGAGCGCCTTTTCTCCATGGAGCTGATCATCTCAGTAAAGATCCTCTCACTGTCCTTCACTGCTGTCTGTGCACTGAGCTGTTATAACACACACACACACACACACACACACACACAGAAGCTCATCTATCATTCCGTCTCTTACTGGGCCTCTAAATGACTCGTTGTCCATGTTGTGTGTGTTTCTAGGAGCAGCTCTGTCTCTGCTAACTGCTCACCTTTATAGTGTTCACACTAGGTAATTAAAATTTGTCTCTTAGATCTGTGTAGTGAGCTAAAAAGGGAGCTGTCAAGTTACTAAAAGTATGTTTTATTCACGTTACTGTTTTTAGACAACAGCGCCGTGATTATTTCTGACGATGAATTTTCCGAGACATCTGATCGAGGCCTTTTGAATCTGGAGCTCTACTCGTAAGTCATAACATTAAATTATGAATGTTTCATGCTGTAAAGTCTTTCATACGTATATATATATATATATATATATATATATATATATATATATATATATATATATATATACATATATATATTTGTTTGTATCAAACGAATGCATTTCTAGTAGGTAATTAAAATTTGTCTCTTAGATCTGTGTAGCAAGCTAAAAGGGGGACTGTTAAGTTACTAATAGTATCTTTATTTGCTTTACTGTTTTTAAACAACTGCTTTGTGAATATTTCTGAAGCTGACCTTTTGAATCCGAGCCCCACAAGTAAGTCATCACATAAAATCGTGAATGTTTCATGCTGTAAAGTCTTTCATACGTAATTATAACTTTTTTTGTGTGTCATTTTCAGAAGTTGAGGGTGTCGTGACTATCAGTGCTTACGACGGAGATATTCCAGGTGAGATGACGTATGTTTTACCTCCTATTTACCCAGCACAAAATAAAAATAAAACAAAAAATAAAAACTCTTTCACGTGTTCTTTGACTTATAGATACGAGTGATGTCGAAAAATTTTGATTTACTGTACAACACACTTGAAAATTTGAATAGTTGCCTCACTGTGAACATAAAGTCGATGAGAAAATTGTACGATAGATATGGCGCAGAAACGACTGAAATGCAGTTCGGATACAGTGACTAAAAAAATGAGAGCCGAAAATTATCCATCACCGCATGATTTCTATTATGATGGAAACCAGAGTTCTTCAAATGGTCTGTTACATCATGATCCGTACACAACCTTTAACCCATGTTTAACTGAAGCGATCAATCGGCTGAATGAAAGTTTAATTCCGTCACACCAGGTTTGTTACGCCACGGCCAGCAGATGGCACTGCGGCACGGCTTCTGACTGGTCACGTGACTCTTTTGTTTTCGTTTGCTTCCTGCTTGGACATTGATTTAAGTCTGATCATGTCTCTGATTTGCCCCAGGTGTCCATGTTTTGGTTTGATTATGTTGACTATTTAAAACCCTCCGTGACTGCGCACTTGGCGCAGTATTATTTGGTTTACGTTTGTTATGTCGAGGAAATATGACGGTATGTGCTAACGTGTAGCATGCTAGCGGTCGTAGCTAGATGTCTAGAGTTTGTATGGTCAGTAGAGACCGCGCTCCCTGTGTTTTGCTTGTCTGCTAATTAATAAAGACTTTGACCTGCACCTGCATCCGCCTTCAGTCCCGTTTCGTAACAAGGTTGTTAGTGAGAGACCTAATCATTTTCCAAATTACGACGTATCAAACACCATACGCCATACGATATATTTTCTGAATTAAATCAATGTCTGCTAGAGTTACAAAATAACCTAAATGAACGCGGTCATTCGGTACAATTAAACCCTGATCTAATCGATGCAGTCAATCAGTTGAATGAAAATTTAAGATTGTCAGACCAGAGCAATACTCAAAATGAAAACCCCAGCTGAAATTCCAGTCAAGCTGTATCAAGTACGACGGTGATGTTGCACGACATGTTTTTCGAATTAAATCAGTGTCTGTTAGAGTTACAGAATAACCTAAGCGAACAAAGACAATCTATGCAGATAAATATATGTTTAATAGATGCGGTGAATCAACTTAATGAAAATATGGCATTATCTCCCGAACAGAATACCGTCTCAACTCCAGAAAACGCTCAGAAACCTAGACCGTTATCTACTAATGACATGATATACGAACTTAATCAAAGTCTTCTGCGGATAAAGGACAGTCTGGTTAACTTAATCGAAAACCCTGTCAATATTGCACAAAATTCGGAAAACGATAATGAGTACAACCGTCCGATGGAAAAACATGCAATCGCCGGAAAACTGGCTCAGAATCATAGTCTTTGCTTTTAGGTGGGGAAACAAGATGAGATATATCTTTAGATCTTTTTATGTCACATATTTTGCATCGAACACCTCCATTAGGTATTGCTGAAAAGGGTATATTTAGGTTGGCTACTGTCTGTAAGAACTCTGTCCAGCCTAAAGGCCTCCGTTCATCGGATACTCAATGAGGGGCCGTGAGCGGTTTCCTGCTCTCCTACTCCGTGGGTGTGTGTGTGTGTGTGTGTGTCACTGCATTCTGACTGAATACATTGTGTATGAGTTTAAAACACAAGTCATAAAATGTTATTGTTTGTCCTGATCACTGAGACTGAATTAGTGAATGTAAAAAAGAGCTGTGATTTAAATTCGAGACTGCCCGTGCATGTGTGTGTGTGTGTGTGTGTGTGTGTGTGTGTGCATGCGTGTGTGTGTCATGCAACAGTATGTGTTTCCAACATGTGATATCTCTAGCTGCGTGCAGAAATAAATAAAGTGTCTCTATTAAAGTGAAGTGAGTTCATTTGTTCAACACTATGTCATTTTTGATTGAAAAAAAAAAATCCAATTTAAGATTAATCTAAATGAGCACAGTCGGTTTGTTTCCTAAACGGCACATCACTGGTAGTGAATCAGTTTAACCGGAAGTGAACGAGTTTCTCTTTCCTTTGATTATGGTTGCCTGGCATATATGTTGTCATCACAATCAAATCTTAAAAAGCTTGATGTGGAACAGGCAAAAGCACTCTGGATCTGTACTAGAGCATTTAAATCATCACCAGTGACTGCATTACAGGTTGAGACAGGAGAGATGTTGTTGTGTATCAGGAGGGTTAAGATCATGCTGGCATATTGGGTAAACCTACAAGGGCATAGCAGGGTGAACCCCACGAAAGCCATCTTACAAGAATGCTCAGAGTTTTATAGGACTAACTTTAACAGTTTCGGGTGGTTAGGAAATGCAAAGGCACAAAATGCAGGTCTCAGTCAGCTACAAGTAAGCCCCATTGTGGCGATACCAACTGTACCGCCCTGGAGATTCATAAAACCATCTGTAGATACAAGATTACAACAAATATTAAAAGAGAAATCTAAAATAGCACCACAGTGGATAATAGTTCAAAACTATATGGACTAGTATCAGGATAAATTACTCATATATACAGATGGGTCAAAACAGCCTGAGACTGGCCGCACTGGTGCAGCTTTTTCCTTCCTCGTTATGAAGTAGCAGTCAAATAAAGAGCAACCGATCACTTATCAGTGTACACTGTAGAACTATTAGGAGTCCTATTGGCACTGCAGTGGTTGGAAAAAAAAATCATCAGAACCAAGATGTTGCTATAGCTTCTGAGAGTCTATCTGCTCTTTCAAATATACAGTCTGGGAAAACATCACGCAGACAAGACATTGTCTATCAAATATTTTATCTGCTTCTCTTACTCCATGGTAGGAGACTGAATGTTTCCTTCTTCTGGGTTCCTGCACATGTAGGGGTAGAAGGGAATGAAACTGTGGATGTACTGGTAAAAACAAGGATAAAGCATGAAACAGTCGATTTACAAGTACCATTAAGTAGAGCAGAGATCAAAACCATTATAAAGGGACACACACATAAAATATGGCAGGAATACTGGGACACAGCTGACACCAGACGACACCTATATACTATACAAAAACAAGTAGGCATGAGTGTAAGGCAGGGCAGAAACCCAAAGGAAAAGATGATAATTACGTGTCTTAGAATAGGTCATGCTGGCTTAAATCTAGCATTAAACAGGATAGGAAAAACAGCCCACTGGACTCTGCACACACTGCAGTACACAAGAGACAGTAAAACACATTCTGTTAGACTGCAAAAGGTATGAGGAGGAAAGAACTGAGCTAGAGATGCAGATTGGAAAGCAAAATATGACACCAGAGAACTTGCTGGGGAAAACATCTGGGAAAATGCACCTTCCCCTAATAAACTATCTAAAAATACTGGGATAAGTGAGAGACTTTAGTACTCTAGTATCAATATCTAGTATATAGTTATTTATCTTTGGTTATTTATGTATTATTTATTTATTTATTTATTTATTATTTTTTCCCCCTGCCGAGCTGCTGCCCGCACTCCAGTCCAGTAGGTGGCGGTAATGCACCTGAACTTGGTTTGCCGACCACCATTAAAACAAGAAGAAGAAGCAGAAGAGTTTCACTTTCAGTATCCAGTCCATTTTATCTCCTGTTGGAAAAGCAAACAAACAAACAAACAAACAAACTCAGCACCAGGCAGAAACGGTGACATTAATGTCACACAACATGGAGTGTTGACTAAACGTGAGTTATTTCTTTAACAGAAACGACTTTATATTTTATTGTCCTCGTGTAAAAACAGGAGTAAGAGAACCAGGCCCGGACTGGACTTCGGGAGGAGGACCACTGCCCTGCTGTTTGTTTGTTTTATTTATTTATTTACTTATTAATTTATTCGTTATTATTTTATATTATTGCATGTCCGTTGTACCCAAGTGATCCTTAACGAATTCGGCATTTGATAATAAACCATGAATCTGTTAGTTTTGACTTGCAGCCTTACCATTCTCCTCGGTTCCGGTTCCGGTTCTGAACAGAGCCAGTGCACAGAGAGAGAATGGAGAGGAAGCGGCCCGGTGAAATGACAGCATTATTTACTGTATAGTTATAATACTAAGTCATTTAGCAGACAAATATCAAACGTGCAGTACATTTAGGGAGCCCTCCATGTTGTTATTTTAAATGTTGAAGTAACAAATACAACAATACAACCAAACAACACTTTTCCAAGCTCTGAGTCATAAAAGGTAATCTCATGTTCAAGATTATGATTTTTCTTAATAGATATTGTCATGATGTAGTTAGTATTGTACTAACAGATATTTAGGCGATTTAGAAAATTATGTCTGTGCATTAGTGATGTGTCATTCATGAAAGATTCGTTCATTTGGAACGACTCTTTAATATGACTCTTGTACGAGTTGTCTCAGAGAGTGATTCGTTCATTTTTGACCGCGCATGCACCGCAACATCCGCATAAGTTCTGTACCGGCAGCAGAAATGATTAGTTCACATCTCGAGTCTTGGGGTGTGAGTAGTTCGTTGTTTTTTTATGGGAGACCATACTGTGTGTAATAAATTGAATTTTCAAGGAAAAATAGGGTTGTCAGTGGTTTAAAAATTTGTTGTGGGTCTATTGGGTGGCCTGGATGAGTGTGAGACTGAAATTATGTCCCAGTCCGGCCGTGAAGAAAACTGCGTCACGTCCCGGACCTGAAATCATCTTCCCTGTAAAGCTGCTGTTTATCAGCTGTGTGTTATATATTTTATATAACACATATTTTATATATAAGTTTCTCTCTTTGATTAACATTCAGTGTTTGGGGAATTTAGATTTATGTGTGGAACAAACATAATGTGTTTTAAGATCTGGCTTCTACGGAAAAGGCCATGATTATTTATTTTTTTTTCTGAGCTGTTATCTCCAGATCACAACTTAGTTTTCTTGAGCTGTCCCTACAAAATGTTTTCTTTAACATTTATTTTACTTTTCAGTTCCACACAGCCATCACCAAAATAGTGGGACAGTACGGAGGGGACGTGGTGGTGAAAAAAATATGATATAGGAGGAACTTTTATATTTTCATGCTTTTGCGTTGCGTTCTCTCTTTGTACAAACAGTACTTCCGGTTTAATTTCTCTCTGGCAGCAGGGCAGTGGTTCAGACATACCACGTTCACAGTGGAGCGGTTCGTAGAGTTTTATTTTGATCTTGGACTCAAATATAAAGAAATAAAGTCAGTGGTTAGTTGAAGGTTTTCACAGTGCAGTTAAGCAGCAGCTCATCCTGAATTCTCGGTTATTAGCCGCACGTCCTTTTTAGTTGCGCGGCTTTTAGACACTTAGCGGTAACAGCACCGAAAGCGGAAAACGAGCTCCTACACAACCAAAACAACTTCACTTTAAATACACAACAATCATTTTAAATAAATAAAAAACAAAACCAACACACAAGAGGGTTCATTTTTATATTTATGCTTTTACATTTAAAAAAAAAAGAGCAAAATTGATTAAGTATAAAGAGATGCTATAAAGAGATGCTATAAAGCAATGAGCCAAATAAAAATTCATTTTTTACTAAAAACATGATTTAAGAAACATTATTATCCATCCATCCATCCATCTTCTATACTGCAAGGCGGGGTACACCCTGGACGGGGTGCCAATCCATCACAGGGCACAATCACACACACATTCACCTACCAGGTACTCAGGTACTCTAGCATGGAAATTACTGCCAAATGTGTCTCCATGTGTTCTGTCTACTGTAGAAAAGGGTTCTATGGTACCACAGTGGTCAGCACAGAGCGGAGCCCAATGTTAGCGCAGGAAGTAAGATCCCTCTTGGTCAAAGGGGCCATTGAACATGTACCCCGTTCTCTGTGGGAGGGAGGTTTTTACAGACGTTATTTTCTGGTCCACAAAAAAACATGGGAGAATATGGCCAATTTTAGATCTGTGTCATCTGAACTGTACTCTGCGGACATACAGGTTCAAGATGCTGACACCCACACTTATCGTTCCACAGATTCAGTTTGCGGACTGGTTTGTGACGATAGATCTAAAAGATGTATATTTCCACATATATTGCCCTCTCGCAGGAAGTTCCTGAGGTTTGCGTTTGGAGGCAATGCGTACCAATATCGGGTTCTTTCCTTCAGGCTAGCTTTATCCCCTTACACCTTCACAAAGTGCATGGATGTCATTCTGGCTCCATTGTGACTCCAGGGCATCCGTGTACTAAACTACCTGGACGACTGGTTAATTCTAGCATGATCCAGGGAACTGGCGATTCACCATCGAGATGTTGTTCTCGCCCACATGAAGAGCTTGGGGCTCAGGTTGAACCTCAAGAAAAGTATGCTTTCTCCAGTGCAGTGGACAACTTTTCTAGAGGTTATAAGGATTCTACTACATTGAGGGCGTTTCTATCCCCAACATGCGTGGGGTGAATCCTACCAACATTGAGCAAGATAAAGCTGGATCTCGGCATCCCCTCCAGTCGCTACGAGAGACTGTTAAGGCATATGGCAGCAGCAGCTAACATCATACTGTTGGGCCTATTGCACAGGATATTGCACAGGGGTTTCATCTGAGGACGAAATCTCTGTGAGTAAGCAGTGTCACGCGGTGATGCCTATGTGCTCTGAGAATTTGGAGGTGTTCCCGGTTTCCAACCTCGGGTCACACTCTAGGGGTGTCTGCTTTTTGCAAGACGGTAATGACAGATACCTCTCTCACAGGCTGGGGCACGATCGTAGATGGCAGAACAGCTCACGGTCTCTGGAGCGGCCCTCATCTGGAGTGGTATATAAATCACCTAGAAATGCGGGCCGTGTTTCTAGCATCATGTGTTAGTTGTGACAGCCAGCACTGTTCTCGCAACTAATTCTTCGCTGGGCAGAGGAAAAGTTTTTGTCAGTGAGTGCAATGTATATTCTGGGCAACTGGAATGTGGGAGCAGACATCCGGTTGAGGCAGGGGCTGAGGCTCAGGAATTGGAGGCTCCATCCACAAAATGGCAGAGTCCATATGGCGGAGGTTTGGCCAAGCAGAAGTGGTTGTGTTCGCCTCCGAGGGGACAACGCATTGCCCACTGTGGTTTGCCCTCACTCCTCCCACACCATTGGGGCGGGAGGTCATGGTGCACACATGGCCAAAGTCACATCTGTACATTTTTCCCATGATCGCTCTGCTCCCACAAGCTCTAGTGAGAGTTCGCCAAGTCTGTCTATGTCGGCTGCTAGTAGCACCTTATTAGCCAGCTCGAATATGGTTCTCAGAGATAACATCCCTGCTGGACGGCACTCCTTGGGAGATTCCCATCCGCAGGGATCTACTGTCTCAAGCCAGAGGGCTGATTTATCACCCTCGGCCGGAACTATGGAAACTGTGGGTCTGGCCCCTGCGGGGCACCAGCTCATAGATTCTGGTCTCGCAACTGAGGTTGTAGAGACCATGTTGAACACTAGAGCACCATCCACAAGGAAGTTGCATGTGCTGAAGTGGTGACTTTTTGTCTCGTGGTGTGAGGAACGTCAGCTAAACCCACTGAACTTCACAATAGCTACAGTCCTGGAGTTCTTACAAGGATGTTTCACAGCAGGGTTGGCTCCTTCTACATCAGGGTCTACATGGCCACCATTTTGGCCAACCACTCCCCTATCGATGGAGCCTCTGTGGAGCAGCATCCTCTAACTTCGAGGTTTATGGGTGGTGTCAGGCAGTTGAGGCCCATCTGCAGACCATGCATACCTCCACACACACACACACACACACACACACACACACACCCAAGATTTTGTTTTAGGAGCAACATTTTCTTTAGTTGAGAGATGTGAAAGATTTTTTCCCCCAACTTTACCTGTGTGTTTGTTTTGTGTTTTCTAGGAGGGTAAGTAATTCCAGCAGAAGCCATCAGCATCTTCAGGACTCAGCTGTGTGTCCATGAGCTGTCTGTGTATACACTAATATTCAAACATGGAGACCCCTGACCTGGACACAGATGATGTGACTCCACCCTCAAAAAAACAGTAAGCTACCATGTCCTAGTATTTTAGTCATTAAATGTTCATATCTGAAATATGTAGTGAGTTTATATAAAATAATAATTGAACAAAAATTTATACTAAGCAGGAAAACTTAGCAGTCATCACTTGAAAAAACTGCTAGATTCTGTTGATTGTAAGTAAAATGATGTACTTAAAAGCTACACTTTGGACATCTGCTGTGAATTCTGGACAGTTTGAAAATGTTGAGCAGTAGTGTACTACGAGCCGTTTCAGCGTTATTTTTTCCAAGTTCACGCAGGCCAAATGAAACAAGGCTGTGTACTATTAAGTAAGCATGCTTCGAGGCAGTTAGGTTCCCACTCGTAAACTTCTTGCTCTGTATGCTACTACGTCTGCTGCTGCTGCCTAGTGTGTAAGGAGAGGTAGAGGTCATAACGAATATTAAACAGAAATATCATAATATACGATCTGATACAAAAATCTCTCACCTGTATTCTGTATCCTGATTATTGAGACAATGAAATTCTGTCTCATGCCCACTCTATAATGTTGTACAGTAAACTACAGAGAAAGAGATCAGACTCACCGGAACCCAGCTGTGTCTCCATGAAGAATGATGCGTCTATGGAGTCTCCATGGTACTTTAAAAATGGAAACCCCTCATCTGTACACAGGTAACATCTCATAGTTCTCATAGTTAAAGTCACTACAGAGAGAAAGGCCGTGTTACACATTCTTTTATCCAGTCCAGGGTCATTAGAAGCATTCTGATATTTATCGCATTATGCTGAATGTATTTTGATGTGACAATAAAAGTAATGGTAACCGCTAACAAAATAATTAAAACAACCAGTAAAGACTGTGCATTCTACTGTTCATTATTAGAGCAAATTACCTCAAATTAACAAGTCAGTCAAAATGGTAAAGGAGGTATATAAAGGACTTTCTATAATGTTGTACAGTAAACTACAGAGAAAGAGATCAGACTCACCGGAACCCAGCTGTGTCTCCATGAAGAGTGATGCGTCTATGGGTTTTCCTCATAACTTTAGAATTAGAGACTCCTCATCTGCACACAGGTAACATCTCATAGTTCTCATAGTTAAAGTCACAGTTAATAGCTGTGCTACACATTCATTAGCAGCTATTTTGATTTATATTTTAGTTTCTTGGTCTTTAGTGATACTACAGAACTTTATGAAGGTCAAAATGTCTTACAGGTAATGCCTTAAATGCAAAAGCAAGAAATGCTAATATAAGCAAAACAAACTATAGGAAACAATATGTAATGACACTAAAACTACTGCTACTAATACTATTACTAATAATAATAATAATACGTGGGGTCACGTGGGCCGGGAATCAAACCGCCAACCCTCCGATTACTGGAAAACCCACTCTACCACCTGAGCCGCAGCCACTAAAAATAATAATTGCTTGGATGTGTCTCCATGAAGAGTGATGTGTCTGAGTATTTCTGTAAAATATAATAGAAAATGGAGACTCTTTATATGAACACAGGCACTGATTATTTACCATAAATCATATAACTGACATTACATTATATATTAATAATAATAATAATAATCAAAATCAGCATTTTCCTCAATTTAAACATTTTACCTCCCAAAATCATGTCAGTAGGTCTACTGATAACTAAATTGTCCCTACAGGTGATGGACTGAATCTCATCCACAGTGTAGTATAATTCTGGATAGAGTTACAGATTTTTATACCTGTGAACCTTTCTAGCAGGTTTTTAAAAAAAATAATTATCTGTATGTGCATTTAGGACACATTATCTGTTCATTCTGAATGATGTCCTCATGTTCTGTTACAACCATAATGACCATATACAGTCCCCTCCACAAGTATTGGAACAGCGAGGCCAATTCTTGCACTTTTGCTATACACTGAAGACATTTGGGTTGGAGATAAAAGATGAATGAGACAATAGACCAGAATTTCAGCTTTCATTTCCTGAATGATAAGGTGCCATGTTCTAAGTTATTTAACACATCTAGATGTAAATAATATAGAAAACCTCAATTTAAAACGGACTCATTTTTTCTCCAGGTCCTCAATGTTGGTGTTGTTGTATTTAGCACTGTGTTTTCTAAATATTAATGCCCTTACTACAATTATTTTACTAGAATTAGGGCTAAAGTTTAGACTACAGTATTAAAGTGATGAAAGTTATTGCCTTTAACAGCTACAGTTTTTATTCCCAGTGTTCTACAGAAGTCAAGAGACAGAAGAGAAAAGAACGTCATCACAGCTACAGGGTAAGATCAAACCCAACATCATGACTGTGACACTGACCCGCTGGTATTATAAACATCTCTGCTGTTATTTCCTGCAGAGTGATTAGATTATAGAAAACATACCGTAGAATACGGCAAATACACAGTGAGAACATCATAAAGAATGGTTATCTGTGGTAACCAGTCAGAAAAAAATGTGATCTTAAACTGTGATCTTTCACCCTGTCACAGACACGACCCAGAACCTGCTGCTGTAAATGAATTCCAGAAAATGTTCAAATTAAATCTGATGAAGAAATTTCAGTGTTTAAATGGAGTGATGATAAACCCGGAAAAACGAACACTCCTGAATGAGATCTACACAGAGCTCTACATCACAGAGGGAGACAGTGGAGACGTCAATAAAGAACATGAGGTGAGACAGATCGAGGCAGCATCCAGGAGAACGACAACAGAGGAAACACCAATCAAATGCAATGACATCTTTAAGCCGTTATCTGATCAAGACAAACCCATCAGAACTGTGCAGACAAAGCCCTTATCTAAAAAAGACAAACCCATCAGAACTGTGCTGACAAAGGGAGTCGCTGGCATTGGAAAAACAGTCTCTGTGCAGAAGTTCATTCTGGACTGGGCTGAAGGGAAAGCAAATCAGGACATCCACCTCATATTTCCACTTCCTTTCAGAGAGCTGAATTTGATGAAGGACCAGAAACTGAGTCTGATGGATCTCCTTCATGTCTGTTTTAAGGAGACAAAAGAAACAGAAATGTCCAGTTTGGAAAAGGTTCTGTTCATTTTTGATGGATTGGACGAGTATCGTTTTCCTCTGGATTTCCAGAACACAGAGAGAGTGTGTGATGTAACTGAATCAGCATCAGTGCATGTGCTGCTGATAAACCTGATCAAAGGGAATCTGCTTCCCTCTGCTCTCATCTGGATCACCTCCCGACCCGCAGCAGCTGATCAAATCCCCTCTGAGTGTGTCCATCGAGTCACAGAGGTACGAGGGTTCAATGACCCACAAAAGGAGGATTACTTCAGGAAGAGGATCAGTGATCAGAGCCTGGCCAATAACATCATCACACACCTGAAGTCATTAAGAAGCCTCTACATCATGTGCCACATCCCAGTTTTCTGCTGGATTTCAGCCACTGTTCTAGAGAGAATGTTGGATGAAGCAGAGAGTGGAGAGATCCCCAAGACTCTGACTCAAATGTACACACATTTCTTCATCATTCAGACAAACATCATAAGAGACAAGTACTCAAAGAAGCAGGAGAGTGATGAAGAAATGCTTCTCAAACTGGGACGACTGGCTTTTCAGCAGCTGATGAAAGGCAACCTGATCTTCTATGAGGAAGACCTGAGAGGGTGTGGCATCGATGTGAGAGAAGCAGCAGTGTACTCAGGTGTGTGTACGCAGATCTTCAGAGAAGAGTTTGGACTTCACCAGAGTAAAGTGTACTGCTTTGTTCATCTGAGCATTCAGGAGCATCTCGCAGCTCTGTATGGGCACCTGACATTCATGATGGAAAAGAAAAATGTTCTTAATCAGTTCTCTGACCAGTTGACTGAAGAAATTACAATCTCAGCTGTCCACAAGAGTGCTGTAGATCAGGCCTTAAAGAATCAGACTGGACATCTGGATCTTTTCCTCCGGTTTCTTCTGGGTCTCTCACTGGAGTCCAATCAGAACCTCTTACATACCTTAGTAACACATACAGGAGGTAGCTCCCAGACAGAACAGAGGAACACAGTACAGTACATTAAGATGAAGATTAATGAAGATCTTCCTACAGAAAAATCCATCAATCTGTTCCACTGTCTGAATGAACTGGGGGACAATTCTCTAGTGGAGGAAATCCAACACTACCTGAAATCTGGAAAACAAAGTGAACTCTCTTCTTCACAGTGGTCTGCTCTGGTGTTTGTCTTACTGACATCAGCAGAGGAACTGGAGGAATTTGACCAGAGTAAATATATCTCTACAGATAAAATAAGAGAGGAGATTCTTGTGAAGGTGATGCCTGTGATTGCAGCATCCAGAAAAGCAATGTAAGTAAATCTTAATAGAACTCTTCTACTGTTACAGTGTTAAGAGAACAAATCAAATGTCTTAGCTGTTCAGATGAATCTAACTCTACAATGAATCTACAATGTGTGTGATGATGTACGCAGCTAAAAACTCCCACCAAGCCGAATCTGAACAGCTCTGACTGTGTGGGACTTTTGTCTAACGGATGTTTGTGCTTTTGAAACTGAGAAGTTGCAGTGAAGGTTTGAGGACTTGTTTGATAATTTGCATTACTGTTAATTCATTATGTATTTTTTCCTTCAGTATCAGGTGTGATACAATTCAAGAACGTGGTTGGTCAGCTCTGGCCTCAGTGCTCAGCTCAGAAACCTCCAATCTGAGAGAACTGCATCTGACTGTGGATACACTGCATCTGACTGGGAAGACACTGGATCTGACTGGGAATGATCTTGGAGACTCAGGAGTGAAGCGTCTCTCTGCTCTACTGGAGAATCCTCATTGTAAAGTAAAAAATGTGAAGTAAGATCATCTCTCTGAGAGACACAGTACCTCACTAAAAGCTGCAGTTAATAGTTGTGTGCAGTTCTGTTTTTTCAGTTAAATCAGTACAACATACAGAACAAATATATTAGTCATTAAACACATCACTTGTGCAATAATAGTAATAATTAAATGCACTTAGATATATGTATAAAAATACATTTAAACAGAGATTAAAAAAAAACCTGACTCATTACTTTTAGCATAAACCATCATTAGTTTTACACCATAATTGTCAGTGGTAATAATATCTTGTGATTGGACAAAAGAAGGGAGACAGTCCAACATAACAGACATATCATCTTTACAGTACGTTTTAAATCAAAATGAAAATGTGTTGATGAAGAGTGTGTCATTGTGTCTCTGCAGGTTGTGGGAGTGTGGTGTCTCAGATGAAGGCTGTGCTGCTCTGGCTTCAGCCCTGAGATCAAACCCCTCACACCTGAGAGAACTGGATCTGTCTGAGAATAATGTAGGAGACTCAGGAGTGAAGTGTCTCTCTGCTGGACTGGAGAATCCTCACTGTAAACTGGAGATACTGAAGTAAGATCATCTCTCTGAGAGTCACATGACCTGCTCCTCAGTAAGACACATTCTCTAATAGTGAGACTGAAGCAGAGGTTTTAGGTTCATCATCAATGTCCTGAGGAGGAACATTGTTTCTTTTCACTGCACACTGATGATCTGTCACAGAGTCTTTGGGTCAGATGTACGTATGTGAGAAGCTGCAGCACAAAACGTGACTTGATGCGACTGCAATGTGTCTAAAATTACTGTGAAATTTACTACAACGTTGTAACTAATCACACAAACTGCAGCTCAGACACAAACTAAATACACTGTGTGTGATGCAGGGTTTAAAAGCAGCAGGGAAATGGTGCAAATGATCTCAAAATAAAGAATTTTTAAATTAAAATGAGAAGTTAATGTTATAGAACAGAATGGTAAAAAAAAAATTATGAAACATTTGATTTTTAATTAAAAATGAGACACTATGAACAGGGTTGCCAGATCTGCTTTACAGAAGCAGCCTAATGGACTTCACTATAAATTTATCAGTCTCACACTTACTTACTTTTTTCCCTCTGGGGAACACAGGCCACTGACGACCTTCCACCATCTTTCACAGTTGTTCGCTAACCTCTCCAGTTGTTTTCACTCCTTTAGACCTATCAACGCCCAAAGTATTATTTTAATGACTTTGGGGGTCATTTTTCGATCTTTTAGTAAAGTTGTGTGTAAATGTTTGCGTGAGTCAAACCCAACTCAAATTTTCCACCAGACTTACAAAAGTCTCTGAAAGTCTGATTTTCTTCGCACTCGCTTTAATGATTAGTTTTTTTTGTCTTAATTTATGGTTTGTATTGGCTCACTTTTTTAATATTTTTTAAAAACTGTCAATAATATAAAACATCTGATATTCACAAATTTTCTCAGTGGTGCTCTTAGTCCCTGATCTAGTGAACTAGCATGAGGATGTGTTTTTGATAGAAACTCCAAAGCACTTCTATAAGTCGCTCTGGATAAAGGGGTCTGCTAAATGCTGTAAACATGTTTAAAATATTTTTATATTTTTAAAATTATAATTTATACTCAACAGAATATTCCAGATATAATATTAAAGTAATCCTTGCAGATTATAAATTAAGGCAAAATTATAATGGTTAAGTCTATGGGTTACTGATCAGAAGGTTGGGCGCATGAGCAAGGCCCTTAACCCTATCTGCTCCAGGGGCGCTGTATCATGGCTGATCCTGAGCTCTGACCCCATCTTCCTAAGAAGCTGGGAAATGTGAAGAAAAGAATTTCACTGTGCTGTAATGTATATGTGACAAATAAAGGTTTTTTCTTAAGTATAAATGTGCACACACTCAGGAGCACGAGTAGAATACGAATTAAGAGGATTTTCATGAATACCAAATTTCTTGTGTAAACGCTCGTACAAACGATTTACACACAAACCCGTTTATATCCAGTTTTATAAATGAGGCACATTGTTAATTAGAATAAACAGATGATATTAAATCCTCATGTCATTCTGAATAATAAAATCCCACACATCATCTTTAATGTAATGAAAATGTGTTGATGAAGAGTGTGTCATTGGGTCTCTGCAGGTTGAGTTATTGTGGTGTCTCAGATGAAGGCTGTGCTGCTCTGACTTCAGCTCTGAGATCAAACCCCTCACACCTGAGAGAACTGTATCTGTCTTCGAATAATCTAGGAGACTCAGGAATGAAGTGTCTCTCTGCTGTACTGGAGAATCCTCACTGTAAACTGGAGATACTGAAGTAAGATCATCTCTCTGAGAGTCACATGACCTGCTCCTCAGTAAGACACATTCTCTAATAGTGAGACTGAAGCAGAGGTTTTAGGTTCATCATCAATGTCCTGAGGAGGAAGATTGTTTCTTTTCACTGCACACTGATGATCTGTCACAGAGTCTTTGGGTCAATAAAGGGGTCTGCTAAACGCAGTAAACATGTTGAAAATAATCAATTTAAACTCACATGAATATTCCAGATATAATATTACAGTAATCCATGCAAATTATAAGTTAAGGCAAAATTATAATGGTTAAGTCTATGGGTTACTGATCAGAAGGTTGGGCCCTTGAGCAAGGCCCTTAACCCTATCTGCTCCAGGGGAACTGTATCATGGCTGATCCTGCACTCTGACCCAAACTTCCTAACAAGCTGGGAAATGTGAAGAAAAGAATTTCACTGTGCTGTAATGTATATGTGACAAATAAAGGTTTCTTCTTAAGTATAAATGTACACACACTCAGAAGCACGAGTACAATACGAATTAAGAGGATTTTCATTAATACCAAATTTCTTGTGTAAACGCTCGTACAAACGATTTACACACAAACCCGTTCATATCCAGTTTTATAAATGAGACACATTGTTAATTAGAATAAACAGATGATATTAAATCCTCGTGTCATTCTGAATAATAAAATCCCACACATCATCTTTAATGTAATGAAAATGTGTTGATGAAGAGTGTGTCATTGTGTCTCTGCAGGTTGGAGGAGTGTGATATCTCAGATGAAGGCTGTGCTGCTCTAACTTCAACTCTGAGATCAAACCCCTCACACCTGAGAGAACTGTATCTGTCTCTGAATAATCTAGGAGACTCAGGAGTGAAGTGTCTCTCTGCTGGACTGGAGAATCCTCACTGTAAACTGGAGATACTGAGGTAAGATCATCTCTCTGAGAGTAGTGAAAACACACACAATATGCACTATAATGCGTCAAAACTAGGGCTACTGTCACGAATCGTGACGGAGCAGACATAGGACGGATGCAAGTGCAGTATGAACGGTTGTTTATTGGAAAGAGAGACAGGCAGACAAATCCAAAACGTGATCCAAAACGTAATCCAGAAACATGCAAGAGGTCAGGCGATTGGCAAACAGGCATACACGGGGCAAGGCAGGAATCTAGGTCGATAAACAAAACAGAAACGAACTATGACGAGGGACTGGAAGCGGATAATCCAGCGCGAACTGACTTTAAACATAAACTGTGACTACGATACGAGCTAAACTAACGCTAACATATTATTAATCTTCCGCGCTGTGTGCTGGGAAGCGCGCGGTATATATGCGGACATAATCAGCGTCTAAACTGCTAGCAGCTGAGAGCAATACAGACCCACGTGAAATCCCAGCCAATGACAGAACAGGGAGGAGACATGACAGAAACATAAACAAAACACACGTGTCCAGATGTCATTACGGTCAACAACGGAAAAGCAGGTGCTCGCGCATTCGCGCTTAGAGCACACTGCTTAAAGGGGGAATCGTGACAGAACCCCCCCCCCCCCCAAAGGCACTCCTCCCGGAGTGCCATGAGTCATCCCATTTAATTGGGATTGAGACCTGGCCCCCTGGACTGAATGTCCCAGGCAGAGCCAGGAAACTGCACGGTGTTCTTGGCGGCGCAGGGAAGCGGAGCGACGTCCTCGGCGTAGCAGGGAAGCAGAGCGACATCCACAGCCGGGCAGGCAGGCTGAGCAAAGTCCTCGGTGGAGCATGAAGGCAGAGCGACAACCACAGCAGGGTAGGTGGGCTGAGCGAAGTCCTCGGCGGAGCCTGAAGGCAGAGCGACGTCCTCGGCGGAGCATGAAGGCAGAGCGACGTCCTCGGCGGAGCATGAAGGCAGAGCGACGTCCACAGCCGGGCAGGCGGGCTGAGCGACGACCACAGCCGAACAGGCGGGCTGAGCGACGTCCTCAGCTGAACAGGTGGGGTGAGCGACGTCCTCAGCTGAACAGGCGGGCTGAGCGACGTCCTCAGCTGAACAGGGAGGCTGAGGCTCTGAGGTCACCAGGTGAACCTTGGACACGGGCGGAGCTTGGCCGGCCGTGTCAGCAGACTCTGGCACAGGCGGAGCTTGGCTGGCCGTGTCAGCAGACTGTGGTGCGGGCGGAGCTTGGCTGGCCGTGTCAGCAGACTGGGGCGCGGGCGGAGCTTGGCTGGCCCTGTCAGCAGACTCGGGCACGGGCGGAGCTTGGCTGGCCGTGTCAGCAGTCTTGGGCGTGGGCTGAACTTGGGCGACCGGGTCGGTAGACTTGGGCGTGAGCAGCATTTGGTCATTAGGCGGAGATATTAGCAGAGCTTGGTCAACTGGATCAGCAGGCTTGGATGTGAGCTCAGGGACGTGAGACTTGGCTTGGCCCTCAGGGACGTGAGACTTGGCTTGGCCCTCAGGGACGTGAGACTTGGCTTGGCCCTCAGGGACGTGAGACTTGGCTTGGCCCTCAGGGACGTGAGACTTGGCTTGGACGTCAGAGCCTGGAGGCTTGGACGTCAGGGCCTGGAGGCTTGGACGTCAGGGCCTGGAGGCTTGGCTTGGGCGTCAGGGCCTGGAGGCTTGGCTTGGGCGTCAGGGCCTGGAGGCTTGGCTTGGGCGTCAGGGCCTGGAGGCTTGACTTGGGCTTCAGAGCCTGGAGGCTTGACTTGGGCTTCAGAGCCTGGAGGCGAGGCTTGACTTGGACCTCAGAGACTGTAGGCTTGACTTGGATCTCAGAGACTGGAGGCTTGACTTGGATCTCAGGGACTGGAGGCTTGACTTGGACCTCAGGGACTGGAGGCTTGACTTGGACCTCAGGGACTGGAGGCTTGACTTGGATCTCAGGGACTGGAGGCTTGACTTGGACCTCAGGGACTGGAGGCTTGACTTGGACCTCAGGGACTGGAGGCTTGACTTGGACTTGGACCTCAGGGACTTGAAACTGGACTTGGACTTCAGAAACTTGAGACTTGACTTGGACATCAGAGCCTGGTGTTGGTGCCTCCCCGATGACCTCCTGCTGGAGCTCGGCAGGTGAGCCCACCTCGTGGGGCTCAGGTTTGAGCTCTGAGGTCGCCAGGTTAACCTCCGGCTGGGGCTCTGGTGCTAGGACCTCCGACGGGCGCTCCGAGGTCACCCTGTCGATCCCGGGCTGGGTCTCTGCACGGGCTCTCCGGTGGAGTTTCTTATGCTCCCGCCAGCTGCTCTTGAAGCATTCCTGAGAGCAGAAGAAAGCTTCCTGGAGGCCCAGCTTCTTGCAGGTGGGACAAGCTGAGTCTCTCTCCCGCAGCCCTCGGTCATACATCTCGGAGATTTCGCCCCCGTGTTGGCCGGAAACTCAAGTGGATCGCTGGTTACTGCCCTGTCCATCTCCTCATAATAGAGGTTGAATGGTGGGTCCACCTGGGGCTGTCCATTGACTCTCCACCCCAGTAAATCAAGACCACGAAGTTGTCCAGGCTGTGAAAACTCCTCCATAAACAGCTCTGCAAACTGAGTGACATCATGGAGGGCTGGCGACCCAGCACTCACCAGCTGTTCCGCCCAGTCACGGGCCGGACCGCAAAACCTGGACACCAGGAACCCGATCCACTCTCTCTTAGTAGGCTTGGGAAACGCCAAGCTGCAGAAATACACCTGGCAGCTGAAGAGGAACTCCAGCCGGTAGCTCCCCAATCCCGCTGTCTCTAGCGGCAATTCAACGGCGTACCTTTGGGGAAATTGCACGGATGAAAAATGCGGCCAGTAATCCGAGCGTTCCTCGATGAGGTATTGTCCTACTATTTCCCTGGTTTCTGTGGCGTGACTTCTCTCTCGTCCTCGTGCTGCATCCATGTTTAGGGCGGAAGATTCTGTCACGAATCGTGACGGAGCAGACATAGGACGGATGCAAGTGCAGTATGAACGGTTGTTTATTGGAAAGAGAGACAGGCAGACAAATCCAATACGTGATCCAAAACGTAATCCAGAAACATGCAAGAGGTCAGGCGATTGGCAAACAGGCATACACGGGGCAAGGCAGGAATCTAGGTCGATAAACAAAACAAGAAACGAACTATGACGAGGGACTGGAAGCGGATAATCCAGCGTGAACTGACTTTAAACATAAACTGTGACTACGATACGAACTAAACTAACGCTAACATATTATTAATCTTCCGCGCTGTGTGCTGGGAAGCGCGCGGTATATATGCGGACATAATCAGCGTCTAAACTGCTAGCAGCTGAGAGCAACACAGACCCACGTGAAATCCCAGCCAATGACAGAACAGGGAGGAGACATGACAGAAACATAAACAAAACACACGTGTCCAGATGTCATTACAGTCAACAACGGAAAAGCAGGTGCTCGCGCATTCGCGCTTAGAGCACACTGCTTAAAGGGGGAATCGTGACAGCTACAACTAACGATTATTTTCATAATCGATTTGGTTGACTGATTATTTGTTTATTTATTTATTCATTCATTTATTTATTTATTCATTTATTTATTTATTGATTAATCGGATGGGCGGGGAAAACTTTCAGTACCATTATTTGGGGTTTATTTAAAATATAATCCACAAACTGAGTGTTACAAATATAAATTCAGACTAAAACTTTACACAGCTGTGTGTCCAAAACAGAAAAGAACCCAGTACACGCACACACACACACACACACACACACACACACACACACACACACACACACACACATCAGAATATATATTAATTTAGGACTGTAGTTTAATTCGCTGCTTTTTGTGCATCCATAAATAGTAATGCATGAATATTCTAAAATAATTTTTTTATATATTTATATATGTATAAAATTGTATAATATTTATGCATTACTTTTTATGGATGCACAAAAATCACCAAATTTAACTACAGTCCTAAATCAATAATATAAATTCACTTTCACTGCACCTTGTGGTTTCTGTTACTCGCTGTCTTTAGGCATATTATTTTACTTGTGTTTATTTTTGATCATAGTGTTTTAATTAGATATTACAGATCTTACTCGTGCATATAAAGCATATAATTACAATAAATATAAATTAAACTAAAGCTTCTAAGCAGCTTGCACCAGTTTCCCTGCCCCTTACACACAGTGGAACATTTTGGACATGAACATAACTTTGTGCTCGTGCAGCACTGTTTGATCTGCGCGGTGTTTAATATAAAATGCCCCCTGCATTAGAGGACGTTCTTCCTCAGTCATGTGATGATTTCTCCTCCTTCTGATGGAGACTGAGGTCATGTTGGGAATAAAAGGTAACGTTCACAAATAGTAAACTGAAGAAAGTCATTGTCCGTGACTCGGGTGTCTGCTAATGCTAGCATGCGTATGACGTCATGCGCTGTCGACTGGGAAGCGGATTATACTTCCGGTTAGTAAAATCCACTAGTGTTCTATTTGAGACGATATTACCTTTCTAAAATCCACACACTAGACGGTAGAGTACTCTGTGCATAGTGTAAGCGTATTGTACTTCATTTGGGACACAACTTTAGTATTTACTCTCCGAGGCGTGTTTTCGGAACAGAAGTAACATAGTGAGTAAATCTCCCCCATGCCACGCGCAGACCAACTAATCCATACTGAGATTCGTCCACAACGATTTTCATAATCGATTATTATCGATATTATCTATTAGTTGTTGCAGCTGTAGTCAAAACATTAAGTGTTTCATCATAAATAATGAGTGATTTTTAATATGATTTTACTTTGATAATAATAAAACAGGGTCTAGTGTTCTTCCAAGTCAATGGAATGTGTGTGTAAAATAACAAACACATTCTGCATAAATAAAACAGTCAGACTTGTCAGTACTGAATAAACCATTTAAACATTCACAGTATCTCTCTCTGTCTTTCTCTCTCTCTCACCCCCCCCCCCCCCCCCCCCCTCATTTCAAGATACGCAAAGTATGTCATGGTGTTCATAAACTGAGAGAGTGAAGAGTGTGTCATTGTGTCTCTGCAGGTTGTGTAGGTGTGGTGTCTCGGATGAAGGCTGTACTGCTCTGGCTTCAGCTCTGAGATCAAACCCCTCACACCTGAGAGAACTGCATCTGTCTTTGAATAATCTAGGAGACTCAGGAGTGAAGTGTCTCTCTGCTGTACTGGAGAATCCTCACTGTAAACTGGAGATACTGGGGTAAGATCATCTCTCTGAGAGTCACATGACCTGCTCCTCAGTAAGACACATTCTCTAATAGTGAGACTGAAGCAGAGGTTTTAGGTTCATCATCAATGTCCTGAGGAGGAAGATTGTTTCTTTTCACTGCACACTGATGATCTGTCACAGAGTCTTTGGGTCAGATGTACATATGCGAGAAGCTGCAGCACAAAACGTGACTTGATGCGACTGCATTGTGTCTAAAATTACTGTGAAATTTAATACAACACTGTAACTAATCACACAAACTGCAGCTCAGACACAAACTAAATACACTGTGTGTGATGCAGGGTGAAATTATTCCAGTAGAAATTTTGTACTGTTAGTGAGGATTCTTTCGGTACGTCTGCGTCTAGCTGTTATGTACAGGGTTGCCAGATCTGTGTTACAGAAGCAGCATTAAACTTATGTAGTTTTCCTCAGTAGTGAAAACACACACAATATGCATTAAAATACGTCAAAATTAGGGCTGCAACTAACGATTATTTTCATAATCCATTAGTTGACTGATTATTTTTTCACTTGATTGGATGGGCGGGGCAAACTTTCAGTACTCTTTTTTTGGGTTTATTTAAAATATAATCCACAAACTAAGTGTTACAAATATAAACTTCAGACTAAAACTTTACAGAACTGTTTGTCCAAAACAGAAAAGAACCCAATTCACACACACACACACACACACACACACACCAGAATATATATTAAGTTAGGATTGTAGCTTAATCCGGTGCTTTTTGTGCATTCATAAAAAGTAATGCATAAATATTATAAAAAAGATATTATATATATATATATATATATATATATATATATATATATATATATATATATATATGCATTACATTTTATGGATTCACAAAAAGCACAGAATTAAACTACAGTCCTAAATTAATAATAAAAACTCACTTTCACTGCACCTTGTGGTTTCTGTTACTCACTGCTTTTAGGAATATTATTTTACTTGTGTTTACTTGTGATCATAGTGTTTTAATTAGACATTACAGATCTTACTTGCGCTACACTGTGTATCAGCGCATCTACACTGCGCGTGATCAGCAACGCAGCCTCGTCACTAATAGATAACTTCCTTTACAATAAACGACAGAATTTACACTGCAAGTGCGCAAATACAGCATATAATGACAATAAACTTTTTTCCAGAATATTTTTTATTGAGAAAGAAAACAAACCTGTCACATAGCAACAATACCATTCTCATTTTTTTATACTTACATATACACACATACATACATAGTGTAGAAAAGGAAAACAAAATTAAAGAGTACAATCAAATAAACAACCCCCCACCCCACCCCGGCTCATCATGGCTAACCAATATCTATACCTGGTTATGTATATATTGTAAAACCCAACAACAGGCACATAAATTCAAATGGGAAGTGTCTGTAACTCCATAAAATATGAAATAAAGGGTTGCCATTTATAAAAAAAAAAAAAAAAAAAAAACTTGTCAGTACAACCCCTCATCGTATACTTTATTTTCTCGAGTTTAAAAAAAAAACATCATGTCCTTTAGCCACTGGGAGATGGACGGATATTTAGCAGACTTCCAATGCAACAATAGGGAACGTCTTGCTATTAGGGATGTGAACGCGATAATATCTTTTTGTACAGAGGGTAATGGAACTGAGGCATCAGGAATCCCAAATATAGGCAATATCCCAATATGGGCAAGGTTTTAAATCTACTCTGAGAATAGTGGACACGATAGTAAAGAAACCAGTGCAAAAACCATAGAGATCAGGGCAAAAGAAAAACATATGGCCAAGATGACAGGGAGAGCCATGGCATTTATCACACTTGTCCTCTACTTCTGGATATATTACAGAATGTCTCGACTTGGACAAATGGACCCTATGTAAAACTTTGAGCTGGATAAGTCCAAGACGAGCACAAGAAGTGGTAGACTGTGTCCTACCTATAGCACGTTCCCAACACTCTTCACTTATTTGTACTCCTAACTCCATTTCCCTTAATTTTGGTATTCGACTCACTACCTAACACCAGCGTAAAATCATAAATCTTAGAATTCATTCCTCTCTGATGTGGATTGTTTGAAAACAAGCTTTCCCAAGCCTGTTCAGGAAGCGCAGAGGGGAAATTAGGAAAACATCTGGAAACAAAATTTCGAATTTGAAAATAACGAAACAGGTGCCTCACAGGGAGGTCATAAGTAGATGACAGATTGGCAAAGCTATCAAAGACACCATCGGCATACAGATTTTTAACTTGTTTAATGCCCTTGTCATACCACACTGAAAATGTAGAGTCCAAACAAGATGGAGGAAATAAGTGGTTGTTGCTTAAAGGACCCAAAGAGGATGCACCTACAAACTTAAAGCGCCGTCTAAATTGGTACCAAATCTTAAGTGTGTTAAGGACAACTTCTTTATCAGTGTATAGAGAGAGCTTTGTAGGTAGAGAGGAATAAAGTAAAGCAGGTATAGAGGATTCCCTACAAGATGATAGTTCCAATTTACACCAAGAAGATCCAGGAGATTTAACCCAGTAGCAAAGTTTATGGATGTGCACAGCCCAGTAATAGAATTGAAAATTGGGTAATGCAAGTCCTCCACTAAGTCTGCATCCCTACAATAAAGTTTTACAAACCCTTGGTGGCTTCCCAACCCAAATAAAAGAACAAATTATTTTATCCAATGAATCAAAGAATGATTTTGGCAGAAAAAGAAGAACTTGCTGAAATAAGAAAAGAAACTTCGGAAATATATTCATTTTGATGACATTGATCCTGCCAATTAGAGAAAGGGGGAGGTTAACCCATCTTTTAATGTTGGATTTAACCTTTGAGATAAGGGGAGTGAAATTAGCTGATACAAGATTAGATAAAGAACGTGTCACATTGATACCTAGGTATTTAAACCCTGCCTAACTAAATCGAAAAGGTAGATCTGCCTGTTGGAGAGAAAATGCTGCAGTATTGACGGGAAAACAGTCGCTTTTGTCCAAATTTAATTTATAACCTGAGACAAAACTGAAGGTTTCCAGAACACCTAAGACAGCAGGCATAGAGGCAATAGGATCGGTTACATACAATAACAAATCATCAGCATATAGCGACAATTTGTATTGTACACCGTATCAAACTACTCCTTTAAACAAGTGGGAAGATCTTAATAAGATAAACAGAGGCTCGATAGTGACAGCAAAACGCAGAGGGGATAAAGGACAGCCTTGGCGACACCCTCGTCCGAGAGCAAAATAATCAGAATAAATATCGTTCGTTTGAAGCCTGGCTTTAGGGGATCAGTAAAGGAGGCGAATCCAAGACATAAATGTATCCCCGAATCCGAACTTCCTCAAAACTGCAAACAAATACTCCCACTCAACCCTGTCAAATGCTTTTTCAGCATCTAAAGTAATTACAATCTCAGGAAGCTCAGCTGAATACTTTGAATGAATTATATTAAAGAGTGTACGGGTATTGAAAAACAATTGACGTCCCTTTATAAAACTGTTCTGCTCTTCATATATATGATATAAGGGAGCACGTTCTCTAAACGAGATGCAATTACTTTTGCCAACACCTTTACATCTGCATTAAGCAGAGACAGCGGTCTATAAGAACCACAGGAGGTTGGATTTTTACTCTCCTTAAAACCCCTTTCGCCCCGACACTTGCGTTCATTCCGCCAGCGGAATGGAAAACGACTTATCTGTCATTTTCAATTAGTATAAACAAATGAATTATTTTATCGCCACAGTTCTGGTATAAGATTAGTCAGGACACTGGTGGCTTTCTTTGTGTGCAGTTTCATGACTGTGTGCTTAACTCCTGGTGAGCAGGGGGATGGGAAAGGGGCGGAGTTTGAGCTCCCTGCTGGACAAACAATTCACACCTCTCCATGAAAACATTGAGACAGAGATAAATCGGAGAGCACAACTAAAGCTTTTTTGATAGTAAAACACCGTATACAACTGCCACAATAAAATTATAACATTTAAACCAAAGATTGGACTTGTATCAACGTTTACTACCTTACATTACCTACATAGACGAAACTCCAGTTCGCTTGCGGTTTTGCAAATCATGCACGTTTCCATCGGTATAAAGTCCATCAGTTTTATTGAAGAAAACAAATGCAACGTTCCATATTTAGTCACAAATGTCCTCTTCAAAATGCATTAAGTGTTTTGATATCCCGCCCCTCTGGAATTTAGTAATTAGCCATAAACTGAACTGAAACACCATCTTAAAAAAAACGCTAACCTGCTTTGGCTATGCTGAACAACCCGCCTCCTAAATTTTAATCGGGCAGTCTAACTTGACTGGACCACTGGACTGGACCACTTGGACCAATTGTAGATACTTCTTGCTTTCAAACAAGCCCAAACTCGACATGATTGACCACTCAGAGGCTGAGAAAATCAAAAGCGTAATCAGCACAACCAAACCTTTTACGCGTGCATCCATTGGTCTTGAGTTGTGTGTCAGCGGGTACAGGCCAATCAGCAAAGCGCTATAGGGCCGTGCAGAGAAACTATCCGGAAATGGGAGCTCCGCTCTAACGCTCTTCCTGCAAAACTCATTTGAGCCATTCAGAGAGCAAGTTTTCATTCACTTGGGGCTCTGGCACTATTTTTAATAAACATTATATTTTATAAGTATGTTTCAGACTTTTTTGTGTGTGTGAAATTACACATTGTGTAACATAGTTCATGCTACTGCCATTTGTTTTCATGTTGTGCCATTTGGAGATGTTTGGTGCCTTTTGGAGACGTTTGGTGCCATTTGGAGAGGTTTGGTGCCTTTTGGAGAGGTTATTTTGTGCCTTAAAAAAAAAAGTTTGCTATTTCTAGAAGTCTGCAATTTTTAAAGGCTTTGTGCCATTTTTATAAGCTTTGTGCCATTTAGAGAGGTTTTATGTCATTTGGAGACGTTTGGTGCCATTTGGAGACGTTTGGTGCCATTTTGGAGAGGTTTTAACCTTTGTTTGGATAACCTTACACACAATTTTAGTGGTTAGAGTTAACTTCCTCATATTTTGGGTGTTCATGGACAAGTACTTGGGGCATCTTTGAGACCATTTGCTGTGAAGATATAACATTTGGATTAAAAGTAAATATATTTTTTTTATAATTAAAAAAAAAAAATCTGAATATATTGCCCCAGGTAGGCTAGGTCAAAGAAGAAATACTTGAAATACCTGCTAATTCTTAAAGTCTTAAGTGTCTACTTTCATATGAGCCATTAACCACTACTGTGGTGTGTGATATCACAAAACAAATCAATGCTGAACACAGGTACCCCCAAAACAGACAAAAATGCCATTTTTTGGCTACCAGTAAAAGAGGTTAAGAAGGAGAGCTATCGTGGCTTGTGTCAGAGTTGGAGGCAAAGACCCACATTCCAAGCATTCATTGAACATAGATAAAAGCAATGGAGCTAATTTTCCAATAAACATTTTAAAAATTCAATTGGAAACCCGTCTGGGCCAGGAGCTTTGTTAGATTGCATAGTTTTAACTGCATATAAAATTTGCTGTCGTAGGTGATGCAGCTCACCCAGATGTCAAGAATTTGACATAGTCCCCCACTTCTTCCGCTGAAACGAAGTCTTTCTGAACACCGTTATATGTAATGCGAAGCCGAGCTAGGTGAAGTATTCCATAGCGAGTGCCCTCAATGGCACGAAGTTGACGCCTAACCTTGTGAAAACACAGCCCGAGCTCGGGCTATCTTGGCTTTGTGGTCCGGGAAAACTGAAATGGTCAAATCCCTCACTTTAATCCTCTGGAGCTCTCTCGTACGGCGTAAAATGTCAACACAGTCACTGTGATAGTGGAATCTGCACACAATAGCTCATGGTCGTTCACCAGGCTTGGGCTTAGGCTGAAGGGTCGGTGGGACCGGTCCAAAACCGGCTCCTTCTCCAGACCACACGGTTCCTTTAACAAGGCCGCTACAGCAGCAGTTGTACAGGTGTCAGGGCCCTCTGGAACTCCCACTATCCTAATGTTATTGCGCCATGACCTAGACTCCAGATCCTCACATTTATTCTCTAATTTGGTTACGGTCACAGTGAGAGACTCGATAATAGTCTTCATCTGAGCTATGTCATCGGTGCAATCGGAGAGAGCGTGCTCCATTTCCCAAACAGAACCTTTCAGTGTTGATAAGGTAGCATCGGTAGCAACTTTATCACTAACCAGCTGTGTTTTCACGGCTTGCAGGTCAAGCTTGATAGTCGACAGTGCACCCCCGAGAGTCTCCTGGAGCTCCTTTTTAAAAATATTGGCAATGTCCTTCCTCAGTGAAGCCAGCAACTCGAGCCTGAGGGCGGCGAAGTCAGAATCACTGTGTGGCGAGGCGGATTCAGGGGAAGAAGGCAACTCGCTCACGGCGCACAGTAGGCCTCAATTGTGTCTGAATAGTACTACAGGCTTTCGTATTTTTTCCAGACGTTTTAATGTACCACAAAGTTAAAAGTGCAGACAAAAAATGGAGTAGAATAAGTCAAAATCTATTGTCTGACCGAAAAGCGCAAGTTCTTTACAATTTTAATCGAAATCAGCAGGAGCCTCCAACTTCATGTCCTACTCCATTGGCAGCTCAGCAGCGCCCCATGACAATAAACTTAAATTAAACTAAAGCTTCTAAGCAGCTTGCACCAGTTTCCCCTGCCCCTTACACACAGTGGAACATTTTGGACATAAACAAAACTTTGTGCTCGTGCAACACTGTTTGATCTCCGCTGTGTTTAATATAAAATGCTCCCTGCCTTAGAGGACGTTCTTCCTCAGTCACGTGATGATTTCTCCTCCGTCTGATGGAGACTGAGGTCATGTTGGGAATAAAAGGTAACATCCACAAATAGTAAACTGAAGAAAGTCATTGTCGGTGACTCGGGTGTCTGCTAATGCTAGCGTATGTATGACGTCATGTGCCGTCGACTGGGAAGCGGATTATACTTCCAGTTAGTAAAAAACCACTAGTGTTCTATTTGAGAAGATATTACCTTTCTAAAATCCACACATTAGATGGTAGAGTACATAATGCATAGTGTAAGTGTATTGTACTTCATTTGGGACACAACTTTAGTATTTACTCTCCAAGGCGTGTTTTCGGAACAGAAGTAACGTAGTGAGTAAATCTCCCCCGTGCCGGCGCAGACCAACTAATCCATACTGAGATTCGTCCACAACGATTTTCATAATCGATTATTATCGATATTATCTATTAGTTTTTGCAGCTGTAGTCAAAATTTAAGTATTTCATTATAAATAATGAGTGATTTTTAATATGATTTTACTTTGATAATAATAAAACAGGGTCTAGTGTTCTTCCAAGTCAATGGAATGTGTGTAAAATAACAGACACATTCTGCATAAATAAAACAGTCAGACTTGTTCTTGTCAGTACTGAATAAACCATTTAAACATTCACACTATCTCTCTGTCTTTCTCTCTCTCTCTCTCTCTCTCTTTCACACACACACACACACACACACACACCACTCATTTCAAGATACACAAAGTATGTCTTGGTGTTCATAAACTGAGAGAGTGAAGAGTGTGTCATTGTGTCTCTGCAGGTTGCGTTATTGTGGTGTCTCGGATGAAGGCTGTGCTGCTCTGGCTTCAGCTCTGAGATCAAACCCCTCACACCTGAGAGAACTGGATCTGTATGAGAATAAATTAGGAGACTCAGGAGTGAAGTGTCTCTCTGCTCTGAAGAATGATGAACATTACCAACTACAGACACTTGAGTGAGTAACGATATTTTTTAGATAAAAACTGAAACAAATGAAAAGACTGATTAACATTATTTTGTACATTAGTATTAGTTTGTACATTTCATTTTAGTTGCAGTAAATATCAGATTATCGGATACTGGGTTAAAATTTCACTATATTCGATTTAATCAGACTTTTTCTAACAATTAGCTTTGATGCTGTTTGGTATTGATTTAAAATTGATGTGAAAGCAGAAGACAGGGAGTCAGACAGAGTCTACAAAATGTCAGCACTGAGTGCATGAGAGTGATTGTAAATGAACACCTCGTCTCCTTGTGACACCCTGCTATCTTTGACTTCATACTGCTGCTTTTGTCTGAATCAGATGATCTCGGCTTCTCCCTGTTTCTGATCAGCAGCAGATTTTCTTCTCCACTCTCATAAAAGCGAATTAAAATCATCATCTTTTAGCCACACTGCTACAAATATTTAATTTAAGGAGTCACTTTACTCTGACACTCCTTCCAGCACTCCACCTCCACACCGTGTCTTCTGTCATTCCTGTAAAGTTCCCCTCCGCTTGTTCTTAACGTCTGCACTTAAATACACATGTAGAAGAAGAGATAAAACACACAGCAGTGATCACTGTTTTAAAAATAAAGCTCTACAGCCTGTGATTGTATAAGAGCAGTGATGTGATGGTAAATATCTGCTCATGTTCCTGTTAGATCTTGTGGAAGTTCTCATCTGTTCTAGCTAAATGTTCTAACAAATATATTCTATAAGAATGAAGAAATGTTGAATGATTATGAAGAGGAGATGATAATGTTTTCTTTGCAGCAGAGATGATTACATGCTGTAAATCATGAAGTACCACAGTTTTTGGTTATTAATTCAGATATCTGTCTTTTACATTTTACTAGACTACACACATCTCTGCACTGAGTAGAACGACCTGTGATCCCTGGACAAAATTTCCTCAATCCCAATGAAAACCTGAGGGATTATTTGGAACAGCAGGTGAAAAACCACACGAACTCCAGCTGGACCCAGTCAGTGGAAGACGGAGCTGAAATGGACAGGAACAGTTTCATGGCATTGGTGGGATTCTCACCTGACAGGATTAGCATCTGAGGAGTTTATGTGAAGAAGCCCCTGGGAGACTCACTACAAGTCACATTTATCACTCTGTCCTTTAGTTGGTATTTAATATAGTGTAGATTTTTTGGTTCCAGGATCAGATCTAATCTGTTCTTTATTTTCTCTGATATCTGATCCCCATTTCTTTGCTAGTATCAGCTGATCATACCCGGTATGGGATCAGTGCCATCACTATTACTTAAGTATACACTACTTGCAATATTTTGCGTAATTGTGTCAGTCAAATACAGTACATTTTGAAGAAGTGAATATGTTGTATCTTTGTATTAGACTACAACTTGAGAAGAATACAGTAGACACTCGGAGGTAAAGTTAACTCGTGTGTTAACCAGAGCAAGAGAGAAACATATCAATGCGCATGGCTAATTACCAATCAGAAATCAATGCTAAAGGGAGTGATTCCACTTAAAGAAATAGATCCTCTCTAAACACTACAGTCTTTAGTTCTGCTGGAACAACCCCAGATGGAAAATGATGGAAAGTGGGGAACGGACACAGAGCTTATGTTGAACTTCAGGTTATAAACCACAATAATGCCTCCGCCTCTGCCAGATAACCTCGGGAGAGCTAATACTCCAAATCCCGCTGGAGTGATCATTTTCTTTATGCCATGTTTCGGTTATAATCAACAAGTCCAGCTTTTTATCAGTAAGAAAATCCGATAAAAGCAGGGCCTTGTTATTCACGGACCGTGCACTGAATAAAATTTTTACATAGACACATACAAAGAAATGCTTTAAAGCAAAGATTTGCATTATTATATACAGAGCAGTAAATAGTAATTGAAAGGAAATTCTCTTATATCATGTACTCTTATATTATGAACTGTATTAAGACACCTTGGATACGGGGAATACTGGGTTATAGTTTCTGTTTGTGTGTCTCTCTGCTATCAAATACCTATGATGAATGTATACATTTAATTAGCTCTTTGAATAAGCTGCCATCCTTTAATATAGCTGAAACATGTAGACTTATTTTGTAGTATGACCCTGTGCGCTGTGTATTTTGTCTATCTGTCTGGCCCCTGCACCAGTAGAAACCCTCCACACACTGCTGTTATCAAAGTGGTATGTGTATAAATACTTCTGTTTTGAATGAATAAACCAGAATTCTCTGTGAACATTCGCATGTGTCAGTGTGTGTGTTCATTCGGACTCTCCAGGCCTGAACTCTGCGGTAAACCACACTTTCTAGCTCATAGCAGCACAGAACTAAAAGTTAATAGAGTAATGGTAGAACAGGCTGAAATGGCTGACGGAGGTCTGGAAGACATAATCTGAGATTTGAGGATTCCCGAGATACATGGAAATCCAACAGTAATAAATTAAACAAAGTCAGTATTTGGTGTGACGACCCTTTGTCTAAGGAAAAAAGTATTCTCAGGTACACTTGTTCAGTTTTATAATGAAATTTGCTGATAAGTTTCACTGAGCATCTTGGAGAATCCGCTGCAGTTCCTCTGACTGTCGTACTCATGCCTGTTTTTGTTGCTAATGTAGCTAGAAGTCATAAAATCTCTAACAAAATACAATTTGTACATATATGCATATATACACTGTACAGCGCTGTGCAAAGGTCATCAATAATTATTTAGCGGTAAAAATGATTATAAATGTACAGTACATTAATTCCATTTTCAGTCAAACAGCCACACATGCAGGTCAATATTAAAAATAAAATATTTATGATTTTATACTTAACTGTTCAGTAGTCTGTGATTTATGATCAGTAACAATAATGATGGAAAATTATATTCAACAGAAAGTCACACAGGTCTTCAACAGAAAGAACAGGATGAATTTATTCCAACAGGAAGATCTTGTTTTAATGCCGCATACTGACACACGATATCTATTTATCTTGCTCAAAGTAAGATAGGATCGGTCCTACACGTGTTGGGGATAGATACGCCCTTGTCGTAGTAGAATCCCATAAAACCCCTAGGAAAGTTGTCCACTGCACTGGAGAAAGCATACTTTTCTTGAGGTTCAACCTGAGCCCCAAGCTCCTCATGTGGGCGAGAACAACATCTCGATGTTGAACCACCTGTTCCCTGGATCATGTTAGAATACATTAGTCATCCAGGTAGTTTAGTACACGGATGCCCTGGTGTTGCAAGGGAGCCAGAGCAGCATCCATGCACTTTGTGAAGGTGCTAGGGGATAAAGCTAGCCCGAAGGGAAGAATCTGATATTGCTATGTGTGGTCTCCAAACGTAAACCTCAGGAACTTCCTGTCACTGGGCAATATTCCTATGTGGAAATCTTTCAGATCTATCATCACAAACCAGTCCTCGAACTGAATCTGTGGCGCAATAAGTTTGAGCATCAGCATCTTGAACCTGTATGTCCGAAGAGTACTGTTCAGATGACGCAGATCTAAAATTGGCCGCATACTCCCACTTTTTTTGCAGACCAGAAAATAACGGCTGTAAAAACCTCCCTCCCTTAGGGAATGGGGTACATATTCTATGGCCCCTTTGTCCAAGAGGGATCTTACTTCCTGCGCTAACGTCGGGCTCTGGTCTGTGCTGACTACTGTGGTGAGCACACCTCTGAACCGGGGGGGTCGAGCTATAAACTGGACCCAGTAACCCTTTTCTACGGTAGACAGAACCCATGGAGACACATTTGGCAGTAGTTTTCACGCTGCCCGATGGTCTTTTAGTGACGTTAACTATTCCACATTTTATTGGAGGGAAAGCATCAGATTTTCGTTGCCCTGTGACAGCTCGCTGATGAGAGAACACTGAAAACTTGGCTTGGGCAGGCCCTAAAGTAGCACTGGGGGCTACCTGCCCTAACAACCTCATGTCCCTGATACGTCCCTCCACGGTCCCTCAGGACCGCTCTTCTTTGCCTGCTTGGCCTTTATGACCATTCTCAGATCAGGCCTAGTAGCAGACCGCAACTGTGGCCACCCGGTTCCCCTGGCTGTCTGCGAGGGTTGGCGGGCTGCCATACTTGCCTTCTGGTTCTCCCTCGCACTAGTGCTGGCCCAGGATCCACTCATGGATGCCCGGGTGAGCTTGAGACAACAGGGAAGGAACTGGCTTTTTTGAATGCCACCATATGTCGAGCTCACTCAGCAGTTCTGCTTGGTATGCCTGCACCACAAGCAAAGCTACTACTGCATAGGCTTGCCCACATGGTGGTTTGGATGGCAAAGCCGGCCCCCCTAATTACCTGCCATCGATGGAGACAGGTAGCACGCAGGTGCCTCCTCCACCTTCAGCATAGCTAAATAGCCATTCCGTTCATTCCCCACAATGGCAGAATAATCCAATATCGTGGGGTTATAAATATGGTTTATGTATGGTTTTCCCCCAGAGGCCTGATATTTTGTCATGCACTTCTGAAAGAAAGGGAGTTTTCTGCAGTGTGAGGGATTTACTTTCACTGGGGAGAAAAAGGCTCATCCAGCCTTAGTAATCAATTCAAGCAGCTCTTTATATGCTGCTCTCAGTTTTTAGCACATCCTTCTGGGTCCTTGGAGTCAGAGAGGAATTATTACTATTGTTTTTGCGAAGTATTGTTTAAATATTTTGCCGCCTGAACGCTATTGAGACCTTTTTCTGTGTATTGATCCTAATTTTGTTCTTATTCTCTGTTATTCTCATATATGCCTAGTTTTTCCCGTTTACTGATCGCCTGACATGTTCTTGTTTTTTGCATTGAATTTTGGATCTGTCTGCCTGCCCTTTAAATAAAGCCTTTTATTGCATTTGCATCCTTCTCTCCCTGCTTCTCGTGACACAGAACATATTACTTTTATATATTCTTATTTCCTTTGAGATTATATTATATTAAATTAAACTGATGAAAGTGGAAAGTTGCGATTAATAATCTAATAATATTAATCAAAATTGGAAAGGAAAAAAAATCGGACACCAGCGATTATAGCAGTTATTTCATATTATACAGGTATTCACAAACAATAATACTTACATTTATATAATTCAAATCTCTTAAAAGACAGAGGAAAGAAGAAGTAATGGTACTATTTTAAAAAATGAAGAAATATAAAATAAGTTACTTATATTCCATCTCTGAGTGAGCTTGATTAATAAAATAAATTATGATATATTGAATATTTTAAATACAAATCACATTACTAATATTTTATTTTGTATCACATAATCTCACAGTTGATCCATAATGAGGAAGCCAGAATCCAGCGTACAGAGGCTGAGTGAATGTGGTGCGGACTCTGTGGAGGAGCTTCATCTTGTTAGAGACACTGTAGAAGGACAGAGTTCCTGCACTGTGATCCACATACACTCCTATTCTGGAGGATGATGGAACTCTGAGCTCAGTCTCAATGTAGTTGTGCCAGAAATAGAGAGAAGAAGAAGAACACTGCAGACTCCAGGACTGATTGTTGCGTCCAAACAAACACTCTTCATCCTCTCCTTTCCTGCTGATGTCTTTATATGAGGCTGATATGAACACCCATTTTTCACTGCTCCACTCCACCTCCCAGTAACAGCGTCCACACACACTCTCCTTACACAACACCTGTTCCCAGGAATCAAATCTCTCTGGATGATCAAAGTACCACTTCTTTGTCTCACAGCCTGTCACCACTCTGTTCTTCTCAGACAGAATGAGGTTATAATGTACTGTGTTGGGATCCAGAGTCAGATGACAGAAATCTAAACACATGACAAATGAGAACATGTTAGATATTAATCACAGGATTTATGTGGAAGATGAGACAAATATGGCTGTAATTATGTTGCAAAATGAGAATTTGTAGAACCTGACCTATCAAAATTTTATTTATTTAATTTATTACAAAAAAGCAAACAAACACACAAACAAACATCAAACTTAATCTGGACACCAAAATGCAGAAAAATGAGTTCTGGTTCCATCACACTAAAAGACCGTCCGACTGTAAGTTCAAATATCAACAACTTTTTGGTAATTGTTCAAATTTGCTAAAAGAAGTTTTTGTGTGTATGCTAAACTAAGTTCTTTTGATTGGTCATGAATTACATCTCAATGGCAATGCCCCTAGTTCTGATTTCTCAGTGAAGCATTTACAAGTGCACAAATCAATGTTAAAGAAGCTGTAGCACCAAATATGAATTCATGTACATATATACAGTGGTGTGAACCCTTTAGAATTTTCTATATCATTCTAGATAACGATCAGGTGTGAGTGAGTGAGCAATCTGTTTTATTTAAAGAACTGGGATCTATCAGAGTCTGATCTTCACAACATATGTTTGTGGAAGTGTATCATGGAATAAATAAAGGAGATTTCTGAAGACCTCAGAAAAAGAGTTGTTGAAGCTCATCAGGCTGGAAAAGGTTACAAAACCATCTCTAAAGAGATTGGATTCCACCAATCCACAGTCAGACAGATTGTGTACAAATGGAGGAAATTGAAGACTATTGTTACCCTCCCCATGAGTGCAGATCAACAAAGATCACTCCAAGAGCAAGACATGTAATACTCCATGAGGTCACAATGGAGCCCAGGGTAACTTCTTAGCAACTAAAGGCATCGCTCATGTTGGTTAATTTTAATGTTCATGAGTTTACCATCAGGAGAAGAACAATGGTGTGCATGGCAGGGTTCCAAGGAGAACGCACATTGCTGCCCATATGCTGTTTGCTAAAGATCACATGGACAAGCCAGAAGGCTACTGAAAAAATGTTTTGTGGACAGATGAGACCAAAATAGAATATTTGGTTTTAATGAGAAGCATTATGTTTGGAGAAAGGAAAACACTGCATAAGAACCTTATCCCATCTGTGAAACATGGTGGTGGTAGTATCATGGTTTGGGCCTGTTTTGCTGCATCTGGGCCAGGACGACTCGCCATCATTGATGGAACAATTCTGAATTATACTAGCAAATTCTAAAGGAAAATATCAGGACATCTGCAGCAAGACAACGACCCTAAACACACAACTCGTTCTACCAAAGAATGTTTAAAGAAGATTAAAGAAGAATATAATCCAATAGAAATGTTGTGGAAGGACCAGAAGGAAGCAGTTCATCCCAGAGTTGAAGCTGTTCTGTACTGACGAATGGGCTAAAATTCCTTCGAGCCGACATGCAGGACTGATAAGTAGTTACCACAAACATTTAGTTGCAGTTATTACTGCACAAGGGGCTCACACCAGAGTTTGCAAAGGTTCATATACTTTTGGCACTCACAGATATCTAATGTTGGATCATTATCCTCAATAAATAAATGACCAAGTGTAATATTTTTGTCTCATTGGTTTAATTGGGTTCTCTTTGTTTACTTTTAGGTTTGAGATTTAGGAAAATCTCAGATTTTCACAGACAGTCTGTGAAAAGTATAGAAGTATAGTTGTGAGAATATTTTGTGACTGAAATTTTGAACATAATGAGTCTTTACTGATCACATATACATGTGCACAGTGAAATTATTTTCTTCGCATACCCCAGCATGACAGGAAGTTGGGGTCAGAGCGTAGGGTCAGCCATGATACAGCACCCCTGGAGTAGAGAGGGTTAAGGGCCTTGCTCAAGGGCCCAGCAGCGGCAGCTTGGCAGTGCTGGGGCTTGAACCCCCAACCTTCTGATCAGTAACCCAGATCCTTAACTGCCAAGCCACCAATGCAAGTAAAGGTCTTTCATTCAAAATACAAGTCCACATTTTATGCTAAAAGTTCTCAGTTCAGGTACTACAAGTTTTGCAACATAATTACTTCCATATGCTTGTGTGTGTGTGTGTTTGTTGTAGACGTACATTTCAGAAACTCGACTCTGCTCTTTGGCTCTGAGAGTAACATCTGAACGTCCTCAACTGTGGAGACAGAAAATAAATGCTCTGACGGTAAAAACGATAAAATCAAACATTTGTGTAAATCATCACTTGTGTGTAGCTCAGAAATGTGTGCAGATCAGAAACGTGTGTAGATCAGAAACGCGTGTAGATCAGAAATGTATTAGATCAAAAACATGTTTAAATCAGAAACGTGTGTAGATCAGAAATGTGTATAGGTGCCACACTACAGTCTTGAAGCACCAGAGTGCAGAGTTTCTCAGCTTGAACACAAACTCATTCACATCAGCACTTCATCATCAAGACTGGAATCAGGCGAGTGTTAAAAACTCTAAACTGTGCAGAGCTTTGGTGCTCAGGAGTGAAGACTGACACCATGACATCACTCTGTCACAGAGCGAGTAAAGACTTCCCTCACTCCAGCAGGAACAGCTCCTCTTACCATGTTCAGGGATTTTGATGAGTTCCTCCTGGCAGAATTCCTCTAGTCCCTTTTTCAGAGCAGAGAGAGATTTCCTCACTTCATCAAATGAGAAATGTTTGACAGTGATGCTGCGTGAATCCTCACGGAGATCAGACTGAAAATTTGGTCTGTTAAATTGGGGAGAGCGACGGCCGGAGACTAAAACCTGCATACAGCAATTAATCATAAAATTAGGAGAACAAATTACAGCTACAGTTACTTTAAAATTGTGTTGTTTTTTTTCACATAGAATCACAGATTCCATTTCAAAAAGGTTTTCATGATCATTAACATAGAAAGAACCCTTTTGTATATCTGATGGTGTGTATCATCATCAGTATTAAATACAAAAAGCACTATTATAATCATAATGTATTTGATGATCCATTTGGAGTGTAGAGAACCAATTTCTTGCATTTTTGTAATATCACAGCAAACCAGCGACTACATTTCCCATCCTGCACGGCGGCCTACAAACATGGCCGCCATGGACTGCAATTCCCAGAACATTCACATTCACTCTAATCGCGCACACCTGCATCCTATTCACAGCACTCACAATCACGCTATATAAGAGACCTTTTGAAAACTATAACTTTGTGAAGTATTATTCTCAGTTACTTAGTGTCTGTCGTATTTCCAAGCTTTATCTCGTGGTTGCATTTCTGATTATAAACTTTGTTTACCCTGTTGACCTTGAGGCTCTGCTCTGCCTCGTTTAGCCTGTTTGCCTGATCGTTAGACCCTAGCCTGCCTTGGACTTGTTTTCTGCCTGATCCTTTGTGCTTCGTATTGTTTTATTAAACTGCCATACCTGCACTTGCTTCTGTCCTGTGCCTACTTATTTGACAATTTTACCACGTCTCAAAAACGAAGAATACTAAAATGTATATTTAATAAGTGGTTAATATGGTTTAGTGTGCCCCAAATTGCACAGTGAGAACCCCTGCTTGCTTACAGGATAAGTAAATGGACAGGTGGGGTTTATATATAGATGAAATAAAGGTTAAGGGACGTGTTTGGGTGTGATTTGTGCACATTGAAAACACAGCGGCAGGCGAGACTCTCCGTGATCTCCATGCTTTGAGGCTTGTGCTTGACCACCATGCCACTAGGTGGATTGGGTATGGGTGGGGCAGGTACAAGATGGAGTCAGAAAAAAGGCAGGAAAAATCAAAGAAAGGAGAGGCCAGAATAGCATACACAAACAAAGGAAACTTTTTACTAAATGAACACACTGTAAGGACAAATTAAATATCAAAAGAGGAATTATGTCCCACAACTTAAAATTCTTCAGAGGGTAGCTTTCATTTATATAATATGAGGGATATTTCTTAAGCTCTTTTATTCTGGGCAGCAGAGTTATCCTGAACGGCTTCCCTCACTGTGCCATCTGCTGGCTGTCGGCAGTATAGTGTGGCCTCTTACATTATGTATATTTAACCTTATATATACCTTTATTTCCTGGAGGAAGTGGAGGTGATCATCTGTGTGTGAAAGCTGCTCCAGCTCAGTGACTTTCCTCTGAAGATCAGTGATCTCCTGCTCCAGTTGCTCCAGGAGTCGTTCAGCTCGACTCAGTTCAGCCTTCTCCTGAGCTCTGATCAGCTCCATCACCTCCGAGCGCCTTTTCTCCATGGAGCTGATCATCTCAGTAAAAATCCTCTCACTGTCCTCCACTGCTATCTGTGCACTGCGCTGTTAGGAAACACACACACACAAGCTCATCTATCATGCCATCTCTTACTGGGCCTCTAAATGACTCATTGTCCATGTTGTGTGAGTTTCTAGGAGCAGCTCTGTCTCTGCTCACTGTGCACCTTTATAGTGTTCACAGTCTGTTTCAGTTCCTCCATCTTCTTCTGCTTCTCCTGGATTCTCTGCTGGGATTTAATCTGCTCCTCTTTTAACTCACTCTGAGGACAAATAAAATACATTTAACTGTGTGCATTATGAGATTATGAGCTCAGTGGGTGAATATTAACTGCAGATAAAGGATTATTCACTTGGTTTTTATGGAGCAGAACAGTGTAAATGACTGGATGATGAGTTCAAAGTACATTGAAGTTCAGTTGCAATTAAAACATGGACATATTGGCATAGTGTATGTGTACTTAGTGCAGAACAACAACATTCAATAGATTCCATATCATGATTTCGGTATTCCATTATAATGATTAGAAATAACTTGTGTATTTTTTTATTCTGCTGTCTGACACAGCTTAATTCTTATTTTATAGTCATAACAATGCCGGCCGTCACCATTTCCCTGAATACTCAATCTACCAACTATCTACAAATGACAAATTATACTTTAATTTTTCTCACCTGTTTTTCAGATGTATATGCTTTAATTGATACAGTATTGTGTCCTCTGTGTTTATCCGTCATACACAGATAACAGATGAAGCTTTGGTCAGTACGACAGTAGATCTCGATCACTTTATCATGCTCAGAGCAGATCTTCTCTTGTAGATTTCCAGAAGCTTCAACCAACTTGTGTTTTTTCAAAGCAGGAACTTCATAGTGAGGTTTGAGATGAGCTTCACAAAAGGAGGCCAGACACATCAGACAGGACTTGACGGCTTTGCGTTTTCTCCCGGTGCAGAAATCACACTCCACATCTCCAGGTCCAGCGTAACAGTGAGCAGGAGAAGCAGCTTGGACTTGAGTCTTCTTCAGTTTCTCCACCACTTCAGCCAGCATGTTGTTTCTGCGTAGAACAGGCCTTGGAGTGAAAGTGTCTCTGCAGTGAGGACAGCGGTACACTCCGCTCTTCTCTTCCTGATCCCAGCAGTCATTAATACACACATTACAGAAACTGTGACCACAGGGGATAGTCACCGGATCCTTCAGTAGATCCAGACAAACTGGACAGCTGAACTGATCCACTGAAAGCTGATCTGCTGAAATTCTGGCCTCGGCCATTTTCCTAAACTCACACACTGACAGAGAGAGAGAGTGACACTGAGTATAATTTTCTCTGAAATGAGGAATCACTTCCTGGTTGTGTGTGTGTGTGTGTGTGTGTGTGTGTGTGTGTGTGTGTGTGTGTGTGTGTGTGTGTGTGTGTGTGTGTGTGATGGAGAGAGAGAGAGAGAGAGAGAGAGAGAGAGAGAGAGAGAGAGAGATAGGAGGAGCACAAAGACAGAGTTAATGAACATTGGACACAATTTCTTCAGGGGCAAAATACAATATCCAAACTGCACCATATAACATTCTAGCTTGTGCATGCATATGTAAGCTTGTACACTTGTCTGTGCACAACTTACATACATTTTCCAAAGCATCTATTAACAATCTAAGGAAATTACCCCTATACTAAAAGTACAACTTTAAGAACATAGTTTTTTTTTATTATTATTTGATCCATCTTCATACATTTCAGATATGAGTTTTTGTAATAAATTGGCAAAAAAGAAATCACAAAATTTGTGAAATATGATTACAGGTACAGCACTGTGCAGAAGTCTTCAGCACATGAAGATACTTTCAAATGTAATAAAATGAAAATAGTATATACACCCAATCAGTATTTCTTTTGAGCACCGTTAGCCTTTAAAACTGCATCATTCTCTAATGTTCATTAGTGTGAAATTTTATTAGGAAATGGCTGGTTTCAAGAATCTTGGGGAACTTTACAACTTATAATAATAATAATAATAATAATAATAATAATAATAATAATAATAGGGGACATAGGGGTTAGCACATCCAGGGTTGGGGGTTGATTCGATGCTGCGGGAGTTTCCTCCAGTTACTCCGGTTTCCTCCCCCAGTCCAAAGACATGCATGGTAGGCTGATTGGCATGTCCAAAGTGTCCGAAGTGTATGAATGGGTGTTTGAATGTGTATGTGATTTTGCCCTGCGATGGATTGGTATCCCGTCCAGGGTGTACCCCACCTTGTGCCCCCCGCTCCATGGGATAGGCTCCAGGTTTCCCCGCAACCCAGTAAGGATAAACAGTATAGAAGATGGATGGATGGATGATAATAATATTAATATTTTGGGATGGACCTTCACTTTCTGTTCAGACCACAGTCTGCTCCAGTATCTACACTGTATGTACAGTAAGTGGCTGTTGTGTTGTGGAATTTCTCTCATCATGGAGGGAGACAGCAGCAAATCACTTATGTTACTTTTACGTCAAATACACTTTTAATCTACAATCCCATCAGAAACTACCCGAATGGCAAGGTAAATTCATTTTTTGTACTATACACCAATGACAGAACAAAAAGTTTTATGTTTTACAGTATCTCACAAAAGTGAGTACACCCCTCACATTTTTGTAAATATGTGATTATATCTTTTCATGTGACAACACTGAAGAAATGACACTTTGCTACAATGTAAAGTAGTGAGTGTACAGCTTGTGTAACAGTGTGAATTTGCTGTCCCCTCAAAATAACTCAACACACAGCCATTAATGTCTAAACCGCTGGCAACAAAAGTGAGTACACCCCTAAGTGAAAATGTCCCAGACAGAGTGCCAGACAGACTCTAATGCACAGATGAGAGTCCCACTCCAGACCTCTTTTACGCAGTAGAGATAACAAGCCTCAAAATTCCACCACAGGAAAGAAAGTATGTGATGCCAGCTTGCATAGTACGGACGATAGGCAATAAATGGAAGTAGTGATCGGATCTCAATCTGGGGTTCCCCGTTGTTACTGACCGTGTTCCAAGGTACACCCTTGGTAATTATTGTGTGTACAAACTCCCTTACACCCCTGTGCCTATATGCAACTATATGCTTTCGCTCACATTACACCGCTGCTGTCTCTTAGAGCTGTGGAAAATAATCATTTTTGCTATGCTGATGTGAATGATTTTGCACTGATGCATAAAAACAAAAGAATCTATTTTTTAAAAATGTAATTAAATAGGACTATCGTGCATATTAATATACTGTGAAGCATTCAAGTAAGAAATAATGCAGAAATTTAATAATCAAATGTATTATTTCTTGAATCTTTCTGTTAAATAGATGTCAAATGAAAATTAAAAAAAATAATAATTTGACTCTTTTTTTATATTTTATTTGTTCTACTGGTTATTTACGTTCTTTTTTTTTTGTTCTTTTGGTGCAAATAATGCAGCAAGAATCACTTTATAATCGAATAAATTGTTAGTATTTTGTCTTCTGGGAGACATGTAACATGTATCATATTTATCTTATATAGCATCTGAAATGCAGTTCTAAATGAAAAAAAAAGATCTTTAAACAAAATAATAACAATTTACACTGATCATCCTGTTCAAAAGTTTACATCCCCCTGGCTCTTAATGTATCGTGTTGCCTTCTTGAGCATCAGTGAGCATTTGCACCTTTTGTAAAACAATCACAAAAAAAAACAAACAAAAAAAAACCAATCGTGGATCATCCAGGTAATTACACACAGTATTAATAATCAAGGGTGTGTAAACTTTTGAACAGGGTAATTTTTTTTATAAATTCAGCTATAATCTTGTCTTGTGGACTATATGTAATCATTTGTTATGTGAAATAGCTTCTTCAGGACAGGACTAAATAAAAAAATAACATAGGATTTTTATGATCTGTCTAATTTTGTTAACAGTATTAAGATTTAGCAGATTCTGCAGAGGGTATGCAAACTTTTGGGCACAACTGTATATATATAAATTTCAAGTAAGCATAACATTTTCAATCAGAATTTTCTTTTTTCTTTTTCTTTTCCAGCAATTTCAGCATTGGACTCGTTTCCATCCGTTTTGGCCTCTCCTTCACTTGCTGTTTGGAAGTCATCGCTTGCATCTGATTCAGCAACTGTCATTCTGCATTTCTGTTTCGTTGCTTACATTTTGAACCCTTACCAATAATAAAAGATTTCCATTTGTGCATTCAAGTTTGTTTTCCCTTGATTTAATGTGCTTGTGTGGGTATTTGCTACGTGACAATTATTTATTTCACAGTATTTCATATATGGGAGTGTGCAAAGATTCTGCTATTTATAAACATTGTGTCATATTCATTACAGTTTTTAATCAGTTAATATAAAACTGCACAATGGTGAATTCTTTCACTATTGCATGAATATGTGCTCTGTGATTTAGATTATGAAGCACACATTAAATTGACAGTATTTAAATGTCATAGTAATGGTGGGGGAAAATGATTTAATGAAAAAAAAATGACAAGGTGTCAGATCTTTTTATTCATTTTAAATACAATAGAATTGTTATAGTACAAATATAAACAGGTTTAGTTGGATCTTTGTAATGTAATCAGTAATGGATCAGTATAAAGGCCATGTTTTACAGAATATTGAGTAGTTTCTAAACCAATGTTAAGAAAAATATTTGGTCCATAGTAGCTATTAATTACCTTTATTAGTAAAACCATAGCAACCACAAATGGACTTTTTATTTTTACCATGGTTTATTTACACTAAAACCATAGTAAAGTCAATCTGCAAAAAAAAAAAAAAAAAAAAAAAAAAATGGTTTCTGCATAAAATCCATTATCAAAGTTAATCTAAGGGATGTTTTTAAGGAATGACCACAATCCTTAAGGTTAAATCCATGGCTTTGTCTGCCAGCGAACGTTATAAACCGGACCAAATGCGGACCTAAGTGGATGTTCGCCATGTCCGGGGGACGTCCCCTGTTTGCTGGGATGGCGTCTCGCGTGGAGTTACTGAATGCTGAGGAAGAATTGTGTTTGTTGTTGATGATGTTTGTTAACAATACACTTCACTAAAACCCACAGTATGAAAAAAATAAGCGCAAAGAATCATATACGAATCACATAAAACCCAGTAAACCTTGAGATCATTAAAACAAAATACAGCTATAAATATGAGAACACATAAAACTGAACAACCTCAATTTTTTTTATTCATTTCCTTAAGATTTTTATTAAACATGGACATTTACTTTCATTAAATAGACGTATTATTTATTGTAGGCTCATTTTGTAAATGTTAGCAATTACTGTAGACATAAACAAAAAGTGGGAGCTTCCTACAAATGTCATTTCTCACATTTACAAAATTTTCATTATGGATTATTATCGATTAGTTGTTGCAGCTCTACAATAAAAAGTGAAAATACTTTGCCAGTCAGAAATTGACAATTGTGAAGTCTGTTATTGGGCATTGTGTTTTTGTTCCAGTCTGAAGATGGTAATAACTTTTTTCTCCCAGTCGGAATATAGGGTATTTTGTTTTTTCACACACAGAAAGTGGGAATTGTATTTTCTCCCAGTCTAAAGATAATAAGATTTTACACAGTTGGAATGTAGGAATTGCATTTTTCCATATTCAGGGGTAGAAATGACTTTTTCCCCAGTCTGAGGTGAATTGTATTTTTTTCTCCCAGAAGATGAGAATTATGATTTTCCCCAGCTGGAATGTCAGAAATGAAGTTTATTCCGAGACAGATGGTGGGAATTATGTTTTTATGAGGGGAAAGGTGGGTAGATGTTCATAGGCTATTTTTCTGTCATTTCTTAAGGAGCTAAAACACGCAATGCATTAATTATTGTAACAAAACACAGGGCTTTGGAGTCAGGAAGTAGGTGCAGGAGCAATGTGTTTATTAACAAAGTAAGCAAACAAAACACAGGGAACGCGGTCTTTACTGAACAAGACTACTAGATTAAACACGAGACTAAGGTCTAAGCATTACACAAGAACCGGACATGAAAACAAGACCGCTAGCATGCTACACGCATTCAAACATATGCGAGAACTCAGGAGACCTTCCGATAATACTGCGCAACAGGCGACGCAACACGAGCGGTTTAAATGACAAACACAATCAAACTAAACCACGGCCACCTGGGGCAAATTAAAGACATCCTCTAACATAAACCAATACTCAAGCAGGAACTTCCACTTCACCCAGTTCAGTCACTTGTCTGCGCGCCGCAGTGCCATCTGCCGGCGGTGGCGTAACAATTATTGTTTAACCTGGACTATGTTTTAATGGTTTTAAAATCAAACGCTTCGGGTTACTTTACATTCTATGAAAGGTTTATGTTGAATACAATTCTGTGAGAAAGGGACGAGTTTAATTTAATCCGTGGAATGAGACTGGTTATAGAGGTGTGTGTGTGTGTGTGTGTGTGTGTGTGTGTGTGTACATAATATATGCTATAATTGACATTAATAAAAAGGCTAATATTTTGAAACAAACAATTTAACTGCTTTCAGAACTAAATTTATTATTCCTATAAATTTATATATATATATATATATATATATATATATATATATATATATATATATATATATATATATATATTCCTATTATTCTATCATGAAAACACAATGTCCATTACAGAGGACACAAGTCAATGGGCGGGGTCTCAGGAGGATAAAGTGTTCGGTGCTAAAATGAAAAACAAAATACATTTTATTTCAAAGCGATAACATTAGTGTCATGAGACGTCCACGAATGAGATTTATAACAGTCATGACCTGCCCACAAGAAGAAAATTCACCAGGAACCTGTCACTTGCTAGCGTGAACTCGGCCTCAGACACTAGCGAGTCAAAGCGCTGAGGCGATTTTCTTTTTAACGTTCTGCTGAATTCTGTTTAATTTACAGCTGCAGTACTTTTGACTCTCTATCGCCATTTCTGTTTGAAACATAACTCTGCAAGTAACTTGCAATTTTATTATTATTATTGTTATTTTTATTTTTTTACATGGGTTGTGCTTTGGCACTGCTGTTCCGTGTGGATGAATCTGATGGTTTGAGTTATAGTTATCAGAATTGCCTGGTCTGCATATATTACGTGACTTGGGCTTCTTTTTTTCTGAAGTTGCTTGAAAAAATCATGAGTTGCGGTTTTCGGTTGTTTTTGGGCTTGTTTTAAAAAACATGGCTGCTTATTAGGAAAATCTGACAAGTGACTCTATTCATTCATTTATTTATTTATTTATTTATTTATTTATTTATGGTCTCTATTTTCCCCAATGCATTGACACTGTCTGATCACAGCCTCACAATAATAGCTGTAGTGCATTTCGCCCTCCAACAATTATTACAGGTTATAACAAACAAACAAAAAAACCAAGCATAACATACTCGTATATTCTAATAGTAGTTCTGATTCTAATGTAATCTCCATCTCTCTTCACATTCAGCTCGCAGGTGATCAGACATGAGTGGATCCTGCCTGTCCTCCCTATAAGCCATGTGATGGTTTTTCTTTAAGCAAATTCCGTTTTTGCTTTTCATACTGCGTGGTTTTAGTTTAATATTTTACAAGCTCATTTATTGTGTCTGTTTTACACTGAGACCGTAACAGGCTAAATATTTATTCTCGTTTTAGCACGGGCTCTGTCGCGTTCCCTTTTTCACTGCATTCTCTCCACAGTTCGAGGTTCCTTGGTTTTTAAATGAGCCGACTCAAAGAGTCGGTTCGTTTCCTAAACGGCACATCACTGGTAGTGAATCACTTTAACCGAAAGTGAAAGAGTTTCTCAGCGTCCGTTTTGTCGCTGTTGGAAAAGCAAAAAAACAAACAAACTCAGCACCAGGCAGAAACGGTGACATTAATGTCACACAACATGGACTGTTGACTAAACGTGAGTTGTTTCTTTAACAGAAACGACTTTATATTTTATTGTCCTCGTGTAAAAACAGGAGTAAGAGAACCAGGTCCGGACTGGACTTCGGGAGGAGGACCACTGCCCTGCTGTTTGTTTGTTTTATTTATTTATTTACTTACTAATTTATTCGTTATTATTTTATATTATTGCATGCCCGTTGTACCCAAGTGATCCTTAACGAATTCGGCATTTGATAATAATAATAATAATAAACCATGAATCTGTTAGTTTTGACTTGCAGCGCTACCATTCTCCTCGGTTCCGGTTCTGAACAGAGTCAGTGCACAGAGAGAGAATGGAGAGGAAGCGGCCCGGTGAAATGACAGCATTATTTACTGTATAGTTATAATACTAAGTCATTTAGCAGACAAATATCAAACGTGCAGTACATTTAGGGAGCCCTCCATGTTGTTATTTTAAATGTTGAAGTAACAAATACAACAATACAACCAAACAACACTTTTCCAAGCTCTGAGTCATAAAAGGTAATCTCATGTTCAAGATTATGATTTTTCTTAATAGATATTGTCATGATGTAGTTAGTATTGTACTAACAGATATTTAGGCGATTTAGAAAATTATGTCTGCGCATTAGTGATGTGTCATTCATGAAAGATTCGTTCATTTGGAACGACTCTTTAATATGACTCTTGTACGAGTTGTCTCAGAGAGTGATTCGTTCAGTTTTGACCGCGCATGCACCGCAACATCCGCATAAGTTCTGTACCGGAAGCAGAAATGATTAGTTCACATCTCGAGTCTTGGGGTGCGAGTAGTTCGTTGTTCCGGTGTTTTTTTTATGGGAGACCATACTGTGTGTAATAAATTGAATTTTCAAGGAAAAATAGGGTTGTCAGTGGTTTAAAAATTTGTTGTGGGTCTATTGGGTGGCCTGGATGAGTGTGAGACTGAAATTATGTCCCAGTCCGGCCGTGAAGAAAACTGCGTCACGTCCCGGACCTGAAATCATCTTCCCTGTAAAGCTGCTGTTTATCAGCTGTGTGTTATATATTTTATATAACACATATTTTATATATAAGTTTCTCTCTTTGATTAACATTCAGTGTTTGGGGAATTTAGATTTATGTGTGGAACAAACATAATGTGTTTTAAGATCTGGCTTCTACGGAAAAGGCCATGATTATTTATTTTTTTTCTGAGCTGTTATCTCCAGATCACAACTTAGTTTTCTTGAGATGTCCCTACAAAATGTTTTCTTTAACATTTATTTTACTTTTCAGTTCCACACAGCCATCACCAAAATAGTGGGACAGTACGGAGGGGACGTGGTGGTGAAAAAAATATGATATGGGAGGAACTTTTATATTTTCATGCTTTTGCGTTGCGTTCTCTCTTTGTACAAACAGTACTTCCGGTTTAATTTCTCTCTGGCAGCAGGGCAGTGGTTCAGACATACCACGTTCACAGTGGAGCGGTTCGTAGATTTTTATTTTGATCTTGGACTCAAATATAAAGAAATAAAGTCAGTGGTTAGTTGAAGGTTTTCACAGTGGAGTTAAGCACCAGCTCATCCTGAATTCTCGGTTATTAGCCGCACGTCATTTTTAGTTGCGCAGCTTTTAGACACTTAGCGGTAACAGCACCGAAAGCGGAAAACGAGCTCCTACACAACCAAAACAACTTCACTTTAAATACACAACAATCATTTTAAATAAATAAGAAACAAAACCAACACACAAGAGGGTTCATTTTTATATTTATGCTTTTACATTTAAAAAATGAGCAAAATTGATTAAGTTTAAAGAGATGCTATAAAGCATTAAGTCAAATAAAAATAATTTTTTACTAAAAACATGATTTAAGAGACATTATTATCCATCCATCCATCCATCTTCTATACTGCAAGGTGGGGTACACCCTGGACGGGGTGCCAGTCCATTACAGGGCACAATCACACACACATTCACACACCCATTCATACACTGTGGACTCTTTGGACTTGCAAATCAGCCTACCAGGTACTCAGGTACTCTAGCATGGAAATTACTGCCAAATGTGTCTCCCTGGGTTCTTTCTACTGTAGAAAAGGGTTCTATGGTACCACAGTGGTCAGCACAGAGCAGAGCCCAATGTTAGCGCAGGACGTAAGATCCCTCTTGGTCATAGGGGCCATAGAACATGTACCCCGTTCCCTGTGGGAGGGAGGTTTTTACAGCCATTATTTTCTGGTCCGCAAAAAAGATGGGAGAATATGGCCAATTTTAGATCTGCGTCATCTGAACTGTACTCTGCGGACATACAGGTTCAAGATGCTGACGCCCACACTTATCGTTCCACAGATTCAGTTTGCGGACTGGTTTGTGACGATAGATCTAAAAGATGCATATTTCCACATAGAAATATTGCCCTGTCACAGGAAGTTCCTGAGGTTTGCGTTTGGAGGCAATGCGTACCAATATCGGGTTCTTCCCTTCAGGCTAGCTTTATCCCCTTGCACCTTCATAAAGTGCATGGATGTCATTCTGGCTCCAATGCGACTCCAGGGCATTCGTGTACTAAACTACCTGGACGACTGGTTAATTCTAGCATGGTCCAGGGAACTGGTGAGTCAACATCGAGATGTTGTTCTCAACCACATTAAGAGCTTGGGGCTCAGGTTGAACCTCAAGAAAATGATGCTTTCTCCAGTGCAGTGGACAACTTCTCTAGAGGTTACAAGGATTCTACTACGTTGATGGCATGTCTATCCCCAACATGCATAGGGAAAATCCTATCAACATTGAGCAAGATAAAGCTGGATCTCGGCATCCCCTCCAGTCTCTTCGAGAAACTGTTAAGGTGTATGGCAGCAGCAGACAACGTCATACCATTGTCTACGATTGATGTCTACGTGCTCTGAGAATTTGGAGGTGTCCCCAGTCTCTAACCTTGGGTCACACTCTAGGGATGTCTCCTTATCGCAAGAAGGTAATGACAGATACCTCCCTCACTGGCTGGGGCACGGTCTTAGACAGCAGTCCAGCTCACGGTCTCTGGAGCGGCCCTCATCTGAAGCGGCTTATAAATCATCTAGAAATGTGGGCCGTGTTTCTGGCATCATGTGTTTTATATATATATATATATATATATATATATATATATATATATATATATATATATATATATATATATATATATTATATATATCAACCACCAGGGAGGATCATGTTCTCGCAACTAATTCTTCTCTGGGCAGAGGAAAAGTTTTTGTCAGCGAGTGCAATGTATATTCTGGGCAACTGGAATGTGGGGGCAGACATCCGGTTGAGGCAGGGGCTGAGGCTCAGGAATTGGAGGCTCCATCCACAAATGGTGGAGTCCATATGGCGGCGGTTTGGCCAAGCGGAAGTGGATGTGTTCACCTCCGAGGGGAAAACACATTGCCCGCTGTGGTTTGCCCTCACTCCTCCCACACCATTGGGGCTGGACGTCATGGTGCACACATGGCCAAGGTCATATCTGTACATTTTTCCCATGATCGCTCTGCTCCCACAAGCTCTAGAGAGAGTTCGCCAAGACTGTCTATGTCGGCTGCTAGTAGCACCTTATTAGCCAGCTCGAATATGGTTCTCAGAGATAACATCCCTGCTGGACGGTACTCCTTTGGAGATTCCCATCCGCGGAGATCTACTGTCTCAAGCCAGAGGGCTGATTTATCACCCTCGGCCGGAACTATGGAAACTGTGGGTCTGGTCCCTGGTCTCGCAACTGAGATCGTAGAGAACATGTTGAACGCTAGAGCACCATCCACGAGGAAGTTGCATGCGCTCAAGTGGCAACTTTTTGTCTCGTGGTGTGAGGAACATAAGCTAGACCAACTGAACGGCACAATAGCTACAGTCCTGGAGTTCTTACAAGGATGTTTCGCAGCAGTGGCTCCTTCTACATCAGGGTGTACGTGGCTGCCATTTTGGCCAACCACTCCCCTATTGATGGAGCCTCTGTGGAGCAGCATCCTCTAACTTCAAGGTTTATGCATGGTGTCAGGCAGTTGAGGCCCATCTTCAGACCATGCATACCTCCACACACACACAAACACACACACACACACACACACAAACACAAGATTTTGTTTTAGGAGCAACATTTTCTTTTCTTGAGAGATGTGAAAGATTTTTCCCCCCAACTTTACCTGTGTGTTTGTTTTGTGTTTTCTAGGAGTGTAAGTAATTCCAGCAGAAGCGATCAGCATCTTCAGGACTCAGCTGTGTGTCCATGAGCTGTCCGTGTATACACTAATATTCAAACATGGAGACCCCTGACCTGGACACAGATAATGTGACTCCACCCTCAAAAAACCATTAAGCTACCATGTCCTAGTATTTTAGTCATTAAATGTTCATATCTGAAATATGTAGTGAGTTTATATGAAAATAATAATTGAACCCAAATTTATACTAAGCAGGAAAACTTAGCAGTCATCACTTGAAAAAACTGCTAGATTCTGTTGATTGTAAGTAAAATGATGTCCTTATGAAAATTAACCATACAAAGCTGTAAAGCCATCGTAAAGCTAGTTCATGGCACCATTATAAATGTACAAAGATTGTAAATTGAGGAGCAAATTGTTTTCAGGGATAAAACACAGACAGGGCATCATTTGGGTACTCGGTGTATTTTATTTTGTATATTTCTTGATCAAGCTATTAATTTGTGGTTACGTGAGTGAGACTTACATCAAGTGCAGCACACAGGTGTTTATTTAACCTCATTTCAGACTGTGGTCAAGCCAAACCGTGATAGAAACTCCAGTGCACTCATACAAAGGTTTATGGTAACTACCTTCAGATGGCTACACTTTGAATATCTGCTGTGAATTCTGGACAGTTTGAAAATGTTGAGCAGTAGTGTACTATGAGCCGTTTCAGCGTTATTTTTTCCAAGTTCACGCAGGCCAAATGGAACAAGGCTGTGTACTATTAAGTAAGCATGCTTCGAGGCAGTTAGGTTCCCACTCGCAAACTTCCTGCTCTGTATGCTACGACCTCTGCTGCTGCTGCCTAGTGTGTAAGGAGAGGTAGAGGTCATAACAAATATTAAACAGAAATATCACAATGTACATTATGATACAAATTCTCTCACTGTATTCTGTATCCTGATTATTGAGACAATGAAATTCTGTCTCATGCCCACTCTATAATGTTGTACAGTAAACTACAGAGAAAGAGATCAGACTCACCGGAACCCAGCTGTGTCTCCATGAAGAGTGATGCGTCTATGGATTTTCCTCAGAACTTTAGAAATAGAGACTCCTCATCTGTACACAGGTAACATCTCATAGTTCTCATAGTTAAAGTCACAGTTAATGGCTGTGCTACACAATCATTAGCAGCTATTTTGATTTATATTTTAGTTTCTTGGTCTTTAGTGATACTACAGAACTTTATGAAGGTCAAAATGTCTTATAGGTAATGTCTTAAATGCTAAAGCAAGAAATGCTAATATAACCAAAACAAACTGTAGGAAACAATATGTAATGACACTAAAACTATTACTACTACTACTACTACTACTACTACTACTACTAATAATAATAATAATAATAATAATAATAATAATATGTGGAGTCATGTGGGCCTGGAATTGAACCGCCAAAACTACGATTAGTGGACAACCCGCTCTACCACCTGAGCCACAGCCACTAAAAATAATCATCATCATCATCATCATCATCATCATCATCATCATCACGACGACGGTTGCTTGGACGTGTCTCCATGAAGAGTGATGTGTCTGAGTATCTCTGTAAAATATAATAGAAAATGGAGACCCTTTATATGAACACAGGCACTGATTATTTACCATAAATCATATAACTGACATTACAGTATTTATTAATAATAATAATCAAAATCAGCATTTTCCTCAATTGAAACATTTTACCTCCCAAAATCATGTCAGTAGGTCTACTGATAACTAAATTGTCCCTACAGGTGATGGACTGAATCTCATCCACAGTGTAGTATAATTCTGGATAAAGTTACAGATTTTTATACCTGTGAACCTTTCTAGCAGGTTTTTATAATAATAATTATCTGTATTTGCATCATTTAGGACACATTATCTGTTCATTCTGAATGATGTCCTCATGTTCTGTTACAACCATAATGACCATATACAGTCCCCTCCACAAGTATTGGAACAGCGAGGCCAATTCTTGCACTTTTGCTATACACTGAAGACATTTGGGTTGGAGATAAAAGATAAATGATACAATAGACCAGAATTTCAGCTTTCATTTCCTGAATGATAAGGTGCCATGTTCTAAGTTATTTAACACATCTAGATGTAAATAATAGAAAAACAAAATCTAGAAAACCTCAAATTAAAATGGGTACATTTTTTCTCCAGGTTCACAATGTTGGTGATGATGTATTTAGCACTGTGTTTTCTAAATATTAATGCCCTTACTACAATTATTTGACTAAAATTAGGGCTAAAGTTTAGACTACAGTATTAAAGTGATGAAAGTTATTGTCTAACAGCTACAGTTTTTATTCCCAGTGTTCTACAGAAGTCAGGAGACAGAAGAGAAAAGAACGTCATCACAGCTACAGGGTAAGATCAAACCCAACAACATGACTGTGACACTGATGCGCTGATATTATAAACATCTCTGCTGTTATTTCCTGCAGAGTGATTAGATTATAGAAAACATACTGTAGAATAAGGCAAATACACAGTGAGAACATCATAAAGAACGGTTATCTGTGGTAACCACTCAGAAAAAAATGTGATCTTAAACTCTAATAATTACACCCCATATCTCACCATGTCTTTTTACTTCACCCTGTCACAGACACGACCCAGAACCTGCTGCTGTAAATGAATTCCAGGAAATGTTCAAATTAAATCTGATGAAGAAATTTCAGTGTTTAAATGGAGTGATGATAAACCCGGAAAACCGAACACTCCTGAATGAGATCTACACAGAGCTGTACATCACACAGGGAGACAGTGGAAACGTCAATAAAGAACATGAGGTGACACAGATCGAGGCAGCATCCAGGAGAACAACAACAGAGGAAACACCAATCAAATGCAATGACATCTTTAAGCCGTTATCTAATCAAGACAAACCCATCAAAACTGTGCTGAAAAAGCCCTTATCTAAAAAAGACAAACCCATCAGAACTGTGCTGACAAAGGGAGTCGCTGGCATCGGAAAAACAGTTTCTGTGCAGAAGTTCATTCTGGACTGGGCTGAAGGGAAAGCAAATCAAGATGTCCACCTCATTTTTCCACTTCCTTTCAGAGAGCTGAATTTGATGAAGGACCAGAAACTGAGTCTGATGGATCTCCTTCATTTCTGTTTTACGGAGACAAAAGAAACAGAAATGTCCAGTTTGGAAAAGGTTCTGTTCATTTTTGATGGATTGGACGAGTGTCGTTTTCCTCTGGATTTCCAGAACACAGAGAAAGTGTGTGATGTAACTGAATCAGCATCAGTGCATGTGCTGCTGATAAACCTGATCAAAGGGAATCTGCTTCCCTCTGCTCTCATCTGGATCACCTCCCGAACCGCAGCAGCTGATCAAATCCCCTCTGAGCGTGTCCATCGAGTCACAGAGGTACGAGGGTTCAATGACCCACAAAAGGAGGATTACTTCAGGAAGAGGATCAGTGATCAGAGCCTGGCCAATAACATCATCACACACCTGAAGTCATTAAGAAGTCTCTACATCATGTGCCACATCCCAGTCTTCTGCTGGATTTCAGCCACTGTTCTAGAGAGAATGTTGGATGAAGCAGAGAATGGAGAGATCCCCAAGACTCTGACTCAAATGTACACACATTTCCTCATCATTCAGACAAACATCATAAGAGAAAAGTACTCAAAGAAGCAGGAGAGTGATGAAGAAATGCTTCTCAAACTGGGACGACTGGCTTTTCAGCAGCTGAAGAAGGGCAACCTGATCTTCTATGACGAAGACTTGAGAGGGTGTGGCATTGATGTGAGAGAAGCAGCAGTGTACTCAGGTGTGTGTACGCAGATCTTCAGAGAAGAGTTTGGACTTCACCAGAGTAAAGTGTACTGCTTTGTTCATCTGAGCATTCAGGAGCATCTCGCAGCTCTGTATGTGCACATGACATTCATGATGGAAAAGAGAAATGTTCTTAAACAGTTCTCTGACCAGTTGACTGAAGAAATTACAATCTCAGATGTCCACAAGAGTGCTGTAAATCAGGCCTTAAAGAGTCAGACTGGACATCTGGATCTTTTCCTCCGCTTTCTTCTGGGTCTCTCACTGGAGTCCAATCAGAACCTCTTACATACCTTAGTAACACATACAGGAAGTAGCTCCCAGACAGGACAGTGGAATACAGTACAGTACATTAAGATGAACCTCGATAGAGATCTTCCTACAGAGAAATCCATCAATCTGTTCCAGTGTCTGAATGAACTGGGGGACAATTCTCTAGTGGAGGAAATCCAACTCTACCTGAAATCTGGAAAACAAAGTGAACTCTCTTCTTCACAGTGGTCTGCTCTGGTGTTTGTCTTACTGACATCAGCAGAGGATCTGGAGGAATTTGACCTGAATAAATATATTTCTACAGATAATATAAGAGATGGGATTCTTGTGAAGGTGATGCCTGTGATTGCAGCATCCAGAAAAGCAATGTAAGTAGAGCTGAATAGAACTGTTCTACTGTTACAGTGTTAAGAGAACAAATCAAATGTCTTAGCTGTTCAGATGAATCTAACTCTTCATGACATTTTAGACTTTCTTTTCTCCTCATATGAACATTTAAGATCAGACTCTTGCTTTCCCATTTGGTGTCCCGGATCTTATACTCCATGTTTATACAATGTGTGTGATGATGTACGCAGCTGAAAACTCCCACCAAGCCGAATCTGAACAGCTCTGACTGTGTGGGACTTTAGTCTAACGGATGTTTGTGCTTTTGAAACTGAGAAGTTGCAGTGAAAGCTTTGAGGACTTGTTTGATAATTTGCATTACTGTTAGTTCATTATGTATTATTTCCTTCAGTATTAGGTGTGATACAATTCAAAAAAGTGGTTGGTCAGCTCTGGCCTCAGTGCTCAGCTCAGAAACCTCCAATCTGAGAGAACTGCATCTGACTGTGGATACACTGGATCTGACTGGGAGTAAACTAGGAGACTCAGGAGTGAAGCGTCTCTCTGCTGTACTGGTGAATCCTCAGTGTAAAGTAAAAAATCTGAAGTAAGATCATCTCTCTGAGAGACACAGTACCTCACTAAAAGCTGCAGTTAATAGTTGTGTGCAGTTCTGTTTTTTCAGTTAAATCAGTACAACATACAGAACAAATATATTAGTCATTAAACATATCACTTGTGCAATAATAGTAATAATTAAATGCACTTAGATAGGTGTATAAAATACATTTAAACAGAGATTTAAAAAAAAAAACCTGACTCATTAATTTTAGCATAAACTATCAATAGTTTTACACCGTAATTGTCAGTGTTAATAATATCTTGTGATTGGACAAAAGAAGGGAGACAGTCCAACATAACAGACATATCATCTTTACAGTACGTTTTAAACCAAAATGAAAATGTGTTGATGAAGAGTGTGTCATTGTGTCTCTGCAGATAGTATGATTATGATATTTCAGATGAAGGCTGTGCTGCTCTGGCTTCAGCCCTTTTTACACTGTAACTAATCACAGAAACTGCAGCTCAGACACAAACTAAATACACTGTGTGTGAGCTGCAGGGTTTAAAAGCAGCAGGGAAATGGTGCAAATGATCTCAAAATAAAGAACTTTTAAATTAAAATGAGTTTGAGAACTTTTAAATTAAAATGAGAAGTTAATGTCATAGAACAGAAACGGTAAAAATATGATGCAACAGTCTCACACTTACTTACTTTTTTCCCTCTGGGGAACACGGGCCACTGACGACCTTCCACCATCTTTCACAGTTGTTCACTAACCTCTCCAGTTGTTTTCACTCCTTTAGACCTATCAACGCCCAAAGTATTATTTTAATGACTTTGGGGGTCATTTTTAGATCTTTAGTAAAGTTGTGTGTAAATGTTTGCGTGAGTCAAACCCAACTCGAATTTTCCACCAGATTTACAAAAGTCTCTGAAAGTCTGATTTTCTTCATACTTGCTTTAATGATTAGTTTTATTAGTCTTAATTTATGAGTTTGTATCGGCTCACTTTTTAAAATATATTTAAATAAATGTCAATAATATAATACATCTGATATTCACAAATTATCTCAGTGGTGCTCTTAGTCCCTGATCTAGTGAACTAGCATGAGGATGTGTTTTTGATAGAAACTCCAAATACGTCTATAAGTCGCTCTGGATAAAGGGGTCTGCTAAACGCTGTAAACATGTTTAAAATAAGCAATTTAAACTCAACAGAATATTATATATAAAATTACCATGTATACTATATAAATTTGCAGAAATCCATGCAAATTATATGATTTGAAGTTGATCAAGTCGAAGTTTACGTTCGTTAGTCTGGGGCTCAAGCTGGGAAATGTGAAGAAAAGAATTTCACTGTGCTGTAATGTATATGTGACAAATAAAGGTTTCTTCTCATGTAAAAATGTACACACACTCAGGAGTACGAGTAGAATACGAATGAACAGGATTTTTCATGAAAATTTCTTGTGTAAACGCTCGTACAAACGATTTACACACACACCCGTTCATATCCAGTTTTATAAATGAGTCACATTGTTAATTAGAATAAACAGATGATATTAAATCCTCATGACATTCTGAATAATAAAATCCCACACATCATCTTTAATGTAATGAAAATGTGTTGATGAAGAGTGTGTCATTGTGTCTCTGCAGGTTGCGTAGTTGTGATCTCTCAGATGAAGGCTGTGCTGCTCTGACTTCAGCTCTGAGATCAAACCCCTCACACCTGAGAGAACTGAATCTGTCTAGGAATAATCTAGGAGACTCAGGAGTGAAGTGTCTCTCTGCTGGACTGGAGAATCCTCACTGTAAACTGGAGATACTGAAGTAAGATCATCTCTCTGAGAGTCACATGACCTGCTCCTCAGTAAGACACATTCTCTAATAGTGAGACTGAAGCAGAGGTTTTAGGTTCATCATCAATGTCCTGAGGAGGAAGATTGTTTCTTTTCACTGCACACTGATGATCTGTCACAGAATCTTTGGGTCAGATGTACGTATGTGAGAAGCTGCAGTACAAAACGTGACTTGATGCGACGGCAATGTGTCTAAAATTACTGTGAAATTTACTACAACACTGTAACTAATCACACAAACTGCAGCTCAGACACAAACTAAATACACTGTGTGGGAGCTGCAGGGTTTAAAAGCAGCAGGGAAATGGTGCAAATGATCTCAAAATAAAGGATTTTTAATAAAATAAAATAAAAATTGGAAGTTAATGTCATAGAACTGAAAAGGTAAAAAAAAAAATGAAACATTTGATTTTTAATTAAAAATGAGTCACTATGAAAAGGGTTGCCAGATCTGCTTTACAGAAGCAGCCCAATGGACTTCATTATAAATTTATCAGTCTCAAACTTACTTACTTTTTTCCCTCCGGGGAACACAGACCACTGACGACCTTCCACCATCTATCACAGTTGTTCTCTAACCTCTCCATTTGTTCCCTTTCAAAGGGAACTTCGACATTGCATTTATCATAACAGTATGGGAAGCGCCTTGCGCGCCTGACCAGTATCTGAAGCACGTGTAAAATCATGCCTCTACTTCTAGGCCTGCCATGATCAGGTGACGTGGCAATTAAGCGTGTCACATGATATATATATGGCACCTGTGAACCACGCCTCCAGCCTTATTATCTTCAGCAAGACTGCATGTCTGATGTTTGTGTGACAAAAACGCTTCATTTCTAATCTATATTTTCTCAAAATCTCTAAACGTTTCTATCCCTTTTTTAGAAAAAAAAGAAAAGAAAAGAGAGGGAAGTAATGAGCGAGAAAGAATTCAGGAAGTGTGTTATGTCTTGCTCCCGTTTCATCACGGGGAATAGCGCACAATTTCTAGGTGAAGTGTTTAGGAGTGTAGCATGCGATGGCAGCCTCGAGAGGCTGCGCATGGTAATGCCTACATTAAGCAGCTCGGCTCGCGACTCAGGCTCTTCTCAGAAGCCAAAGCAAGTCGGGTTTCAGAGCCTCACGGATCTGGGGCGGCCGCTGCCGAGGCAGTTAGCCATCTCAGGTTCTGAGGATCTCTTACGGATCCAGAAGAGGAACTGAAGACAAGCACTGCTCTATCTCTTGCTCTGTCTTCCGCGTTCAGCTCTCCGCTGGATTTTGGAGCTTGCGTCGTGACTCCTCCTTCCCCTATGGAAAGCCAAAAGGGAAAAAAAAAGTGGGAAAAAAAACACACACAAAAATATTAGTAATAATTCCTCTCTGACTCCAAGGAGCCAGAAGGATGTGCTAAAAACTGAGAGCAACATATGAAGAGCTGCTTGAAGTGATTACTAAGGCTGGATGAGCCTTTTTTCTCCCCAGTGAAAGTAAATCCCTCACACTGCAAAAACTCCCCTTCCTTCCAGAAGTGCATGACAAAATATCAGGCTTCTGGGGGAAAACCATGCATAAGCCATATTTATAACCCCATGATGTTGGATTATTCGGCCATCGTGGGGAATGAACGGCATGGCTATTTAGCTATGCTGAAGGTGGAGGACGTGCTTGCGAGCTACCTCTCTCCATCGATGGCAGGTAATTAGGGGGGGCCGGCTTTGCCATCCAAACCACCGTGTAAGGCCACTGTGCCATTGGTGGGCAAGCCTATGCAGTAGTAGTCTTGCTTGTGGGTCACTGCAGACAATGACAGTGTTGTAGGCCTACAAAGCATACCTGCTGAGTGAGCTCGACATGTGGTGGCATTCAAAAAAGCCAGTTCCTTCCCTGTTGTCTCGAGCTCACCCGGGCATCCACGAGTGGAGCTCATCCATCGAGTGGAGTGGGCATCCACGAGTGGAGCCCGGGCCAGCACTAGTGCAAGGGAGACCCAGAAGGCAAGTATGGCAGCCTGCCAACCCCTGCAGACAGCCAGGGGAACCGGGCGGCCACAGTCATGGTCTGCTACTAGGCCTGATCTGAGAATGGTCATAAAGGCCAAGCAGGCAAAGAAGTGCCCCTGAGGGGCCGTGGGGGAACGTATCAGGGGAAATGAGGTTGTTAGGGCAGGTAGCCCCCAGTGCTACTGTAGGGCATCTTCTAGCCAAGGCGGTCCCCAAGTTTTCAGTGTTCTCTGGTCAGCGAGCTGTCACAGGGCAACAAAAATCTGATGCTTTCCCTCCAATAGAATGTGGAATAGTTAACATCACTAAAAGACCATCGGGCAGCGTGGAAACTACTGCCAAATGTGTCTCCATAGGTTCTGTCTACCGTAGAAAAGAGTTACCGGGTCCAATTTATAGCTCGACTCCTGCCCCCCCACCGGTTCAGAGGTGTGCTCACCACAGTAGTGAGCACAGACCAGAGCCCGATGTTAGCGCAGGAAGTAAGTTCCCTTTTGGACAATGGGGCCATAGGACATGTACCCCGTTCCCTAAGGGTGGGAGGTTTTTGCAGCCGCTATTTCCTGGTCCACCACTAAGATGGGAGTATGCGGCCAATTTTAGATCTGCGTCATCTGAACTGTACTCTTCAGACATACAGGTTCAAGATGCTGATGCTCAAACTTATCGTGCCACAGATTCAGTTCGAGGACTGGTTTGTGACAATAGACCTGAAAGATGCATATTTCCACACAGGAATATCGCCCAGCCACAGGAAGTTCCTGAGGTTTGCGTTTGGAGACAACACATACCAAATTCGGGTTCTTCCCTTTGGGCTAGCTTTGTCCCCTCGCACCTTCCAAAGTGCATGGATGCTGCTCTGGCTCCCTTGCGACTCCAGGGCATCCGTGTACTAAACTACCTGGATGACTAGTTAATTCTAGCATGTTCCAGGGAACAGGCGGTTCAACATCGAGATGTTCTCACCCACATGAGGAGCTTGGGGCTCAGGTTGAACCTCAAGAAAAGTATGCTTTCTCCAGTGCAGAGGACAACTTTTCTATAGGTTATATGGCATTCTACTACTATGAGGGCGTTTCTATCCCCAACATGCGTAGGATCGATCCTATCAACTTTGAGCAAGATAAAGCTAGGTCTGTGCATCCCCTCCAATCTCTACAAGAGACTGTTGCCTGATGGCAGCAGCAGCCAACGTCATACCATTGGGCCTATTGCACATGAGACCGTTTCAGTGGTGACTGAAAAGTCAGGGGTTTCATCTGAGGATGAAACCTCTGAGAGTAATCAGTGTCACATGGCAATGCCTACATGCTCTGAGTATTTGGAGGTGCTACCAGTTTCTAGCCTCGGGTCACACTCTAGGGGCGTCTCCTTACCACAAGACTGTAATGACAGACGCGTCCCTCATGGGCTGGGGTGCAGTCTTAAATGGCTGTCTAGCTCACGGTCTTTGGAGTGGCCCTCATCTGGAGTGGCAAATAAATTGCCTAGAGATGCGGGCCGTATTCCTAGCACTGAAATTCTTTCTTCCTCAGTTGAGAGGTCACCATGTGCTAGTTGTGTCAGACAACACAGCGGTGGTCTCATATATCAATGTTCACGCTCCCTGGCAGGCGCAACTAATCCTTCTCTGAGCAGAGGGAAAGTTATTGTCAGTGAGTGCAATGTACATTCCAGGCAGCCGAAAGGTAGGGGTAGACATCCTGTCGAGGCAGGGGCTGAGGCCCAAGGGTGGAGGCTCCAGACACAAGTGGTGGAGTCCATATGGCGGAGGTTCGGACAAGCGGAAGTGGATGTGTTCGCCTCCGAGGAAACAACACACTGCCTGCTGTGGTTCGCCCTCACTCTTCCTGCACCATTGGGGCTGGACGTCATAGTGCACCCGTGGCCGAGGTCTCGTCTATATGCTTTTCCCCCGATCGCTCTGCTACGACAAGTTCTAGCGAGAGTTCGCCAAGACCATCTACGTCTGCTGCTAGTAGCATCTTATTGGCCAGCTTGAACATGGTTCTCGGAGATAATTTCTCTGCTCGACGATACTCCTTGGGAGATTCCCATCCGCAGGGATCTACTGTCTCATGCCGGAGGGCTGATTTATTACCCTCGGCCAGAACTATGGAAACTGTGGGTCTGGCCCCTGAGGGGCACCAACTCATAGATTTTGGTCTCACAACTGAAGTTGAAGAGACCATGTTAAATGCTAGAGCATCCACAATAAAATTGTATGCGCTCAAGTGGCGGCTTTTTGTCTTGTGGTGTGAGGAACGTCAGCTAGACCCTGTGAACTGCGAAATAGCTACAGTCCTGGAGTTCTTACAAGAACGTTTCTCAGCAGGGTTGGCTCCTTCTACAATCGGGGTTACATGGCCGCTGTTTCGGCCAGCCACACCCCGGTTGATGGAGCCTCTGTGGGGCAACATCCTCTAACTTTGAGATTCATCCTTGGTGTCAGACGGCTGAGGCCCATCTGCAGGCCGCGCATATTTTCCTGGGACCTTTCTATGGTCTTGGAAAGTCTGTCAGGGGCCCCATTTGAGCCCTTAGAGTCAGCATCTGATTAGCTTCTGAATCTAAAGGTAACTTTTCTACTGGTCCTGACATCTCTCAAGCGAGTGGGAGGTCTACAAGCTCTCTCTGTTGCTCCTTCCTGCCTTGACTTTGAAACTGGATTAGCCAAGGCCTTCCTGTATTCTAGGCCAGATTAAATTCCTAAAGTGCCTACATCGGCTGCCCACCCTGTGGTGTTGCAGGCTTTCTGCCCTCCTCTGTTCCGCACACTGGAACAAGAGAGGATGCACCTGCTCTGTCCAGTAACGGCTCTCTGTACTTATGTCCACCGCTCCGGCCAGTGGTGTAAGTCGGAGAAGCTGCTGGTCTGCTTTGGCGGTGACAGTAAAGGTGTTGTTGTGTCAAAGCAACGCATCTCTAATTGGATAGTGGAAGCAATCTCTATGGCTTACGAGGCGCATGATCTCGCCATGCCTCTGGGCATAAGAGCTATTTCGACTAGGGCGGTCGCCTCCTGGAAGGCTTTGTCCAAAGGGGTATCCTTGCAGGATGTGTGTGCTGCTGCAGGATGGTCTACGCCACACACATTCGTTATTACAGCCTGGATATTCATTCCACCCCGGGCTCGAGTGACTTGCAGTGATCCTCGGGCTTGGGTCTTTTTGAACAGGTCGTACCCTTGGTATGACGGAGTGGGTATTCCCGTTCCCATAATGTAATAAATAATAATAATAAATAATAATAAATGCAACGTCGAAGTTCCCTTTGAAAGGGAACGTCGGGGTTACGTATGTAACCCTGTTCCCTGAGAAGGGAACGAGACGTTGCATAGCACTGTCATACCAGGGCAGGCCTGTGAATTGCATCTTTGTTTCAGATAATAGAGGTTGGCGGCGTGGTTCACAGGTGCCATATATATGTATGTATATGTATGTGTATGTATGTATATATATATATATATATATATATATATATATATATATATATATATATATATATATATATATATATTATATATATATATATAATCATGCGATGTGCTTAATTGCCACTTTACCTGATCATGGCAGGCCTATAAGTAGAGGCATAATTTTACACAAGCTTCAGATACTGGTCAGGCGCTCAAGGCGCTTCCCATACCGTTATGCTAGATGCAACATCTCGTTCCCTTCTCAGGGAACAGGGTTACATGCGTAACTCCGATATTTTCACTCCTTTAGACCTATTGACACGCAAACTATTATTTTAATGACTTTGGGGGTCATTTTTTAATCTTTTTGTAAAGTTGTGTGTAAATGTTTGCGTGAGTCAAACCCAACTCAAATTTTCCCCGGATTTACAAAAGTCTCTGAAAGTCTGATTTTCTTCGTACTTGCTTTAATTATTAGTTTTATTTGTCTTAATTTATTAGATTGTATTGCCTCACTTTTTAAATATTTTTAAATAAATGCCAATAATATAAAACATCAGATATTCACAAATTTTCTCAGTGGTGCTCTTAGTCCCTGATCTAGTGAACTAGCATGAGGATGTGTTTTTGATAGAAACTCCAAAGCACTTCTATAAGTCGCTCTGGATAAAGGGGTCTGCTAAACGCTATAAACATGTTTAAAATAAGCACTTTAAACTCAACAGAATATTATATATAAAATGACCATGTATACTATATAAATTTGCAGAAATCCATGCAAATTATATGATTTGAAGTTGATCAAGTCAAAGTTTACGTTTGTTAGTCTGGGGCTCAAGCTGGGAAATCTGAAGAAAAGAATTTCACTGTACTGTAATGTATATGTGACAAATAAAGGTTTCTTCTCATGTATAAATGTACACACCATGGGCGTAACCACGCACTCTTTGGGGGGGTCGGGTCCCCCCCAATGTTGAGGAAATACCAATCTGTCCCCCCCAATATACAAGAGAAAATATTTTCTATATATCCCGCTTTAATTTTCCCTGCCAACAGATCTGTCTTTTCTTCATCTATTCTGTTTATTTTATTTATCCATTTATTTATGTCTATTCTTTTTTTAATATATTTCCGTTTGTTAAGGAAAATTGGTGTATCCCCCTCCAATTGTACACTTGGTTTCACCCATACGCAACGCAAATTCGTTGATATATTTTAGCCGCTCAGTCTGTAAGAAATGGAGACAGCAGTCAAGTGTAGAAAAGTGCAGCAGAACATATGAGCTTTTTTCAGACAGTAAGTAACTAGATACCTAAATATCCAGGCTAATGTCAGTTCCAGTTTTTGACCATTAACGGTACATTCACGTGCACATCCTCCCGCCGAGTTCGTTGTGAACCCTCACATTGGGACAGACTGTTATAAATGTTATAAATGTTATAAATGCAAGTGAAAGTGAGGAAAGTTGCACAGCATTTCGTTCGCAGAGAATACATCTGCCCACAGGACGTCCACAGCACCCTACTATATCCCCATGCTGTGGGAGCTTCTATCACTCAGAAACCATGTGAATTCAAACAGTAACTGTAATCCTAAAACTATGTTCTAAATATGCAAATTTTCAGTATCAAACTTTGGAAGTTTAGTGGCGGGGGGGTTTGCGGGGCCGGCAGTATCTGGGGGGGCAGGGGTCTAGCGCTTGGACACCCCCAATGTCCATACCATGGTTACGCTCTTGGTACACACACTCTGGAGCACGAGTAGAACACGAATGAACAGGATTTTTCATGAAAATTTCTTGTGTAAACGCTCGTACAAACGATTTACACACAAACCCGTTCATATCTAGTTTTATAAATGAGGCACATTGTTAATTAGAATAAACAGATGATATTAAATCCTCATGTCTTTCTGAATAATAAAATCCCACACATCATCTTTAATGTAATGAAAATGTGTTGATGAAGAGTGTGTCATTGTGTCTCTGCAGGTTGTGGTGTTGTGATATCTCGGATGAAGGCTGTGCTGCTCTGACTTCAGCTCTGAGATCAAACCCCTCACACCTGAGAGAACTGTATCTGTCTGAGAATAATCTAGGAGACTCAGGAGTGAAGTGTCTCTCTGCTGGACTGGAGAATCCTCACTGTAAACTGGAGATACTGAAGTAAGATCATCTCTCTGAGAGTCACATGACCTGCTCCTCAGTACGACACATTCTCTAATAGTGAGACTGAAGCAGAGGTTTTAGGTTCATCATCAATGTCCTGAGGAGGAAGATTGTTTCTTTTCACTGCACACTGATGATCTGTCACAGAGTCTTTGGGTCAGATGTACGTATGTGAGAAGCTGCAGCACAAAACGTGACTTGATGCGACGGCAATGTGTCTAAAATTACTGTGAAATTTACTACAACATTGTAACTATTCACACACACTGCAGCTCAGACACAAACTAAATACACTGTGTGTGAGCTGCAGGGTTTAAAAGCAGCAGGGAAATGGTGCAAATGATCTCAAAATAAAGAATTTTTAAATTCAAATGAGAAGTTAATGTCATAGAACTGAAAAGGTCAAAAAAAGATAAAACATTACATTTTTAATTAAAAATGAGACACTATGAACAGGGTTGCCAGATCTGCTTTACAGAAGCAGCCTAATGGACTTCACTATAAATTTATCAGGCTCACACTTACTTACTTTTTTTCCCTCTGGGGAACACGGGCCACTGACGACCTTCCACCATCTTTCACAGTTGTTCACTAACCTCTCCAGTTGTTTTCTCTCCTTTAGACCTATCAACGCCCAAAGTATTATTTTAACGACTTTGGGGGTCGTTTATCGATCTTTTAGTAAAGTTGTGTGTCAATGTTTGCGTGAGTCAAACCCAACTCGAATTTTCCTCCGGATTTACAAAAGTCTCTGAAAGTCTGATTTTCTTCGTACTCGCTTTAATGATTAGTTTTATTTGTCTTAATTTATGGGTTTGTATCGGCTCACATTTTAAAATACATTTAAATAAATGTCAATAATATAAAACATCTGATATTCACAAATTATTTCAGTGGTGCTCTTAGTCCCTGATCTAGTGAACTAGCATGAGGATGTGTTTTTGATAGAAACTACAAAGCACTTCTATAAGTCTCTCTGGATAAAGGGGTCTGCTAAACGCTGTAAATGTGTTTAAAATAAGCAATTTAAACTCAACAGAATATTACAGATATAAGATTACAGTATTCCATGCAGATTACAAGTTAAGGCAAAATTATAATGGTTAAGTCTATGGGTTACTGATCAGAAGGTTGGGCCCTTGAGCAAGGCCCTTAACCCTATCTGCTCCAGGGGTGCTGTATCATGGCTGATCCTGCGCTCTGACCCAAACTTCCTAACAATCTAGGAAATGTGAAGAAAAGAATTTCACTGTGCTGTAATGTATAGGTGATAAATAAATGCTTCTTCTTATGTATAAATGTACACACACTCAGGAGCACGAGTAGAATACGAATTAAGAGGATTTTCATGAATACCAAATTTCTTGTGTAAATGCTCGTACAAACGATTTACACACAAACCCGTTCATATCCAGTTTTATAAATGAGGCACATTGTTAATTAGAATAAACAGATGATATTAAATCCTCATGTCATTCTGAATAATAAAATCCCACACATCATCTTTAATGTAATGAAAATGTGTTGATGAAGAGTGTGTCATTGTGTCTCTGCAGGTTGTATAGTTGTGATATTTCAGATGAAGGCTGTGCTGCTCTGGCTTCAGCTCTGAGATCAAACCCCTCACACCTGAGAGAACTGAATCTGTCTGGGAATAATCTAGGAGACTCAGGAGTGAAGTGTCTCTCTGCTGGACTGGAGAATCCTCACTGTAAACTGGAGATACTGGGGTAAGATCATCTCTCTGAGAGTCACATGACCTGCTCCTCAGTAAGACACATTCTCAAATAGTGAGACTGAAGCAGAGGTTTTAGGTTCATCATCAATGTCCTGAGGAGGAAGATTGTTTCTTTTCACTGCACACTGATGATCTGTCACAGAGTCTTTGGGTCAGATGTACGTATGTGAGAAGCTGCAGCACAAAACGTGACTTGATGCGACTGCAACGTGTCTAAAATTACTGTGAAATTTACTACAGGGTTGGTTGCTGCAGGGTTTAAAAGCAGCAGGGAAATGGTGCAAATGATCTCAAAATAAAGAATTTTTAAATTCAAATGAGAAGTTAATGTCATAGAACTGAAAAGGTCAAAAAAAGATGAAACATTAGATTTTTAATTAAAAATGAGTCACTATGAAAAGGGTTGCCAGATCTGCTTTACAGAAGCAGCCCAATGGACTTCACTGTAAATTTATCAGTCTCACACTTACTTTTTTCCCTCTGGGGAACACAGGCCACTGATGACCTTCCACCATCTTTCACAGTTGTTCGCTAACCTCTCCAGTTGTTTTCACTCCTTTAGACCTATCAACGCCTAAAGTATTATTTTAATGACTTTGGGGGTCATTTTTCGATCTTTTAGTAAAGTTGTGTGTAAGTGTTTGCGTGAGTCAAACCCAACTCGAATTTTCCACCAGATTTACAAAAGTCTCTGAAAGTCTGATTTTCTTCGTACTCGCTTTAATGATTAGTTTTATTTGTCTTAATTTATGGGTTTGTATTGGCTCACTTTTTCAATATTTTTAAATAAATGTCAATAATATTAAACATCTGTTATTCACAAATTTTCTCAGTGGTGCTCTTAGTCCCTGATCTAGTGAACTAGCATGAGGATGTGTTTTTGATAGAAACTCCAAAGCATTTCTATAAGTCGCTCTGGATAAAGGGGTCTGCTAAACGCTGTAAACATGTTAAAAATAAGCAATTTAAACTCAACAGAATATTATATATAAAATTACCATGTATACTATATAAATTTGCAGTAATCCATGCAACTTATATGATTTGAAGTTGATCAAATCAAGGTTTACATTCGTTAGTCTGGGGCTCAAGCTGGGAAATGTGAAGAAAAGAATTTCACTGTGCTGTAATGTATATGTGACAAATAAAGGTTTCTTCTCATGTATAAATGTACACACACTCAGGAGCACGAGTAGAATATGAATTAAGAGGATTTTCATTAAAAATTCTTTTTTAAACACTCGTGCAAACAATTTACACACAAACCCGTTCATATCCAGTTTTATAAATGAGGCACACTGTTAATTAGAATAAACAGATGATATTAAATCCTCATGTCATTCTGAATAATAAAATCCCACACATCATCTTTAATGTAATGAAAATGTGTTGATGAAGAGTGTGTCATTGTGTCTCTGCAGGTTGTGGTGTTGTGATATCTCAGATGAAGGCTGTACTGCTCTGGCTTCAGCTCTGAGATCAAACCCCTCACACCTGAGAGAACTGGATCTGTCTAGGAATAATCTAGGAGACTCAGGAGTGAAGTGTCTCTCTGCTGGACTGGAGAATCCTCACTGTAAACTGGAGATACTGAAGTAAGATCATCTCTCTGAGAGTCACATGACCTGCTCCTCAGTAAGACACATTCTCTAATAGTGAGACTGAAGCAGAGGTTTTAGGTTCATCATCAATGTCCTGAGGAGGAAGATTGTTTCTTTTCACTGCACACTGATGATCTGTCACAGAGTCTTTGGGTCAGATGTACGTATGTGAGAAGCTGCAGCACAAAACGTGACTTGATGCGACTGCAACGTGTCTAAAATTACTGTGAAATTTACTACAACACTGTAACTAATCACACAAACTGCAGCTCAGACACAAACTAAATACACTGTGTGTGATGCAGGGTTTAAAAGCAGCAGGGAAATGGTGCAAATGATCTCAAAATAAATATTTTTTTTAATTAAAATGAGAAGTTAATGTCATAGAACTGAAATTAAAAAAAAAAATGATGAAACATTTGATTTTTAAATAACAATGATTCACTATGAAAAGGGTTGCCAGATCTGCTTTACAGAAGCAGCCCAATGGACTTCACTATAAATTTATCAGTCTCAAACATGTTTAAAATAAGCACTTTAAACTCAACAGAATATTATATATAAAATTACCATGTATACTATATACATTTGCAGAAATCCATGCAAATTATATGATTTGAAGTTGATCATGTCAAAGTTTACGTTCGTTAGTCTGGGGCTCAAGCTGGGAAATGTGAAGAAAAGAATTTCACTGTACTGTAATGTATATGTGACAAATAAAGGTTTCTTCTCATGTATAAATGTACACACCATGGGCGTAACCACGCACTCTTTGGGGGGGTCGTGTCCCCCCAATGTTGAGGAAATACCAATCTGTCCCCCCCAATATACAAGAGAAAATATTTTCTATATATCCCGCTTTAATTTTCCCTGCCAACAGATCTGTCTTTTCTTCATCTATTCTGTTTATTTATCTATTTATTTATGTCTATTCTTTTTTTAATATATTTCCGTTTGTTAAGGAAAATTGGTGTATCCCCCTCCAATTGTACACTTGGTTTCACCCATACGCTACGCAAGTTCGTTGTTATATTTTAGCCGCTCAGTCTGTAAGAAATGGAGACAGCAGTCAAGTGTAGAAAAGTGCAGCAGAACATACGAGCTTTTTTCAGACAGTAAATAACTAGATACCTAAATATCCAGGCTAATGTCAGTTCCAGTTTTTGACCATTAACGGTACATTCACGTGCACATCCTCCCGCCGAGTTCGTTGTGAACCCTCACATTGGGACAGACTGTTATAAATGTTATAAATGTTATAAATGCGAGTGAAAGTGAGGAAAGTTGCACAGCATTTCGTTCGCAGAGAAAACATCTGCCCACAGGACGTCCACAGCACCCTACTATATCCCCATGCTGTGGGAGCTTCTATCACTCAGAAACCATGTGAATTCAAACAGTAACTGTAATCCTAAAACTATGTTCTAAATATGCAAATTTTCAGTATCAAACTTTGGAAGTTTAGTGGCGGGGGGGGGGGGGGGTGTTTGTGGGGGCGGCAGTATCTGGGGGGGCAGGGGTCTAGTGCTTGGACCCCCCCAATGTCCATACCATGGTTACGCTCTTGGTACACACACTCTGGAGCACGAGTAGAACACGAATGAACAGGATTTTTCATGAAAATTTCTTGTGTAAACGCTCGTACAAACGATTTACACACAAACCCGTTCATATCCAGTTTTATAAATGAGGCACATTGTTAATTAGAATAAACAGATGATATTAAATCCTCATGTCTTTCTGAATAATAAAATCCCACACATCATCTTTAATGTAATGAAAATGTGTTGATGAAGAATGTGTCATTGTGTCTCTGCAGGTTGTGGTGTTGTGATATCTCAGATGAAGCCTGTGCTGCTCTGACTTCAGCTCTGAGATCAAACCCCTCACACCTGAGAGAACTGAATCTGTCTGAGAATAATCTAGGAGACTCAGGAGTGAAGTGTCTCTCTGCTGGACTGGAGAATCCTCACTGTAAACTGGAGATACTGAAGTAAGATCACCTCTCTGAGAGTCACATGACCTGCTCCTCAGTACGACACATTCTCAAATAGTGAGACTGAAGCAGAGGTTTTAGGTTCATCATCAATGTCCTGAGGAGGAAGATTGTTTCTTTTCACTGCACACTGATGATCTGTCACAGAGTCTTGGGGTCAGATGTACGTATGCGAGAAGCTGCAGCACGAAACGTGACTTGATGCGACTGAAATTTGTCTAAAATTACTGTGAAATTTACTACAACACTGTAACTAATCACACAAACTGCAGCTCAGACACAAACTAAATACACTGTGTGTGATGCAGGGTGAAATTCTTCAAGTAGAAATTTTGTACTGTTAGTGTGGATTCAATCAGTCTGTGTCTAGCTGTTATGAACAGGGTTGCCAGATCTGTGTTACAGAAGCAGCCTTAAACTTATGTAGTTTTCCTCAGTAGTGAAAACACACACAATATGCACTAAAATGCGTCAAAACTAGGGTTGCAACTAACGATTATTTTCATAATCCATTAGTTGACCGATTATTTTTTCGATTAATCGGATGGGGCGGGGCAAACTTTTAGTATTTTTTTTTTGGATTTATTTAAAAATATAATCCACAAACTAAGTGTTACAAATATAAACTTCAAACTAAAACTTTACACAACTGTTTGTTCAAAACAGAAAAGAACCCAGTAAACACACACACACACACACACACACATACACCCCAGAATATATATTAATTTAGGACTGTAGTTTAATTCTGTGCTTTTTGTGCATCCATAAAAAGTAATGCATGTATGTATCGGTCTCTCTGTATCGCGTCTGCACCGCGCGTGATCAGCAACGTGGCCTCGTTACTAACACATCACTTCCGTTATAATAAACGACAGAATTTACACTGCAAGCGCGCAAATACAGCATATAATGACAATAAACTTAAATTAAACTTATCCTTTGAAGCAGCTTGCACCAGTTTCCCCTGCCCCTTACACACAGTGGAGCATTTTGGACATAAACATAACTTTAACATAACATAACATAAACATAACTTATTATTGACATTATCGATGAGTTGTTGCAGCTCTAGTCAAAACATTAAGTGTTTCATCATAAATAATGAGTGATTTTAAAAATGATTTCACTTTGATAATAATAAAACAGGGTCTAGTGTTCTTCCAAGTCAATGGAATGTGTGTAAAATAACAGACAAACACATTCTGCATAAATAAAACAGTCAGACTTGTTCTTGTCAGTACTGAATAAACCATTTAAACATTTACAGTATCTCTCTCTCTCTCTCTCTCTCTCTCTCTCTCTCTCTCGCTCTCTCTCTCTCTCTTTCTATGTCTCACACACACACACACACAAACACACACACATACACACACACACCACTCATTTCAAGATACACAAAGTATGTCTTGATGTTCATAAACTGAGAGAGTGAAGTGTGTCATTGTGTCTCTGCAGGTTGCGTTATTGTGGTGTCTCGGATGAAGGCTGTGCTGCTCTGGCTTCAGCTCTGAGATCAAACCCCTCACACCTGCGAGAACTGAATCTGTCTGAGAATAAAATAGGAGACTCAGGAGTGAAGTGTCTCTCTGCTCTGAAGAATGATGAACATTACAAACTACAGTCACTGGAGTGAGTAACGATATTTTTTAGATAATAACTGAAACAAAAGAAAAGACTGATTAGCATTATTTTGTACATTAGTATTAGTTTGTACATTTCATTTTTGTTGCAGTAAATATCAGATTATCGGATACTGGGTTCAAATTTCACTATATTCGATTTAATCAGACTTTTTCTAACAATTAGCTTTAATGCTGTTTGGTATTGATTTAAAATTGATGTGAAAGCAGAAGACAGGGAGTCAGACAGAGTCTACAAAATGTCAGCACTGAGTGCATGAGAGTGATTGTAAATGAGCACCTCGTCTCCTTGTGACACCCTGCTATCTCTGACTTCATACTGCTGCTTTTGTCTGAATAAGATGATCTCGGCTTCTCCCTGTTTCTGATCAGCAGCAGATTTTCTTCTCCACTCTCATAAAAGCGAATTAAAATCATCATCTTTTATGCCACACTGCTACAAATATTTTATTTAAGGAGTCACTTGACTCTGACACTTCTTCCAGCACTCCACCTCCACACCGTGTCTTCTGTCATTCCTGTAAAGTTCCCCTCCGCTTGTTCTTAACATCTGCACTTAAATACACGTGTAGAACAAGAGATAAAACACACAGCAGTGATCACTGTTTTAAAAATAAAGCTCTACAGCCTGTGATTGTATAAGAGCAGTGATGTGATGATAAATATCTGCTCATGTTCCTGTTAGATCTTGTGGAAGTTCTCATCTGTTCTAGCTAAATGTTCTAACAAGTGTATTCTATAAGAATGAAGGAATGTTGAATGATTATGAAGAGGAGATAATAATGTTTTCCTTGCAGCAGAGATGATTACATGCTGTTGATCATGAAGTACCACAGTCTAGATTTTGGTTATTAATTCAGATATCTGTCTTTTAGATTTTACTAGACGACACACATCTCTGCACTGAGTAGAACGACCTGTGATCCCTGGACAAAATTTCCTCAATTCCAATGAAAACCTGAGGGATTATTTGGAACAGCAGGTGAAAAACCACACGAACTCCAGCTGGACCCAGTCAGTGGAAGACGGAGTTGAAATGCACTGGAACAGGTTCATGGCATTATTGGGATTCTCACCTGACAGGATTAGCATCTGAGGAGTTTATGTGAAGCATGGGCGTAGCCATGCATTCTTTAGGGGGGGGGGTCGTGTCTCCCCCAATGTTGAGGAATTACCAATCTGTCCCCCCCAATATACAGTACAAAATATTTCTTTTATATCCCCATTTAATGAACCCTGCCAACAGATCTCTCTTTTCTTCATCTATTCTATTTATTTATGTCTATTCCTTTTTAATATATTTCCGTTTGTTAAGGAAAATCAGTGTATGCCCCTCCCTCCAATTCTACATTTGGTTGCGCCTATACTCAATGCAAGTTTGTTGATATATTTTAGTCACTCAGTCTGTAAGAAATGGAGACAGCAGCCAAGAAAAGTAGAAAAGTGCAGCAGAACATGCAAGCTTTTTTTCAGACAGTAAGTAACTAGATACCTAAATAGTAGGTAACCTTGGCTTAGCATAGAAGGCATCATACCATGGCTTGGTTTGTTCTGAAGAACGTCAATTAACTTTTCATCCACACAGTAGGCTAGGCTACCTTCCGTTCCAGTTTTTGACCTTTAACGTTACATTCACTTGCATATCCACCTGCCGAGTTCGTTGTACCCCCCAATGTCTATACCATGGTTATGCCCTTGATGTGAAGAAGCCCCTGGGAGACTCACTACAAGTCACATTTATCACTCTGTCCTTTAGTTGGTATTTAATATAGTGTAGATTTTTTGGTTACAGGATCAGATCTAATCTATTCTTTATTTTCTCTGATATCTGATCCCCATTTCTTTGCTAGTATCAGCTGATCATACCCGGTATGGGATCAGTGCCATCTCTATACTGTCATGATCTCACCCGCAGAGGGCGCTCTGGCGGCGATGTGCACGGAGAGCCAGAGGGCGCGTGTGCACGAACCAGAGCGAGCACATGCTCGCAAGTTGCATATGAACCATGGAGACTTTGTATACAATGGACATATACGTTTGTTTCTGTTTTGTTTCCGCCTTGTTTAGTTATTGGTGGAGCTGCGATGGCGCTTCTCAATTGTTACCAGCTATCAGTGCTTAAGGTAAATGACATAAGTTATTTAAACCCCTCACGTTGCTGCGCACTTCACGTAGTATCAGATGGAAAGAAGTTACATGTGTAACGGTGCCACGCGGTAATGTTTCCATGCCCTGCTCTGGTTTCATGTTTCACACCTTGGTCCTAGTTAATATGTAACTGTGTAAATGTGCTAAGCGGTAGCGTTTCCATGACTTGTTCTAGCTTCGTGTTCCATGCCTTAGTTCTAATTCGATGATAGATGAGTATATAAGTTTGAACGGTGCCACGTGGTAATGTTTCCATGCCCTGTTTAAGTTGCATGTTTCTTGCTTCAGTTCAAGTTTTATGTTTAGACGTTGTTTCCCGTTTTCTTGTACGCTGACTTTAGTTGTCAATAAACACGTGAACCTGCACTTGCTTCCGGTAAAGTCTCGTTACGTAACATATACACTACTTGTAATATTTTGCGTAATTGTGTCAGTCAAATACAGTACATTTTGAAGAAGTGAATATGTTGTATCTTTGTATTAGACTACAACTTGAGAAAGACACACACACGCACACAAAAAATAAAAATAAAAACCTGGAGGGTTTGTTATTACAAAACTTCTGAACAAGTCTGATTTAATTTTTAAATCAGTCAAAACGATGTCAACAATATGTTGTGTATGTCTTTTAAAAGTTGGGTATTCTGGGTATAAACAGATAATATAAATAAATAAATTCAGAAAACACGAATGCTTAATGTCATAAATAATGTGCAAATACATATTAAATGTAAAGAAATATAAATATGATTAGAATGCATTTTTTTCTGTCTGGATGATTTGAGTCTCATTGCAGTTACTGTAGTAATTAAACTCAACATTGCAAAGACAGAAAGATTCTTTTTCTTTGAGTAACACGTAGTTGAGTGTGAACTTTTATTGTTGCTGGTATGTTTGCTTTTTAAAAAAAAAATTATTTAAATGATACAGACTTCCTTTTTTCTGATCATACTAACACATTTTTATCAGTAGGAAAAAAATCTTTGGGAAAGTCAGGTTATTACAGCTCTAGAGCTAAAGCTCTAGATGATGTAAGGCAGTGGTTTTCAAAGTTGGGGGCCGCAACAATTTGGTAGTGAAAAATAATTAAATGTATGATTTCTCTTTCTCAATCTGACAACCACACACACACACACACACACACACACACACACACACACACACACACACACACGCACACACACAATCAATTCCTAATGTAATGATGTAAGATGTAATTATTAATAAAAAAAAGGGGGGATATATACAGAAGTCTGTATTTTTAATGTGTTTTAAAGACATCTTGCAAAATGGGGGCCTCGGTCAAATGTTAATGCCATTTGGGAGGCCTTGCCGTGGAAAAGTTTGGGAACCCCTGATGTAAGGTGTTAATTTTCGATGCACTTCTGCCCCCTAGTGGTAAAGAACACCCTTTATATGACAGTTCATTTATACACTCAGTTTAACAATAATGTATAGTTTTATTATTTAAATATTTATACACTCATCGTCGTATTGATTAGGAACAATCATACACCTTCACATTCGTGCAATTATCCAATCACGTGTCAGCAGAACAAAGCATAAAATCATGCAGATGCAGGTCAAGAGCTTCTGTTAATGTTCACATCAAACATCAGAATGAAGAAAAATCTGATCTCATTGAATTTATAATACTTTTATACAAATAGTGATAAATTAATTTAATGGAACTGGGTTATGCAGTGGCACACACACACACACACACACACACACCATTTCAATGACAAATTCAACTGCACTAACGTTTGAAAATTTGTGAGTTTTTACGAATCTTCAAAATGAAGATCCTCCTCATCGTCACCTTCTACCTGATCTCAGGTCAGTTATTCTACTTCAGGTCAGGTACTGTACTCATATGATACTGTAAGTGTATATATTATATATTTTATATGAATGCACTGATAACATTTCACTTGCATATCCTATTATACATCACGCTGCACAAAGTAACAACATTGTTAATAAGTTTATGTGCTGAATTTTAGTAGTGAGAGAATTTGGAGGGGTTTATCGTCAGAACATGGCCGCAGAGGGAGAGTAATTGACAAATCATTCATCATTCTCAAGAATAAGAAAACAGAATGTGCATAGCTTGTGGAGAACTGTCTTATTTTTGCTTCATAGAGAATCGTATTGAGTCAATATAATGTTCCGTTTCTTTCCTGAAAGATATAACAAAGGGTTTAGGGTTTTGTTTTTTTACTGGAAAACTTTTTGCCATTTAAAGAATAAAATGTATTATATAAACCTGACTGCGCATGTCTCTACAGTTCTCCAAAAGACCAAATAATAAATGTTTCCATGACAACATAAATTGGCCATCAACATGCTTTGTAATAAAATCACAAACATTTTGCCAAAACGGTCTTACAAATGGGCAGAGTGCCAAAACAAATGCACCACCAGTACACTACAGTCTGGGAGGTCAGTTTTTGACTGCCTCGCATGCCTTAAGGCGGTGGTCACCAACCCTGTCCTTGGAGATCTACCTTCCTGAAGACCTAATTAATTAATTAATTAATTAATTAATTAATTAGTGAACATTAGATCAGAATTTCATTTCCTGACATTTAGATCTAATCTGGTATAATCAGGAAAATAATCAGCGACAGGTTGATTTTATGTAAAGAGGACAGGTTGATTGTTTTTCTATAACAGCAGGTCTTGAATTTTTCTGGAGTCCTGAAGACCAAAACAGCTTTATCTATAACTGATCAACTGTTCAATAAATACAGCCATAACATTAAAACCACTGACAGGTGATGTGAAGAACATCGATTATCTGGCTACAAAGGCGCCTGTCAAAGGATGGGATTTATTTATTAGGCAGCAGGTGAACCGTCAGTTCTCGAAGTTGACGTGTTGGAAGCAGGAAAAATGGGCGAGCGTAAGGATCTGAGCGACTTCGACGAGGGCCAGATTGTGATGGTTAGACGACTGGGTCAGAACATCTCCAAAACCCCAGGTCTTGAGGGGTGTTCTCAGTATGCAGAGGTTACTACCTACCAAAAGTGGTCCGAGTAAGGACACCCGATGAACTGGTGACAGGAAGATGGTGGCCTGGTCTGATAAATCATGTTTTCATGTGTTCACTTACCTGGAGAAGAGATGGAGGAAAGCCAGCGGAGGCAGTGTGATGCTCTGGGCAATGTAGAAAATCAACATTGTTATCTTGCTTTATTTAAATCTGTTCATTACAAGGCTGTGAATGAGCTGTAATAATGTATGATAACAAGCGCATTCATATAAACCTGTGCTTTACAGCTGCTCTGTAGAGAGCTGCTGTTATAGATAATTAATAAACACCTTCTGACTTTAAGGGCTAAGGTGTAAACTGAGGAAATGAGGTGGTTATTTCTAATCAGAAAGACATGTAATGTAGTTTGACTATGTTTTTGGGGGGTTTTGTATTGAAGATCTGGTTGTTATTGGGTTGGTACACATTATTGTGAAGGGTGTTTAAGGAACTCTGTCTTTTTTTCCCTTCTAAGGATGACTTTGTAAAGTGGTTGGCGAGTGTTTTTTAGAAGTGCTGATGTACATGTTCAGATCGGAGTGAACATGACGACGGTGTCGACACATGAACCAGCTGAAAACACACACAATCACACACGTACAAGTAATGACTGTTAAAACAAACAAAAAAAAACAAGCAAACAATAACTATATCCATCATACGTAGTCTTAATAATTATACAGAAATGCTGATGTTAATGCATTACAGCAATATACTGTATATGGTTAGAAACAATACCACCCTACAGTAATTTACACTCTAAATACTGCACCATACGTTCAATATTCGTTCATTGTTTCGTCAAAAGTTCAGTTTACTGTTTTATTATTCCGTAAATGACCATCTTTATTTCATTATAAAAGCATCTTATAAAACCATGATAAAACCCCATGATATAGCCATAGTATTAAAACCATGAACGGTCCAGATGTGAAAAGTGTGTGAAACACAAGAAGATAAAGATTGAACCTACTTTTGACTAAATGTCTGATTAATTTTGATAGATAGATTGAAAATGTTTCAGTTTGATTCTAAATTCTGATTCTTTCGGATCCTGATTGATTCTGAATGAATATGATTCTGATTGGGTAATTCTGATTTTGATTGATTTTGTTTCTGATCCAGATTCTGATCTTGATTTATTATTTTGAGTGTGATTCTGACTCTGATTCCATTTGGCTACTTGGCAGTGGTAGTTCAGTGGTTAAGATGTTGGACTACTGATTAGAAGGTTGCGATCCCACTGCCATGATGCCACTGCTGGGCCCTTGAGCAAGGCCCTTAACCCTCAGCTTAACCCTCGTATCTATACTGCCCTCTATTGGTCAGGGTAGATTGATGCATTGATATCCGATCAGAAATTCTGTAGTCATAGTTTTGTAAAAGAATAAGGATTTTACTACATATTTAAGAGAAATAACAAGGTACTACATTTAAGAGGAGAAAAAACATGGCACTTCTGAATCATTGTTCCATTTATTGTTTGGGAGTGTGTACAGTTATTACAGTACAGTGTGTAACCATAAGAAGACATATATTCACAAACGAAATAATATTCTGATAGTTAAAAAAGAAAAATCACGTTTATAACATTAAAATCTCCTAAAAGAATTTATCTTCCAACAACATATCCTTTTATCTTCCTGATCCCAGCAGCCATTAATGCACACCTGAAAGAAACTGTGACCACAGGGGATAGTCACTGGATCCTTCAGTAGATACAGACACACTGGACAGCTGAACTGATCCACTGAAAGCTGATCTACTGAAATACCGGCCTCGGCCATTTTCCTAAATTCACACACTGACAGAGGAAGAGAGAGAGAGAGAGAGAGAGAGAGAGAATGTATGTGGAGTGGCCTGCTCTCAATAACAGGCGAAAAAGGAAGGAAAACCATGTGAGCATGTCCACATCACTTGCAGTTGGGCTCAACACATGCTCTATGCTCACTCTGAGTTGAATAATTCCTACTAAGCTGTAAGATGTCCAGAGCACTAGCTCCACACTAGTCCTGTCTGAGCTGTATCACAGTGGCGTCATCTCAACAAACTCTCTCTTAACATCAGCAAAATGAAGGAAATGATAGCAGACTACAGGTAGTCCCAGTGGAAAGTACACCAAAGTTATTATCATTAACAAAAACTATGACAAAAACTAAAACTATCAGTGAGAAACCATTTGCGTTAACTGAAATAAAAACAAAAATGTATGTTTCCAAATAAACGAAAACTAAACTGCGACTATACCCTGCAATACATATGAAAACAAAATAGAATTTCAGAGAATAAAACTTTCATACTTGAATTGAATTAAGAACAGAGGTTGAACTGTGTGGATCCATGTTGCCCAATCGTAAATGACCAGTAGATGGCAGAGTAACGTGTATTTGAACTCCTTGGTACAGCAGTGATTTAGTAGCAGTGGAGCTCATAGGGGTGTAGTTTCCATGGGGGGATAAGGGGGAGGTAACCCACCCAATAATCAGAACTAGTAATCACACACACCCTTACACATCAACAGAGCTTGATGTGGACTTCAAGTTCCTCAATGTTCACTTCACCAATAACCTCACTTGGTTCTTCCACACCAAGAAGCTCATAAGGTCTGCCTGAAAGGGACTGCAGAAGCTGAAGAACTTGTGTCTGTACCGTAAAACCCTCACCTACGTCTACCACTATATCGTAGAGACCAACCTGACTGGGTGCATCACTGTGTGCTGGCAGTTGCTCCACCCACAGCTCAACAAATCAGCCTTCTTCCATCTTCACAATATTTTCCACCTCTGCTCCTCTCATTAAAGGGACAGAAACACTGGTTCATGTGTTCATTACATCACATCTCGATTAGTGTTAAACCTAGTGTTTTCGTTCCCACACACAAGCCTAGTACTTTCCTATCCTTTTTTCTATTTTAAAATAATACATACATATATATAATGTATAGATGAATAATCGGACAATATCTATGAATAGTTTAGCTTCTTAAGTTTAACCAGATTGCACCACAGATGCTTTATTTTGAGTCACATAACCTCACGGTTCCAGAATCCCAGATCCTGAACCCAGCATATAGGGGCTGAGTGAATGTGGTGTGGACTCTATAGAGGAACTTCATCGTGTCAGAGACACTGTAGAAGGACAGGGTTCCTGCACCATGATCCACATACACTCCTATTCTGGAGGATGGTGGACCTCCAAGATCAGTCTCCAAATTATTGTGCCAGAAAGATAGAGTGGAAGACGAACACACCAGAGTCCAGGACTGCTTGTTGCGTCCAAACAGGCACTCATTACCCCACCCCTTCCTGTTAATATCTTTATAAGAGACCGATATGTACACAGAGTCCTCACTTTTCCACTCCACCTCCCAGTAACAGCATCCACACACACTCTCCTTACTCAACACCTGAGCATAATTGTCAAATCTAGCAGGATGATCAGAGATTCTCTGGGCTTTCTCATTGCGCGTCACTACTCTGTTCTTCTCAGACAGAATAAGGGAACGGTGTCCTGTATTGGGATCCAATGTCAATGTACAGAAATCTGAGAAAGAAAAATGTGAACGTTAGACATAAAGCCAACTTGCGAACTCCATAATGCAATGATAATCATCATCAGTTGTTCTTATTTTCCATCATTCATCATTCATTTGCACATTCATTCACATCTAGGGTCAATTTAAAATAGCCAATGCCCCCGCCCCCCCGCCCCCACCACCATCCATGTGAGATCTCTGCCCAGAACTGGGTTCTACAGTTTCCCAAAATCTTAGCTAAACTAAATTAGACCTCTGGCTGAACCTACCATCATGATTAAACAAGTTATTAAACAATAACTTAGGCTTAGTGGTTAGCACGTTCGCCTCACACCTCCAGGGTCAGGGGTTCGATTCCCACCGTGGCCCCGTGTGTGTGGAGTTTGCATGTTCTCCCCGTGCTGTGGGGGTTTTCTCCGGGTACTCCAGTTTCCTCCCCCCGTCCAAAGACATGCATGGTAGGCTGATTGGCGTTTCCAAAGTGTCCGTAGTGTATGAATGGGTGTGTGAATGTGTATGTGATTGTGCCCTGCAATGGATCGGCACCCTGTCCAGGGTGTACCCTGCCTTGTGCCCCACGCTCCCTGGGATAGTCTCCAGGTTTCCCCATGACCCTGAGAAGGATAAGCGGTATAGAAGATGGATGGATGGATGGATGGATGAATTCTGTAACATCAAGCCCAGACACTTCTCCTCTAGAACACAAGAGGGTGCTCTCTCCTGAATTCTAGGACACTTCCTTGGTTACTCCACACACTTCCTGTTTGTTAAACCACATGGACAGTTTGCTAGCTTTTTTTTTTATGGACCTCTTGTTTATGAATTAGTTTTGTCTAGTCACGTTTTTGATTTTTGCATTGTAATTTGTTGCTATCTTTGATTTCTGGTATTTTGACATTTTTTAAGATCACAATTTGGATCGGATATACCGAGACAGCTGACTGTTCTTGACGCCGAGTTTTTTAAATAAACCTTCTGCACATGGATCCTCACTTTGTCTCTGGCAGTTTGTGTCATATTTTGGGATTTCTCTTCCATGTGTTTAATGGGCATTCAATGGGTTAATTAGTCATCAAACGAAGAATAATTAATAATGTGTCTATAACAATTGTGCAGTTTATTGAGTTTTGAATAATAAAGTAATCTGAGAATTCTCCAGCTAACCTCAGAAGTCTGATTTTGTGCTGGGTAATTAGAAAAATACCATGAAATTAGCAATATGGTACCTTGGATAAATACATTTTCAAATAAAATTATCTTAAAACACACAGTGATGGTCCCTGAAAAAAAAGACAAGGGATTATGCATTTTCCCAAAATACAAAAAAGTGTGTGTGTGTGTGTGTGTGTGTGTGTATGTGTTTTACTCCTACACTTCAGCAAATCTTCTCTGCTCTGTGGGGGTAAGATCATCTGAACTACTGCAGCTGTGGAAAGACAGAAACAAAAAAAATGTTGCTTATGTTTTTTGCTCAAGCCTTTATCACATATAAAAGTGTGTATTTTTTTATAGCCCAATCTTCAAAGGTTTTTATTCTATGCTTTTTAAACAGTCAAACCGAAGAAGAAGAAAAAAAAAACAACTTTTACCAGCAAAGAGAAAAGAGCAACAGTGAATTGCTGAAACACACATGCTGAATCAGGGCAAGGAAAATGGGCAAGGAAAGAACACACTGAAGAACATTTGTGATTGCATGTTGCAGCACGGCATTTTACCATTTCCATTGCACTCAAATATTCACTGTATTTCCAGTCCATTAAAAGACTGAGTCACTCCTTCTCCCATATTATTCACCATTCCAACAGTCTGTCTTTTTCTGACTAATAAAAATACTGATTTACGCCATGCATAAGTTTGAAAAACTGCCTTAAGTAACGCTTGCTTTGACTGTGTGCAAAAAAAATTAAAATAAAAATCACTCTAAAAAGTGTGCATGTAAAAACTTTACTACAGACTGTCAGAGATTGGAGATAGAGCAATTGTCACTGGATGCACAATCTCTGCAGCAATAAATCTCCTGGTCAATTCAGTTGAGAAACTGAGATGGGTAGCCGTACTTTCAGGGTCCGATCTGGGCTTTTATGGACGTCCTGACAATAACAGCAAGGTAGAAACCACAGAAGAGGCTAGAATGGAATTGAAACCATTGAAATCCGGAAGTCCAGGACTTATCAGGCAAGAAGGTTCCAGGGAACGATGGCTGTATGGCAGCAGTATTTTTATTGATCAAAATACTACATCATATTGTCACTTTGTTGAAGCTCTTGGCAAGCATGCACACACGCACAACAAATACATGTAGGTGAATTTCACCTCCCCTGAAGGGTATCCATTGATCATGGAACCACAGTTACATATGTAACGGTTGTTGCGTCGCCAGTTGTAGACAATCGTACAGGCAGGGTGAGTCTCCCGTATTACATCATTGATCCCAGACTAGGAGGAGGAGAAGGAGGGCTAAAATGCTTCCTTTGACACACATAAAGCCAGCCATTACAGTTTTTCAATATGCTCCTCATGCAACATTACAGGCCAGCTAAACATGCTCGAAGGAGAACGTTAAACTCCCAGATGCAATGGGGAAAAAAGAGCTCATTGAATTCGCTTGATTCAAATGCATACATTGGTTTGACGTGACTGAATTGAGTTACGTTAATTTGTTCGCGCAGATCCAGCGTGATTTGATCATGTGTTTTCAAAGCCCAGAATAAAACTGAACTCTGCCCTCTCACCCAAACTGAGCACTAAACTCAGGTCTGTGTTGTTCTGCAACAACCACATTACTGCTGTGCTCTTCTACCACACATGATTTAGCTATGTTAATTTTACACAATAGTCCCCGTCAGTGCAAACATCTTCACACGATTCCATAATGTAAATGTTTACATTAATACTGCATTAATTGGTCATGTGTGATCGGTTACTTATCTAAAATAAACAATGAAATCCCATTTTGATGAGATACGTAATATGTGTATGTAAACTATACACAATAGATTCTCTTAAATCTGACTGACCACATATTCCCTTTTTACAGTATACCAATGACTTGACATGTCTTGACCATGCTCTGATCAACCAGTTTTTAGCCAATTATGCCCTTTTAACCTCCTTGCAATGGATGTGACATCATTATGTTTTAAACAAGGGGTGCCCAATCTTATCCGCAAAAGGCCGGCGTGGGTGCATGTTTTCATTCCAATCAAGCAGGAGCCACACCTGATTCCACCTGTTTAATCAGTTGATCTTGGCTTTCAGTAGACTCCGGTTTGGCTTCTGCTTGGTTGGAATGAAAACCTGCACCCACACCGACCCTTTCTGGGAAGTTCATATGATTACTATGAAATCAGCCCAATGAAGCAGTATATTTTCTTTTACCATGTTCAGGGAGTTTGATGAATTCCTTCTGGCAGAATTTCTCGAGTCTCTTTTTCAAATCAGAGAGAGATTTCCTCACTCCATAGAATGTGAGATGTTAATTGACGGAGATGCTGGGTGAGTCGTCTTGTCCAGAAGGGGCACACAGAGACTGGAAACGCTACATAATGAAAGAAAAAAACACGGAGGAGGAGAATTTAAATTAGTCCAGTTTTGAAAAGTCCAGTAAATTTGTTCACGGACTCCAGCTAACAGAACGCACTGCTACAGTACAACATAGTCGAACAATCCAACTCCATTTCCCATCAGCACCGCAGACTACAAAACTCAATGAAACATGAAAAAGCTCAGTGGACTAAGTACCCAAACCTGTGCACAAACACTTTTAAACTATAAATAGCCTGTACTTTCATTCATGCTCCTAGCATTTTCACTAACGGTGATTCCAAGCCAGTTTAGCTGCTCTTCGTGTTTACCTTTGTTAAGCCTGTTTGGTGATCACCTGCCTGTATTTGACCTCTCTTATGAATTTGTGTTTTTAGATTATTTGCCTGGTTTAATAATAAAGAAAACTTACACTTGCATTCAACGCTGCAGGTCTGTCTGACAATGACTGCGTTTACATGGACAACAATAATCCACTCTTAACCCGATTAAGACCATACTCTAATTAAGAAACTACCATGTAAACAGCACTTTTTAATTACCTTAATCTGATTAAGGTCATACTCGAATTAAGCATTAATCGAATTAAGACAGGTGGAGTACTCCTGTTTTAGTCGCATTATGGACGTGTATTACAGACATGTAAACACCTTAATCACATTATTATCTTACTCACAGTAAGGTCAATAATTAGATTACCGCTGTCCATGTAAACGTACCAAATTAGATCGAAGACACAGTTGTGATTTTAGAGGGGGGCATATATTTTTGGGAATAGTCATCTCAGGACGTTTCTGAGGAACAGCTCACTCTGTAGAGTGTAGTGAGTATTACCTGGAGGAAATGGATGTGATCGTGTGTTTGTGAAAGCTGCTCCAGCTCAGTGACTCTCCTCTGAAGATCAGCGATCTCCTGCTCCAGTTGCTCCAGGAGTCGTTCAGCTCGACTCAGTTCAGCCTTCTCCTGAGCTCTGATCAGCTCCGTCACCTCCGAGCGCCTTTTCTCCATGGAGCTGATCATCTCAGTAAAGATCCTCTCACTGTCCTTCACTGCTGTCTGTGCACTGAGCTGTTATAACACACACACACACACACACACACACAGAAGCTCATCTATCATTCCGTCTCTTACTGGGCCTCTAAATGACTCATTGTACATGTTGTGTGTGTTTCTAGGAGCAGCTCTGTCTCTGCTAACTGCTCACCTTTATAGTGTTCACACTAGGTAATTAAAATTTGTCTCTTAGATCTGTGTAGTGAGCTAAAAAGGGAGCTGTCAAGTTACTAAAAGTATGTTTTATTCACGTTACTGTTTTTAGACAACAGCGCCGTGATTATTTCTGACGATGAATTTTCCGAGACATCTGATCGAGGCCTTTTGAATCTGGAGCTCTACTCGTAAGTCATAACATTAAATTATGAATGTTTCATGCTGTAAAGTCTTTCATACGTATATATATATATATATATATATATATATATATATATATATATATATATATATATATATATATATATTTGTTTGTATCAAACGAATGCATTTCTAGTAGGTAATTAAAATTTGTCTCTTAGATCTGTGTAGCAAGCTAAAAGGGGGACTGTTAAGTTACTAATAGTATCTTTATTTGCTTTACTGTTTTTAAACAACTGCTTTGTGAATATTTCTGAAGCTGACCTTTTGAATCCGAGCCCCACAAGTAAGTCATCACATAAAATCGTGAATGTTTCATGCTGTAAAGTCTTTCATACGTAATTATAACTTTTTTTGTGTGTCATTTTCAGAAGTTGAGGGTGTCATGACTATCAGTGCTTACGACGGAGATATTCCAGGTGAGATGACGTATGTTTTACCTCCTATTTACCCAGCACAAAATAAAAATAAAACAAAAAATAAAAACTCTTTCACGTGTTCTTTGACTTATAGATACGAGTGATGTCGAAAAATTTTGATTTACTGTACAACACACTTGAAAATTTGAATAGTTGCCTCACTGTGAACATAAAGTCGATGAGAAAATTGTACGATAGATATGGTGCAGAAACGACTGAAATGCAGTTCGGATACAGTGACTAAAAAAATGAGAGCCGAAAATTATCCATCACCGCATGATTTCTATTATGATGGAAACCAGAGTTCTTCAAATGGTCTGTTACATCATGATCCGTACACAACCTTTAACCCATGTTTAACTGAAGCGATCAATCGGCTGAATGAAAGTTTAATTCCGTCACACCAGGTTTGTTACGCCACGGCCAGCAGATGGCACTGCGGCACGGCTTCTGACTGGTCACGTGACTCTTTTGTTTTCGTTTGCTTCCTGCTTGGACATTGATTTAAGTCTGATCATGTCTCTGATTTGCCCCAGGTGTCCATGTTTTGGTTTGATTATGTTGACTATTTAAAACCCTCCGTGACTGCGCACTTGGTGCAGTATTATTTGGTTTACGTTTGTTATGTCGAGGAAATATGACGGTATGTGCTAACGTGTAGCGTGCTAGCGGTCGTAGCTAGATGTCTAGAGTTTGTATGGTCAGTAGAGACCGCGCTCCCTGTGTTTTGTTTGTCTGCTAATTAATAAAGACTTTGACCTGCACCTGCATCCGCCTTCAGTCCCGTTTCGTAACAAGGTTGTTAGTGAGAGACCTAATCATTTTCCAAATTACGACGTATCAAACACCATACGCCATACGATATATTTTCTGAATTAAATCAATGTCTGCTAGAGTTACAAAATAACCTAAATGAACGCGGTCATTCGGTACAATTAAACCCTGATCTAATCGATGCAGTCAATCAGTTGAATGAAAATTTAAGATTGTCAGACCAGAGCAATACTCAAAATGAAAACCCCAGCTGAAATTCCAGTCAAGCTGTATCAAGTACGCCGGTGATGTTGCACGACATGTTTTTCGAATTAAATCAGTGTCTGTTAGAGTTACAGAATAACCTAAGCGAACAAAGACAATCTATGCAGATAAATATATGTTTAATAGATGCGGTGAATCAACTTAATGAAAATATGGCATTATCTCCCGAACAGAATACCGTCTCAACTCCAGAAAACGCTCAGAAACCTAGACCGTTATCTACTAATGACATGATATACGAACTTAATCAAAGTCTTCTGCGGATAAAGGACAGTCTGGTTAACTTAATCGAAAACCCTGTCAATATTCCACAAAATTCGGAAAACGATAATGAGTACAACCGTCCGATGGAAAAACATGCAATCGCCGGAAAACTGGCTCAGAATCATAGTCTTTGCTTTTAGGTGGGGAAACAAGATGAGATATATCTTTAGATCTTTTTATGTCACATATTTTGCATCGAACACCTCCATTAGGTATTGCTGAAAAGGGTATATTTAGGTTGGCTACTGTCTGTAAGAACTCTGTCCAGCCTAAAGGCCTCCGTTCATCGGATACTCAATGAGGGGCCGTGAGCGGTTTCCTGCTCTCCTACTCCGTGGGTGTGTGTGTGTGTGTGTGTGTGTGTGTCACTGCATTTTAACTGAATACAATGTGTATGAGTTTAAAACACAAGTCATAAAATGTTATTGTTTGTCCTGATCACTGAGACTGAATTAGTGAATGTAAAAAAGAGCTGTGATTTAAATTCGAGACTGCCCGTGCATGTGTGTGTGTGTGTGTGTGTGCATGCGTGTGTGTGTCATGCAACAGTATGTGTTTCCAACATGTGATCTCTCTAGCTGCGTGCAGAAATAAATAAAGTGTCTCTATTAAAGTGAAGTGAGTTCATTTGTTCAACACTATGTCATTTTTGATTGAGAAAAAAAAATCCAATTTAAGATTAATCTAAATGAGCACAGTCGGTTTGTTTCCTAAACGGCACATCACTGGTAGTGAATCAGTTTAACCGGCAGTGAACGAGTTTCTCTTTCCTTTGATTATGGTTGCCTGGCATATATGTCATCATCACAATCAAATCTTAAAAAGCTTGTTGTGGAACAGGCAAAAGCACTCTGGATCTGTACTAGAGCATTTAAATCATCACCAGTGACTGCATTACAGGTTGAGACAGGAGAGATGTTGTTGTGTATCAGGAGGGTTAAGATCATGCTGGCATATTGGGTAAACCTACAAGGGCATAGCAGGGTGAACCCCACGAAAGCCATCTTACAAGAATGCTCAGAGTTTTATAGGACTAACTTTAACAGTTTCGGGTGGTTGGGAAATGCAAAGGCACAAAATGCAGGTCTCAGTCAGCTACAAGTAAGCCCCATTGTGGCGATACCAACTGTACCGCCCTGGAGATTCATAAAACCATCTGTAGATACAAGATTACAACAAATATTAAAAGAGAAATCTAAAATAGCACCACAGTGGATAATAGTTCAAAACTATATGGACTAGTATCAGGATAAATTACTCATATATACAGATGGGTCAAAACAGCCTGAGACTGGCCGCACTGGTGCAGCTTTTTCCTTGCTCGTTATGAAGTAGCAGTCAAAAAAAGAGCAACCGATCACTTATCAGTGTACACTGTAGAACTATTAGGAGTCCTATTGGCACTGCAGTGGTTGGAAAAAAAAAATCATCAGAACCAAGATGTTGCTATAGCTTCTGAGAGTCTATCTGCTCTTTCAAATATACAGTCTGGGAAAACATCACGCAGACAAGACATTGTCTATCAAATACTTTATCTGCTTCTCTTACTCCATGGTAGGAGACTGAATGTTTCCTTCTTCTGGGTTCCTGCACATGTAGGGGTAGAAGGAAATGAAACTGTGGATGTACTGGTAAAAAGAAGGATAAAGCATGAAACAGTCGATTTACAAGTACCATTAAGTAGAGCAGAGATCAAAACCATTATAAAGGGACACACATAAAATATGGCAGGAATACTGGGACACAGCTGACACCAGACGACACCTATATACTACACAAAAACAAGTAGGCATGAGTGTAAGGCAGGGCAGAAACCCAAAGGAAAAGATGATAATTACATGTCTTAGAATAGGTCATGTTGGCTTAAATCTAGCATTAAACAGGACATGAAAAACAGCCCACTGGACTCTGCACACACTGCAGTACACAAGAGACAGTAAAACACATTCTGTTAGACTGCAAAAGGTATGAGGAGGAAAGAACTGATCTAGAGATGCAGATTGGAAAGCAAAACATGACACCAGAGAACTTGCTGGGGAAAACATCTGGGAAAATGCACCTTCCCCTAATAAACTATCTAAAAATACTGGGATAAGTGAGAGACTTTAGTACTCTAGTATGAATATCTAGTAAATAGTTATTTATTTATTTATTTATTTATTTATTTATTTATTTATTTTTCCCCCTGCCGAGCTGCTGCCCGCACTCCAGTCCAGTAGGTGGCGGTAATGCACCTGAAGTTGGTTTGCCGACCGCCATTAAAACAAGAAGAAGAAGCAGAAGCGTTTCACTTTCAGTATCCAGTCCATTTTATCTCTGTTGGAAAAGCAAACAAACAAACAAACAAACAAACTCAGCACCAGGCAGAAACGGTGACATTAATGTCACACAACATGGACTGTTGACTAAACGTGAGTTATTACTTTAACAGAAACGACTTTATATTTTATTGTCCTTGTGTAAAAACAGGAGAAAGAGAACCAGGCCCGGACTGGACTTCGGGAGGAGGACCACTGCCCTGCTGTTTGTTTGTTTTATTTATTTATTTACTTACTAATTTATTCGTTATTATTTTATATTATTGCATGTCCGTTGTATCCAAGTGATCCTTAACGAATTCGGCATTTGATAATAATAATAAACCATGAATCTGTTAGTTTTGACTTGCAGCGCTACCATTCTCCTCGGTTCCGGTTCCGGTTCTGAACAGAGTCAGTGCACAGAGAGAGAATGGAGAGGAAGCGGCCCGGTGAAATGACAGCATTATTTACTGTATAGTTATAATACTAAGTCATTTAGCAGACAAATATCAAACGTGCAGTACATTTAGGGAGCCCTCCATGTTGTTATTTTAAATGTTGAAGTAACAAATACAACAATACAACCAAACAACACTTTTCCAAGCTCTGAGTCATAAAAGGTAATCTCATGTTCAAGATCATGATTTTTCTTAATAGATATTGTCATGATGTAGTTAGTACTGTACTAACAGATATTTAGGCGATTTAGAAAATTATGTCTGCGCATTAGTGATGTGTCATTCATGAAAGATTCGTTCATTTGGAACGACTCTTTAATATGACTCTTGTACGAGTTGTCTCAGAGAGTGATTCGTTCATTTTTGACCGCGCATGCACCGCAACATCCGCATAAGTTCTGTACCGGAAGCAGAAATGATTAGTTCACATCTCGAGTCTTGGGGTGCGAGTAGTTCGTTGTTCCGGTGTTTTTTTTATGGGAGACCATACTGTGTGTAATAAATTGAATTTTCAAGGAAAAATAGGGTTGTCAGTGGTTTAAAAATTTGTTGTGGGTCTATTGGGTGGCCTGGATGAGTGTGAGACTGAAATTATGTCCCAGTCCGGCCGTGAAGAAAACTGCGTCACGTCCCGGACCTGAAATCATCTTCCCTGTAAAGCTGTTGTTTATCAGCTGTGTGTTATATATTTTATATAACACATATTTTATATATAAGTTTCTCTCTTTGATTAACATTCAGTGTTTGGGGAATTTAGATTTATGTGTGGAACAAACATAATGTGTTTTAAGATCTGGCTTCTACGGAAAAAGCCATGATTATTTATTTTTTTTCTGAGCTGTTATCTCCAGATCACAACTTAGTTTTCTTGAGATGTCCCTACAAAATGTTTTCTTTAACATTTATTTTACTTTTCAGTTCCACACAGCCATCACCAAAATAGTGGGACAGTACGGAGGGGACGTGGTGGTGAAAAAAATATGATATAGGAGGAACTTTTATATTATCATGCTTTTGCGTTGCGTTCTCTCTGTACAAACAGTACTTCCGGTTTAATTTCTCTCTGGCAGCAGGCCAGTGGTTCAGACATACCACGTTCACAGTGGAGCGGTTCGTAGAGTTTTATTTTGATCTTGGACTCAAAGATAAAGAAATAAAGTCAGTGGTTAGTTGAAGGTTTTCACAGTGGAGTTAAGCACCAGCTCATCCTGAATTCTCGGTTATTAGCCGCACGTCATTTTTAGTTGCGCAGCTTTTAGACACTTAGCGGTAACAGCACCGAAAGCGGAAAACGAGCTCCTACACAACCAAAACAACTTCACTTTAAATACACAACAGTCATTTTAAATAAATAAGAAACAAAACCAACACACAAGAGGGTTCATTTTTATATTTATGCTTTTACATTTAAAAAATGAGCAAAATTGATTAAGTTTAAAGAGATGCTATAAAGCATTAAGCCAAATAAAAATTCATTTTTACTAAAAACATGATTTAAGAAATATTATTATCCATCCATCCATCCATCTTCTATGCTGCAAGGTGGGGTACACCCTGGATGGGGTGCCAATCCATCACAGGGCACAATCACACACACATTCCCATTCACACACCCCCATTCACACACCCATTCATACACTGTGGACACTTTGGACTTGCAAATCAGCCTACCAGGTACTCAGGTACTCTAGCATGGAAATTACTGCCAAATGTGTCTCCATGGGTTCTCTCTACTGTAGAAAAGGGTTCTATGGTACCACAGGAGTCAACACAGAGCAGAGCCCAATGTTAGCGCAGGAAGTAAGATCCCTCTTGGTCAAAGGGGCCATTGAACATGTACCCCGTTCCCTGTGGGAGGGAGGTTTTTACAGACGTTATTTTCTGGTCGGCAAAAAAACATGGGAGAATGTGGCCAATTTTAGATCTGCGTCATCTGAACTGTACTCTGTGGACATACAGGTTCAAGATGCTGACACCCACACTTATCGTTCCACAGATTCAGTTTGCGGACTGGTTTGTGACGATAGATCTAAAAGATGTATATTTCCACATATATTGCCCTGTCACAGGAGGTTCCTGAGGTTTGCGTTTGGAGGCAATGCGTACCAATATCGGGTTCTTTCCTTCAGGCTAGCTTTATCCCCTTACACCTTCACAAAGTGCATGGATGTCATTCTGGCTCCATTGTGACTCCAGGGCATCCTTGTACTAAACTACCCGGACGACCGGTTAATTCTAGCATGGTCCAGGGAACTGGCGATTCAACATCGAGATGTTGTTCTCGCCCACATGAAGAGCTTGGGGCTCAGGTTGAACCTCAAGAAAAGTATGCTTTCTCCAGTGCAGTGGACAACTTTTCTAGAGGTTATAAGGATTCTACTACATTGAGGGCGTTTCTATCCCCAACATGCGTAGGGTAAATCCTGTCATCATTGAGCAAGATAAAGCTGGATCTCGGCATCCCCTCCAGTCTCTACGAGAGACTGTTAAGGTGTATGGCAGCAGCAGCTAACATCATACTGTTGGGCCTATTGCACAGGATATTGCACGGGGGTTTCATCTGAGGACGACATCTCTGTGAGTAAGCAGTGTCACGCGGTGATGCCTATGTGCTCTGAGAATTTGGAGGTGTTCCCGGTTTCCAACCTTGGGTCACACTCTAGGGGTGTCTCCTTTTTGCAAGACGGTAATGACAGATACCTCTCTCACAGGCTGGGGCACGATCGTAGATGGCAGAACAGCTCACGGTCTCTGGAGCGGCCCTCATCTGGAGTGGCATATAAATCACCTAGAAATGCGGGCCGTGTTTCTAGCATCATGTGTTAGTTGTGACAGCCAACACTGTTCTTGCAACTAATTCTTCGCTGGGCAGAGGAAAAGTTTTTGTCAGTGAGTGCAATGTATATTCTGGGCAACTGGAATGTGGGGGCAGACATCCGGTTGAGGCAGGGGCTGAGGCTCAAGAATTGGAGGCTCCATCCACAAAATGGCAGAGTCCATATGACGGAGGTTTGGCCAAGCAGAAGTGGTTGTGTTCGCCTCCGAGGGGACAACGCATTGCCCACTGTGGTTTGCCCTCACTCCTCCCACACCATTGGGGTTGGATGTCATGGTGCACATATGGCCAAAGTCACATCTGTACATTTTTCCCATGATCGCTCTGCTCCCACAAGCTCTAGTGAGAGTTCGCCAAGTCTGTCTATGTCAGCTGCTAGTAGCACCTTATTAGCCAGCTCGAATATGGTTCTCAGAGATAACATCCCTGCTGGAGGGCACTCCTTGGGAGATTCCCATCCACAGGGATCTACTGTCTCAAGCCAGAGGGCTGATTTATCACCCTCGGCCAGAACTATGGAAACTGTGGGTCTGGTCCCTGCGGGGCACCATCTCATAGATTCTGGTCTCGCAACTGACGTTGTAGAGACCATGTTGAACACTAGTGCACCATCCACGAGGAAGTTGCATATGCTGAAGTGGCGACTTTTTGTCTCGTGGTGTGAGGAACGTCAGCCAGACCCACTGAACTTCACAATAGCTACAGTCCTGGAATTCTTACAAAGATGTTTCGCAGCAGCGTTGGCTCCTTCTACATCAGGGTCTACGTGGCCACCCTTTTGGCCAACCACTCCCCTATCGATGGAGCCTCTGTGGAGCAGCATCCTCTAACTTCGAGGTTTATGCGTGGTGTCAGGCAGTTGAGGCCCATCTGCAGACCATGCATACCTCCACACACACAAACACACATACACACACACACAAGATTTTGTTTTAGGAGCAGCATTTTCTTTAGTTGAGAGATGTGAAAGATTTTTTCCCACAACTTTACCTGTATGTTTGTTTTGTGTTTTCTACGAGGGTAAGTAATTCCAGCAGAAGCGATCAGCATCTTCAGGACTCAGCTGTGTGTCCACGAGCTGTCTGTGTATACACTAATATTCAAACATGGAGACCCCTGACCTGGACACAGATAATGTGACTCCACCCTCAAAAAACCAGTAAGCTACCATGTCCTAGTATTTTAGTCATTAAATGTTCATATCTGAAATATGTAGTGAGTTTATATGAAAATAATAATTGAACAAAAATTTATACTAAGCAGGAAAACTTAGCAGTCATCACTTGAAAAAACTGCTAGATTCTGTTGATTGTAAGTAAAATGATGTACTTAAAAGCTACACTTTGGACATCTGCTGTGAATTCTGGACAGTTTGAAAATGTTGAGCAGTAGTGTACTACGAGCCGTTTCAGCGTTATTTTTTCCAAGTTCACGCAGGCCAAATGAAACAAGGCTGTGTACTATTAAGTAAGCATGCTTCGAGGCAGTTAGGTTCCCACTCGTAAACTTCCTGCTCTGTATGCTACGACCTCTGCTGCTGCTGCCTAGTGTGTAAGGAGAGGTAGAGGTCATAACGAATATTAAACAGAAATATCACGATATACGATCTGATACAAAAATCTCTCACCTGTATTCTGTATCCTGATTATTGAGACAATGAAATTCTGTCTCATGCCCACTCTAAAAATTGTAAAGGAGGTATATAAAGGACTTTCTATAATGTTGTACAGTAAACTCCAGAGAAAGAGATCAGACTCACCGGAACCCAGCTGTGTCTCCATGAAGAGTGATGCGTCTATGGAGTCTCCATGGTACTTTAAAAATGGAAACCCCTCATCTGTACACAGGTAACATCTCATAGTTCTCATAGTTAAAGTCACTGCAGAGAGAAAGGCCGTGTTACACATTCTTTTATCCAGTCCAGGGTCATTAGCAGCATTCTGATATTTATCGCATTATGTTGAATGTATCTTGATGTGACAATAAAAGTAATAGTAACCGCTAACAAAATAATTAAAACAACCAGTAAAGACTGTGCATTCTACTGTTCATTATTAGAGCAAATTAACTCAAATTAACAAGTCAGTCAAAATGGTAAAGGAGGTATATAAAGGACTTTCTATAATGTTGTACAGTAAACTACAGAGAAAGAGATCAGACTCACCGGAACCCAGCTGTGAAATCGAACCAACCCTACGATTATTGGAAAACCCACTCTACCACCTGAGCCACAGCCACTAAAAATAATAATAATAATAATCATCATCATCGTCATTATCATCATCATCACAGTTGCTTGGACATGTCACCATGAAGAGTGATGTGTCTTAGTATCTCTGTAAAATATAATAGAAAATGGAGACTCTTTATATGAACACAGGCACTGATTATTTACCATAAATCATATAACTGACATTACAGTATTTATTAATAATAATAATCAAAATCAGCATTTTCCTCAATTTAAACATTTTACCTCCCAAAATCATGTCAGTAGGTCTACTGATAACTAAATTGTCCCTACAGGTGATTTACTGAATCTCATCCACAGTGTAGTATAATTCTGGATAGAGTTACAGATTTTTATACCTGTGAACCTTTCTAGCAGGTTTTTAAAATAATAATTATCTGTATTTGCATTTAGGACACATTATCTGTTCATTCTGAATGATGTCCTCATGTTCTGTCACAACCATAATGACCATATACAGTCCCCTCCACAAGTATTGGAACAGCGAGGCCAATCCTTGCACTTTTGCTATACACTGAAGACATTTGGGTTGGAGATAAAAGATGAATGAGACAATAGACCAGAATTTCAGCTTTCATTTCCTGCATGATAAGGTGCCATGTTCTAAGTTATTTAACACATCTAGATGTAAATAATAGAAAAACAAAATCTAGAAAACCTACAATTAAAACGGGTACATTTTTTCTCCAGGTTCACAATGTTGGTGTTGTTGTATTTAGCACTGTGTTTTCTAAATATTAATGCCCTTACTACAGTTATTTGACTAAAATTAGGGCTAAAGTTTAGACTACAGTATTAAAGTGAAGAAAGTTATTGTCTTTAACAGCTACAGTTTTTATTCCCAGTGTTCTACAGAAGTCAAGAGACAGAAGAGAAAAGAACGTCATCACAGCTACAGGGTAAGATCAAACCCAACATCATGACTGTGACACTGACGCGCTGGTATTATAAACATCTCTGCTGTTATTTCCTGCAGAGTGATTAGATTATAGAAAACATACCGTAGAATACGGCAAATACACAGTGAGAACATCATAAAGAATAGTTATCTGTGGTAACCAGTCCGAAAAAAATGTGATCTTAAAGTCTAATAATTAGACCCCATATCTCACCATGTCTTTTTACTTCACCCTGTCACAGACACGACCCAGAACCTGCTGCTGTAAATGAATTCCAGAAAAAGTTCAAAGTAAATCTGATGAAGAAATTTCAGTGTTTAAATGGAGTGATGATAAACTCGGAAAACCGAACGCTCCTGAATGAGATCTACACAGAGCTCTACATCACAGAGGGAAACAGTGGAGACATCAATAAAGAACATGAGGTGAGACAGATCGAGGCAGCATCCAGGAGAACAACAACAGAGGAAACACCAATCAAATGCAATGAAATCTTTAAGCCTTTATCTGATCAAGACAAACCCATCAGAACTGTGCTGACAAAGCCCTTATCTAAAAAAGACAAACCCATCAGAACTGTGCTGAAAAAGCCCTTATCTAAAAAAGACAAACCCATCAGAACTGTGCTGACAAAGGGAGTCGCTGGCATTGGAAAAACAGTCTCTGTGCAGAAGTTCATTCTGGACTGGGCTGAAGGGAAAGCAAATCAGGATGTCCACCTCATTTTTCCACTTCCTTTCAGAGAGCTGAATTTGATGAAGGACCAGAAACTGAGTCTGATGGATCTCCTTCATGTCTGTTTTAAGGAGACAAAAGAAACAGAAATGTCCAGTTTGGAAAAGGTTCTGTTCATTTTTGATGGATTGGACGAGTATAGTTTTCCTCTGGATTTCCAGAACACAGAGAGAGTGTGTGATGTAACTGAATCAGCATCAGTGCATGTGCTGCTGATAAACCTGATCAAAGGGAATCTGCTTCCCTCTGCTCTCATCTGGATCACCTCCCGACCCGCAGCAGCTGATCAAATCCCCTCTGAGTGTGTCCATCGAGTCACAGAGGTACGAGGGTTCAATGACCCACAAAAGGAGGATTACTTCAGGAAGAGGATCAGTGATCAGAGCCTGGCCAATAACATCATCACACACCTGAAGTCATTAAGAAGTCTCTACATCATGTGCCACATCCCAGTCTTCTGCTGGATTTCAACCACTGTTCTAGAGAGAATGTTGGATGAAGCAGAGAATGGAGAGATCCCCAAGACTCTGACTCAAATGTACACACATTTCCTCATCATTCAGACAAACATCATAAGAGACAAGTACTCAAAGAAGCAGGAGAGTGATGAAGAAATGCTTCTCAAACTGGGACGACTGGCTTTTCAGCAGCTGAAGAAGGGCAACCTGATCTTCTATGAGGAAGACCTGAGAGGGTGTGGCATTGATGTGAGAGAAGCAGCAGTGTACTCAGGTGTGTGTACGCAGATCTTCAGAGAAGAGTTTGGACTTCACCAGAGTAAAGTGTACTGCTTTGTTCATCTGAGCATTCAGGAGCATCTCGCAGCTCTGTATGTGCACCTGACATTCATGATGGAAAAGAAAAATGTTCTTAATCAGTTCTCTGACCAGTTCACTGAAGAAATTACAATCTCAGCTGTCCACAAGAGTGCTGTAGATCAGGCTTTAAAGAATCAGTCTGGACAGCTGGATCTTTTCCTCCGGTTTCTTCTGGGTCTCTCACTGGAGTCCAATCAGAAACTCTTACATACCTTAGTAACACATACAGGAAGTAGCTCCCAGACAGGACAGAGGAACACAGTACAGTACATTAAGATGAAGATTAATGAAGATCTTCCTACAGAAAAATCCATCAATCTGTTCCACTGTCTGAATGAACTGGGGGACAATTCTCTAGTGGAGGAAATCCAACACTACCTGAAATCTGGAAAACAAAGTGAACTCTCTTCTTCACAGTGGTCTGCTCTGGTGTTTGTCTTACTGACATCAGCAGAGGAACTGGAGGAATTTGACCTGAATAAATATTTCTCTACAGATAAAATAAGAGAGGAGATTCTTGTGAAGGTGATGCCTGTGATTGCAGCATCCAGAAAAGCAATGTAAGTAAATCTGAATAGAACTGTTCTACTGTTACAGTGTTAAGAGAACAAATCAAATGTCTTAGCTGTTCAGATGAATCTAACTCTACAATGAATCTACAATGTGTGTGATGATGTACGCAGCTGAAAACTCCCACCAAGCCGAATCTGAACAGCTCTGACTGTGTGGGACTTTAGTCTAACGGATGTTTGTGCTTTTGAAACTGAGAAGTTGCAGTGAAAGCTTTGAGGACTTGTTTGATAATTTGTATTACTGTTAGTTCATTATGTATTATTTCCTTCAGTATCAGGTGTGATACAATTCAAGAACGTGGTTGGTCAGCTCTGGACTCAGTGCTCAGCTCAGAAACCTCCAATCTGAGAGAACTGCATCTGACTGTGGATACACTGGATCTGACTGGGAATACACTGGATCTGACTGAGAGTAATCTAGGAGACTCAGGAGTGAAGTGTCTCTCTGCTCTACTGGAGAATCCTCATTGTAAAGTAAAAAATGTGAAGTAAGATCATCTCTCTGAGAGACACAGTACCTCACTAAAAGCTGCAGTTAATAGTTGTGTGCAGTTCTGTTTTTTCAGTTAAATCAGTACAACATACAGAACAAATATATTAGTCATTAAACATATCACTTGTGCAATAATAGTAATAATTAAATGCACTTAAATGCATTTTATGTGTATAAAATACATTTAAACAGAGAATAAATAAAAAAAAACCTGACTCATTACTTTTAGCATAAACTGTCAATAGTTATACACCATAATTGTCAGTGGTAATAATATCTTGTGATTGGACAAAAGAAGGGACAACATAACAGACACATCATCTTTACAGTACGTTTTAAATCAAAATGAAAATGTGTTGATGAAGAGTGTGTCATTGTGTCTCTGCAGGTTGGAGTGTTGTGGTGTCTCAGATGAAGGCTGTGCTGCTCTGGCTTCAGCTCTGAGATCAAACCCCTCACACCTGAGAGAACTGGAGCTGTCTATGAATAAACTAGGAGACTCAGGAGTGAAGTGTTTCTCTGTTGTACTGGAGAATCCTCACTGTAATCTGGAGATACTGAAGTAAGATCATCTCTCTGAGAGTCACATGACCTGCTCCTCAGTAAGACACATTCTCTAATAGTGAGACTGAAGCAGAGGTTTTAGGTTCATCATCAATGTCCTGAGGAGGAAGATTGTTTCTTTTCACTGCACACTGATGATCTGTCACAGAGTCTTTGGGTCAGATGTACGTATGTGAGAAGCTGCAGCACAAAACGTGACTTGATCCGACTGCAATGTATCTAAAATTACTGTGAAATTTACTACAACGTTGTAACTAATCACACAAACTGCAGCTCAGACACAAACTAAATACACTGTGTGTGAGCTGCAGGGTTTAAAAGCAGCAGGGAAATGGTGCAAATGATCTCAAAATAAAGAATTTTTAAATTAAAATGAGAAGTTAATGTCATAGAACAGAAACGGTAAAAAAAAATTCTGAAACATTTGATTTTTAAATAAAAATGATTCACTATGAAAAGGGTTGCCAGATCTCCTTTACAGAAGCAGCCTAATGGACTTCACTATAAATTTTCAGTCTCACACTTACTTACTTTTTTCCCTCTGGGGAACACAGGCCACTGACGACCTTCCACCATCTTTCACAGTTGTTCTCTAACCTCTCCAGTTGTTTTCACTCCTTTAGACCTATCAACACCCAAAGTATTATTTTAATGACTTTGGGGGTCATTTTTCGATCTTTTAGTAAAGTTGTGTGTAAATGTTTACGTGAGTCAAACCCAACTCGAATTTTCCACCAGATTTACAAAAGTCTCTGAAAGTCTGATTTTCTTCGCACTCGCTTTAATGATTAGTTTTATTTGTCTTAATTTATGGTTTGTATTGGCTCACTTTTTTAATATTTTTAAATAAATGTCAATAATATAAAACATCTGATATTCACAAATTCTCAGTGGTGCTCTTAGTCCCTGATCTAGTGAACTAGCATGAGTGTCACGAATCGTGACGGAGCAGAGATAGGACGGATGCAAGTGCAGTATGAACGGTTGTTTATTAGAAAGAGAGACAGGCAGACAAATCCAAAACGTGATCCAAAACGTAATCCAAAAACATGCAAGAGGTCAGGCGATTGGCAAACAGGCATACACGGGGCAAGGCAGGAATCTAGGTTGATAAACAAAACAAGAAACGAACTATGACGAGGGACTGGAAGCAGATAATCCAGCGCGAACTAACTTATGACTATGACTATGACTATGACTATGACTATGACTATGACTATGACTATGACTATGACTATGACTATGACTATGACTATGACACGAACTAAACTAACGCTAACATATTATTATTAATCTTCCGCGTTGAGTGCTGGGAGGCGCGTGGTATATATGCGGACATAATCAGCGTCTAAACTGCTTGCAGCTGAGAGCAATACAGACCCACGTGAAATCCCAGCCAATGACAGAACAGGGAGGAGACATGACAGAAACATAAACAAAACACACGTGTCCAGATGTCATTACGGTCAACAACGGAAAAGCAGGTGCTCGCGCATTCGCGCTTAGAGCACACTGCTTCAAGGGGGAATCGTGACAATGAGGATGTGTTTTTGATAGAAACTCAAACACTTCTATAAGTCGCTCTGGATAAAGGGGTCTGATAGACGCTGTAAACATGTTTAAAATATTTTTATATTTTTAAAATGATAATTTATACTCAACAGAATATTCCAGATATAATATTAAAGTAATCCATGCAGATTATAAGTTAAGGCAAAATTATAATGGTTAAGTCTATGGGTTACTGATCAGAAGGTTGGGCGCTTGAACAAGGCCCTTAACCCTATCTGCTCCAGGGGCGCTGTATCATGGCTGATCCTGCACTCTGACCCCAACTTCCTAACAAGCTGGGAAATGTGAAGAAAAGAATTTCACTGTGCTGTAATGTATATGTGACAATTAAAGGTTTCTTCTTAAGTATAAATGTACACACACTCAGGAGCACGAGTAGAATACGAATTAAGAGGATTTTCATGAATACCAAATTTCTTGTGTAAACGCTCGTACAAACGATTTACACACAAACCCGTTCATATCCAGTTTTATAAATGAGGCACATTGTTAATTAGAATAAACAGATGATATTAAATCCTCATGTCATTCTGAATAATAAAATCCCACACATCATCTTTAATGTAATGAAAATGTGTTGATGAAGAGTGTGTCATTGTGTCTCTGCAGGTTGTGTGATTGTGATATCTCAGATGAAGGCTGTACTGCTCTGGCTTCAGCGCTGAGATCAAACCCCTCACACCTGAGAGAACTGCAGCTGTCTCTGAATAATGTAGGAGACTCAGGAGTGAAGTGTCTCTCTGCTGGACTGGAGAATCCTCACTGTAAACTGGAGATACTGAAGTAAGATCATCTCTCTGAGAGTCACATGACCTGCTCCTCAGTAAGACACATTCTCTAATAGTGAGACTGAAGCAGAGGTTTTAGGTTCATCATCAATGTCTTGAGGAGGAAGATTGTTTCTTTTCACTGCACACTGATGATCTGTCACAGAGTCTCTGGGTCAATAAAGGGGTCTGCTAAACGCAGTAAACATGTTGAAAATGATCAATTTAAACTCATATGAATATTCCAGATATAATATTACAGTAATCCATGCAATTTATAAGTTAAGGCAAAATTATAATGGTTAAGTCTATGGGTTACTGATCAGAAGGTTGGGCCCTTGAGCAAGGCCCTTAACCCTATCTGCTCCAGGGGCGCTGTATCATGGCTGATCCTGCACTCTGACCCAAACTTCCTAACAAGCTGGGAAATGTGAAGAAAAGAATTTCACTGTGCTGTAATGTATATGTGACAAATAAAGGTTTCTTCTTAAGTATAAATGTACACACACTCAGGAGCACGAGTAGAATACGAATTAAGAGGATTTTCATGAATACCAAATTTCTTGTGTAAACACTCGTACAAACGATTTACACACAAACCCGTTCATATCCAGTTTTATAAATGAGACACATTGTTAATTAACAGATGAATTATTCTGAATAATAAAATCCCACACATCCTCTTTAATGTAATGAAAATGTGTTGATGAAGAGTGTGTCATTGTGTCTCTGCAGGTTGGAGGAGTGTGATATCTCAGATGAAGGTTGTGCTGCTCTGACTTCAGCTCTGAGATCAAACCCCTCACACCTGAGAGAACTGGATCTGTCTCTGAATAATCTAGGAGACTCAGGAGTGAAGTGTCTCTCTGCTGTACTGGAGAATCCTCACTGTAAACTGGAGATACTGAGGTAAGATCATCTCTCTGAGAGTAGTGAAAACACACACAATATGCACTATAATGCGTCAAAACTAGGGATACAACTAACGATTATTTTCATAATCGATTTGGTTGACTGATTATTTGTTTATTTATTTATTTATTCATTTATTTATTTATTCATTTATTTATCTTTTGATTAATCGGATGGGCGGGGCAAACTTTCAGTACCCTTATTTGGGGTTTATTTAAAATATAATCCACAAACTGAGTGTTACAAATATAAATTCAGACTAAAACTTTACATAGCTGTGTGTCCAAAACAGAAAAGAACCCAGTACACACACACACACACACACACACACACACACACACACACACACACACACACACACACACACACCAGAATATATATTAATTTAGGACTGTAGTTTAATTCGGTGCTTTTTGTGCATCCATAAAAAGTAATGCATAAATATTCTAAAATATTTTTTTATATATTTATATATGTATAAAATTGTATAATATTTATGCATTACTTTTTATGGATGCACAAAAGCACTGAATTAAACTACAGTCCTAAATCAATAATATAAATTCACTTTCACTGCACCTTGTGGTTTCTGTTACTCGCTGTCTTTAGGAATATTATTTTACTTGTGTTTATTTTTGATCATAGTGTTTTAATTAGACATTACAGATCTTACTCGTGCATATAAAGCATATAATGACAATAAACTTAAATTAAACTAAAGCTTCTAAGCAGCTTGCACCAGTTTCCCTGCCCCTTACACACAGTGGAATATTTTGGACATAAACATAACTTTGTGCTCGTGCAGCACTGTTTGATCTGCGCGGTGTTTAATATAAAATGCCCCCTGCCTTAGAGGACGTTCTTCCTCAGTCATGTGATGATTTCTCCTCCTTCTGATGGAGACTGAGGTCATGTTGGGAATAAAAGGTAACGTTCACAAATAGTAAACTGAAGAAAGTCATTGTCGGTGACTCGGGTGTCTGCTAATGCTAGCGTGCGTATGACGTCATGCGCCGTCGACTGGGAAGCGGATTATACTTCCGGTTAGTAAAATCCACTAGTGTTCTATTTGAGATGATATTACCTTTCTAAAATCCACACACTAGACGGTAGAGTACTCTGTGCATAGTGTAAGTGTATTGTACTTCATTTGGGACACAACTTTAGTATTTACTCTCCGAGGCGTGTTTTCGGAACAGAAGTAACGTAGTGAGTAAATCTCCCCCGTGCCGCGCGCAGACCAACTAATCCATACTGAGATTCGTCCACAACGATTTTCATCATTGATTATTATCGATATTATCGATTAGTTGTTGCAGCTCTAGTCAAAACATTAAGTGTTTCATCATAAATAATGAGTGATTTTTAATATGATTTTACTTTGATAATAATAAAACAGGGTCTAGTGTTCTTCCAAGTCAATGGAATGTGTGTAAAATAACAAACACATTCTGCATAAATAAAACAGTCTCGTCAGTACTGAATAAACCATTTAAATATTCACAGTATCTCTCTCTCTGTCTGTCTCTCTCTCTCTCTCTCTCTCTCTCTCTCTCTCTCTCTCTCTCTCTCACACACACACACACACACACACACACACACACACACACACACACACACATACACACACCCCACTCATTTCAAGATACGCAAAGTATGTCTTGGTGTTCATAAACTGAGAGAGTGAAGAGTGTGTCATTGTGTCTCTGCAGGTTGAGTTATTGTGGTGTCTCAGATGAAGGCTGTACTGCTCTGGCTTCAGCTCTGAGATCAAACCCCTCACACCTGAGAGAACTGCATCTGTCTGGGAATAAACTAGGAGACTCAGGAGTGAAGTGTCTCTCTGCTGGACTGGAGAATCCTCACTGTAAACTGGAGATACTGGGGTAAGATCATCTCTCTGAGAGTCACATGACCTGCTCCTCAGTAAGACACATTCTCTAATAGTGAGACTGAAGCAGAGGCTTTAGGTTCATCATCAGTGTCCTGAGGAGGAAGATTGTTTCTTTTCACTGCACACTGATGATCTGTCACAGAGTCTTTGGGTCAGATGTACGTATGCGAGAAGCTGCAGCACAAAACGTGACTTGATGCGACTGCAATGTGTCTAAAATTACTGTGAAATTTACTACAACATTGTAACTAATCACACAAACTGCAGCTCTGACACAAACTAAATACACTGTGTGTGATGCAGGGTGAAATTATTCCAGTGGAAATTTTGTACTGTTAATTGAGGATTCTTTCGGTACGTCTGCGTCTAGCTGTTATGTACAGGGTTGCCAGATCTGTGTTACAGAAGCAGCATTAAACTTATGTAGTTTTCCTCAGTAGTGAAAACACACACAATATGCATTAAAATACGTCAAAATTAGGGCTGCAACTAACGATTATTTTCATAATACATTAGTTGACTGATTATTTTTTCGGTTGATTGGATGGGCGGGGCAAACTTTCAGTACTCTTTTTATGGGTTTATCTAAAATATAATCCACAAACTAAGTGTTACAAATATAAACTTCAGACTAAAACTTTACAGAACTGTTTGTCCAAAACAGAAAAGAACCCAATTCACACACACACACACACACACACACACACACACACACACACACACACCAGAATATATATTAATTTAGGATTGTAGCTTAATCCGGTGCTTTTTGTGCATTCATAAAAAGTAATGCATAAATATTATAAAATAAATTTTACTTTATTCTGTGCTTTTTGTGAATCCATAAAATGTAATGCATATATATATATATATATATATATATATATATATATATATATATATATATATATATATATATATATATGCACTACATTTTATGGATTCACAAAAAGCACAGAATTAAACTACAGTCCTAAATTAATAATAAAAACTCACTTTCACTGCACCTTGTGGTTTCTGTTACTCACTGCCTTTAGGAATATTATTTTACTTGTGTTTACTTGTGATCATAGTGTTTTAATTAGACATTACAGATCTTACTTGCGCTACACTGTGTATCAGCGCATCTACACTACGCGTGATCAGCAACGCGGCCTCGTCACTAATAGATAACTTCCTTTATAATAAACGACAGAATTTACACTGCAAGTGCGCAAATACAGCATATAATGACAATAAACTTTTTTCCAAAATATTTTTATTGAGAAAGAAAACAAACCTGTCACATAGCAACAATACCATTCTCATTTTTTTATACTTACATATACACACATACATAGATACATAGTGTAGAAAAGGAAAACAAAATTAAAGAGTACAATCAACTAAACAACCCCCCACCCCACCCCGGCTCATCATGGCTAACCAATATCTATACCTGGTTATGTATATATTGTAAAACCCAACAACAGGCACAAAAATTCAAATGGGAAGTGTCTGTAACTCCATAAAATATGAAATAAAGGGTTGCCATTTATAAAAAAAAACAAAAAAAAACTTGTCAGTACAACCCCTCATCGTATACATTATTTTCTCGAGTTAAAAAAAAAAACATCATGTCCTTTAGCCACTGGGAGATGGATGGATATTTAGCAGACTTCCAATGCAACAATAGGGAACGTCTTGCTATTAGGGATGTGAAAGCGATAATATCTTTTTGTACAGAGCGTAATGGAACTGAGGCATCAGGAATCCCAAATATAGGCAATATCCCAATATGGGCAAGGTTTTAAATCTACTCTGAGAATAGTGGACACGATAGTAAAGAAACCAGTGCAAAAACCATAGAGATCAGGGCAAAAGAAAAACATATGGCCAAGATGACAGGGAGAGCCATGGCATTTATCACACTTGTCCTCTACTTCTGGATATATTACAGAATGTCTCGACTTGGACAAATGGACCCTATGTAAAACTTTGTGCTGGATAAGTCCAAGATGAGCACAAGAAGTGGTAGACTGTGTCCTACCTATAGCACGTTCCCAACACTCTTCACTTATTTGTACTCCTAACTCCATTTCCCACGCATTCTTAATTTTGGTGCTCGCCTCACTACCTAACACCAGCGTAAAATCATAAATCTTAGAATTCATTCTTCTCTGATGTGGATTGTTTGAAAACAAGCTTTCCCAAGCCTGTTCAGGAAGCGCAGAGGGGAAATTAGGAAAACATCTGGAAACAAAATTTCGAATTTGAAAATAACGAAACAGATGCGTCACAGGGAGGTCATAAGTAGATGACAGATTGGCAAAGCTATCAAAGACACCATCGGCATACAGATTTTTAACTTGTTTAATGCCCTTGTCATACCACACTGAAAATGTAGAGTCCAAACAAGATGGAGGAAATAAGTGGTTGTTGCTTAAAGGACCCAAAGAGGATGCACCTACAAACTTAAAGCGCCGTCTAAATTGATGCCAAATCTTAAGTGTGTTAAGGACAACTTGATTATCAGTATATAGAGAGAGCTTTGTAGGTAGAGAGGAATAAAGTAAAGCAGGTATAGGGGATTCCCTACAAGATGATAGTTCCAATTTACACCAAGAAGATCCAGGAGATTTAACCCAGTAGCAAAGTTTATGGATGTGCACAGCCCAGTAATAGAATTGAAAATTGAGTAATGCAAGTCCTCCACTAAGTCTGCATCCCTGCAATAAAGTTTTACAAACCCTTGGTGGCTTCCCAACCCAAATAAAAGAACAAATTATTTTATCCAATGAATCAAAGAATGATTTTGGCAGAAAAAGAAGAACTTGCTGAAATAAGAAAAGAAACTTCGGAAATATATTCATTTTGAGGACATTGATCCTGCCAATTAGAGAAAGGGGGAGGTTAACCCATCTTTTAATGTTGGATTTAACCTTTGAGATAAGGGGAGTGAAATTAGCTGATACAAGATTAGATAAAGAACGTGTCACATTGATACCTAGGTATTTAAAACCTGCCTAACTAAATCGAAAAGGTAGATCTGCCTGTTGGAGAGAAAATGCTGCAGTATTGACGGGAAAACAGTCGCTTTTGTCCAAATTTAATTTATAACCTGAGACAAAACTGAAGGTTTCCAGAACACCTAAGACAGCAGGCATAGAGGCAATAGGATCCGTTACATACAATAACAAATCATCAGCATATAGTGACAATTTGTATTGTACACCGTATCGAACTACTCCTTTAAACAAGTGGGAAGATCTTAATAAGATAAACAGAGGCTCGATAGTGACAGCAAAAAGCAGAGGGGATAAAGGACAGCCTTGGCGACACCCTTGTCTGAGAGCAAAATAATCAGAATAAATGTCGTTCGTTTGAACCCTGGCTTTAGGGGATCAGTAAAGGAGGTGAATCCAAGACATAAATGTATCCCTGAATCCGAACTTCCTCAAAACTGCAAACAAATACTCCCACTCAACCCTCTCAAATGCTTTTCCAGCATCTAAAGAAATTACAATCTCAGGAAGCTCAGCTGAATACTTTGAATAAATTATATTAAAGAGTGTACGGGTATTGAAAAACAATTGACGTCCCTTTATAAAACCGTTCTGCTCTTCATATATGATATAAGGGAGCACGTTCTCTAAACGAGATGCAATTACTTTTGCCAACACCTTTACATCTGCATTAAGCAGAGACAGCGGTCTATAAGAACCACAGGAGGTTGGATTTTTACTCTCCTTAAAACCCCTTTCGCCCCGACACTTGCGTTCATTCCGCCAGCGGAATGGAAAACGACTTATCTGTCATTTTCAATTAGTATAAACAAATGAATTATTTTATCGCCACAGTTCTGGTATAAGATTAGTCAGGACACTGGTGGCTTTCTTTGTGTGCAGTTTCATGACTGTGTGCTTAACTCCTGGTGAGCAGGGGGATGGGAAAGGGGCGGAGTTTGAGCTCCCTGCTGGACAAACAATTCACACCTCTCCATGAAAACATTGAGACAGAGATAAATTGGAGAGTACAACTAAAGCTTTTTTGATAGTAAAACACCGTATACAACTGCCACAATAAAATTATAACATTTAAACCAAAGATCGGACTTGTATAAACGTTTACTACCTTACATTACCTACATAGACGAAAATCCAGTTCGCTTGCGGTTTTGCAAATCATGCACGTTTCCATCGGTATAAAGTCCATAAGTTTTATTGAAGAAAACAAATGCAAAGTTCCAGATTTAGTCACAAATGTCCTCTTCAAAATGCATTAAGTGTTTTGATATCCCGCCCCTCTGGAATTTAGTAATTAGCCATAAACTGAACTGAAACACCATCTTAAAAAAAACGCTAATCTGCTTTGGCTATGCTGAACAACCCGCCTCCTAAATTTTAATCGGGCAGTCTAACTTGACTGGACCACTTGACTGGACCACTTGGACCAATTGTAGATACTTCTAGCTTTCAAACAAGCCCAAACTCGACATGATTGACCACTCAGAGGCTGAGAAAATCAAAAGCGTGATCAGCACGACCAAACCTTTTACGCGTGCATCCATTGGTCTTGAGTTGTGTGTCAGCGGGTACAGGCCAATCAGCAAAGCGCTATAGGGCCGTGCACAGAAACTATACAGAAATGGCAGCTCCGCTCTAGCGCTCTTCCTGCAAAACTCATTTGAGCCATTCAGAGAGCAAGTGTTCATTCACTTGGGGCTCTGGCACTATTTTTAATAAACATTATATTTTGTAAGTATGTTTCAGACTTTTTTTGTGTGTGAAATTACACATTGTGTAACATAGTTCATGCTACTGCCATTTGTTTTCATGTTGTGCCATTTGGAGAGGTTTGGTGCCTTTTGGAGACGTTTGGTGCCATTTGGAGAGGTTTGGTGCCTTTTGGAGAGGTTATTTTGTGCCTTAAAAAAAAAGTTTGCTATTTCTAGAAGTCTGCAATTTTTAAAGGCTTTGTGCCATTTTTATAAGCTTTGTGCCATTTAGAGAGGTTTTATGTCATTTGGAGACATTTGGTGCCATTTGGAGATGTTTGGTGCCATTTTGGAGAGGTTTTAACCTTTGTTTGGATAACCTTACACACAATTTTAGTGCTTAGAGTTAACTTCCTCATATTTTGGATGTTCATGGACAAGTACTTGGGGCATCTTTGAGACCAGGAATGGGGTTGATATCAACATTTGCTGTGAAGATATAACATTTGGATTAAAAGTAAATAATTTTTTTTTACAATTAAAAAAAAAATCTGAATATATTGCCCCAGGTAGGCTAGGTAAAAAAAGAAATACTTGAAATAACTGCTAATTCTTAAAGTCTTAAGTGTCTACTTTCATATGAGCCATTAACCACTACTGTGGTGTGTGATATCACAAAACAAATCAATGCTGAACACAGGTACCCCCAAAACAGACAAAAATGCCATTTTTTGGCTACCAGTAAAAGAGGTTAAGAAGGAGAGCTATCGTGGCTTGTGTCAGAGTCGGAGGCAAAGACCCACATTCCAAGCATTCGTTGAACATAGATAAAAGCAATGGAACTAATTTTCCAATAAACATTTTAAAAATTCAGTTGGAAACCCGTCTGGGCCAGGAGCTTTTTTAGATTGCATAGTTTTAACTGCATATAAAATTTCTTCAAGAGAGAGTGGGGAGTCCAGTTGCATGGCAGTATATTGAATCAATAACAGGGTTACAAAGGTTTTGAAGAAATGCATTCAATTTAGTATTGTCTGTAGGAAATTCAGATTTATAAAGTGAATAGTAAAACGATTTAAAAGTAGCATTAATTTCCATGGGATCTGTAGTGACAATATTATAAGTGTTTTTAATACTAGGTATGAGACGGGAAGTGGCCTGTCGATGTAGCTGATGTGCCAGTAAACGACTTTGCTTGTCGCCATGTTCATAGTAAGAACCACGAGTATGTAACAACAAGCGTTCCGCCTCTTTAGTCGAAATAAGATTAAATTCTGCCTGCAAGTTAAGACACTGTTTAAGAAGTTCTGGAGAAGGGTTCAATGCACATCTTTGATCAAGGTTACTTGCTCCCTGCCTTAGAGGACGTTCTTCCTCAGTCACGTGATGATTTCTCCTCCGTCTGATGGAGACTGAGGTCATGTTGGGAATAAAAGGTAACGTTCACAAATAGTAAACTGAAGAAAGTCATTGTCGGTGACTCGGGTGTCTGCTAATGCTAGCGTGCGTATGACGTCATGCGCCGTCGACTGGGAAGCGGATTATACTTCCGGTTAGTAAAAAACCACTAGTGTTCTATTTGAGATGATATTACCTTTCTAAAATCCACACACCAGACGGTAGAGTACATAATGCATAGTGTAAGTGTATTGTACTTCATTTGGGACACAACTTCAGTATTTACTCTCCGAGGCGTGTTTTCGGAACAGAAGTAACGTAGTGAGTAAATCTCCCCCGTGCCGCGCGCAGACCAACTAATCCATAATGAGATTCGTCCACAACGATTTTCATCATCGATTATTATCGATCGATTATTATCGATGAGTTGTTGCAGCTCTAGTCAAAACATTAAGTGTTTCATCATAAATAATGAGTGATTTTAAAAATGATTTCACTTTGATAATAATAAAACAGGGTCTAGTGTTCTTCCAAGTCAATGGAATGTGTGTAAAATAACAGACAAACACATTCTGCATAAATAAAACAGTCAGATTTGTTCTTGTCAGTACTGAATAAACCATTTAAACATTCACACTATCTCTCTCTGTCTTTCTCTCTCTCTCTCTCTCTCTGTCTCTCTCTCTCTCTTTCACACACACACACACACCCCACTCATTTCAAGATACACAAAGTATGTCTTGGTGTTCATAAACTGAGAGAGTGAAGAGTGTGACATTGTGTCTCTGCAGGTTGAGTTATTGTGGTGTCTCGGATGAAGGCTGTACTGCTCTGGCTTCAGCTCTGAGATCAAACCCCTCACACCTGCGAGAACTGAATCTGTCTGAGAATAAAATAGGAGACTCAGGAGTGAAGTGTCTCTCTGCTCTGAAGAATGATGAACATTACAAACTACAGTCACTGGTGTGAGTAACGATATTTTTTAGATAAAAACTGAAACAAAAGAAAAGACTGATTAGCATTATTTTGTACATTAGTATTAGTTTGTACATTTCATTTTAGTTGCAGTAAATATCAGATTATCGGATACTGGGTTCAAATTTCACTATATTCGATACAATCAGACTTTTTCTAACAATTAGCTTTAATGCTGTTTGGTATTGATTTAAAATTGATGTGAAAGCAGAAGACAGGGAGTCAGACAGAGTCTACAAAATGTCAGCACTGAGTGCATGAGAGTGATTGTAAATGAGCACCTCGTCTCCTTGTGACACCCTGCTATCTCTGACTTCATACTGCTGCTTTTGTCTGAATCAGATGATCTCGGCTTCTCCCTGTTTCTGATCAGCAGCAGATTTTCTTCTCCACTCTCATAAAAGCGAATTAAAATCATCATCTTTTATGCCACACTGCTACAAATATTTTATTTAAGGAGTCACTTTACTCTGACACTCCTTCCAGCACTCCACCTCCACACTGTGTCTTCTGTCATTCCTGTAAAGTTCCCCTCCGCTTGTTCTTAACATCTGCACTTAAATACACATGTAGAACAAGAGATAAAACACACAGCAGTGATCACTGTTTTAAAAATAAAGCTCTACACCCTGTGATTGTATAAGAGCAGTGATGTGATGGTAAATATCTGCTCATGTTCCTGTTAGATCTTGTGGAAGTTCTCATCTGTTCTAGCTAAATGTTCTAACAAGTGTATTCTATAAGAATGAAGGAATGTTGAATGATTATGAACAGGAGATAATAATGTTTTCCTCGCAGCAGAGATGATTACATGCTGTAAATCATGAAGTACCACAGTCTAGATTTTGGTTATTAATTCAGATATCTGTCTTTTAGATTTGAATATTAAACGACACACATCTGATCACTGAGTAGAACGACCTGTGATCCCTGGACAAAATTTCCTCAATCCCAATGAAAACCTGAGGGATTATTTGGAACAGCAGGTGAAAAACCACACGAACTCCAGCTGGACCCAGTCAGTGGAAGACGGAGCTGAAATGGACAGGAACAGTTTCATGGCATTGGTGGGATTCTCACCTGACAGGATTAGCATCTGAGGAGTTTATGTGAAGAAGCCCCTGGGAGACTCACTACAAGTTACATTTATCACTCTGTCCTTTAGCTGGTATTTAATATAGTGTAGATTTTTTGGTTCCAGGATCAGATCTAATCTGTTCTTTATTTTCTCTGATATCTGATCCCCATTTCTTTGCTAGTATCAGCTGATCATACCCGGTATTTGATCAGTGCCATCTCTATTACTTAAGTATACGCTATTTGCAATATTTTGTGTAATTGTGTCAGTCAAATACAGTACATTTTGAAGAAGTGAATATGTTGTATCTTTGTATTAGACTACAACTTGAGAAGAATACAGTAAACACTCGGACGTAAAGTTAACTCGTGTTTTAACCAGAGCAAGAGAGAGAAACATATCAATGCGCATGGCTAATTACCAATCAGAAATCAATGCTAAAGGGAGTGATTCCACTTAAAGAAATAGATCCACTCTAAACACTACAGTCTTTAGTTCTGCTGGAACAACCCTAGATGGAAAATGATGGAAAGTGGGGAACGGACACAGAGCTTATGTTGAACTTCAGGTTATAAACCACAATAATGCCTCCACCTCCGCCAGATAACCTCGGGAGAGTTAATACTCCAAATCCCGCTGGAGTGATCTGTTTAAACAGAATCATTTTCTTTATGCCAGGTTTCGGTTACGAACAACAAGTCCAGCTTTTTATCTGTAAGAAAATCCGATAAAAGCAGTGCCTTGTTATTCACAGACCACGCATTGAATAATGCGGCATAAGCCAGGCTCTGAAGCGGCAGTGGTTTAATCTCCATGCGCGGAACCGATATTAAATTACTGTGATCAACACCAGTATGGAACAGTTTGTTGCTCTTACGTCGACCGGTAAAGATGTTAGGAGAGGATGAGACAGCAAAACTGCGTCTCAAATATGGACATATGGTTTAGGACGTAGCAGTCCAGCGTCTCAACAGAGTTTGTAAGAGTCTTTGGCTAGACAATAATAGCTCTGTTTTAAATTCAGAAGCTGGCGTGTAGTGTACCTTAAGGCCATGGTCATTAAGTGCACACTCACAGCCGGACCGAGGTGTTGATACTCCGGAGCGTACTATGAGCACAAAGTCGTACAATCCTCATACTCTGCCCGACTGAGGCGTTGATTCCCCGTTGCATGCTGCAGGTTATTCCAGGTGGAACACAGGAGTGAAAACAACCATGGGCATAACCACACATTCTTTGTCGTGTCGGGTCGTGTCCCCCCCAATGTTGAGGAAATACCAATCTGTCCCCCCAATATACAGGAGAAAATATTTTCTATGTCGCCCTTTAATGAACCCTGCCAACGTATCTGTCTTTTCTTCATCTATTCTATTTATTTATGTCTATTCCTTTTTAATATATTTCCAATTGTACACTTGGTTGCGCCCATACTCAACGCAAGTTCGTTGATATATTTTAGCAGCTCAGTCTGTAAGAAATGGAGACAGCAGCCAAGTGTAGAAAAGTGCAACAGAACATACAAGCTTTTTTCAGAGAGTAAGTAACTAGATACCTAAATAGTAGGTAACCTTAGCTTAGTATAGAAGGCATCATACCATGGCTTGGTTTGTTCTGAAGAGCGTCAATTAACTTTTGATATTTTCACACCCAGGAAGTAGGCTAGGCTAACGTCAGTTCCAGTTTTTGACCATTAATGTTACATTCACTTGCATATCCTCCTGCCGAGTTCGTTGTGAACCCTCACGTTGTGACAAACTGTTATAATTGCGAGTGAAAGTGAGGAAAGTTGCACAGCATTTTGTTCATTTACACTACATTTGGGCTAAGGACAACTAAGTGATTTTACAAATATAAGGCTCAGCATAATGCTGAGATGTGCTAGCTTGGCAACGAGAGATAGGGAACTATCGTCTGAGTTGTGGCCATATTGCAGTTATCCATTCAGAACTAGTTATGGGAGTTTGTCTTTAGAATTAAGAAAAGAAAACTCTGGTACCCTTTACATAGCTAACATTTCAGGTTACCACTATATATTGTTGTACACTTTGTACACTTATTACATAGCAAGCTAAACAGCATGATGACATTAACATAATAAATGACACCAGTTACACAAACAGAATATCCAGTTTATCAAATTAAAATAATCATCTAAGTCAGTCATTGCTCTTCTGGGAAAATAATGGTACCTGGTCACAATGCAGGCAGCACAGCATTGCTTAGAAGCATCCGTGGGGAAATTGTATTTACAACATACAGTATCTCATAAAAGTGAGTACACCCCTCACATTTTTGTAAATATTTGGTTATATCTTTTAATGTGACAACACTGAAGAAATGACACTTTGCTACAATGTAAAGTAGTGAGTGTACAGCTTGTATCACAGTGTAAATTTGCTTTTCCCTCAAAATAACTCAACACACAGCCATTAATGTCTAAACCGCTGGCAACAAAAGTGAGTACACCCCTAAGTGAAAATGTCCAAATTGGGCCCAATTAGCCATTTTCCCTCCCCGGTGTCATGTGACTTGTTAGTGTTACAAGGTCTCAGGTGTGAATGGGGAGCAGGTGTGTTAAATTTGGTGTCATCGCTCTCACACTCCCTCATACTGGTCACTGGAAGTTCAACATGGCACCTCATGGCAAAGAACTCTCTGAGGATCTGAAAAAAAGAATTGTTGCTCTACATAAAGATGGCCTAGGCTATAAGGCTATGGCCCAATGTCCATACCATGGTTACGAACTTGACCACCAGTACAGTACAGTACCATCTAGGAGGTCAGATTTTGACTGCCCCGTATGCCTTAAGGTAGTGGTCACCAAACCTGTTCAATAAAAACAGCATTTTGCTATTTTTGCTAAGACTAACCCTGGGTTTTATATGGCACAATAAGTTATATGTGTAATAAAAAGGTATATCATTAATAATATATATGCTATAAAAAAATAAACAAATACTTTATGCATACTGTATCCTAACACTGCAATAAACTAGATATCCTGTGTAGTAGAAGATTATACACTTAGTAGAATCTTATACAGTTGCCCAGGTCATGCACTTTTTAGACGGTCTCTTATTGACTCCGTTACTATAAAGCGCGGATGACCTGCGTTTCCGAAAAATTGGCTTCCACGGGCTTTAACCTGTGTTCGTAGTAGTAAGCCCAAGTGGTGAGAAAATGTATAGCCTACAGCTAAATAGTGAAATTAAATAATGCACTTATCAGTGTCTCAGGGTTAAACTGAACTCACTAAGGTCTTAAAATGATAGAAAGGAACTGTTGCGTGTGCTTGCTGATTTTTTTTCTGAAGTTCACAGAAAGCAAGTGAGTTTTTGATCAACTACAGGTAGTGAGGTTTGTGACGTGTTTAAAACGTCACCATTATTAAATACGTGGCCAATGAGCTATCTCCCTACCATAGTATATAAGCTTGTTGTTTATGCCTCATGGAGTGTGTCATGGTCAAAAATCAGCCCCTTCCTTTCGTTGCTATGGACTACGGAGGAATGTGTTTTTAGCTGTTTGATGTTAGTGTTGTCCAGTCATATCATGCGATGTACTTCTTTATTGTGACGTTGGGCTATCGTGTGTGTGTGTGTGTGTGTGCTGCTCACTCTCAGTGCGGTGTGCCATCAGGGCTCCCCCCTGTGCAGCATGGCAGTTTAAGTAGCCCAGGTCGGAGTACCAACTGTTGCAGTTGTAGCTATTAAAGAAGCTATCATATGATTTCTGTAAGTGCCGTCATGAGTATTATGTCATTGGGTCACTGTAGGTAAATTGTTATTTTTTTTAATAAGAGCTAAATGATCTCCTATGCTTCCCAAATTGAAATTGTAACATGTTGGTATTATTTTTTGTTCCTTTGCTTTATTTTTGTGGGCACAGCTTTGTGCTGGTTATTGTCACTAGCTCAGTTTTCTTGAGTACGACTGTGTTGTAACAGTCTTTATCAATCGTGCTGATACCACCATGTAGTGAGTTTGGTCAGCTGTTGCTGTCGTACTTGCCTGCCCTTCATACAGGAAGTCTCAGTCCTCCTATGACGATTATTGTTAATTCCTTCTTGTATTTTTTAATTCGACCAATGACTGTTGATTGTGTTGGTTTCTGGTTTTAAATCATTCTTGGCCAGTTTTTTTTCTTAGCTTTAGTAAAAAATATTTTTGTATGGAAACCCATGCCTCTTGCCTTTTCTAAGTGGATTATAGTTGTGTGCCTTTATTTGGGTTGTTTTCCCCGCTTCCTCAGGGTGACGTAGTCATTACAAGCGAGTCACTTGCTACATACATTTCAATGCAGCATTCACGTGGCAGTGGAGGGTGTGGTCAAGCTGTGACAGAGATGTAGACTGGGGTTCTACAAGTCATTTCACTCCATCAGCGCTGTGTATCATTTATCATTCATCTTTATTAAGTGCTTTATCCTGGTCAGGGTCATGGTGGACCTGGAGACTATTCCTGGAAAACTTTTGAACAATTGTATAATTCACAATAAACTTATCAATGCCCTCTTCGGTCCCAATGGACCTGTACATTGTCTTCCCATAAGCGGCAAGGAATTCCCAGGGATCTATGAGCCTACAGTATGACAGCTCCCACCACTCACATGCTCCCTCCAGACAGGGCATGAAATACAAGCACATGGCATTGTGGAGTGTAAATTATGAGGCACCAGTAAGGAGGGTGACGTCATAAATGTCAAACATTGAGTTGTACAAATATACAGCCACTGCAAGGTGCTAAAGGAAACAGGAAGCCCTTGAAACCCCTTACCCTTGGTCTTGTGGCCCTCATCAGTGTTGCTGTAACATTAGCATACTGCTCACTTAATATTTCATATGAGACCACTTTATTGTGATCTGTTGAGCAAGAATACACAGGGTTAAATGCAGATGTACATAAAAACTACATTTATAATAATGTATGTATAATTCCTGTATAATAAAATTCTTGTATATAAAATGTATAATAATTCTTCCATTCCTCTCAAACTCTTCCAGGTGGTACGTAGAATGTTGCTGTGACTTTGTAATTTTGCTCATTTCAAGTATTTAGATATAGAATAAAAGAGATCTGCCATTGAAATAATAATCCTTATGTTTGTTTTATAAAACTCTTATAATGGGACATATTACACTAATTTTCCTCTCTAAAATGTCTGCACTTACTAAGATCATAAAGCTGTGATTAGAAAAGAAAAGAAAAGAAAAAACCCTGTCCTTCTGTTATGTACTCCAACATTTACACAGGACATCTGGAGACAATCAGTAGAATGATCAGTCAAAGATGTATCTGTGGATTTTGTGTCCTGCGTATTCACGTAAACGTCATCCTCTGTTTCTGGTTATGAGCAGTGAAAACCCCTTGTCATTTTCAGTGCTTGTTCATGTAAACTATATCAAATTTACTCCATCAAAAATGTATTCAAATATATTTAAATGTATAAACATTACAGATGTCTGCCTGTTGGAGAATGACTTTTTAACTACTATGTATTTTGAGGTCAGAAATGCCATCTTTAATTTAATTTAATTTTTAATTTTCTAAACGCACTAGTGCTTCTAACTAGAGTCGTACCCTGCATTCACACCAGCAAGCACAAATCACTCATATCACATGTTTAACACTTGTTGGTGTGTAGCTTTCGCTACTGTTGTCACTTATATGTATGTGCAGTATCCAGCTTCCTTTCTTTAGCTGCAGTGAGAAATGGCAGGAGTAGAAATGTATGTCCCACAGTTAAGTAGTTAAATAATGCGCAAGTTAACACACGTTAAATAACTGCTGAGATAAGTGAAAATGAAAAGTCACTAGAGTCTGGAGATTAGCAGTATAATGAGTAAACAAATGTTTGAATCTGGTGCAGACTTTAATGCTGTGGTGTTTCTGTCAGTTTTAGTTTGAGCTAATGCAGTAATGCAGTAAGACTTGAAATTATTGACTCGCAACAAACTTTGCAAAACTCTAAAATAACCATTAACCTATATATATATATATATATATATATATATATATATATATATATATATATATATATATATATATATATATTTTAAAGTAGCAAATAAGTGTATCATAATTGACAAGTCGTGTAAGCTGTAGTCTACTAATAACCACTGAAAATATGAAACGGTGTGGGTTTTGCTGGTGGGAACCTCCGTCAGGTGACTGTAATCCTAAACTAAAGAAGCTCTCTTCTGTTTAGAGCTTTTTCTGTCCTTCATAACCCAATATTGCTGCATTAGTACTGAAATTCTCACTTAATGCAAATCATCTTCAACACACACATTATATTTTCACACACTTTTATTAATTATTATATTTTCCTTAATGCTATTCAGAGTATTTTAACATTACATCTAGTTAAAATAGACACAGCTCATTCATAAGTATACTGTGTAGAGATGGGTGTAAAATTAAAGGAAAAATCTGCTGCTCTGTTATTACGCTCTGGAGGTTTCCAACTGAGAGAATAACTTTTGAAAGAAAGTTACTGTTCATCCTTTCAGCACAATTTGAGAGACTTCCACAAGACAGCAGGAGAAAAACTACAGACATGATCTTACACCATGTTCTATTGATCTAGTGGTTAAGACAAGCTAAAAATACAACAATATTTTACAACGTGGAAGAAAATGAAATGTAATGGATTCTGTAAAAGATGCGCACGGTTCTTCTGTCAAAAAAAAAGCGCACAGCTATCTTGTATTTAAATTTAAAGCTGAAAGTGAATGTTTAATAATCACACTACAGGTAAATTTAATGTTAGCTGTTTTACAATATCAAATGTTCAGACTCATCGAGCTAAAATTATCCTACTTTCTTGAAAACACAGATATTTTCAGGCACAAATGCAAATAAAAAGCATTTCACTTTTCACAGATACACTTTTTTATCTGATTACAAGACGCATCAAACCATTTATGTATGTTACCATTTGCATCCCCCAGAGCAGCACAGTTCTCTCCAGAAGGGTCCTCTCTTTTCCAGTTGTCAGGCTGTTTTGGGTTGTTGCTAAACCAGAACCTTCACGGATACCAAAGACTGAATTCAGTTAATATTTTAAAGGAAAATTAAATGAGTTTGTACACCAGAAGTGTTCTAGTTATCAGGCTCATTTGGTCCCTCTGGAGCGCTTATATCAGAACCATAAAACAGTACATAAGAAACACTGTAAGCATTGTAGAGCTTTAAAAGGAACTGTAAAATGAGTTTAGAACACGGTTCTTACGTTACACCTGTCTTTACGGTCTGGTTGTTCACCCACATCCACTTTCCCTCAGTCTCCAAGTCATTCAGGCCAATCCAGTGTGTTTCTCCAATTTGTGAAGATACAAAATCCTAATGTAGAAAATAACAAGACACATAGCTTACACCTGTAACCAGTGCAAGTGGAATAGAAACAATATATATTTAAAAAATCATTGGAAAAGCTGGAGAGAACCACTACACTCACCTGTTCAGTTTGGCTGGTTATAATCACCAGGTGGCCTCCTTTCCCCACACAGTAATCTCGACTCTGCATCCAGTTCAGTTTCTCAGTGGAGAAGTAGTAACACTTTAAACCAAGAGACTTCCATCCTTCCTCACAAGGTTTACAGTTCTGATTAGCTTTTTTCAAGAACAGTTGAAAAAAAATAAATGAAATGAAACTTTGGAGAATTGTGCGTATATACTGTACACATTGCAAATCTTTTTACCATGCCAATGAAGCTACTTGAATCTCCAAAAGATCTGACAATTACAGGAAACATCCTGTTTCTCTGAAAACTATGTTACTGCCGTACACAGCATTTCCTAGATTTTTTATTTAAAACATACTGTACTTTACACAATGCATGATTTGACACTTGAGTTGAATAACAATAATAATGTGTTCCATTTATATATCACCTTACTAACATAAAAAGATCACTGTACAATTAAAAAACTATAAAGATTCAATTGATTCATTCACTTAATCCTAATTCTATCTTACTATCTATCTTTCTATCTATCTATCTATCTATCTATCTATCTTAGCCTGTTTTATAGTATTAAAAAAATACAAGTATAGCTACACCTATCATACATTATAAAGCCACTCTCCCCACCATAACCACTGCTAAGGCCACAATAAGATGTCTTGTGTGAGGGCTTTCCGGTGATGAGAGTACTGGGCGGGGGGGCCTTACCATTACATGCAGAGAGACGTTCATGAACATGCTGATACTTCATCTTCAGCATTTCATACAGTTGTTCTGTCTCTATACAAAAGAAAAGCGTTTCTGATCCAAAAGTGTTTTTTGATGATGGGAGAAAACGAGAGAAAAAGACCAAACCTACCATTACAGGCAGAGACGAGCTCATGATGCTTCACCTTCAGTTCTTTATACATTCTCTCTTTTTCTAATAAACAAGAAAAGAGAAGAGTTTGTTTTTTCAAGATTTCATTTCCTTTCTGCTTACTTAAAACTAATGTGTTAATGTAAAAAGGTTCTATTAAGCTTTTAATGAATCACCTGAGATCAAGTCTGATTTTAACTCATTAACCACAATAAAAAAAAACAGCATAAAGTGTGTACCGAATAAAAAATTAATATAACAGACAACAAATGCAATATTATATTAGATTAACAGTCAACTTGAATGTGATTATTTAATATATCATATATGGTGTTTAAAACAAAAACATGATCTTTTTACAAATCGGTAATCTAATGTCTACATGCCAACATTTTTCACTGTTGATCTGCTGCTTAAAATGTTTGAACATGTCTGAGTGCTGACCGGCATAGGAGAGAAAAAAAGGTGTTGGCAGGGGCATCAGTTTGAAAAGATGTGATGGTTGGGGTCTGGCCACTGTTAGGCCTCCAGTGTAGTTTGTTGTGCTCAAACCTCATGAAGTCAATTAAAAAAAATAAAAAACCCAAGTAATTTCACAAATGCCAGACACAACTTTGATATGACATTCAAGGCAAATGGAGTATGACATATGGTTTAGCTTGTCATGAACAGCAACTGAAATCTTATGAGCTGGTGGTGGCCATGCTGGTTGATTGGTCCAACTGTTGTTTTAGATGTAGAGAATAATGTCAATTAAAGCAAACCAAAATCCAACTTCCTTTGTTTAGCCACTGTGTGGTTATCAGCATTTTCAAATACAGCAAATGATTTTCATGAAATCTGGGAGATTAGATGCCTAAGAATGCCCTGTCTACTTTGTCCACCGAGTTTAATAAAAATCTGAGATCGTGTTCATGTCCATACAGGTGACACCATAAATTATATTAGACTGTGCAAAAGTCATAGACACATGCAAGGAAATGTTGTAGAGCAATGATACCTTCAAAAAATAATTAAATTAAATGTTTCTACATTAATATAAATATTCTAAAGAGCAGTAAACAGTAATAAATTAAACAAACTCGATATTTGGTGTGATGACCCTTTGCTTTAAAAAAAAAAAAATATATTAGTCTTAGGTACAGTTTGTGCCATTTTTTAAAAAAATGAGCTGTAAGTTTTACTGAACATCTTGCAGAACCAGCCACGGTTCTTCTGGAGACTTCAGCTGTTGCACTCGCTTCTTATTTTTGCAGCAAAAGACAGCAGCCTTCATAATGTTTTTTGTCTGAAAAGTGGTCTCTTACATAATACGCTGCCTTCTTTACTGACATACAAACGTTTTTCTGTAACATTTAATTTTGTGCTGGAAATCTAATGTTTTGAAACCTTCAACCCCAATTCCAAAAAACTTGGGACACTTTTCAGAAAAAATGAGGTAATTTTGAATTTGATGGTCGCGACACGTCTCAAAAAAGTTGGGACGGGGCAACAAAAGGCTGGAAAAGTAATTGTTACTAAAAAGAAACAGCTGGAGGTTAATTTTCAACAGGTCAGTAACGTGATTGGGTATGAAAAGAGTATCTTAGAGAGGTAGAGTCTTTCAGAAGTAAACATGGGCAGAGGTTCACCAATCTGTGAAAAACTGCATGTACAAAAGACTGAATATATCATCAAAAATATCTCATTAAAAACAGGCATGATTCTGTAATGGAAATCACTGCATGGGCTCAGAAACACCTCCAGGAACTCATTGTCTGTGAACACAGTTCACCGTGCCATCCACAAGTGCTGGTTAAAACTCTATCGTGCAAAGAAGAAGCCATATGTGAACATGATCCAGAAACGCTGCCGTCTTCTCTGGGCCAAAGCTCATTAAAATGGACTGAGGCAAAGTGGAAAACTGTTCTGTGGTCAGAAGAATCGAAATGTGAAACTCTTTTTGGAACCCATGGACGCTGCATCCTCTAAACTAAAGAGGACTAAAGAGGAGAGGGACTATCCAGCTTTTTATCAGCGCTCAGTTCAAAAGCCTGCATCTCTGATGGTAAGGAGGTGCATTAGTGCCTATAGAATGGGCAGCTTGAACATTTGGAAAGGCGACATCAATGCTGAAAGGTATATACAGGTTTAAGAGCAACATATTCTTCCATCCAGATTCCATCCCATCTTTGCTTCTGAGAGATTCCGCCTCTCTAAGATACTCTTTTTATACCCAATCATGTTACTGACCTGTTGCCAATTAACCTAATTAATTGCAAAATCTTCCTCGAGCTCTTTCTTTTTAGTAATACTAAACACTAAACACTTTTCCAGCCTTCTGTTGCCTCCGTCCCAATTTTTTGAGACGGTTTGCGGCCATCAAATTCAAAATTACCTTATTTTTCCCTTAAAATGGTACATTTCCTCAGTTTAAACATTTGATATGTTTTCTATGTTCTATTGTGAATAACATGGGTTTATTAGATTTGCAAATCATTGCATTCTGTTTTGTTTACATTTTACACAGCACCCCAACTTTTTTGGAATTAGGGTTGTAAACAGTTTTTTTCTGTTTTCGAAGTGCTTTGGGAAATGTTTTTTGTAGCTAACTGAGGTGATAGAATAAGCTGATAGAATGTGCAATCCATAAATGTTTCCCTTTGTGCTGAGAATACTGAAAACTATTAAGGTCATCATGCTATTATGTCGCTCTACCAGTGTGATCCATTACATAGGACTACCTATCAGCATTAAATATCGTTGGCTACGTGAATTGAGATACTGGAAGCACTTTTACATGTCTGTAAGTTCGAGGACCGGGACCTTTCGTGTACCTCCCGACCTACCGGATCACTACCCTCTTATTGTTCTGGGACCTGAACAGTTACGAATTAAGCACTGCATGTAAACTAATGCCTCTGGCCAGTGGCATTAATCCCACATATAAAACAACTGCAAGCTGCTGAAGCAAACAGGAAAACCTCAGAAGCTTCTTACCATTGGCTTTGTCTTCTAGCACCATCAGTGTGGCTGTGGCATTCTTATACTTCTCACTTAGTTTCTCACTGGAAACAACTTTTCTGTGATCTGTTAAACAAGAACACCAGAGCTAAAGTAATACATATATGAATAAAAGGTGCATAGGCATCCTATGTAATTATAGGTTTTTAGTCTAAATGGGTGGTACAGCGAATTCTTCTCACTTAACAATCAAATTAGGCAATTTATTGGGATTTGTTGAAATGAGAAGAACAAAGATTAAGATGACAAGCAATACTCACACAAGATCCCTATAGCACAGAGTGACGTTAAAGCACCAAGCATTAGGAGAAGACCAAGAACAAGTATAATGATCTTGTAGTCAAATCTGACTGATGAAGCTATATGATAAACACATTTGTTATCCATTCATGAAACATATTTTAGCTAAGTCAAACTGAGATAATCAGTATAATGATCAAGCAAACACATACCGGTGCATTGTCCTGGCTTTGGACGCCATTGCTGCGTATTCTCGTAATCATCCTCTGTTTCTTCGTCTGATAAGTGAAAACCTCTTATTTACAATGCTACCATATATCAAATTTCAACCATAACAAATTTAAATATTTACATATATTTAAACATATCAACATATATGATATCTACCTGTTGGAGAATTACGGTTTTCACTGTTATTCCTTTTGGAGAAGTCACAATTTTCATAAATGTCCATTTCCTTACCTCACTACTACTTTTCATTAGAGTCTTAACCTGTGTTCATAGTAGTAAGCCCAAGTGGTGAGAAAATATATAGCCAACAGCTAAAAAGTTCAATTAAATAATGCACTTATCAGTGTCTCAGGGTTAAACTGAACTCACTAAGGTCTGAAAATGATAGAAAGGAACTGTTGCATGTGCCTGCTGATATTTAAGTTCACAGAAAGGAAGTGGGCTTTTTATATTTCAATGCAGCATTCACGTGACAGTGGAGGGTGTGGTCAATTGTCAGATGTGATGGAGATGTGGACTGGGGTTCTACAATTCATTTCACTCCCTCAGCACTGTGTATCATTCATCATTCATATCTAGTAAGTGCTTTATCCTGATCAGGGTCACAGTGGATCTGGAGCCTATTCCAAGAAAACTTTCAAACAAAATACTGTATAATTGTATACCCTAATAAAGAACATCATATTTATAAGAAATGAAGTCAATGTCCAAAATGTAATTTTTTATTAGGCAAAGTATATGTTTTGACAGTTAAGTTCTTTCATCAAGGGAAAACTAAAACAGTTCCTGGTTTTGCTAGATGTATTTCTGTTGTGGTTTTTAACCCAGTATTGCTGCATTGGAAGTGAAATACGGGCATAATGCAAATCAATGTCTACAACAAACAACATTTCATTATTCTTGTTTTCCTTTATGGTATTTAAAGCAACATAACATTGCATCCAATTTTCTCTAATAGAAAATGCACACACCTCTGTCATATATCAAGGAGGTAACTCTGGATTTCATTTCCCAGCAGCCACTGCACCATATTACTGTCACATGATCACCTGCACCTGTATCACGTTTTTGTTTAACGAGCACTCACATGTATATATATAGTCACTATTTGCACTGCTTCTTTGTCTCACGTAATTGTCGATCCATGCTTTTGTCCACGCCTCGATGTTTAGTTTTGCCACAGTATTTTGCCTCATGTTACTGTGTCTTTGTTTTTTGTCTGTTTGTTCATTAAATGTTTGAAATCTGTGATTGCTTCCGCATCTACCTTTAGATAGGTGACAAATTATAGGAAGTCCCTGTTGCTCCATTATGCTCTGGGAGTATTCCACCCAAGAGAATAACTTTTGAAAGAGCGGTGTTTATCCTTATGCTGTGAGGTAAGGTCAACTAGCATGGCAGTGTGCAGCAGTGCTCAGCCAACAATAGAAGATTGTTTGGTTCAGTTGTGGTCAGTAATGTGATGTTCTTCTGTGTGTTTCATAGCTGTGGTAAATGATAAATATATAAATATGAATGACATGAATGACTCATCTTTGTAAGGTAACACCCCAGAGCGGCTGAGAGAAGCTTTCCTGAGCCGACCCAACCATGTTTTGAAGGCAGAAATTAAATTAGTTGAGGCAACACCGGCTTCAGAGCAGTCGTGTCCCTGCTCTGAGAAACAGAGGTGCTTTAGAGTGACCTAGTGTGAGTCCAGAAGGAGGGGGCTGAGAAATGTTTGGGTAGTCACAACTGGATACATAAGAGATGAGAACAACTGGAGTAAGGAACTTGATCAGGTAAAAAAAAAAAAAAAAAAAAAAAAGTAATAGCTGGAAATGTATTTTAATCTGTATTTTGGAAAAGTCAATGGTACGGGACTAACCCTGAAGCAAACACACCATAAAAATCCCAATCCTTAATTTATACAATTATTGATTGCTGTTGAAATATTCAAAATATTTACTGCATGATTTCTATTTTATCCTCCCTGTTCATGTGACTTGGATAAATAGATATGTATAACCTCAAACATAGGTTTAATTGCGCCTGGAAAACTATAGTTAGGATTTCCCCATACTAGATATATAGGATTCCTCCTTCAGGAGGAAACCTATTGTTATTGTTAGCATTCCTTTTCTACCTGTTAATATTATTCTCCTTATCTTCCTAAAGTGCCAAATAACTCACAATCTGAATGGTAAAAAGCTTTTAAATTTGGCACATTGATACTACAGGCCACGAGCAACTCCCACACCACAAATGGTCCACATGGACCTATAGGTGGCGTTACAGGCCACGCCTAAATCTACACCATTTCCACTCTGCGCCATAAGTCCAAAATATCTGAAAATTGGTATACATGCCTTATTTCTTATGGGGAACAAAAAATGCCATCGGGACCCATAAAATCACACTAAAACAGTGTACTGTTCGGCGCCACACTGTCACTTACTGTGCCTATTGTCCTGTTTTAGTAGTATTGTACTGTCCTGTGTTTTTAGCACACGTCTGCACGTGCACTTTATACAGAATGTGTAGATCTTATTTAGTTCTGTGTCGTCTCATGTGGTTAGTGTGTAGTTTTATGTAGCACCGTGGTCCTAGAGGAACATTGTTTCGTTTCACTGTGTACTGTACCAACTGTATTTGGTTGAAATGACAATAAAACCACTTGAACTTGAATTAGAGTTTTTAATCAGTTAATATATAACTGCACAATGGTGGATTCTTTCACTATTGCATGAATATGTGCTCTGTGATTTAGATTATGAAGCACACATTAAATTAAATTGACAGTATTTAAATGTCATAGTAATGGCGGGGGGAAATGATTTAATGAAAAAAAATGACAAGGTGTCAGATCTTTTTATTCATTTTAAATACAATAGAATTGTTATAGTACAAATATAAACAGGTTTAGTTGGATCTTTGTAATGTAATCAGTAATGGATCAATATAAAGGCCATGTTTTACAGAATATTGAGTAGTTTCTAAACCAATATTAAGAAAAATATTTGTTCCATAGTAGCTATTAATTATTTTTTATTAGTAAAACCATAGCAACCACAAATGGACTTTTTATTTTTACCATGGTTTATTTACACTAAAACCATAGTAAAGTCAATCTGCAAAAAAAAAAACAAAAAAAAAAAACATGGTTTCTGCATAAAATCCATTATCAAAGTTAATTTAAGGGATGTTTTTAAGGAGTAACCACAATCCTTAAGGTTAAATCCATGGCTTTGTCTGCGAGCGAACGTTATAAACCGGACCAAATGCGGACCTAAGTGGATGTTCGCCACGTCCGGGGGACGTCCCCTGTTTGCTGGGATGGCATCTCGCGTGGAGTTACTGAATGCTGAGGAAGAATTGTGTTTGTTGTTGATGATGTTTGTTAACAATACACTTCACTAAAACCCACAGTATGAAAAAAATAAGAGCAAAGAATCATATACGAATCACATAAAACCCAGTAAACCTTGAGATCATTACAACAAAATACAGCTATAAATATGAGAACACATAAAACTGAACAACCTCAATTTTTTTATTCATTTCCTTAAGATTTTTATTAAACATGGACATTTACTTTCATTAAATAGACGTATTATTTATTGTAGGCTCATTTTGTAAATGTTAGCAATTACTGTAAACATAAACTAAAAGTGGGAGCTTCCTACAAATGTCAATTCTCACATTTACAAAATTTTCATTATGGATTATTATCGATTAGTTGTTGCAGCTCTACAATAAAAAGTGAAAACACTTTGCCAGTCAGAAATTGACAATTGTGAAGTCTGGTATTGGGCATTGTGTTTTTGTTCCAGTCTGAAGATGGTAATAACTTTTTTCTCCCAGTTGGAATATAGGGTATTATGTTTTTTCACACACAGAAAGTGGGAATTGTATTTTCTTCCAGTCTAAAGATAAGATTTTACACAGTTGGAATGTAGGAATTGCATTTTTCCATATTCAGGGGTAGAAATGACTTTTTCCCCAGTCTGAGGTGAATTGTATTTTTTTCTTCCAGAAGATGAGAATTATGATTTTCCCCAGCTGGAATGTCAGAAATGAAGTTTATTCCAAGTCAGAAGGTGGGAATTATGTTTTTATGAGGGGAAAGGTGGGTAGATGTTCATAGGCTATTTTTCTGTCATTTCTTAAGGAGCTAAAACACGCAATGCATTAATTATCGTAACAAAACACAGGGCTTTGGAGTCAGGAAGTAGGTGCAGGAGCAATGTGTTTATTAACAAAGCAAGCAAACAAAACACAGGGAAAGCGGTCTTTACTGAACAAGACTACTAGATTAAACACGAGACTAAAGTCTAAGCATTACACAAGAACCGGACATGAAAACAAGACCGCTAGCATGCTACACGCATTCAAACATACGCGAGAACTCAGGAGACCTTCCAATGATACTGCACAACGGGGGCCACAACACGAGCGGTTTAAATGACAAACACAATCAAACTAAACCATGGCCACCTGGGGCAAATTAAAGACATCCTCTAACATAAACCAATACTCAAGCAGGAACTTCCACTTCACCCAGTTCAGTCACTAATCTGCGCGCCGCAGTGCCATCTGCCGGCGGTGGCGTAACAATTATTGTTTAACCTGGACTATGTTTTAATGGTTTTAAAATCAAACGCTTCGGGTTACTTTACATTCTATGAAAGGTTTAAGTTGAATACAATTCTGTGAGAAAGGGACGAGTTTAATTTAATCCGTGGAATGAGACTGGTTATAGAGGTGTGTGTGTGTGTGTACATAATATATACTATAATTGACATTAATAAAAAGGCTAATATTTTGAAACAAACAATTTAACTGCTTTCAGAACTAAATTTATTATTCCTATAAATTTATATATATATATATATTCCCATTATTCTATCATGAAAACACAATGTCCACTACAGAGGACACAAGTCAATGGGCGGGGTCTCAGGAGGATAAAGTGTTAGGTGCTAAAATTGAAAAACAAAATACATTTTATTTCAAAGCGATAACATTAGTGTCATGAGACGTCCACGAGTGAGATTAATAACAGTCATGACCTGCCCACAAGAAGAAAACTCACCAGGAACCTGTCGCATGCTAGCGTGAACTCGGCCTCAGACACGAGCGAGTCAAAGCGCTGAGGCGATTTTCTTTTTAACGTTCTGCTGAATTCTGTTTAACTTACAGCTGCAGTACTTTTGACTCTCTATCGCCATCTCTGTTTGAAACATAACTCTGCAAGTAACTTGCAATTTTATTATTATTATTGTTATTTTTATTTTTTTACATGGGTTGTGCTTTGGCACTGCTGTTCCGTGTGGATGAATCTGATGGTTTGAGTTATAGTTATCAGAATTGCCTGGTCTGCATATATTACGTGACTTTGGGCTTCTTTTTTTCTGAAGTTGCTTGAAAAAATCATGAGTTGCGGTTTTCGGTTGTTTTTGGGCTTGTTTTAAAAAACATGGCTGCTTATTAGGAAAATCTGACAAGTGACTCTATTCATTTATTTATTTATTTATTTATTTATTTATTTATGGTCTCTATTTTCCCCAATGCATTGACACTGTCTGATCACAGCCTCACAATAATAGCTGTAGTGCATTTCGCCCTCCCACAATTATTACAGGTTATAACAAACAAACAAAAAAACCAAGCATAACATACTCGTATATTCTAATTGTAGTTCTGATTCTAATGTAATCTCCATCTCTCTTCACATTCAGCTCGCAGGTGATCAGAGATGAGTGGATCGTGCCTGTCCTCCCTATAAGCCATGTGATGGTTTTTCTTTAAGTAAATTCTGTTGTTGCTTTTCATACTGCGTGGTTTTAGTTTAATATTTTACAGGCTCATTTATTGTGTCTGTTTTACACTGAGACCGTAACAGGCTAAATATTTATTTTCGTTTTAGCACGGGCTCTGTCGCGTTCCCTTTTTCACTGCATTCTCTCCACAGTTCGAGGTACCTTGGTTTTTAAATGAGCCGACTCAAAGAGTCGGTTCGTTTCCTAAACGGCACATCACTGGTAGTGAATCACTTTAACCGAAAGTGAAAGAGTTCTCAGCGTCTATTTTGTCGCTGTTGGAAAAGCAAAAAAAAAAAAAACAAACAAACAAACTCAGCACCAGGCAGAAACGGTGACATTAATGTCACACAACATGGACTGTAGACTAAACGTGAGTTATTTCTTTAACAGAAACGACTTTATATTTTATTGTCCTCGTGTAAAAACAGGACTAAGAGAACCAGGCCCGGACTGGACTTCGGGAGGAGGACCACTGCCCTGCTGTTTGTTTATTTATTAACACAACTTTTTATATATAAGTTTCTCTCTTTGATTAACATTCAGTGTTTGGGGAATTTAGATTTATTAGTGTGGAACAAACATAATGTGTTTTAAGATCTGGCTTCTACGGAAAAGGCCATGATTGTTTAATTTTTTCTGAGCTGTTATCTCCAGATCACAACTTAGTTTTCTTCTGATGTCCCTACAAAATGTTTTCTTTAACATTTATTTTACTTTTCAGTTCCACACAGCCATCATCAATATAGTGGGACAGTATGGAGGGGACTTGGTGGTGAAAAAATATGATATGGGAGGACCTTTTATATTTTCATGCTTTTGCGTTGCGTTCTCTCTTTGTACAAACAGTACTTCCGGTTTAATTTCTCTCTGGCAGCAGGGCAGTGGTTCAGACATACCACGTTCACAGTGGAGCGGTTCGTAGAGTTTTATTTTGATCTTGGACTCCAATATAAAGAAATAAAGGCAGTGGTTAGTTGAAGGTTTTCACAGTGCAGTTAAGCAGCAGCTTATCCTGAATTCTCGGTTATTATCCGCACGTCCTTTTTAGTTGCGCGGCTTTTAGACACTTAGCGGTAACAGCACCGAAAGCGGAAAACGAGCTCCTACACAACCAAAACAACTTCACTTTAAATACACAACAGTCATTTTAAATAAATAAGAAAGAAAACCAACACATAAGAGGGTTCATTTTTATATTTATGTTTTTACATTTAAAAAATGGGCAAAATCGATCAAGTTTAAAGAGATGCTATAAAGCATTAAGACAAATAAAAATACTTTTTTTTTTTTTTTTTTTTTTTACTAAAAACATGATTTAAGAAACATTATTATCCATCCATACATCCATCCATCTTCTATACTGCTTATCCTTCAGGGTCACGAGGAACCTGGAGCCTATCCCAGGGAGCATGGGGCACAAGGCGGGGTACACCCTGGACAGGGTGCCAATCCATCACAGGGCACAATCACACACACATACACATTCACACACCCATTTATACACTATGGACACTTTGGACATGCAAATCAGCCTACCAGGTACTCTAAAAGATGCATTTTTCCACATAGAAATATTGCCCTCTCACAGGAAGTCCCTGGGGTTTGCTTTTGGAGGCAATGCGTAAAAATATCGGGTTCTTTCCTTCAGGCTAGCTTTATCCCCTTACAAGTTCACAAAGTGCATGGATGTCATTCTGGTTCCATTGTGACTCCAGGACATCCGTGTACTAAACTACCTGGATGACTGGTTAATTCTAGCATGGTCCAGGGAACTGGCGATTCAACATCGAGATGTTGTTCTCAACCACATGAAGAGCTTGGGGTTCAGGTTGAACCTCAAGAAAAGTATGCTTTCTCCAGTGCAGTGGACAACTTTTCTATAGGTTATAAGGATTTTACTACGTTGAGGGCATTTCTATCCCCAACATGCATAGGGTCTATTGTATCAAAATTTGCCTATTACCCAAAGACAATTGATAAACAGATACTCACATACGTTAACCAGTTGAAGGACGAAAGTAAGACACCAGGCCCGTGAGTGAGGAGAGGCAAGGGTCCAAATTTATTGTTGCATGAGATCACACAGTTGAGACATCCTAAGGATGATCTAAAAAACCAGAGCTGATGCTCTTCTATTTTACAGTTTTCTTAGGGTCAGGATGACCCAGACATCAATATGTTTAGAGTTAGCTGTCCCAGGAACACCATTACGTACATCAATTGGCACTGTTGAGCGACCCTTATCACGCAGGTGCAGTTCCGGCTCCAAAATATATTTTGTCTTGTTCCACTCTTTTTAAAAATAACTTGATCTTGTCTGTGTCGCTTCATGACTGGATTTTCGTCGAGAAAGGACACTTTCAAACACACCATCTCTACATTATGAGTAAATTTTATGTTTGCTCTACATTTCTTTTTTTTTCTTTTTTATAGTGCTTGCATGTACATTACCCTATAATAGTTTTTCATGAAACAGAATATTAAACAGATTAATTTCTGTTTTCTGCATACACACCAGGCCTCTGTGTGTGTGTGTGTGTGTGTCTCTTAGTTGACCTTCTGCCTGCATGCAGACGTCCTCCACCTACGCTCTGAGGCCTACCGCACTAATCAAATACATGTATTGTTATCCCCCTGCGCCTTGCTTATCTGTGTGTTGTGTCTTAGGTGAACATCCGTTCTTACAGTCCACCAGCCCAGTGAATTCTCAGTAAGATTACATATTACTCATACTAGGTCTCCCTCGTGTTTATTTCATGTATATTTTATATACAACAGGTCAATCCTATCAACATTGAGCAAGATAATGCTGGATCTCGGCATCCCCTCCTGTTAAGGCGTATGGTAGCAGCCAACGTCATACCGTTGGGCCTATTGCACAGGATCCTATTGTACAGGATTCCGCTTCAGTGGTGGCTGAAAATTCGGGGGGTTTCATCCAAGGACGATACCTCTGTGAGTAATCAGTGTCACGCGGTGATGCCTACGTACTCTGAGAATTTGGAGGTGTCCTGGGTTTCTAACCTTGGGTCACACTCTAGGACTATTTCCTTTTCACAAGACGGTAATGACACATACCTCCCTCACGGGCTGGGGCACGGTCTTAGACGGCAGTCCAGCTCATGGTCTCTGGAGCGGCACTCATCTGGAGTGGCATATAAATCACCTAGAATTGCGGCCCGTGTTTCTAGGATCATGTGTTAGTTGTGACAGATAACACAGCGGAGGTTCTTGCAAATAATTCTTCTCTGGGCGGAAGGAAAAGTTTGTCAGTGACTACAATGTATATTCTAGGCAACTGGAATGTGGGGGCAGACATCCTGTTGAGGCAGGGGCTGATGCTCAGGAATTGGAGGCTCCATCCACAAATGGCGGAGTCCATATGGCAGAGGTTTGGCCACACGGAAGTGGATGTGTTCACGTCCGAGGGGACAACGTATTGCCCGCTGTGGTTTGCCCTCACTCCTCCCACACCATTGGGGCTGGACGTCATGGTGCACACATGGCCAAGGTCACATCTGTACATTTTCCCCGTGATCGCTCTGCTCCCACAAGCTCTAGAGAGAGTTCGCCAAGTCTGTCTATGTCGGCTGCTAGTAGCACCTTATTAGCCAGCTCGAATATGGTTCTCGGAGATAACATCCCTGCTGGAGGGCACTCCTTGGGAGATTCCCATCCGCAGGGATCTACTGTCTCAAGCCAGAGGGCTGATTTATCACCCTCGGCCGGAACTATGGAAACTGTGGGTCTGGCCCCTGCGGGGCACCAGCTCATAGATTCTGGACTTGCAATTGAGGTTGTAGAGTCCATGTTGAACACTAGAGCACCATCCATGAGGAAGTTGTATGCGCTCAAGTGGCGACTTTTTGTCTTATGTTGTGAGGAATGTCAGCTAGACCCACTGAATAATAGCTACAGTCTGCACAATAGCTACAGTCCTGGAACTTTTACAAGGACGTTTCGCAGCAGGGTTGACTCCTTCTACATCAGGGTCTATGTGGCCACCATTTTGGCCAACCACTCCCCTATCGATGGAGCCTCTGTGGAGCAGCATCCTCTAACCTCGAGGTTTATGCATGGTGTCAGGCAGTTGAGGCCCATCTGCAGACCATGCATACCTCCACACACACACACACACACACACACACACACACACACACACACACACACACACACACACAAAAGATTTTATTTTAGGAGCAACATTTTCTTTAGTTGAGAGATGTGAAAGATTTTTCCCCCAACTTTACCTGTGTGTTTGTTTTGTGTTTTCTAGGAGTGTAAGTAATTCCAGCAGAAGCCATCAGCATCTTCAGGACTCAGCTGTGTGTCCACGAGCTGTCTGTGTATACACTAATATTCAAACATGGAGACCCCTGACCTGGACACAGATGATGTGACTCCACCCTCAAAAAACCAGTAAGCTACCATGTCCTAGTATTTTAGTCATTAAATGTTCATATCTGAAATATGTAGTGAGTTTATATGAAAATAATAATTGAACAAAAATTTATACTAAGCAGGAAAACTTAGCAGTCATCACTTGAAAAAACTGCTAGATTCTGTTGATTGTAAGTAAAATGATGTCCTTATGAAAATTAAGCATACAGTCGAACAGTAAAGAGGCATGAGACAATTCACTAAAGCCACCATACGAGACATATCCCCATACAGGCTTCATAAGACGTTACTGACGAGACGGTGTTTACACAAATCAAACCACTGCAATATCAGTACAATAGGGGCGTTAAACTCAAATTCTGCCTGAGCCACTTCAGCATTTTTGTGAGACCCTGAAGGGCCATAATCAAAGATTATACATTTTTTCCTCACATTTATCATTTATTATATAAGGTGCAATTTGTCCCTTATTATTAACATGTAATCTTGATCTTTTTCAGTGAAGCTGTCATAAAGCTATTTCATGGCACCATTATAAATGTACAAAGATTGTAAATTGAGGAGCAAATTGTTTTCAGGGATAAAACACAGACAGGGCATCATTTGGGTACTCTGTGTATTTTATTTAGTATATTTCTTGATCAAGCTATTAATTTGTGGTTACGTGAGTGAGACTTACATCAAGTGCAGCACACAGGCGTTTATTTAACCCTCATTTCAGACTGTGGTCAAGCCAAACCGTGATAGAAACTCCAGTGCACTCATACAAAGGTTTATGAAAACTACCTTCAGATGGCTACACTTTGGACATCTGCTGTGAATTCTGGACAGTTTGAAAATGTTGAGCAGTAGTGTACTACGAGCCATTTCAGTGTTATTTTTTCCAAGTTCACGCAGGCCAAATGGAACAAGGCTGTGGACTATTAAGTAAGCATGCTTTGAGGCAGTTAGGTTTCCACTCACAAACTTCCTGCTCTGTATGCTACGACCTCTGCTGCTGCTGCCTAGTGTGTAAGGAGAGGTAGAGGTCATAACAAATATTAAACAGAAATATCACGATATACGTTATGATACAATCTCTCACTGTATTCTGTATCCTGATTATTGAGACAATGAAATTCTGTCTCATGTCCACTCTATAATGTTGTACAGTAAACTCCAGAGAAAGAGATCAGACTCACCGGAACCCAGCTGTGTCTCCATGAAGAGTGATGCGTCTATGGAGTCTCCATGGTACTTTAAAAATGGAAACCCCTCATCTGTACACAGGTAATATCTCATAGTTCTCATAGTTAAAGTCACAGTTAATAGCTGTGCTACACATTCATTAGCAGCTATTTTGATTTATATTTTAGTTTCTTGGTCTTTAGTGATACTACAGAACTTTATGAAGGTCAAAATGTCTTACAGGTAATGCCTTAAATGCAAAAGCAAGAAATGCTAATATAAGCAAAACAAACTATAAGAAACAATATGTAATGACACTAAAACTTACTACTACTACTACTACTAATAATAATAATAATAATATGTGGAGTCATGTGGGCCGGGAATCGAACCGCCAACCCTACGATTAGTGGAAAACCCGCTCTACCACCTGAGCCACAGCCACTAAAAATAATCATCATCATCGTCATCACCACCACGGTTGCTTGGACATGTCTCCATGAAGAATGATGTGTCTGAATATTTCTGTAAAATATAATAGAAAATGGAGACTCTTTATATGAACACAGGCACTGATTATTTACCATAAATCATATAACTAACATTACAGTATTTATTAATAATAATAATCAAAATCAGCATTTTCCTCAATTTAAACATTTTACCTCCAAAAATCATGTCAGTAGGTCTACTGATAACTAAATTGTCCCTACAGGTGATTTACTGAATCCCATCCACAGTGTAGTATAATTCTGGATAGAGTTACAGATTTTTATACCTGTGGACCTTTCTAGCAGGTTTTTAAAATAATAATTATCTGTATTTGCATTTAGGACACATTATCTGTTCATTCTGAATGATGTCCTCATGTTCTGTTACAACCATAATGACCATATACAGTCCCCTCCACAAGTATTGGAACAGCGAGGCCAATTCTTTCTCTTTTGCTATACACTGAAGACATTTGGGTTGGAGATAAAAGATGAATGAGACAATAGACCAGAATTTCAGCTTTCATTTCCTGCATGATAAGGTGCCATGTTCTAAGTTATTTAACACATCTAGATGTAAATAATATAGAAAACCTAAATTTAAAACGGACTCATTTTTTCTCCAGGTCCACAATGTTGGTGGTGTTGTATTTAGCACTGTGTTTTCTAAATATTAATGCTCTTACTACAGTTATTTGACTAAAATTAGGGCTAAAGTTTAGACTACAGTATTAAAGTGGTGAAAGTTATTGTCTTTAACAGCTACAGTTTTTATTCGCAGTGTTCTACAGAAGTCGGGAGACAGAAGAGAAAAGAACGTCATCACAGCTACAGGGTAAGATCAAAACCAGCAACATGACTGTGACACTGACGCGCTGGTATTATAAACATCTCTGCTGTTATTTCCTGCAGAGTGATTAGATTATAGAAAACATACCGTAGAATACGGCAAATACACAGTGAGAACATCATAAAGAACGGTTATCTGTGGTAACCAGTCCGAAAAAAATGTGATCTTAAACTCTAATAATTAGACCCCATGTCTCACCCTGTCTTTTTACTTCACCCTGTCACAGACACGACCCAGAACCTGCTGCTGTAAATGAGTTCCAGCAAAAGTTCAAATTAAATCTGAAGAAGAAATTTCAGTGTTTAAATGGAGTGATGATAAACCCGGAAAACCGAACACTCCTGAATGAGATCTACACAGAGCTCTACATCACAGAGGGAGACAGTGGAGACGTCAATAAAGAACATGAGGTGAGACAGATCGAGGCAGCATCCAGGAGAACAACAACAGAGGAAACACCAATCAAATGCAATGAAATCTTTAAGCCCTTACCTGATCAAGATGAACCCATCAGAACTGTGCTGACAAAGGGAGTCGCTGGCATTGGAAAAACAGTGTCTGTGCAGAAGTTCATTCTGGACTGGGCTGAAGGGAAAGCAAATCAGGATGTCCACCTCATTTTTCCACTTCCTTTCAGAGAGCTGAATTTGATGAAGGACCAGAAACTGAGTCTGATGGATCTCCTTCATTTCTGTTTTAAGGAGACAAAAGAAACAGAAATGTCCAGTTTGGAAAAGGTTCTGTTCATTTTTGATGGATTGGACGAGTATCGTTTTCCTCTGGATTTCCAGAACACCGAGAAAGTGTGTGATGTAACTGAATCAGCATCAGTGCATGTGCTGCTGATAAACCTGATCAAAGGGAATCTGCTTCCCTCTGCTCTCATCTGGATCACCTCCCGAACCGCAGCAGCTGCTCAAATCCCCTCTGAGTGTGTCCATCGAGTCACAGAGGTACGAGGGTTCAATGACCCACAAAAGGAGGATTACTTCAGGAAGAGGATCAGTGATCAGAGCCTGGCCAATAACATCATCACACACCTGAAGTCATTAAGAAGCCTCTACATCATGTGCCACATCCCAGTCTTCTGCTGGATTTCAACCGCTGTTCTAGAGAGAATGTTGGATGAAGCAGAGAATGGAGAGATCCCCAAGACTCTGACTCAAATGTACACACATTTCCTCATCATTCAGACAAACATCATAAGAGAAAAGTACTCAAAGAAGCAGGAGAGTGGTGAAGAAATTCTTCTCAAACTGGGACGACTGGCTTTTCAGCAGCTGATGAAAGGCAACCTGATCTTCTATGAGGAAGACCTGAGAGGGTGTGGCATCGATGTGAGAGAAGCAGCAGTGTACTCAGGTGTGTGTACGCAGATCTTCAGAGAAGAGTTTGGACTTCACCAGAGTAAAGTGTACTGCTTTGTTCATCTGAGCATTCAGGAGCATCTCGCAGCTCTGTATGTGCACCTGACATTCATGATGGAAAAGAGAAATGTTCTTAAACAGTCCTCTGACCAGTTGACTGAAGAAATTACAATCTCAGCTGTCCACAAGAGTGCTGTAAATCAGGCCTTAAAGAGTCAGACTGGACATCTGGATCTTTTCCTCCGGTTTCTTCTGGGTCTCTCGCTGGAGTCCATTCAGAAACTCTTACATAGCTTAGTATCACATACAGGAAGTAGCTCCCAGACAGGACAGAGGAACACAGTACAGTACATTAAGATGAAGATCAATAGAGATCTTCCTACAGAAAAATCCGTCAATCTGTTCCACTGTCTGAATGAACTGGGGGACAATTCTCTAGTGGAGGAAATCCAACTCTACCTGAAATCTGGAAAACAAAGTGAACTCTCTTCTTCACAGTGGTCTGCTCTGGTGTTTGTCTTACTGACATCAGCAGAGGATCTGGAGGAATTTGACCTGAGTAAATATATCTCTACAGATAAAATTAGAGATGAGATTCTTGTGAAGGTGATGCCTGTGATTGCAGCATCCAGAAAAGCAATGTAAGTAAATCTGAATAGAACTGTTCTACTGTTACAGTGTTAAGAGAACAAATCAAATGTCTTAGCTGTTCAGATGAATCTAACTCTTCATGACATTTTAGACTTTTTCTTATCTCCTCTTATGAACATTTAAGATCAGACTCTTGCTTTCCCATTTGGTGTCCCGGATCTTATACTCCATGTTTATACAATGTGTGTGATGTACGCAGCTGAAAACTCCCACCAAGCCGAATCTGAACAGCTCCGACTGTGTGGGACTTTAGTCTAACGGATCTTTGTGCTTTTGAAACTGAGAAGTTGCAGTGAAAGGTTTGAGGACTTGTTTGATAATTTGCATTACTGTTAGTTCATTACGTATTATTTCCTTCAGTATCAGGTGTGATACAATTCAAGAACGTGGTTGGTCAGCTCTGGCCTCAGTGCTCAGCTCAGAAACCTCCACTCTGAGAGAACTGCATCTGACTGTGGATACACTGCATCTGACAGGGAGTAAACTAGGAGACTCAGGAGTGAAGCGTCTCTCTGCTCTATTGGAGAATCCCCATTGTAAAGTAAAAAATCTGAAGTAAGATCATCTCTCTGAGAGACACAGTAACTCACTAAAAGCTGCAGTTAATAGTTGTGTGCAGTTCTGTTTTTTCAGTTAAATCAGTACAACATACAGAACAAATATATTAGTCATTAAACATATCACTTGTGCAATAATAGTAATAATTAAATGCACTTAGATATGTGTATAAAATACATTTAAACAGAGAATAAAAAAAAAAAACCTGACTCATTACTTTTAGCATAAACTGTCAATAGTTATACACCATAATTGGTCAGTAGGGATGCACCGAAATGAAAATTCTTGGCCGAAATTGAATATAATGAAAAACTTGTCAGAATACCGAACACGTTTTTTCATGTTTTTTCCATTTATTTTGCCATTTTTTTCACCATTGCATAAATTAAATAGTCAAAATGTGCTTTTTACTATTTTGTCTTGCTTTTCAAAGAAAGAAATCTATTACAAAAACTACAATTTCAAAATATTTATTTAACACTGAACATTTTTTTAAATTCCAGCAGGTATAGGCTATCAACAAGGCACAATATAACTTTAAATAAATAAATTAGTTAAATAAAAATATTTTGATGTGGTCATCTTTGAGCCCCCCTTGAATAGCCGATGTTAGGCCTGTAACTGACTGCTGAAAGAATGTAACAGTCTGTAGCCTACAACTAAAAAGTGCATTAAAAATGCATTGACGAGTGCAAAAAATGGTTCTATTCGGTTATATAGGGTTCAGGTCCCTGTACACCTCGCGGAGTATTATAGTAGATGTAGTATAGTTAGATACGTTGTTAATGTTATGTTCCTTGATAGATTTAATAGTTTAAACTATAGATTAGTTCATTTAGTCCCTGCTGGTTTTTCCGCTCCCAGTCCATAGTACTAGTTCATGTTTCTTGTTTTGTGTTGTGACCCTGTTTTCTGTGACCGCGACTTTGTTTCCTGCGACCGCGACTTTGTTTCCTGCTTTGCCCTGTTTATGCCTGTTTGCCGATAACCCGACCCTTTGCCTTTTTTTGCCAAAAGTTTTTTTGGTTTACGATTTGGATTTGTCTGCCTGCACTTAAATAAATATGTCTTTATCTGCTTCCGTACTCTACACCCTTATGTCTCGCGAAGTGACAGAAACGTGCTCCGGAACAGGATCAAAACAAACCCACGTGTCCACAGTAAACATCCAAAGAGCACATAGCTCGTGCACGTAGCTCGTGCATGCACGCGCCCCCTCATCGAGGTCGTGACATTCACGCACCTCACTCTGGCTGCTAGGCTATTTGGTCATCAAACACGTCATTGTTCGGTCAAATTTATTCTGCCTTTTCACTTATTTGGCCGAACACCGAAAATGCTTTTTTTGAAATTTTCAGCCGAATAATTCCGGTTGCCGAACATTCAGTGCATCCCTATTGGTCAGTATTAATAATATCTTGTGATTAGACAAAAGAAGGAAGACAGTCCAACATAACAGACACATCATCTTTACAGTAAGTTTTAAACCAAAATGAAAATGTGTTGATGAAGAGTGTGTCATTGTGTCTCTGCAGGTTGCAGTGTTGTCGTGTCTCAGATGAAGGCTGTGCTGCTCTGGCTTCAGCTCTGAGATCAAACCCCTCACACCTGAGAGAACTGTATCTGTCTGGGAATAATCTAGGAGACTCAGGAGTGAAGTGTCTCTCTGCTGTACTGGAGAATCCTCACTGTAAACTGGAGATACTGAGGTAAGATCATCTCTCTGAGAGTCACATGACCTGCTCCTCAGTAAGACACATTCTCTAATAGTGAGACTTATGGGTTTGTATTGGCTTACTTTTTCAAATATTTTTAAATAAATGGCAATAATATAAAACATCTGATATTCACAAATTTTCTCAGTGGTGCTCTTAGTCCCTGATCTAGTGAACTAGCATGAGGATGTGTTTTTGATAGAAACTCCAAAGCACTTCTATAAGTCACTCTGGATAAAGGGGTCTGATAAACGCAGTAAACATGTTTAAAATAAGCAATTTAAACTCAGCAGAATATTCCAGATATAATATTACAGTAATCCATGCAGATTATAAATTAAGGCAAAATTATAATGGTTAAGTCTATGGGTTACTGATCAGAAGGTTGGGCCCTTGAGCAAGGCCCTTAACCCTATCTGCTCCAGGGGAACTGTATCATGGCTGATCCTGCACTCTGACCCAAACTTCCTAACAAGCTGGGAAATGTGAAGAAAAGAATTTCACTGTGCTGTAATGTATATGTGACAAATAAAGGTTTCTTCTTATGTATAAATGTACACACACTCAGGAGCACGAGTAGAATAAGAATTAAGAGGATTTTCATGAAAATTTCTTGTGTAAACGCTCGTACAAACGATTTACACACAAACCCGTACATATCCAGTTTTATGAATGAGGCACATTGTTAATTAGAATAAACAGATGATATTAAATCCTCATGTCATTCTGAATAATAAAATCCCACACATCATCTTTAATGTAATGAAAATGTGTTGATGAAGAGTGTGTCATTGTGTCTCTGCAGGTTGGAGTGTCGTGGTGTCTCAGATGAAGGCTGTGCTGCTCTGACTTCAGCTCTGAGATCAAACCCCTCACACCTGAGAGAACTGGAGCTGTCTTATAATAAACTCGGAGACTCAGGAGTGAAGTGTCTCTCTGCTGGACTGGAGAATCCTCACTGTAATCTGGAGATACTGAAGTAAGATCATCTCTCTGAGAGTCACATGACCTGCTCCTCAGTAAGACACATTCTCTAATAGTGAGACTGAAGCAGAGGTTTTAGGTTCATCATCATTGTCCTGAGGAGGAAGATTGTTTCTTTTCACTGCACACTGATGATCTGTCACAGAGTCTTTGGGTCAGATGTACGTATGCGAGAAGCTGCAGCACAAAACGTGACTTGATGCGACTGCAATGTGTCTAAAATTACTGTGAAATTTACTACAACACTGTAACTAATCACACACACTGCAGCTCAGACACAAACTAAATACACTGTGTGTGAGCTGTAGGGTTTAAAAGTAGCAGGGAAATGGTGCAAATGATCTCAAAATAAAGAATTTTTAAATTCAAATGAGAAGTTAATGTCATAGAACATAAACGGTACAAAAAAAATGTAAATCAAACATTGGTTTTTAAATAAAAATGAGTCACTATGAAAAGGGTTGCCAGATCTGCTTTACAGAAGCAGTCCAATGGACTTCACTATAAATTTATCAGTCTCACACTTACTTACTTTTTTCCCTCTGGGGAACACAGGCCACTGACGACCTTCCACCATCTTTCACAGTTGTTCGCTAACCTCTCCAGTTGTTTTCACTCCTTTAGACCTATCAACACCCAAAGTATTATTTTAATGACTTTGGGGGTCATTTTTCGATCTTTTAGTAAAGTTGTGTGTAAATGTTTGCGTGAGTCAAACCCAACTCGAATTTTCCACCGGATTTACAAAAGTCTCTGAAACTCTGATTTTCTTCGCACTCGTTTTAATGATTAGTTTTATTTGTCTTAATTTATGGGTTTGTATTGGCTCACTTTTCCAAATATTTTTAAATAAATGCCAATAATATAAAACATCTGATATTCACAAATTTTCTCAGTTGTGCTCTTAGTCCCTGATCTAGTGAACTAGCATGAGGATGTGTTTTTGATAGAAACTCCAAAGCACTTCTATATGTCGCTCTGGATAAAGGGGTCTGCTAAACACTGTAAACATGTTTAAAATAAGCACTTTAAACTCAACAGAATATTCCAGATATACAATTGCAGTAATCCATGCAAATTATAAGTTAAGGCAAAATTATAATGGTTAAGTCTATGGGTTACTGATCAGAAGGTTGGGCCCTTGAGCAAGGCCCTTAACCCTATCTGCTCCAGGGGCGCTGTATCATGGCTGATCCTGCACTCTGACCCAAACTTCCTAACAAGCTGGGAAATGTGAAGAAAAGAATTTCACTGTGCTGTAATGTATATGTGACAAAGACAGGTTTCTTCTTATGTATAAATGTACATACACTCAGGAGCATGAGTAGAATACGAATTAAGAGGATTTTCATGAAAATTTCTTGTGTAAACGCTCGAACAAATGATTTACACACAAACCCGTTTATATCCAGTTTTATAAATGAGGCACATTGTTAATCAGAATAAACAGATGATATTAAATCCTTATGTCATTCTGAATAATAAAATCCCACACATCATCTTTAATGTAATGAAAATGTGTTGATGAAGAGTGTGTCATTGTGTCTCTGCAGGTTGGAGTGTCGTGGTGTCTCAGATGAAGGCTGTGCTGCTCTGGCTTCAGCTCTGAGATCAAACCCCTCACACCTGAGAGAACTGGATCTGTCTGGGAATAAACTCGGAGACTCAGGAGTGAAGTGTCTCTCTGCTGGACTGGAGAATCCTCACTGTAAACTGGAGATACTGAAGTAAGATCATCTCTCTGAGAGTCACATGACCTGCTCCTCAGTAAGACACATTCTCTAATAGTGAGACTGAAGCAGAGGTTTTAGGTTCATCATCAATGTCCTGAGGAGGAAGATTGTTTCTTTTCACTGCACACTGATGATCTGTCACAGAGTCTTTGGGTCAGATGTACGTATGCGAGAAGCTGCAGCACAAAACGTGAAAAACCCTATCTGCTCCAGGGGCGCTGTATCATGGCTGATCCTGCACTCTGACCCCAACTTCCTAACAAGCTGCGAAATGTGAAGAAAAGTATTTCACTGTGCTGTAATGTATATGTGACAAATAAAGGTTTCTTCTTATGTATAAATGTACACACACTCAGGAGCACGAGTAGAATAAGAATTAAGAGGATTTTCATGAAAATTTCTTGTGTAAACGCTCGTACAAATGATTTACACACACACCCGTTCATATCCAGTTTTATAAATGAGGCACATTGTTAATTAGAATAAACAGATGATATTAAATCCTCATGTCATTCTGAATAATAAAATCCCACACATCATCTTTAATGTAATGAAAATGTGTTGATGAAGAGAGTGTCATTGTGTCTCTGCAGGTTGTATAATTGTGATATCTCAGATGAAGGCTGTGCTGCTCTGACTTCAGCTCTGAGATCAAACCCCTCACACCTGAGAGAACTGGAGCTGTCTAGGAATAATCTAGGAGACTCAGGAGTGAAGTGTCTCTCTGCTGTCCTGGAGAATCCTCACTGTAAACTGGAGATACTGAGGTAAGATCATCTCTCTGAGAGTCACATGACCTGCTCCTCAGTAAGACACATTCTCTAATAGTGAGACTGAAGCAGAGGTTTTAGGTTCATCATCAATGTCCTGAGGAGGAAGATTGTTTCTTTTCACTGCACACTGATGATCTGTCACAGAGTCTTTGGGTCAGATGTACGTATGTGAGAAGGTGCAGCACAAAATGTGACTTGATGCGACTGCATTGTATCTAAAATTACTGTGAAATTTACTACAACACTGTAACTAATCACACACACTGCAGCTCAGACACAAACTAAATACACTGTGTGTGAGCTGTAGGGTTTAAAAGTAGCAGGGAAATGGTGCAAATGATCTCAAAATAAAGAATTTTTAAATTCAAATGAGAATTTAATGTCATAGAACATAAACGGTACAAAAAAATATGTAAATCAAACATTGGTTTTTAAATAAAAATGAGTCACTATGAAAAGGGTTGCCAGATCTGCTTTACAGAAGCAGCCTAATGGACTTCACTATAAATTTATCAGTCTCACACTTACTTACTTTTTTCCCTCTGGGGAACACAGGCCACTGACGACCTTCCACCATCTTTCACAGTTGTTCACTAACCTCTCCAGTTGTTTTCACTGCTTTAGACCTATCAATGCCCAAAGTATTATCTTAATGACTTTGGAGGTCACTTATTGATCTTTTAGTAAAGTTGTGTGTAAATGTTTGCGTGAGTCAAACCCAACTCGAATTTTCCACCGGATTTACAAAAGTCTCTGAAACTCTGATTTTCTTCGTACTCGTTTTAATGATTAGTTTTATTTGTTTTAATTTATGGGTTTGTATTGGCTCACTTTTTCAAATATTTTTAAATAAATGCCAATAATATAAAACATCTGATATTCACAAATTTTCTCAGTTGTGCTCTTAGTCCCTGATCTAGTGAACTAGCATGAGGATGTGTTTTTGATAGAAACTCCAAAACACTTCTATCAGGTGCTCTGGATAAAGGGGTCTGCTAAACGCTGTAAACATGTTAAAAATAAGCACTTTAAACTCAACAGAATATTCCAGATATAATATTACAGTAATCAATGCAAATTATAAGTTAAGGCAAAATTATAATGGTTAAGTCTATGTGTTACTGATCAGAATGTAAAGTAGTGAGTGTACAGCTTGTATAACAGTGTAAATTTGCTGTCCCCTCAAAATAACTCAACACACAGCCATTAATGTCTAAACCGCTGGCAACAAAAGTGAGTAAAAGTGAAAATGTCCAAATTGGGCCCAAAGTGTCAATATTTTGTGTGGCCACCATTATTTTTCAGCACTGCCTTAACCCTCTTGGGCATGGAGTTCACCAGAGCTTCACAGGTTACCACTGGAGTCCTCTTCCACTCCTCCATGATGACATCACGGAGCTGGTGGATGTTAGAGACCTTCCGTTTGAGGATGCCCCACAGATGCTCAATAGGGATTAGGTCTGGAGACATGCTTGGCCAGTCCATCACCTTCACCCTCAGCTTCTTTAGCAAGGCAGTGGTTGTCTTGGAGGTGTGTTTGGGGTCGTTATCATGCTGGAATACTGTACACTGATCATGCTCTGCTTCAGTATGTCACAGTACATGTTGGCATGGTTCCCTCAATGAACTGTAGCTCCCCAGTGTCGGCAGCACTCATGCAGCCCCAGACCATGACACTGCCACCACCATGCTTGACTGTAGGCAAGACACACTTGTCTTTGTACTCCTCACCTGGTTGCCGCCACACACGCTTGACACCATCTGAACCAAATAAGTTTATCTTGGTCTCATCAGTCCACAGGACATGGTTCCAGTAATCCATGTCCTTAGTCTGCTTGTCTTCAGCAAACTGTTTGTGGGCTTTCTTGTGCATCATCTTTAGAAGAGGCTTCCTTCTGGGACGACAGCCGTGCAGACCAATTTGATGCAGTGTGTGGCGTATGGTCTGAGCACTGACAGGCTGACCCCCCACCCCTCCAACCTGTGTAGCATTGCTGGCAGCACTCATACGTCTATTTCCCAAAGACAACATCTGGATATGACGCTGAGCACGTGCACTCAACTTCTTTGATCGACCACGGTGAGGCCTGTTCTGAGTGGAACCTGTCCTGTTAAACCGCCGTATGGTCTTGGCCACCGTGCTGCAGCTCAGTGTCGGGGTCTTGGCAATCTTCTTATAGCCTAGGCCATCTTTATGTAGAGCAACAATTCTTTTTTTCAGATCCTCAGAGAGTTCTTTGCCATGAGGTGCCATGTTGAACTTCCAGTGACTAGTAAGTATGAGGGAGTGTGAGAGCGATGACACCAAATTTAACACACCTGCTCCCCAGTCACATCTGAGACCTTGTAATACTAACAAGTCACATGACACCAGGGAGGGAAAATGGCTAACTGGGCCCAATTTGGACATTTTCACTTAGGGGTGTACTCACTTTGGTTGCCAGCGGTTTAGACATTAATGGCTGTGTGTTGAGTTATTTGTTATTTGTTATATGTGATAAATAAAGGTTTCTTATGTATAAATGTACACACACTCAGGAGCATGAGCAGAATACGAATGAACAGGATTTTTCATCTTGTGTAAAAGAACAATTTCTTGTGTACAAACCCATTCATAAAAGAGGCACATTGTTAATTAGAATGGTAAATGGCGCACTTATATAGCGAGTTTATCCAAAGCGCTTTACACTATGTCTCATTCATCCATTCACACACACACCAATGGTAGCAGAGTTGCCATGCAAGGCGCTAACTTGCCATCTGAACTTGGGGTTCAGCTAACTGAACTTGGGGCTCAGTGTCCTGCCCAAGGACACTTTGGCATGTGGAGTCATGTGGGCCGGGATTCGAGCCAACAACCCTACGATTAGTGGATTAGTGGACAACCCTCTCTACCAACTGAGCCACAGCCGCTCCATCTATATAAACGCTCAATATAATAAACGGATTATATTAAATCCTCATGTCATTCTAAATAATAAAATCTCACACATCATCTTTAAAGTAATGAAAATGTGTTGATGAAGAGTGTGTCATTGTGTCTCTGCAGGTTGTGGGATTGTGATATCTCAGGTGAAGGCTGTGCTGCTCTGGCTTCAGCTCTGAGATCAAACCCCTCACACCTGAGAGAACTGGATCTGTCTTGGAATAATCTAGGTGACTCAGGCCTGACGTGTCTCTCTGTGGTACTGGAGAATCCTCACTGTAAACTGGAGATACTGAAGTAAGATCATCTCTCTGAGAGTCACATGACCTGCTCCTCAGTAAGACACATTCTCTAATAGTGAGACTGAAGCAGAGGTTTTAGGTTCATCATCAATGTCCTGAGGAGGAAGATTCTTTCTTTTCACTGCACACTGATGATCTGTCACAGAGTCTCTGGGTCAGATGTACGTATGTGAGAAGCTGCAGCACAAAACGTGACTTGATGCGACTGCAATGTGTCTAAAATTACTGTGAAATTTACTACAACATTGTAACTAATCACACAAACTGCAGCTCAGACACAAACTAAATACACTGTGTGGGATGCAGGGTGAAATTATTCCAGTAGAAATTTTGTACTGTTAGTGAGGATTCTTTCTTTAGTCTGTGTCTAGCTGCTATGAACAGGGTTGCCAGATCTGTGTTACAGAAGCAGCTTTAAACTTGTGTAGTTTTCCTCAGTAGTGAAAACACACACAATATGGACTAAAATGCATCAAAACTAGGGCTGCAACTAACGATTATTTTCATAATCGATTAGTTGACCAATTATTTTCTGATTAATCGAATGGGAGCGGGGCAAACTTTCAGTGCCATTTTTTGGGGTTTACTTAAAATATTATCCACAAACTGAGTCTTACAAATATAAACTTAACAGACTAAAACTTTACACAACTGTTTGCCAAAACAGAAAAGAACCCAGTGCACACACACACACACACACACACCAGAATATATATTAATTTAGGACTGTAGTTTAATTTGGTGCTTTTTGTACATCCATAAAAAGTAATGCATAAATATACTAAAATAAATTTATATATATATATATATATATATATATATATATATATATATATATATATATATATTATAATGTATGTATATGTGAATATATATATATACAATTTTATAATATTTATGCATTACTTTTCATGCATGCACAAAAAGCACCAAATTAAACCACAGTCCTAAATTAATAATAAAAACTTACTTTCACTGCCCCTTGTGGTTTCTCTTCTCTGGGGAGTGTATGCGAGACAGGGCGTCGGCTTTTGCGTTCTTTGTTCCGGGCCGATAGGACAGAGTAAACTGGAACCGAGAGAAGAACAAGGACCCATGGGCCTGGTGGGACGTGAGATGCTTGGCAGTTCTCAGATACTCTAAATTCTTGTGGTCGGTGTAGATAATAAATGGATGTGCGGCTCCCTCCAGCCAGTGTCTCCACTCCTCTAGGGCTAACTTAACCGCCAGAAGTTCTCGGTTCCCTACGTCATAGTTGCGTTCAGCGGATGACAGCTTCCGAGAAAAGAATGCTACGGGGTGCAACTTTGGATTGTCTCTGAATCTTTTAGACAGGATGGCCACCACTCCCGCCTCAGACGCATCAACCTCTATGATGAACAGCCTGGGGGGATCTGGGTGCCTGAAGATGTGGGCTGTGGTAAAGGCCCGCTTAAGTTTCTCTAGAGCCTCCTGGGCGCTTGGGGTCCAGAGGAGTCGCCGAGGTTTACCTCTCAGGAGGAATGTCAGGGGTTGTGCCACCTTACTGAAATCCCGGATAAATCGTCGATAAAAATTTGCAAAGCCAAGAAAACGTTGCAAGTCCCTCACAGTTCAAGGAGTGGGCCATTCCACAACCGCTTGAGTTTTGCGCTGGTCCATGGTGACTCCCTTCGGGCTGATGATATAACCGAGAAATGAGATTGTGTGTTGGTGGAACTCACACTTCTCGGCTTTCACATAAAGCTGGTATCGCAATAGACGACACAAGATCTGCCGGACATGTTCAACGTGTTCCTCTAGGGACGTCGAATATACCAAAATGTCGTCGATATACGTGATGACAAACCTCCCCATCATGTCCCTCAGGATGTCATTTATTAAGTTCTGGAACCCGGAGGGAGCGTTAGCAAGCCCATACAGCATGACCAAGTATTCATAGTGCCCGGAGGTAGTACTGAAGGCGGTTTTCCACTCGTACCCCTCCCTAATGCGGATCAGATTGTACGCACTACGCAAGTCCAGCTTTGTAAAAATGGTCGCGGACCGTAGCTGTTCCAGGGCTGAGGGAACGAGAGGCAGGGGATATTTGTATTTCACTGTCACCTTGTTGAGCCCCCGATAATCTATACATGGACGGAGGCCCCCTCCTTTCTTCTCCACAAAGAAGAAGCCGGCCGACGGGGGAGACATGGAGGGTCGGATGTACCCCTGCTGGAGAGCCTCCTGGATGTATTCCTCTATGGCCCGCTGTTCCACTTGAGAGAGCAGGTACAAATGGCCCTGAGGTGGACTGGCCCCAGGTAGGATGTCGATGGCACAGTTGTAGGGTCGGTGAGGTGGAAGGTTACTGGCTCTCTTCTTACTGAACACCTCCTGGAGGTCACTATATTAAGGGGGGATATTAACCGGGACATGGGACAAGGGGCTCTCTACCGTCGTCGTGGCCACAGAGACTGTAGGGCCCCTCAGACAATTGTGTACGCAATACGGGGACCAGTGGGTAATTTGTTGGTCCGCCCAAGAGATTTGGGGGCTGTGCCGTGTTAGCCAGGGTAGGCTGAGAATGACGGGATGTCTGGTGGAAACAGTAAGGTATAAAACGATGGTTTCAGGGTGGAGGGCGCTGACTTGGATGTTAATGGGCCACGTGCTGTGGGATATCACAGTGGATTGCAGTTCTCGAGGTTGGAGCAGGGGACATACAGGGAGGCCGAGCTTCTGCGCAATCCTCTCATCTATAAAGTTTTCGGCCACTCTGGAGTCAACTAACGCTGAAAGAACAAAAGATTGGCCTGAGTGTACTAGCAATATAGATAACAAATGTCTGAACAGAATAACACTGGTTTAGACTCACCCGGCGATGCAGAGGTTGGCTGTCCTTACTCCTTTCGGTCGCTCGAGGCCTCTTGTGGGGGCACTGACGAATGACGTGGGTGTCCTCGCCACAATAGAAGCACTGCGATTCGCACCGGCGTCTCTCCCTCTCCTCCTCACGAGTCCGGGCACGCCCCAGCTGCATGAGTTTGGCTGGCGGAACCAGCTCTGTAGGCAGTGGATGACCCGGTGTGTAAAGGTTGGTACGGCGGAGATGGTCCAGCTGTATAGCTAGCTCTATGAGCTCATCGAGTGACATCTGTTCACCCCGACAGGCTAATTTTCGCACCAATTCCGGGTTCAGCCCCTAGGGCGTAATCCACCGCAACACGTGAGCCCTGTTTGATCCGCAGGAGCTCCTGGCTGGTCTCCCACCCATCGGGGGAATGATCAAAAGCTTGCTGGAAACAGGAGAGGAGTTCAGCTAGCGAGGGTCTGACACCACCTCCTCGCTCCCATTCCGCCGTAGCCCATGCCAGAGCGCGTCCGGTGAGCAACTCCATGAAATGAGTCAGCTTACGGCCTCTGGTATGTCCGGGTGACAGTCAAAGAACAGGGTGCACTGTAATAGGAAGCCTTTACAGCGCTCCGGCTCCCCAGCATATCTCTCTGGTGTAGGCAGCGGTGGTTGGTGCGCTGCCGACGTGACCAGAATGTGCGCAGCTGGCACAACTTGACCTGAAAACGCTGGAGCGGTCTGAAGTGGACGCATAGCTGTAGCAGACGGAAAAGTGGCAGCATTCAGATGGGAGACTTTCTTTAGTAAGTGCAATATCTGGTCCCGCTGCATCACGATCGCGCGATTCTGTTCATAAAACCTGCGTTGCCACTTGGGGGTGTCCGCTGCCTCCATAGTGGTCGAAGTAATCTGTAACGTTACCTGCTGGAGACAAGAACGGATGGGCAGGGTGGCGTGTACAGACGCAACGTTAGAAGAAACACAGGAAACGGGCAAAGTCAGGCGATCAGGCGAACAATCCAAATGGGACAGGGCAGGGAATCGTAATCGTAAATAACAGGCAGGAAAGTCCAAGTACCAGGAAAATCTAGACGAAAGCTAAAGGCTTGGTAACACAACTAAGTCACGGGAACTGAGTGTTTACTTCACGAGGGCGCGAAGGTTAACGAGGCCTTTTATAACTTATCAGCCGCACAGGTGTTGGTGATCAATACTCAAGTGAACTTGAGCGCGGGCATGGCTGGGAAGTGTAGTCCTTGTCCGCCATGTTTGTAAGCGGCGGCGCCATCTGAGTATTGTGGCCATGAGTTCGCGTGGTATAACATCTACACTGCGCGTGATCAGCAATGCGGCCTTGTTATTACACATCACTTCCATTATAATAAACGACAGGATTTACGCTGCAAGAGCACAAATACAGCATATAATGACAATTAACTTAAATTAAACTAAACCTTTTAAGCAGCTTGTACCAGTTTTCCCCTGCCCCTTACACACAGTGGAGCATTTTGGACATAAATATAACTTTGTGCTCATGCATCACTGTTTGATCTCTGCGGTTAATATAAAATGCCCCCTGCCTTAGAGGACGTTCTTCCTCAGTCACGTGATGATTTCTCCTCCGTGTGCTGGAGACTGTGGACATGTTGGGAATAAAAGGTAACGTTCACAAATAGTGAACTGAAGAAAGTCATTGTCTGTGACTTGGTGTGTGCTAATGCTAGCGTATGTATGACGTCATGCGCCGTCGACTAGGAAGCGGCTTATACTTCCGGTTAGTAAAAAAACCCGCTAGTGTTCTATTTGAGACGATATTACCTTTCTAAAATCCACACACTAGACGGTAGAGTGCATAGTGTAAGTGTATTGTACTTCATTTGGGACACAACTTTAGTATTTACTCTCCGAGGCGTGTTTTCAGAACAGAAGTAACGTAGTGAGTAAATCTCCCCCGTGCCGCACAGACCAACTAATCCATAATGAGAGATTTTTAAAATGATTTCACTTTGATAATAATAAAACAGGGTCTAGTGTTCTTCCAAGTCAATGGAATGTGTGTAAAATAACAGACAAACACATTCTGCATAAATAAAACAGTCAGATTTGTTCTTGTCAGTACTGAAAAAACCATTTAAACATTCACAGTATCTCTCTCTGTCTGTCTTTCTCTCTCTCTCTCTCACTCTCTCTCTCTCTCTCTCTCTCTCACACACACACACACACACACACACACACACACACCCCACTCATTTCAAGATACACAATGTATGTCTTGATGTTCATAAACTGAGAGAGTGAAGAGTGTGTCATTGTGTCTCTGCAGGTTGTGGAATTGTGGTGTCTCAGATGAAGGCTGTGCTGCTCTGGCTTCAGCTCTGAGATCAAACCCCTCACACCTCAGAGAACTAGTGCTGTATGAGAATAAATTAGGAGACTCAGGAGTGAAGTGTCTCTCTGCTCTGAAGAATGATGAACATTACCAACTACAGACACTGAGGTGAGTAACGATCTTTTTTAGATAAAAACTGAAACAAAAGAAAAGACTGATTAGCATTATTTTGTACATTAGTATTAGTTTGTACATTTCATTTTAGTTGCAGTAAATATCAGATTATCGGATACTGGGTTCAAATTTCACTATATTCGATTTAATCAGACTTTTTCTAACAATTAGCTTTAATGCTGTTTGGTATTGATTTAAAATTGATGTGAAAGCAGAAGACAGGGAGTCAGACAGAGTCTACAAAATGTCAGCACTGATCATGAGAGTGATTGTAAATGAACACCTCGTCTCCTTGTGACACCCTGCTATCTCTGACTTCATACTGCTGCTTTTGTCTGAATAAGATGATCTCGGCTTCTCCCTGTTTCTGATCAGCAGCAGATTTTCTTCTCCACTCTCATAAAAGCGAATTAAAATCATCATCTTTTAGCCACACTGCTACAAATATTTAATTTAAGGAGTCACTTTACTCCTTCCAGCACTCCACCTCCACACCGTGTCTTCTGTCATTCCTGTAAAGTTCCCCTCCGCTTGTTCTTAACGTCTGCACTTAATACACATGTAGAACAAGAGATAAAACACACAGCAGTGATCACTGTTTTAAAAATAAAGCTCTACAGCCTGTGATTGTATAAGAGCAGTGATGTGATGGTAAATATCTGCTCATGTTCCTGTTAGATCTTGTGGAAGTTCTCATCTGTTCTAGCTAAATGTTCTAACAAATGTATTCTATAAGAATGAAGAAATGTTGAATGATTATGAACAGGAGATAATAATGTTTTCCTTGCAGCAGAGATGATTACATGCTGTTGATCATGAAGTACCACAGTCTAGATTTTGGTTATTAATTCAGATATCTGTCTTTTAGATTTTAATAGACGACACACATCTCTGCACTGAGTAGAACGACCTGTGATCCCTGGACAAAATTTCCTCAATTCCAATGAAAACCTGAGGGATTATTTGGAACAGCAGGTGAAAAACCACACGAACGAAGCGAAACGAAGTGAAGCGCTGTGAATACTTTCCGGATGCGCTGTAACTGGAGACAATATTTTAGTACTCCACGTAGATCATAAACCAGTGAATTGTGTTGACCTATATAGCTTCAGTCAATCAATACATTCAAAATCAATACTCACGTTTTACATCTAGAAAACCTTTTAATAAATTTAAAAGGGACGACACAAAGGTGTAAGGCCGCAGCCCGAACATGGAGAAGCACGGAACGGACACGCAGTGGCTAATTTTCCTTTTGGTAGAGTATTCTAGACAAGGGTGTCAGTTATGATTTGGATCATTGGATCATTTGGATGTGGTGTTATAATCTTCTAAAATGCCTTTGTACACTTCTGAGTTCATGATACCAACAATAAACACAAGTTCACCAACACCACTGTAGAAAAAACAACCCCAGGCAGTTCAGTGCTTTATCGTACCCTCAGTGTAGTTTGGCTGGGATTCTTCTCCTGGCTTTCTCTACACAAACACTCGACTATCAGATCCATGCAAGTGCAGTTTGGATTCATCTGAAAATAAGACCGTTCTCCACAAGCTATGCATGTTCTTTTTCTTCTCTTTTGCAAAATAAAAAAGCATCATAAAAATGCTGTTTTTTATTTTAAAATTATAATAAAAGAAAAATGACTAAAAAATGAGATTTCAAATTCTATTTGCTGTACTTGATAGCAATAATAATCTGTATCATAATATGTTTGGTTTTACATTTGTAACTCCCATAAGCAACGTTATTGCATTTTTTTTTTTTTTAACAAAAAAACCCTTGATTATTTTCAAAATAGAGTTGTCTTTGATAAGAAGAATGGAGTATAATATAGTGTGAATGTTAAAAATTTAATTTCATTTATATTTATTTACTGGGTTTTATATGGCACAGTAAGTTTATATGTGTAATAATTTACTGGGTTTTATATGGAACAATAAGTTTATATGTGTAATAAAAAGGTAAATCATTAATAATGTACATGCTGTAAAAAAAAAAAAAAAAAAAAAAAAAGACAAATACGGAATCCATACTGCATCTTAACACTGCAATAAATGAGATATCCTGTGAAGTAGAGGACTATCATCTTGGTAGAATCTTATACAGTTGCCCAGGTCATGCACTTTTTAGACGGTCCCTTACTGATTCCGTTACTATAAAGCGCTGATTACCTGCGTTTCTGAAGATTGGCTTCCGCGAGCTTTAACGGGAGGGAAATAAAAAATATATATATCCAGTTTTACCTGGTTCTGTGTCCACTCCAGTGTAAGACAATACACATTTTGTGTGTTTATTTCTTGAGAAATAGAAGAGAGAAGCTCGAATGTGCATGTCCGATATAAACCCAACTTTACCGCTGTATTTCCTTACCTCACTACCACTTTTCATTAGTCTTAACCATGGAGGAATGTGTTTTTAGCTGTGTGATGCTAGTGCTGTCCAGTCATATCACGCGATTTACTTGTTTAGTGTGACGTTGGGCTATCGTGTGTGTGTGTGTGTGTGTGTGTGTGCTGCTCACTCTCAGTGCGGTGTGCCATCAGGGCTCCCTCCTGTGTAGCATGGCAGTTTAAGTAGCCCTGGTCGGAGCACCAGCTGTTGTTGTTGTAGCTATTAAAGAAGCTATCATATGATTTCTGTAAGTACCGTCATGAGTATTATGTCACCGTGTCAATGAAGGTACATTTATATATATATAAGAGCTAACGGATCTCATATGCTTCCCAAATTGAGGTTGTAAAATGTTTGTTGTTCTTAGGGTGCTTTATTTTTTTATTTTTTTTTATTTTGCATGTGTCTAATGCCCATGTGGGAGGGAAGGTTCCTCCCCTTTTCACTGTATTGGTATTAATTGTGTTCCTTTGATTTATTGTGCGGGCATAACTTTTTACTATCTGTAATCAGTTTGAGTTTGGGGTTATCTCTGTGCTTTTGTGACAGTAAGTGTTTTTTGGGGGGTTTGTGTGGGTTTTTTTTTTCTTTTGTATAGTTGGTGCTGTTGTACAAGCCTGCCCTTCATACAGGAAGTCTCAGTCCTACTATGACGATTATTGTTCATTCCTTCTTGTATTTTTTCATTCAACCAATGACTGATTGTGTTGGTTTCTGGTTTTAAATAATTCTTGGCCTTTATATATATATATATATATATATATATAATCTTTAATAAAAAATATTTTTGTATGGAAACCCATGCCTCTTGCCTTTTCTAAGTGGATTATAGTTGTGTGCCTTTATTTGGGTTGTTTTCCCCGCTTCCTCAGGGTGACGTAGTCATTACAAGCGAGTCACTTGCTACATACATTTCAATGCAGCATTCACGTGGCAGTGGAGGGTGTGGTCAAGCTGTGACGGAGATGTGGACTGGGGTTCTACAAGTCATTTCACTCCATCAGCGCTGTGTATCATTCATCTTTAATAATGGCTTTATCCTGGTCAGGGTCACGGTGGACCTGGAGACTATTCCTGGAAAACTTTTGAACAATTGTATAATTCACAATAAACTTATCAATGCCCTCTTCGGTCCCAATGGACCTGTACACAGTCATCCCATAAGCGGCAAGGAATTCCCAGGGATCTATGAGCCTACAGTATGACAGCTCCCACCACTCACATGCTCCCTCCAGACAGGGCATGAAATACAAGCACATGGCATTGTGGAGTGTAAATTTTGAGGAACCAGTAAGAAGGGTGATGTCATACATGTCAAACATTGAGTTGTACAAATATACAGCCACTGCAAGGTGCTAAAGGAAACAGGAAGCCCTTGAAACCACTTACCCTTGGCCTTGTGGCCCTCATCAGTGTTGCTGTAACATTAGCATACTGCTCACTTAATATCTCATATAAGACCACTTTATTGTGATCTGTTGAACAAGAATACACAGGGTTAAATGCAGATATACATCAATAAAAACCAAATTTATAATAATGTATGTATAAATTCTTGTATATAAAATGTATAATAATTCTTCCATTCCTCTCAAACTCTGTCAGGTGGTACGTAGAATGTTGCTGTGACTTTGTAATTTTGCTCATTTCAAGTATTTAGTTATAGAAAAAAAAGAGATCTGCCATTGAAAAAATAATCTTAGATTTGTTTTATAAAACTCTTATTATGGGACATATTACACCAATTTTCCTCTCTAAAATGTCTGCACTTACTAAGATCATAAAGCTGTGATTAGAAAAGAAAAGAAAAGAAAAAACCCTGTCCTTCTGTTATGTACTCCAACATTTACACAGGACATCTGGAGACAATCAGTAGAATGATCAGTGAAAGATGTATCTGTGGATTTTGTGTCCTGCGTATTCACGTAAACATCATCCTCTGTTTCTGGTTATGAGCAGTGAAAACCCCTCGTCATTTTCAGTGCTTGTTCGTGTAAACTATATCAAATTTACTCCATCAAAAATATATTCAAATATATTTAAATGTATAAACACTACAGATGTCTGCCTGTTGGAGAATGACTTTTTAACTACTATGTATTTTGAGGTCAGAAATGCCATCTTTAATTTAATTTAATTTTTCATTTTCTAACTGCACTAGTGCTTCTATTGCTTCTATTGTGCTTCTATTGAGTCTTACCCTGCATTCACACCAGCAAGCACAAATCACTCATATCACATGTCTAACACTTGTTGGTGTGTAGCTTCCGCTACTGTTGTCACTTATATGTGTGTGCAGTATCCAGCTTCCTTTCTTTAGCTGCAGTGAGAAATGGCAGGAGTAGAAATGTATGTCCCACAGTTAAGTAGTTAAATAATGCACAAGTTAACACACGTTAAATAACTGCTGTGATAAGTGAAAATGAAAAGTCACTAGAGTCTGGAGATTAGCAGTATAATGAGTAAACAAATGTTTGAATCTGGTGCAGACTTTAATACTGTGGTGTTTCTCAGTTTTAGTTTGAGCTAATGCAGTAATGCAGTAAGACTTGAAATTATTGACTCGCAACAAACTGCAAAACTCTAAATTAACCATTAACCTATATATATATATATATATATATATATATATATATATATATATATATATATATATATATATATATATTTTAAAGTAGCAAATAAGTGTATCATAATTGACAAGCCGTGTACGTCATAGTCTACTAATAACTTCACTGAAAATATGAAACGGTGTGGGGAAAGCTAATTCACTGTGCATTTGTTGTGCATCTCTCACAGCAATGACTGCTGCAACAACCTCGACTGATTGAACAAGCATGGCAGGCAAAGAATCCATTTCAAGCTGTAGTGTCAGATACCTGGCAGAGGGGAAAACTTTAAACTGACCCTGGATTAGGGTGTTTTGCTGGTGGGAACCTCCATCAGGTGACTGTAATCCTAAACTAAAGAAGCTCTCTTCTGTTTAGAGCTTTTTCTGTCCTTCATAACCCAATATTGCTGCATTAGAACTGAAATTCTCACTTAATGCAAATCATCTATAACACACACACATTCCATTTTCACACACTTTTATTAATTATTACATTTTCCTTAATGCTATTCAGAGTATTTTAACATTACATCTAGTTAAAATAGACACACTTCATTCATAAGTATACTGTGTAGAGATGGGTGTAAAATTAAAGGAAAAATCTGCTGCTCTGTTATTACACTCTGGAGGTTTCCAACTGAGAGAATAACTTTTGAAAGAAAGTTACTGTTCATCCCTTCTGCACAATTTGAGAGACTTCCACAAGACAGCAGGAGAAAAACTACAGACATGATCTCACACCATCTTCTATTGATCTAGTGGTTAAGACAAGCTAAAAATACAACGATATTTTACAACGTGGAAGAAAAGTGAAACATAATGGATTCTGAAAAAGATGCGCACAGTTCTTCTGTCAAAAAAAGTGCACAACTACCTTGCATTTAAATTTAAAGCTGAATGTGAACATGTTTAATAATCATACTACAGGTAAATTTAATGTTAGCTGTTTTACAATATCAAATGTTCAGACTCATCAAGCTAAAATTATCCTACTTTCTTGAAAACACAGATATTTTCAGGCACAAATGCAAATGAAAAGCATTTCACTTTTCACAGATACACTTTTTTATCTTTTTACAAGACGCATCAAACCATTTATGTATGTTACCACGTGCATCCCCCAGAGCAGCACAGTTCTCTCCAGAAGGGTCCTCCATTTTCCAGTTGTCAGGCTCATTTGGTCCCTCTGGAGCGCTATACCAGAACCTTTGTACATAACATAAACACTGTAAGCATTGTAGAGCTTTAAAAGGAACAGTAAAATGAGTTTATAGAGTGTGTGAGTGAACACGGGTCTTACATTACACCCGTCTCCTTTAAGGGCTGGTTGTTCACCCACATCCACTTTCCCTCAGTCTCCAAGTCATTCAGGCCAATCCAGTGTGTTTCTCCAATTTGTGAAGATACAAAATCCTAATGTAGAAAATAACAGGACACATAGCTTACACCTGTAACCAGTGCAAGTGAAATAGAGCCAAGAACTTTTATCTACACTCACCTGTTCAGTTTGGCTGGTTATAATCACCAGGTGACCTCCTTTCCCGACACAGTAATCTCGACTCCGTATCCAGTTCAGTTTCTCAGTGGAGAAGTAATAACACTTTAAACCAAGTGACTTCCATCCTTCCTCACAAGGTTTACAGTTCTGATTAGCTTTTTTCAGAAACAGTTGGGAAAAAAACAATTATGAAATGAAACTTTAGAGAATTGTGCATATATACTGTACACATTGCAAATCTTTTTACCATGCCAATGAAGCTACTTGAATCTCCAAAAGATCTGACAATTACAGGAAACATCCTGTTTCTCTGAAAACTTTGTTACTGCCGTACACAGCATTTCCTAGATTTTTTACTTATACCATACTGTACTTTACACAATGCATGATTTGACACTTGAGTTTAATAACAATAATAATGTGTTCCATTTATATATCACCTTCCTAACATAGCAAGATCACTGTACAATTAAAATAAACTATAAAGATTCAATTGATTAATTCACTTAATCCTAATTCATTGTATCTATCTATCTATCTATCTATCTATCTTAGCCTGTTTTATAGTATTAAAAAAATACAAGTATAGCTACACCTATCATACATTATGAAGCCACTCTCCCCACCATAACCACTGCTAAGGCCACAATAAGATGTCTTGTGTGAGGGCTTTCCGGTGATGGGTGATGAGAGTACTGGGGGGGGGGGCTTACCATTACATGCAGAGAGACGTTCATGAACTTGCTGATACTTCATCTTCAGCATTTCATACAGTTGTTCTGTCTCTATACAAAAGAAAAGCGTTTCTGATACAAAAGTGTTTTTTGATGATTGGAGAAAACGAGAGAAAAATATCAAACCTACCATTACAGGCAGAGACGAGCTCATGATGCTTCACCTTCAGTTCTTTATACGGTCTTTCTGTCTCTGTACAAAAGAGAAGAGTTTCTGATGCAAAATAACTTTTTAATGATTGGAGTAAACGAGAAAAAGACTAGTCTTACCATTGCAGGTAGAGACGAGCTCCTGATGCTTCACCTTCTGCATTTCATACATTCTCTCTTTTTCTAATAAACAAGAAAAGAGTTTATTTTTTCAAGATTTCATTTCCTTTCTGCTTACTTAAAACTAATGTGTTAATGTAGAAAGGTTCTATTAAGCTTTTAATGAATCACCTGAAATCAAGTCTGATTTTAACTCATTAACCACAATAAAAAAAACAGCATAAAGAATGTACCGAATAAAAAAATTAATATAACAAACAGCAAATGCAATATTATATTAGATTAACAGTCAACTTGAATGTGATCATTTAATATATCATATATGGCATTTACAGTAAAAAACAAAAACAAACAAAAACATCGGTTATCTAATGTCTACATGCCAACATTTTTCTCTGTTGATCTGCTGCTTAAAATGTTTGAACATGTCTGAGTGTTGACCGGCATAGGAGAAAAAAAGGGGGTTGGCAGAGCATCAGTTTGAAAAGATGTGATGGTTGGGGTCTTGGCCACTGTTAGGCCTCAGGTGTAGTTTGTTGTGCTCAAACCTCATGAAGTCAATTAAAAAAAATAAAAAACCCAAGTAATTTCACAAATGCCAGACACAACTTTGATATGACATTCAAGGCAAATGGAGTATGACATATGGTTTAGCTTGCATGAACAGCAACTGAAATCTGATGAGCTGGTGGTGGCCATGCTGGTTGATTGGTCCAACTGTTGTTTTAGATGTAGAGAATAATGTTGTAAAAAGCAAACCAAAATCCAACTTCCTTTGTTTAACCACTGTGTGGTTATCAGCATTTTCAAATACAGCAAATGTGTTCATGTCCATACAGGTGACACTATAAATTATATTAGTTTGTGCAAAAGTCATAGACACATGCAAAGAAATACTGTAGTGCAACGATGCCTTCAAAAGATAATGAAATTAAATGTTTCTACATTAATATAAATATTATAAAGAGCAGTAAACAGTAATAAATTAAACAAACTCGATATTTGGTGTGATGACCCTTTGCTTTAAAAAAAAAAAATATTAGTCTTAGGTACAGTTTGTGTCATTTTTTTAAAGAAATGAGTTGTAAGTTTTACTGAGCATGTTGTAGAACCAGCCACGGTTCTTCTGGAGACTTCAACTGTTGCACTCGCTTCTTATTTTTGCAGCAAAAGACAGCAGCCTTCATAATGTTTTTTGTCTGAAAAGTGGTCTCTTACATAATACGCTGCTTTCTTTACTGACATACAAACGTTTATCTGTAACATTTAATTTTGTGCTGGAAATCTAATGTTTTGAAATCTTCAACCCCAATTTCAAAAAAGTTGGGACACTTTTCAGAAAAAATTTGGTAATTTTGAATTTGATGGTCGTGACACGTCTCAAAAAAGTTGGGACGGGGCAACAAAAGGCTGGAAAAGTAATTGTTACTAAAAAGAAACAGCTGGAGGTTAATTTTCAACAGGTCAGTAATGTGATTGGGTAAGAAAAGAGTATCTTAGAGAGGTAGAGTCTTTCAGAAGTAAACATGGGCAGAGGTTCACCAATCTGTGAAAAACTGCATGTACAAAAGACTGAATATATCATCAAAAATATCTCATTAAAAACAGGCATGATTCTGTAATGGAAATCACTGTATGGGCTCAGAAACACCTCCAGGAACTCATTGTCTGTGAACACAGTTCACCGTGCCATCCACAAATGCTGGTTAAAACTCTATCGTGCAAAGAAGAAGCCATATGTGAACATGATCCAGAAACACTGCCATCTTCTCTGGGCCAAAGCTCATTAAAATGGACTGAGGCAAAGTGGAAAACTGTTCTGTGGTCAGAAGAATCGAAATGTGAAACTCTTTTTGGAAACCATGGATGCTGCATCCTCTAAACTAAAGAGGACTAAAGAAGAGAGGGACTATCCAGCTTTTTATCAGCGCTCAGTTCAAAAGTCTGCATCTCTGATGGTAAGGGGGTGCATTAGTGCCTATAGAATAGGCAGCTTGAACATTTGGAAAGGCGACATCAATGCTGAAAGGTATATACAGGTTTAAGAGCAACATATTCTTCCATCCAGATTCCATCCCATCTTTGCTTCTGAGAGACTCCGCCTGTCTAAGATACTCCTTTTATACCCAATCATGTTACTGACCTGTTGCCAATTAACCTAATTAGTTGCAAAATCTTCCTCGAGCTCTTTCTCTTTAGTAATACTAAACACTAAACACTTTTCCAGCCTTCTGTTGCCTCCGTCCCAATTTTTTGAGACGGTTTGCGGCCATCAAATTCAAAATTACCTTATTTTTCCCTTAAAATGGTACATTTCCTCAGTTTAAACATTTGATATGTTTTCTATGTTCTACTGTGAATAACATGGGTTTATTAGATTTGAAAATCATTGCATTCTGTTTTGTTTACATTTTACACAGCATCCCAACTTTTTTGGAATTAGGGTTGTAAATTGTTTTTTTCTGTTTTCGAAGTGCTTTGGGAAATGTTTTTTTGTAGCTAACTGAGGTGATAGAATAAGCCTATAGAATGTGCAATCCATAAATGTTTCCCTTTGTACTGAGAATACCGAAAACTATTAAGTTCATCATGCTATTATGTCACTGTACCAGTGTGATCCATTATATAGGCCTACCTATCAGCATTAAATATCGTTGGCTACGTGAATTGAGATACTGGAAGCACTTTTACATGTCTGTAAGTTCGAGGACCGGGACCTTTCGTGTACCTCCCGACCTACCGGATCACTACCCTCTTATTGTTCTGGGACCTGAACAGTTACGAATTAAGCACTGCATGTAACTTAATGCCTCTGGCCAGTGGTGTTAGTCCCACATATAAAACAACTGCAAGCTGCTGAAGCAAACAGGAAAACCTCAGAAACCTCTTACCATTGGCTTTGTCTTCTAGCACCATCAGTGTGGCTGTGGCATTCTTATACTTCTCACTTAGTTTCTCAATGGAAACAACTTTTCTGTGATCTGTTAAAAAGAACACCAGAGCTAAAGTAATACATAGATGAATAAAAGGTGCATAGGCATCCTATGTAATTATAGGTTTTTAGTCTAAATGGGTGGTACAGCGAATTCTTCTCACTTAACAGTCAAATTAGGCAATTTATTGGGATTTGTTGAAATGAGAAGAACAAAAATTAAGATGACAAGCAATACTCACACAAGATCCCTATAGCACAGAGTGACGTTAAAGCACCAAGCATTAGGAGAAGACCAAGAACAAGTATACTGATCTTGTAGTCAAATCTGTCTGATGAAGCTATATGATAAACACATCTGTTATCCATTCATGAAACATATTTTAGCTAAGCCAAACTGAGATAATCAGTATAATGATAAAGCAAACACATACCGGTGCATTGTTTGGGCTTTGGACGCCATTGCTGCGTATTCTCGTAATCATCCTCTGTTTCTGGGTCTGATAAGTGAAAACCTCTTATTTACAATGCTACCATATATCAAATTTCAACCATAACAAATTTAAATATTTACATATATTTAAACATATCAACATATATGATATCTACCTGTTGCAGAATTACGGTTTTCACTGTTATTCCTTTTGGAGAAGTCACAATTTTCATAAGTGTCCATTTCCTTACCTCACTACTACTTTTCATTAGAGTCTTAACCTGTGTTCATAGTAGTAAGCCCAAGTGGCAAGAAAATGTATAGCTCACAGCTAAATAGTGAAATTAAATAATGCACTTATCAGTGTCTCAGGGTTAAAGTGAACTCACTAAGGTCTTAAAATGATAGAAAGGAACTGTTGCGTGTGCCTGCTGATATTTAAGTTCACAGAAAGGAAGTGGGCTTTTTATATTTCAATGCAGCATTCACGTGACAGTGGAGGGTGTGGTCAATTGTCCGATGTGACGGAGATGTGGACTGGGGTTCTACAATTCATTTCACTCGCTCAGCACTGTGTATCATTCATCATTCATATCTAGTAAGTGCTTTATTCTGATCAGGGTCATGGTGGATCTGGAGCCTATTCCAAGAAAACTATTCCAAGAAAAATTTTGAACAAAATATTGTATAATTGTATACCCTTATAAAGAACATGATATTTATAAGAAATTAAGTCAATGTCCAAAATATAATTTTTTATTGGTGTTGTATCAAAATTTGCCTATTACCCAAAGACAATTAATATTTAACATAGAAACAGATACTCACATACATTAACCAGTTGAAGGACGAAAGTAAGACACCGGGCCCATGAGTGAGGAGAGGCAAGGGTCCAAATTTATTGTTGCATGAGATCACACAGTTGAGACGTCCCAAGGATGATCTAAAAAACCAGAGCTGAAGCTCTTCTATTTATACAGTTTTCTTAGGGTCAGGATGACCCAGACACCAATATGTTTTAGAAAGAGCCTTCCCACAATACCATTATTTTTTAGAAAGAGCCTTCCCCGAACACCATTAGGTTTTCGAAAGAGCCTTCCCATAATACCAATAGGTACGAGACTCAACATTTCGGAGAGACCTTGGTCTCACGGGGTCCGCTGTTCCCATCGACGGTTATCTCGTGGCCCTAGCCGTTCCCATCAACGGTTATCTCGCAGGTGCAACTTGGCTCAACTACCCTTATAAATGGCCCATCTTGGTTCTTTCACATTTTTCTGTATTTCTGTTTTATAATGCTTTTTTCCTTTCATATTTGCTCTACATTTCTGTTTTATATCTGGTTATACTGCTTGCAAGTATTTTACCCCCTTTTCTGTACTCCATACTTCACAATATCATTATAATATCCTTATAATCCTTATATTTTCCTTATAATATCCTAATACTCCTTTTATTATTCTTAAAATGCTCTGTTTTCCTTCTGTATGTGTGTGCGTGGCGGCATAGGCCTCTGTATATGTGTGTGTGTGTGTCTCTTAGTTGACCGTCCACCTACACTCTGAGGCCTGCCGCACTAATCAAATACATGTATGGTTTGCGCCTTGCTTATCTGCGTGTTGTGTCTTACGTGAACGTCAGCCCAGTGAATTTTCAATAAAATTACATACTACTCATACTAGGTCTCCCTCGTGTTTATTTCATGTATATTTTCTAAACAACATTAGGCAAAGTATATGTTTTGACAGTTAAGTTCGTTCATCAGGGGAAAACTAAAACAGTTCCTGGTTTTGCTAGATCTTTTCCTATTGCGGTTTATAACCCAGTATTGCTGCATTGGAAGTGAAATACTGGCATAATGCAAATCAATGTCTACAACAAACAACACTTTATTAATTCTTAAGTTTTCCTTTATGGTATTTAAAGCAACATAACATTACATCCAGTTTTTGCTAATATAAAATGCACACACTTTATTCATAAGTACATAGAGACGGGTGACAAATTATAGGAAGTCCCTGTTGCTTCATTATGCTCTGGGAGTATTCCACCCAAGAGAATAACTTTTGAAAGAGCGGTGTTTATCCTTATGCTGTGAGGTAAGGTTAACTAGTATGGCATTATGCAGCAGTGCTCAGCCAACAATAGAAGATTGTTTGGTTCAGTTGTGGTCAGCAATGTGATGTTCTTCTGTGTGTTTATTAGATGTGGTATATGAGAAAAATATCAATACGAATGACATCAGTGACTCATCTTTGTAAGGTAACACCCCAGGGTGGCAGAGAGAAGCTTTCCTGAGCAGACCCAACCATGGTTTGAAGGCAGAAATTAAATTAGTTGAGGCAACACCGGCTTCAGAGCAGTCGTGTCCCTGCTCTGAGAAACAGAGGTGCTTTAGAGTGACCTAGTGTGAGTCCAGAAGGAGGGGGCTGAGAAATGTTTGGGTAGTCACAGCTGGATATATAAGAGATGAGAACAACTGGAGTAAGGAACTTGATCAGGTAGCTGGAAATGTATTTTAATCAGGTTTTTGAAAAAGTCAACAATATGGGACTAACCCTCAAGCAATCACAGTATTAAAACCCCAATCATTAATTTAATTTATACAATTATTTATTGCTGTTGAAATATTTAAAATATTTACTGCATGATTTCTATTTTATCCTCCCTGTTCATGTGACTTGGATAAATAGATATGTATAACCTCAAACATAGGTTTAATTGCGCCTGGAAAACTTTAGTTAGGATTTCCCCATACTAGATATATAGGATTCCTCCATCTGGAGGAAACCTATTGTTATTGTTAGCATTCCTTTTCTTCCTGTTATTATTATTCTCCTTATCTTCCTAAAGTGCCAAATAACTCACAATCTGAATGGTAAAAAGCTTTTAAATTTGGCACATTGATACCACAGGCCACGAGTAACACCACAAATGGCCACATGGACCTATAGGTGGCATTACAGGCCACGCCCAAAGTCTACACCATTTCCACTCTGCGCCATAAGTCCAAAATATCTGAAAATTGGTATACATGCCTTATTTCTTATGGGGAACAAAAAATGCCATCGGGACCCATAAAATCACACTAAAACTGTGTACTGTTCGGCGCCACACTGTCACTTACTGTGCCTATTGTCCTGTTTTAGTAGTATTGTACTGTCCTGTGTTTTTAGCACACATCTGCACGTGCACTTTATATAGAATGTGTATGTGGCTGGGTAAGTGATTTGGCTGTCCTATCAGTTCTGCTTGGGATATGGGTTCAGCAGACCAATAGGATGAGAGCTACCCGATTATTTAAGGACACTTATTTTGGTATGCGTATAGGTGTCTTGGTGATTCCGAGTCCCTCGCTCCCTATGGCATTTCCGGTCCCCACTTCCGTTCAGGCACGTTCAGGCTCGTTCAGGCTCGTTCAGGCTTTGTCACGGCGTAATGGGGTGAACACCTCAAGGCTAATTTGTTGTTTTTAATAGTCTTAGAGCGGCGCTGGTGGCGCGTGCATTGAGGCGAATTGGCGCCGGAGATCGTAGCTGGCCTGCCTTATCCCTGCCAAGCCTGGGCCTGGAGAAGTTCTTAGTTTTAAAACCCTTATTGTGCTTCATGTGAAAGCGATTTTATATTTTCATGTCAAGTTTTAAATTATGCTGAAGTGTCATAATAAAACATAATGTTTTTATATTCGTACTCTCGTCTCACTCTCATGTTCCTTGCCCCGATTGGTGAAACTTATATGTGCCTTTTATTTGGGAGTATTTCCCTGGTTCTCCCACAGGGTGGCGTAGTTGGATTTAGTGAATTTGGGTTTGAGTTTTCCCTCCACTTGGGAATATTGCCACATGTAGATCTTATCTAGTTCTGTGTCGTCTCGTGTGGTTAGTGTGTTGTTTTATGTAGCACCGTGGTCCTAGAGGAACATAGTTTCGTTTCACTGTGGGAACTGTATATGGTTTAAAAAATAATAAAACCACTTCAACTTGAATTAGAGTTTTTAATCAGTTAATATATAACTGCACAATGGTGAATTCTTTCACTATTGCATGAATATGTGCTCTGTGATTTAGATTATGAATCACACATTAAATTGACAGTATTTAAATGTCATAGTAATGGTGAGGAAAATGATTTAATGAGAAAAATGACAAGGTGTCTTTTATTCATTTTAAATACAATAGAATTGTCATAGTACAAATATAAACAGGTTTAGTTGGATCTTTGTAATATAATCAGTAATGGATCAATATAAAGGCCATGTTTTACAGAATATTGAGTAGTTTCTAAACCAATATTAAGAAAATTATTTGTTTCATGGTAGCGTTTTTTTTTTTTATTAGTAAAACCATAGCAACCACAAATAGACTCCCCCCCCCCCCCCCAATTACCATGGTTTATTTGCACTAAAACCATAGTCAATCTGCAAAAAAAAAAAAAAACAAACAAAAAAAAAACATGGTTTATGCATAAAATCCATTATCAAAGTTAATTTAAGGGATGTTTTTAAGGAGTAACCACAATCCTTAAGGTTAAATCCATGGCTTTGTCTGCCAGTGAACGTTATAAACCGGACCAAATGCGAACCTAAGTGGATGTTCGCCACGTCTGGGGGACGTCCCCTGTTTGCTGGGATGGTGTCTCGCATGGAGTTACTGGATGCTGAGGAAGAATTGTGGTGTTTGTTGTTGACGATGTTTGTTTTCAATAAACTTCACTAAAACCCACAGTATGGGGGGAAAAGAGTAAAGAATCATATAAGAATCACATAAAACTCAGTAAACATTGAGATGATTACTTGTCACATTACAACAAAATATAGCTATAAATATGAGGACATGTATAAAACTGAACAACCTCAAGTTTTTTTATTCATTTCCTTAAGATTTTTATTAAACATGGACATTTACTTTCATTAAATAGACGTATTATTTATTGTAGGTTCATTTTGTAAATGTTAGCAATTACTGTAGACATAAACAAAAAGTGGGAGCTTCCTACAAATGTCATTTCTCACATTTACAAAATTTTCATTATGGATTATTATCGATTAGTTGTTGCAGCTCTACAATAAAGACTGAAAACACTTTGCCAGTCAGAAATTGACAGTTGTGAAGTCTGTTATTGGGCATTGTGTTTTTGTTCCAGTCTGAAGATGGTAATAACTTTTTTTTCTCCCAGTTGGAATATAGGGTATTATGTATTTTCTCCCAGTCCAAAGATAATAAGTAAGATTTTTCCCAGTTGAAATGTAGGAATTGCATTTTTCCATATTTAGGGGTAGAAATGACTTTTTTTTCTTTCTTTCTTTCTTTTTTTTTCTTTTCCAGTCTTTTCCAAAAAATTGCATTTTTTTCTCCCAGAAGATGAGAATGACAATTTTCCCCAGCAGGAGTGTCAGAAATGAGGTTTATTCCGAGTCAGAAGGTGGGAATTATGTTTTTATGAGGGGAAAGGTGGGTAAATGTTCATAGACTGTTTTTCTGTCATTTCAAGGAGCTAAAACGTGCAATGCATTAATTATTGTTTAACCTGGACTATGTTTTAATGGTTTTAAAATCAAACGCTTCGGGTTACTTTACATTCTATGAAATGTTTAAGTTGAATACAATTCTGTGAGAAAGGGACGAGTTTAATTTAATCAGTGTAATGAGACTGGTTATAGAGGTGTGTGTATAATATATACTATAATTGACATTAATAAAAAGGCTAATTTTTAAACAAACAATTTAACTGCTTTCAGAACTAAATGTATTATTCCTGACACTTTAATAAACAAGAATATATGTGATAATCATGGTAAAAAAAACAACCAAAAACAATAAAAAATACAATATTTTAGTTATCTTTTCTTCTTTCCGTAAAATGTGCTTGTTCCTATGCCAGCCATTTCAGATGCAGTGTAATAAGTTGTTCTTAGCATCCCAGCCTATAACATGACACATCACTAGAAAGTCCAAGATGTCCTCTGTATAGTACAGCAGAAATAGCTAGAGTAGCTCAAAACAGTCAAAGGGCATGCATGAAAACAAAATGTCCACTACAGAGGACACAAGTCAATGGGCGGGGTCTCAGGAGGATAAAGTGTTAGGTGCTAAAAATGAAAAACAAAATACATTTTATTTCAAAGCGATAACATTAGTGTCATGGGACGTCCACGAGTGAGATTTATAACAGTCATGACCTGCTCACAAGAAGAAAACTCACCAGGAACCTGTCGCATGCTAGCGTGAACTCGGCCTCAGACACGAGTCAAAGCGCTGAGGCAATTTTCTTTTTAACGTTCTGCTGAATTCTGTTTAACTTACAGCTGCAGTACTTTTGACTCTCTATCGCCATCTCTCTTTGAAACATAACTCTGCAAGTAACTTGCAATTTTATTATTTTTATATCTTTTTTTTTTTCATGGGTTGTGCTTCGGCGCTGCTCTTCTTTGTGGATGAATCTGATGGTTTGAGTTATAGTTATCAGAATTGCCTGGTCTGCATATATTACGTGACTTTGGGCTTCTTTTTTTCTGAAGTTGCTTGAACAAAATCATGAGTTGTGGGTTTCGGTTGTTTTTGGGCTTGTTTTAAAAAACATGGCTACTTATTAGGAAAATGTAACAAGTGACTCTATCTATCTATCTATCTATCTATCTATCTATCTATCTATCTATCTATTTATTTATTTATTTATTTATTTATTTATTTATGGTCTCTATTTTCGGGGCGCATTTTGGCTTAGTGGTTAGCACGTTCGCCTCACACCTCCAGGGTCCGGGATTCGAGTCCCGCCAGGGCCATGTGTGTGTGGACTTTGCATGTTCTCCCCGTGCTGCGGGGGTTTCCTCCGGGTACTCCGGTTTCCTCCCCCAGTACAAAGACATGCATGGTAGGCTGATTGGCGTGTTTAAAGTGTCCATAGGGTGTACCCCGCCTTGTGCCGATGCTCCCTGGGATAGGCTCCAGGTTCCCCGTGACCCTGAAAAGGAGTAAGCGGTAAAAGATGGATGGATGGATGAATGGTCTTTATTTTCCCCAATGCATTCACACTGTCTGATCACAGCCTCACAATAATATCAGTGCTGTAGTGCATTTTGCCCTCCCACAATTATTACAGGTTATAACAAACAAAAAAAAAAAAACCATAACATACTCGTATATTCTAATAGTAGTTCTGATTCTAATGTAATCTCCTTTTCCACCTCTCCATCTCTCTTCACATTCAGCTCGCAGGTGATCAGAGATGAGTGGGTCCTGCCTGTCCTCCCTATAAGCCATATGATCCCGTACCTACATGTTTGTTTAAACAGATTTGTCCAGGAGTAATTGAACCACTTCTAAATATAATCAATTCTTCCCTAAGCACTGGCTATGTACCTAAATCACTTAAATTAGCAGTTATTAAACCCTTGATTAAAAAACCTGATCTTGACCCGTCTCAATTGTCCAGCTTTAGACCAATATCAAATCTCCCCTTCATCTCTAAGATTTTAGAAAAGGTTGTAGCAAAGCAGTTATGCTCGTACTTAGATAGGAATAACATTCATGAAATGTATCAGTCAGGGTTTAGACCTCATCATAGCACAGAGACAGCATTAGTTAAAGTAGTAAATGACCTTCTACTGACCTACGATCAGGGTTGTGTCTCTCTGCTTGTGTTACTCGACCTTAGTGCAGCTTTTGATACTATAGATCACACTATTCTCCTTGATAGATTAGAAAATGTTGTTGGTATTAAGGGAACAGTCCTCTCCTGGCTCAGGTCTTATCTGACCGATCGTTATCAGTTCGTAGATGTAAATGGTGAATTCTCCATGCGTACTGAGGTTACTTTTGGAGTTCCACAGGGTTCTGTTTTAGGCCCACTGCTCTTTACTTTATATATGCTACCCCTAGGTCAAATGATTCGTAAACATGGAATTAGCTTCCACTGTTATGCTGATGATACACAGCTGTATGTTTCAGCGAAGCCAGAGGACAGACAGAAGCTTAGTAAAGCTGAGGATTGTGTAAAGGACATTAGACATTGGATGTTAACTAACTTCCTTCTACTTAATTCTGATAAAACCGAAATACCTTTATTAGGCCCACGTGTAGCTAGAAGTAATCTTTCTGATCACATGGTTACTCTGGATGGTCTTTCTGTTTCATCATGTGCAGCAGTTAAAGACCTTGGAGTGATTATTGACTCCAGCCTATCATTTGATGCTCATGTAGATAATATTACTAGGATAGCCTTCTTTCATCTCAGAAATATTTCTAAAATAAGAAACATATTGTCACTACATGATGCGGAAATACTAGTTCATGCATTCGTCACCTCTAGATTAGATTACTGTAATGCCTTACTGTCTGGATGTTCCAGTAGGAATATAAATAAGCTCCAGTTAGTCCAGAATAAAGCTGCTAGAGTCCTAACTAGAACTAGAAGGTACGACCATATCACACCGATATTATCAATACTGCATTGGCTCCCAGTAAAATCTCGCATTAACTATTAAATACTTTTATTAACCTATAAAGCACTAAATGGTCTCGCGCCACAATATCTAAGCGACCTTTTGGTTTTATATAATCCGCCACGCCTACTTAGATCAAAAGATGCAGGCTATTTGACGGTACCTCGAATAGTGAAGGCTACAGCAGGGGGAAGAGCTTTCTCTTATAGAGCCCCACTGTTATGGAACAGTCTTCCTATTAGTGTTCGGGACTCAGACACAGTCTCAGTGTTTAAGTCTAGGCTTAAAACGTATTTGTTTACTCAAGCCTACCCTGACTAGATTCTGTTCTACTACTTCGCAGTCATAATTATCTTTTTTCTCCCTCTCTCCTTTCGCTGAGCCCCACATGAATTTATGGAGATACTAGAGATCCAGATCCTTTCTGCCTCTGGATGGAGCTCAAATCTTCTCTAATTCCAGACTGCTGGGACTACGGCTGCTCCTAAGGCCATACAGACTTCATATAAATCCATAATGAACTTTTTCACACTATCTGTTGTTACCCAGATGAGGATGGGTTCCCTTCTGAGTCGGGTCCCTCTCAAGGTTTCTTCCTCTTAAAACATCTTAGGGAGTTTTTCCTTGCCACCGTCGCCACTCAGTGGCTTGCTCAGTTGGGATAAATTCGCACCTTTAATATCTGTATACCATGTTGATATTTCTGTAAAGCTGCTTTGAGACAAAGTCTATTGCAAAAAGCGCTATACAAATAAAATTGAATTGAATTGAATTGAATATGATGGTTTTTCTTTAAGTAAATTCTGTTTTTGCTTTTCATACTGCGTGGTTTTAGTTTAATATTTTACAGGCTCATTTATTGTGTCTGTTTTACACTGAGGCCGTAACAGGCTAAATATTTATTCTCGTTTTAGCACGGGCTCTGTCGCGTTCCCTTTTTCACTGCATTCTCTCCATAGTTCGAGGTTCCTTGGTTTTGACAGCACCTGTTTTCCCAGATGTCACTGATGATTGTGTTTAGAACGATCCTGATTAAAGCAGCCGTCTAGACGACAAGTTTAAATTCTAAGCAACTGTTGTAAGGAAAAGCTACAAACACTCCACCATCCTCAGCCCCCACACATGTGATATAGTACCTGGCTCTTCTTCTTTCTGTTTACGGCCGTGATGAAACCACGCAAAGGCGAATGACGTCACGAATGAAGTTTTGAACACTGATTTTTTTTTTTTAATGTACTTGCTCAATAATGTATTTATGTTCATTTTTAACCAAAAAAACCTTCCGTACTGCAGCTTTAAACAACATGTTTAATTGTATATGTCATGTTTACCAGACAAATGTGTTTTTATTTATTGATGTCATCGTGCAATACAGGTGTGTTTAATTGCTGTGTGTGTTTTATTGCTTTAGTGTTTTATTCCTCTTCAGATTGCAGTCCTGGTTTGTTATTACTAATGTTATTACTAATGTTATAACATACAATCAAACTGTAATAAACTAATAATAATATTTTGGCTCTTCACATTTACATACAGAGCAACCATGTGTGTGTGTGTGTGTCGCTGCATTCTGACTGTATACAGTGTGTATGAGTTTGAAAGATCAAAACTAGGACAGAAAACACGATGATCAATGGCTTGGTATACAGATGACACATGTAATACTTCGCAAAGACTAAGTGTTTGAACAGTCTCTTATATAGCGTGGACTGAGTGAGTATGAGATTGGCAACAGATGTGTGTGATTAGACAGGGGTACAAAGAAAAACAAAAAACCACTTACTGTCACAAAAGCACAGCGATAACCCCAAACTCAAACTGATTACAGATAGTAAGCTTGCAAAGACTGACCAAAACCACTACATGGTGGTATCAGCACGATTGATAAAGACTGTTACAACACAGTCAGACTCAAGAAAACTGAGATTACTGACAGTAACAACACAAAGTTATGTCCACACAAATAAAGCAAAGGAACAAAAATAATACCAATACAGAAAAAAGGGGGAGGAACCTTCCCACCCACATGGGCATTAGACGAATGCAAAAAAAAAAAAAAAAGGACCCTAAGAACAACAAACATTTTACAACCTCAATTTGGGAAGCATAGGAGATCATTTAGCTCTTATTTTAAAAAATAACAATTTACCTACAGTGACCCGATGACATAATACTCATGACGGCACTTACAGAAATCATTTGATAGCTTCTTTAATAGCTACAACTGCAACAGCTGGTACTCCGACCTGGGCTACTTAAACTGCCATGCTGCACAGATAGGAGATTTGATGGCACACCGCAGTGAGAGTGAGCAGTACACATGCACACACGCACATGCACCCACGCACACGCACATGCACACACGCACATGCACCCACACACATGCACATGCACACACAGTATCGATTGTCCAACATCACAATAAACAAGTACATCGCATGATATGACTGGACAACACTAGCATCAAACAGCTAAGCCACACAGCTAAAAACACATTCCTCCGTAGTCAATAGCAATGAAAAGAAGGGGCTGGTTTTCGACCATGACACACTCCATGAGGCATAAACAACAAGCTTATATACTGTGGTAGGGAGATAGCTCATTGGCCACGTATTTAATAATGCTGACATCACAAACCTCACTACCTGTAGTTGATCAAAAGCCCACTTCCTTTCTGTAAACTTAAATATCAGCAGGCACACGCAACAGTTCCTTTCTATCATTTTAAGACCTTAGTGAGTTCATTTTAACCCTGAGACACTGATAAGTGCATTATTTAATTTAACTTTTTAGCTGTTGGCTATATATTTTCTCACCACTTGGGCTTACTACTATGAACACAGGTTAAGACTCTAATGAAAAGTAGTAGTGAGGTAAGGAAATGGACACTTATGAAAATTGTGACTTCTCCAAAAGGAATAACATTGAAAATCGTAATTCTCCAACAGGTAGATATCATATATATTGATATGTTTAAATATATGTAAATATTAAAATTTGTTATGGTTAAAATTTGATATATGGTAGCATTGTTAATAAGAGGTTTTCACTTATCAGACCCAGAAACAGAGGATGATTACGAGAATACGCAGCAATGGCGTCCAAAGCCCAAACAATGCACCGGTATGTGTTTGCTTTATCATTATACTGATTATCTCAGTTTGGCTTAGCTAAAATATGTTTCATGAATGGATAACAAATGTGTTTATCATATAGCTTCACCAGTCAGATTTGACTACAAGATCAGTATACTTGGTCTTCTCCTAATGCTTGGTGCTTTAACGTCACTCTGTGCTATAGGGATCTTGTGTGAGTATTGCTTGTCATCTTAATCTTTGTTCTCATTTCAACAAATCCCAATAAATTGCCTAATTTGATTGTTAAGTGAGAAGAATTCGCTGTACCACCCATTTAGACTAAAAACCTATAATTGCATAGGATGCCTATGCACCTTTTATTCATCTATGTACTTTAGCTCTGGTGTTCTTGTTTAACAGATAACAGAAAAGTTGTTTCCAGTGAGAAACTAAGTGAGAAGTATAAGAATGCCACAGCCACACTGATGGTGCTAGAAGACAAAGCCAATGGTAAGATGCTTTTGAGGTTTTCCTGTTTGCTTCAGCAGCTTGCAGTTGTTTTATATGTGGGATTAACACCACTGGCCAGAGGCATTAAGTTACATGCAGTGCTTAATTCGTAACTCTTCAGGTCCGAGAACAATAAGAGGGTAGTGATCCGGTAGGTCGGGAGGTACGCGAAAGGTCCCGGTCCTCGAACTTACAGACATGTAAAAGTGCTTCCAATATCTCACATAGCCGACGATAATCAATGCTGATAGGTAGGCCTATATAATGGATCACACTGGTACAGCGACGTAATAGCATGATGAACTTAATAGTTTTCAGTATTCTCAGTACAAAGGGAAATCTTTATGGATTGCACATTCTATCAGCTTATTCTATCACCTCAGTTAGCTACAAAAAAACATTTCCCAAAGCACTTCAAAAATAAAACTATGATTCAAAGAGTAAGCCTACTTACAATAAACTAACATTACCTGCTCCACATAATCAAGAAAAATTTCATCTTATGCATATAAAAAGGTTCCGGAACGCAGGAACGCGGAACGGAATGCTATATTTTAAAGGTGCCAGATCCTGTTCCGGCAGGGTCAGGCTCAAATTAAGCTCTGGTTACATGATTGTATTTATTATTATTATTATTATTATTATTATTATTATCATCATCATCATTATTTATTATTATTATTATTATTACATGGGAGTAATACTTTCACATGGGAGTTAATGGCAGCACATAGAACTCTTGACACAGCAATGCTGGTGTACACCTAACAATAAACACACAATCATGATGAAAGTGGCACTATACAGTCATTCTTTTTACACCATGCCTTCTATCTCTACAATAAAGTAACAAATGTCAACAACTGTATGCCTCATGACTCTGGGGTATCTCTAAACTGCCTCTACCTTGCATGAAATTGTATATACAGTACTGTGCAAAAGTCTTAGGCACCCTATTTTGTTTAGTGCAAATTTTGTTACAGATTTTTATTTTATGACGTCTACATTATCGAGTCAAAAAACAAAAACATTTTACAACCCCAATTCCAAAAATGTTGGGACGCTGTGAAAAATGTTAATACAAAAATGGAATGCAATGATTTGCAAATCTCATGAACCCATATGTTATTCACAGTAGAACATAGAAAACATATCAAATGTTTAAATTGGGACCATTTGTCCCAACTTTTGTGGAATTAAGGCCAAGCCTTTGCTGTCACAGTCTAAGATAATTTATGGTGTTACCTGTATGGTTATTAACATGAACACAATGTCAGATTTTTATGAAACTTGGTAGACAAAGTAGACAGGGAATTTTTAGGCATCTAATCTCCCAGATTTCATGAAAATCATTTGCTGTATTTGAAAATGCTGATAACCACACAGTGGCTAAACAAAGGAAGTTGGATTTTGGTTTGCTTTTTACAACATTATTCTCTACATCTAAAACAACAGTTGGACCAATCAACCAGCATGGCCACCACCAGCTCATCAGATTTCAGTTGCTGTTCATTGCAAGCTAAACCATATGTCATACTCCATTTGCCTTGAATGTCATATCAAAGTTACACTCTTTAAGCTGTTTTTTTTTTATTGTGGTTAATGAGTTAAAATCAGACTTGATTTCAGGTGATTCATTAAAAGCTTAATAGAACCTTTCTACATTAACACATTAGTTTTAAGTAAGCAGAAAGGAAATGAAATCTTGAAAAAATAAACTCTTCTCTTGTTTATTAGAAAAAGAGAGAATGTGTGAAATGCAGAAGGTGAAGCATCAGGAGCTCGTCTCTACCTGCAATGGTAAGACTAGTCTTTTTCTCTTGTTTACTCCAATCATTAAAAAGTTATTTTGCATCAGAAACTCTTCTCTTTTGTACAGAGACAGAAAGACCGTATAAAGAACTGAAGGTGAAGCATCATGAGCTCGTCTCTGCCTGTAATGGTAGGTTTGGTCTTTTTCTCTCGTTTTCTCCCATCATCAAAAAACACTTTTGTATCAGAAACGCTTTTCTTTTGTATAGAGACAGAACAACTGTATGAAATGCTGAAGATGAAGTATCAGCAAGTTCATGAACGTCTCTCTGCATGTAATGGTAAGGCTTGATAATCTTTATAATAATCTAATGATAATCTTTATAGTTTATTTTAATTGTACAGTGATCTTGCTATGTTAGGAAGGTGATATATAAATGGAACACATTATTATTGTTATTCAACTCAAGTATCAAATCATGCATTGTGTAAAGTACAGTATGTTTTAAGTAAAAAATCTAGGAAATGCTGTGTACGGCAGTAATAACACAAAGTTTTCAGAGAAACAGGATGTTTCCTGTAATTGTCCAATCTTTTGGAGATTCAAGTAGCTTCATTGGCATGGTAAAAAGCTTTGCAATGTGTACAGTATATATGCACAGTTCTCCAAAGTTTCATTTCATAATTGTTTTTTTTCCCCAACTGTTCTTGAAAAAAGATAATCAGAACTGTAAACCTTGTGAGGAAGGATGGAAGTCTCTTGGTTTAAAGTGTTATCACTTCTCCACTGAGAAACTGAACTGGATGCAGAGTCGAGATTACTGTGTGGGGAAAGGAGGCCACCTGGTGATTATAACCAGCCAAACTGAACAGGTGAGTATAGTGGTTCTCTCCAGCTGTTCCAATGATTTTTTAAATATATATTGTTTCTATTCCACTTGCACTGGTTACAGGTGTAAGCTATGTGTCTTGTTATTTTCTACATTAGGATTTTGTATCTTCACAAATTGGAGAAACACACTGGATTGGCCTGAATGACTTGGAGACTGAGGGAAAGTGGATGTGGGTGAACAACCAGCCCTTAAAGGAGACGGGTGTAATGTAAGACCCGTGTTCACTCACACACTCTATAAACTCATTTTATTGTTTTAAAGCGCTACAATGCTTACAGTGTTTATGTTATGTATGAAGGTTCTGGTATAGCGCTCCAGAGGGACCAAATGAGCCTGACAACTGGAAAATGGAGGACCCTTCTGGAGAGAACTGTGCTGCTCTGGGGGATGCACGTGGTAACATATATAAATGGTTTGATGCGTCTTGCAATCAGATAAAAAAGTGTATCTGTGAAAAGTGAAATGCTTTTCACTTGCATTTGTGCCTGAAAATATTTGTGTTTTCGAGAAAGTAGGATAATTTTAGCTTGATGAGTCTGAACATTTGATATTGTAAAACAGCTAACATTAAATTTACTTGTAGTATGATTATTAAACATGTTCACATTCAGCTTTAAATTTAAATGCAAGGTAGTTGTGCACTTTTTTTGACAGAAGAACCGTCTGCATCTTTTACAGAATCCATTACATTTCATTTTCTTCCACGTTGTAAAATATCATTGTATTTTTAGCTTGTCTTAACCACTAGATCAATAGAACATGGTGTAAGATCATGTCTGTAGTTTTTCTCCTGCTGTCTTGTGGAAGTCTCTCAAATTGTGCAGAAGGGATGAACAGTAACTTTCTTTCAAAAGTTATTCTCTCAGTTGGAAACCTCCAGAGCATAATAACAGAGCAGCAGATTTTTCCTTTAATTTTACACCCATCTCTACACAGTATACTTATGAATGAGGTGTGTCTATTTTAACTAGATGTAATGTTAAAATACTTTGAATAGCATTAAGGAAAATTTTATAATTAATAAAAGTGTGTGAAAATGTAATGTGTGTGTGTTGTAGATGATTTGCATTAAGTGAGAATTTCAGTTCTAATGCAGCAATATTGGGTTATGAAGGACAGAAAAAGCTCTAAACAGAAGAGAGCTTCTTTAGTTTAGGATTACAGTCACCTGATGGAGGTTCCCACCAGCAAAACACCCTGATCCAGGGTCAGTTTAAAGTTTTCCCCTCTGCCAGGTATCTGACACTACAGTTTGAAATGGATTCTTTGCCTGCCATGCTTGTTCAGTCAGTCGAGGTTGTTGCAGCAGTCATTGCTGTGAGAGATGCACAACAAATGCACAGTGAATTAGCTTTCCCCACACCGTTTCATATTTTCAGTGAAGTTATTAGTAGACTACGACTTACACGACTTGTCAGTTATGATACACTTATTTGCTACTTTTTGAAGTGTTTTTCTATTTTTTAATGTTTAATACAGAGTTTTACAAAGTTTGTTGTCAATACTTTCAAGTCTTACTGCATTACTGCATAATAGATCAAACTAAAACTGACAAACACCACAGCATTAAAGTCTGCAACAGATTCAAACATTTGTTTATTTAAGGTTGAGGGTGCTTCACTCGGAACTCTGAATACATGCATATACTGTACAAAAAAATTTGCAGTTCTATATACACTTCTATATACACTTCTATATACACTTCTATATACACTTCCATATACACTGCTATTGCGCTGCAGTTTGTTTGATCAACATCTCACTTCCTTTCTGATTATAAATAGTGGGGGTAACAACATTTCCTGATATATACAGTTCAGTTTAAGACTGTACTGTGAGGCACAGGTTAGGACATGGGGAAAAAAGGTAATTATCCAACAGTAAACATCTGAAACTTTTATTATTGTAAATAAATATTTTTGATCTTTTAAATATGACATGTGATCAGCATCGTAAACGACAATTTTCAATCGTTAGGACCAAGAACAGAGGATGGCGAATATGTGAATATGCAGAACTCGCGTCCAAAGCACAAAACAACCCCAGGTACGTCTTGTTTTGATAATAAAATTTATACTAATTATAATTGTATCCATTTATAGTTACATTTAATTGTTGTGGAGACGTCCATGAGAAAAAAAAATACCTGTTTTTACTTACATTATAAGAGCTGTAAATAGTCAATCCCTCTCTTTCTTTCTGGATTTTTTAAGTAAATAAGACAAAAATGCAGGCTTGTCATGCACCTGGAGACTTCCCATAACAGTGAACCTACTGAACGTTACAGCACTGACACCTGAGACTCATTTCATTAATGCTACATAAATATTTCCTTGCAGAAAACTTCACCACATCAGCAATTCTGGATTCGTCTTTGATAAACAATACAGTTTTTAATCCATTTAATATTAGCCTTAGATTATGTGGAGCGTTCACCATACAAGTCCCTGTGAATGACTTGCTGTAGAAAAAATATTGTATTAGAATGATTAATACTCACATTAATATAAATCTAATATAAATTGATATAAATCGATTTTACAGCCGGCACTACTGTCAGAGATGCTTTTAGAGAAAATTAACCCACGCTTTCTGACCAAAAGACTTGAGAATGCAACATTTTGGGGTTTTCCTGGTTAAAAAAATAGTTTACCCATTACTTTGTTTACTACACGGCAGAAAATGACATCTTAGCAACTGATATCCTGAATAAAGGAAAAGTCTAATGGCGTTCATCATGAGATTATTGTATAACAATTATAAGAGCATTTAGCCTATTTGTTGAGATATTTATTAATTCCAAGCTTAAAGTTGTTTTATTCTATTGGCCGATGTCTTTGCTTCTTTCTAAAAACAAACACATGATATGAGCAACATTATCTACTAAATGAATAAGAAAATTTTACGCTTCAAATTAACTATAAATAAAAACAACCGGAAATGGGTTTAATGATCTCATATTTGTTTAAAAACAATCTAATAAAAATAAATATTCTTTGAATTTTCCTATATTCCAGATGTTTTTACTTGCTATCATTTTATGCAGTGTAATTAGCTCAATTTGTCAGATTTGATTAGCAGTTTTGACTAACAGTGTTTATTTATTAATTAAGAAGTATATATAGAATAATACTAAGAATATATATATATATATATATATATTTTTTATCAATTACGGATTATTTCTACGCTTAAAAACATTTTTGTCTTTCCAAGATTTGGAGAAGGTTATTCATGCTTTTATCACTTTGCGCTTAGATTATTGTAATTCATTGTACTTGGAACTTCCTCAGTCGTCTCTTGCTCGTCTCCAGATGGTTCAGAATGCAGCTGCAAGGCTGTTGACCAAGGCAAAGATATTTGATCACGTCACCCCAATTTTAGCCTCGCTTCATTGGCTCCCGCTCCAGTTTAGGATCCAGTTTAAGATTTTGTTGTTTGTCTTTAAAACTCTTTAATGATCAAGCTCCTTCTTATCTCAAAGATCTTCTTACACTACATTCATGCAGCAGATTTCAAAGATCTGCTAATAGGATTCTTCTGTATGTCCCTCGATCCTGCTTAAAAACTAAGGTGGATAGAGCTTTTTCAGTCGCTGCCCCTAGTTTATGGAATCAATTGCCACTGGACATCGGCCTTGCACCTTCTGTTATCATTTTTAAAAAGAGGCCGAAAGCGCATCTCTTCTCCCAGGCGTTTTAATCTCATTGAAGAAAAAATCTATTGTCTGTCTTTATTTTGGTTTTATTCTGTTTTCTATTTTACTTTTCTTTACTCTGTTCAGTGCTTTGGTCAGCTTTGCTGTGTTAAATGTGGTTTATAAATAAAATTTACTTACTTACTGACTTACTAAATATGAACACATGAAGATGGCAGTGAGCTCAGCTAATTTTTAAGCCTCGTGTGTTGGGAGAAGGAAAATCCTGAGACGGTGCAGGGCAGTGGGTCTGAAGGACTGGAGTTAGGAATCTCTCTATAGGACAAAGATTTATGAAATATCTAATCCCTCTCTCTCAGATATCTCCGGCCGCACTGAGTTGAAAACACGAAAGACCTTTATATCTGCTCTTGGTCTCCTCCTAATGCTTGGTGCTTTATCAACACTCTGTGCTGTAGGAATCTTGTGTGAGTATTCCTTATCATCTTTATCTTTGTTTTTCTTATTTACAGAATCACAAGAAAGTGCCTCATTTGATAAATGAAGTGGGCTGCATTCCTGGTCGTGTCATACTTATATAGACTTTTCAATGTTTGTTTCATTCCAGCTTATTTAAAACCTATGATGATTCAGTTGCAAGTTACAGAACCAGTGTTAAATTCCCCCTCAGTGGATGTTTTTCCATTGTGAAGTAACACCAGGAAATTTAGTTTTCTCCTGCCTCTCTTTTCTCTTGAAGTGAATGAGAAACTAAAATGCAAAATGTCTTCTATCCTGGACTTTCCTTGAGCAGAACACTTACAGTGAGGGAAAAAAGTATTTGATCCCCTGCTGATTTTGTACGTTTGCCCACTGACAAAGAAATGATCAGTCTATAATTTTAATGGTAGATTTATTTGAACAGTGAGAGACAGAATAACAACAAAAAAATCCAGAAAAACGCATGTCAAAAATTTTATAAATTAATTTGCATTTTAATGAGGGAAATAAGTATTTGACCCCCTCTCAATCAGAAAGATTTCTGGCTCCCAGGTGTCTTTTATACAGGTAACGAGCTGAGATTAGGAGCACACTCTTAAAGGGAGTGCTCCTAATATCAGTTTGTTACCTGTATAAAAGACACCTGTCCACAGAAGCAATCAATCAATCAGATTCCAAACTCTCCACCATGGTCAAGACCAAAGAGCTCTCCAAGGATGTCAGGGACAAGATTGTAGACCTACACAAGTCTGGAATGGGCTACAAGACCATTGCCAAGCAGCTTGGTGAGAAGGGGACAACAGTTGGTGCGATTATTCGCAAATGGAAGAAGCACAAAAGAACTGTCAGTCTCCCTCGGCCTGGGGCTCCATGCAAGATCTCACCTCGTGGAGTTGCAATGATCATGAGAACAGTGAGGAATCAGCTCAGAACTACATGGGAGGATCTTGTCAATGATCTCAAGGCAGCTGGGACCATAGTCACCAAGAAAACAATTGGTAACACACTACGCCGTGAAGGACTGAAATCCTACAGCGCGCGCAAGGTCCGCTGCTCAAGAAAGCACATATACATGCCCGTCTGAAGTTTGCCAATGAACATCTGAATGATTCAGAGGACAACTGGGTGAAAGTGTTGAGGTCAGATGAGACCAAAATGGAGCTCTTTGGCATCAACTCAACTCGCCGTGTTTGGAGGAGGAGGAATGCTGCCTATGACCCCTGGAACACCATCCCCACCGTCAAACATGGAGGTGGAAACATTATGCTTTGGGGGTGTTTTTCTGCTAAGGGGACAGGACAACTTCACCGCATCAAAGGGACGATGGACGGGGCATGTACCGTCAAATCTTGGGTGAAAACCTCCTTCCCTCAGACAGGGCATTGAAAATGAGTCGTGGATGGATATTCCAGCATGACAATGACCCAAAACACACGGCCAAGGCAACAAAGGAGTGGCTCAAGAAGAAGCACATTAAGGTCCTGGAGTGACCTAGGCAGTCTCCAGACCTTAATCCCATAGAAAATCTGTGGAGAGAGCTGAAGGTTCGAGTTGCCAAACGTCAGCCTCGAAACCTTAATGATTTGGAGAAGATCTGCAAAGAGGAGTGGGACAAAATCCCTCCTGAGATGTGTGCAAACCTGGTGGCCAACTACAAGAAACGTCTGACCTCTGTGATTGCCAACAAGGGTTTTTAAACCAAGTACTAAGTCATGTTTTGCAGAGGGGTCAAATACTTATTTCCCTTATTAAAATGCAAATCAATTTATGACATTTTTGACATGCGTTTTTCTGGATTTTTTTGTTGTTATTCTGTCTCTCACTGTTCAAATAAATCTACCATTAAAGTTATAGACGGATCATTTCTTTGTCAGTGGGCAAACGTACAAAATCAGCAGGGGATCAAATACTTTTTTCCCCTCACTGTACATACTGCTACAAAGCACACTGGAGGCTCTTGCTGTCGTCCTAGCATGAAAACATACAGTACATTTCTATACATAAATTATGATCCATTTAGTTTTTGATGATGTATAAATGAATGTAACACTGTGTCTTCTTCTTCAACAGATCACAATAAAGTGGTTTCATATGAGATATTAAGTAAACAGTATGCTAATTTTACAGCTACACTGATCACGCAAGAAAAGAAAGCCAAGGGTAAGTGGTTTCAAGAGCTTCCTGTTTCCATTAGCAGCTTGCAGTTTCTGTTTTGTACTGTATATGTATGTTAAAACTCAATGTTTGACATTTTTGACATTACCCTCCTCACTGGTGCTTCTATTGTTTGAATTTGCCCATATTAATATTATTATTATTATTATTATTATTATTATTATTATTATGTATTTTTTCTGGTATTTATTTACCTCTATTGCCGTAGAGACAGAAAGACTGTATGAAGCGCTGAAGGTGAATCACCAGCAAGTTCAGGAAGATTTTTTTGCACGCAAGGGTTAGACTCCACACATCACAACCCCCCTTGCCCTGTACTCTCATTAACAAATAAAAAGGCCTCACACAAGAAGCCTCACCATGATCTATTTCTATGATGATTGTAGCTAAACTTGATTTTTTTTTTTAATACTATTAAAACAGGCTTAGATAGATAGATAGATAGATAGATAGATAGATAGATAGATAGATAGATAGATATATTGCCGTATTTGGCAAATCTGTCATATTGGTAATTTGGGAAAACATGTTTCCTATTTAGGGTTTAGACCTGGTTTAGGTCTTTACTTGCTGATTTGGGACATCTTGGGGGAAAAATTTATTATAATCATCTGTAAAAAAAAATGTTTTAAATCTGGATTTATACTTATTTTGCAGTAGTGCATCATTTAAATGCATCATGAATATGTGGAATATATTAGTCATGACAATTTTATAGCTATATAAAAACAAAATCTACAAGCCAATGTCATGTTATAGTTAATATATATATATATATATAGATAGAAGATTTTTTTCTTCATTTCGTCTTGGCAAAAGCAAATCAGAACAGCAGATGTGAGGTAGGATGGAAGACTCTTGGTTTAAAGTATTACTACTTCTCTGCTTTTAAACTGAACTGGACACAGAGTCGAGATTACTGTGTGGGGAAAGGAGGCCACCTGGTGATTATAACCAGCCAAACTGAACAGGTGAGTGTAGTGGTTCTTTTCTTTTCCCTTTTTCAGATAAAAGTTTTTGGCTCTATTCCACTTGCACTGGTTACAGGTGTAAGCTATGTGTCCTGTTATTTTCTACATTAGGATTTTGGATCTTCGCAAATTGGAGAAACACACTGGATTGGCCTGAATGACTTGGAGACTGAGGGAAAGTGGATGTGGGTGAACAACCAGCCCTTAAAGGAGACGGATGTAATGTAAGACCCGTGTTCACTCACACACTCTATAAACTCAGTTTACTGTTCCTTTTAAAGCTCTACAATGCTTACAGTGTTTATGTTGTGTACGAAGGTTCTGGTATAGCGGTCCAGGAGAACACAGTGAGCCTGACAACTGGAAAAGAGAGGACCCTTCAGGAGAGAACTGTGCTGCTCTGGGGGATGCACGTGGTAACATACATAAATGGTTTGATGCGTCTTGTAAAAAGATTTTTTAAAAAGTGTATCTTTCTAAAATGAAATGCTTTTTATTTGCATTTGTGCCTGAAAATATTTGTGTTTTCAAGAAAGTAGGATAATTTTAGCTTGATGAGTCTGAACATTTGATATTGTAAAACAGCTAACATTAAATTTACCTGTAGTGTGATTATTAAACATGTTCACATTCAGCTTTAAATCTAAATACAAGATAGCTGTGTGCTTTTTTTATCAGAAGAATCATGTACCTCTTTTACAGAATCCATTACGTTTCATTTTCTTCCACGTTGTAAAATATCATTGTATTTTTAGCTTGTCTTAACCTCTAGATCAATAGAACATGGTGTGAGATCATGTCTGTAGTTTTTCTCCTGCTGTATTGTGGAAGTCTCTCAAATTGTGCTGAAGGGATGAACAGTAACTTTCTTTCAAAAGTTATTCTCTCAGTTGGAAACCTCCAGAGCGTAATAACAGAGCAGCAGATTTTTCCTTTAATTTTACACCCATCTCTACACAGTATACTTATGAATGAAGTGTGTCTATTTTAACTAGATGTAATGTTAAAATACTCTGAATAGCATTAAGGAAAATTTAATAATTAATAAAAGTGTGTGAAAATGTAATGTGTGTGTTGTAGATGATTTGCATTAAGTGAGAATTTCAGTTCTAATGCAGCAATATTGGGTTATGAAGGACAGAAAAAGCTCTAAACAGAAGAGAGCTTCTTTAGTTTAGGATTACAGTCACCTGATGGAGGTTCCCACCAGCAAAACACCCTGATCCAGGGTCAGTTTAAAGTTTTCCCCTCTGCCAGGTATCTGACACTACAGTTTGAAATGGATTCTTTGCCTGCCATGCTTGTTCAGTCAGTCGAGGTTGTTGCAGCAGTCATTGCTGTGAGAGATGCACAACAAATGCACAGTGAATTAGCTTTCCCCACACCGTTTCATATTTTCAGTGAAGTTATTAGTAGACTACGACTTACACGACTTGTCAGTTATGATACACTTATTTGCTACTTTTTGAAGTGTTTTTCTATTTTTTAATGTTTAATACAGAGTTTTACAAAGTTTGTTGTCAATACTTTCAAGTCTTACTGCATTACTGCATAATAGATCAAACTAAAACTGACAAACACCACAGCATTAAAGTCTGCAACAGATTCAAACATTTGTTTATTTAAGGTTGAGGGTGCTTCACTCGGAACTCTGAATACATGCATATACTGTACAAAAAAATTTGCAGTTCTATATACACTTCTATATACACTTCTATATACACTTCTATATACACTTCCATATACACTGCTATTGCGCTGCAGTTTGTTTGATCAACATCTCACTTCCTTTCTGATTATAAATAGTGGGGGTAACAACATTTCCTGATATATACAGTTCAGTTTAAGACTGTACTGTGAGGCACAGGTTAGGACATGGGGAAAAAAGGTAATTATCCAACAGTAAACATCTGAAACTTTTATTATTGTAAATAAATATTTTTGATCTTTTAAATATGACATGTGATCAGCATCGTAAACGACAATTTTCAATCGTTAGGACCAAGAACAGAGGATGGCGAATATGTGAATATGCAGAACTCGCGTCCAAAGCACAAAACAACCCCAGGTACGTCTTGTTTTGATAATAAAATTTATACTAATTATAATTGTATCCATTTATAGTTACATTTAATTGTTGTGGAGACGTCCATGAGAAAAAAAAATACCTGTTTTTACTTACATTATAAGAGCTGTAAATAGTCAATCCCTCTCTTTCTTTCTGGATTTTTTAAGTAAATAAGACAAAAATGCAGGCTTGTCATGCACCTGGAGACTTCCCATAACAGTGAACCTACTGAACGTTACAGCACTGACACCTGAGACTCATTTCATTAATGCTACATAAATATTTCCTTGCAGAAAACTTCACCACATCAGCAATTCTGGATTCGTCTTTGATAAACAATACAGTTTTTAATCCATTTAATATTAGCCTTAGATTATGTGGAGCGTTCACCATACAAGTCCCTGTGAATGACTTGCTGTAGAAAAAATATTGTATTAGAATGATTAATACTCACATTAATATAAATCTAATATAAATTGATATAAATCGATTTTACAGCCGGCACTACTGTCAGAGATGCTTTTAGAGAAAATTAACCCACGCTTTCTGACCAAAAGATTTGAGAATGCAACATTTTGGGGTTTTCCTGGTTAAAAAAATAGTTTACCCATTACTTTGTTTACTACACGGCAGAAAATGACATCTTAGCAACTGATATCCTGAATAAAGGAAAAGTCTAATGGCGTTCATCATGAGATTATTGTATAACAATTATAAGAGCATTTAGCCTATTTGTTGAGATATTTATTAATTCCAAGCTTAAAGTTGTTTTATTCTATTGGCCGATGTCTTTGCTTCTTTCTAAAAACAAACACATGATATGAGCAACATTATCTACTAAATGAATAAGAAAATTTTACGCTTCAAATTAACTATAAAAAAACAACCGGAAATGGGTTTAATGATCTCATATTTGTTTAAAAACAATCTAATAAAAATAAATATTCTTTGAATTTTCCTATATTCCAGATGTTTTTACTTGCTATCATTTTATGCAGTGTAATTAGCTCAATTTGTCAGATTTGATTAGCAGTTTTGACTAACAGTGTTTATTTATTAATTAAGAAGTATATATAGAATAATACTAAGAATATATATATATATATATATTTTTTATCAATTACGGATTATTTCTACGCTTAAAAACATTTTTGTCTTTCCAAGATTTGGAGAAGGTTATTCATGCTTTTATCACTTCGCGCTTAGATTATTGTAATTCATTGTACTTGGAACTTCCTCAGTCGTCTCTTGCTCGTCTCCAGATGGTTCAGAATGCAGCTGCAAGGCTGTTGACCAAGGCAAAGATATTTGATCACGTCACCCCAATTTTAGCCTCGCTTCATTGGCTCCCGCTCCAGTTTAGGATCCAGTTTAAGATTTTGTTGTTTGTCTTTAAAACTCTTTAATGATCAAGCTCCTTCTTATCTCAAAGATCTTCTTACACTACATTCATGCAGCAGATTTCAAAGATCTGCTAATAGGATTCTTCTGTATGTCCCTCGATCCTGTTTAAAAACTAAGGTGGATAGAGCTTTTTCAGTCGCTGCCCCTAGTTTATGGAATCAATTGCCACTGGACATCGGCCTTGCACCTTCTGTTATCATTTTTAAAAAGAGGCCGAAAGCGCATCTCTTCTCCCAGGCGTTTTAATCTCATTGAAGAAAAAATCTATTGTCTGTCTTTATTTTGGTTTTATTCTGTTTTCTATTTTACTTTTCTTTACTCTGTTCAGTGCTTTGGTCAGCTTTGCTGTGTTAAATGTGGTTTATAAATAAAATTTACTTACTTACTGACTTACTAAATATGAACACATGAAGATGGCAGTGAGCTCAGCTAATTTTTAAGCCTCGTGTGTTGGGAGAAGGAAAATCCTGAGACGGTGCAGGGCAGTGGGTCTGAAGGACTGGAGTTAGGAATCTCTCTATAGGACAAAGATTTATGAAATATCTAATCCCTCTCTCTCAGATATCTCCGGCCGCACTGAGTTGAAAACACGAAAGACCTTTATATCTGCTCTTGGTCTCCTCCTAATGCTTGGTGCTTTATCAACACTCTGTGCTGTAGGAATCTTGTGTGAGTATTCCTTATCATCTTTATCTTTGTTTTTCTTATTTACAGAATCACAAGAAAGTGCCTCATTTGATAAATGAAGTGGGCTGCATTCCTGGTCGTGTCATACTTATATAGACTTTTCAATGTTTGTTTCATTCCAGCTTATTTAAAACCTATGATGATTCAGTTGCAAGTTACAGAACCAGTGTTAAATTCCCCCTCAGTGGATGTTTTTCCATTGTGAAGTAACACCAGGAAATTTAGTTTTCTCCTGCCTCTCTTTTCTCTTGAAGTGAATGAGAAACTAAAATGCAAAATGTCTTCTATCCTGGACTTTCCTTGAGCAGAACACTTACAGTGAGGGAAAAAAGTATTTGATCCCCTGCTGATTTTGTACGTTTGCCCACTGACAAAGAAATGATCAGTCTATAATTTTAATGGTAGATTTATTTGAACAGTGAGAGACAGAATAACAACAAAAAAATCCAGAAAAACGCATGTCAAAAATTTTATAAATTAATTTGCATTTTAATGAGGGAAATAAGTATTTGACCCCCTCTCAATCAGAAAGATTTCTGGCTCCCAGGTGTCTTTTATACAGGTAACGAGCTGAGATTAGGAGCACACTCTTAAAGGGAGTGCTCCTAATATCAGTTTGTTACCTGTATAAAAGACACCTGTCCACAGAAGCAATCAATCAATCAGATTCCAAACTCTCCACCATGGTCAAGACCAAAGAGCTCTCCAAGGATGTCAGGGACAAGATTGTAGACCTACACAAGTCTGGAATGGGCTACAAGACCATTGCCAAGCAGCTTGGTGAGAAGGGGACAACAGTTGGTGCGATTATTCGCAAATGGAAGAAGCACAAAAGAACTGTCAGTCTCCCTCGGCCTGGGGCTCCATGCAAGATCTCACCTCGTGGAGTTGCAATGATCATGAGAACAGTGAGGAATCAGCTCAGAACTACATGGGAGGATCTTGTCAATGATCTCAAGGCAGCTGGGACCATAGTCACCAAGAAAACAATTGGTAACACACTACGCCGTGAAGGACTGAAATCCTACAGCGCGCGCAAGGTCCGCTGCTCAAGAAAGCACATATACATGCCCGTCTGAAGTTTGCCAATGAACATCTGAATGATTCAGAGGACAACTGGGTGAAAGTGTTGAGGTCAGATGAGACCAAAATGGAGCTCTTTGGCATCAACTCAACTCGCCGTGTTTGGAGGAGGAGGAATGCTGCCTATGACCCCTGGAACACCATCCCCACCGTCAAACATGGAGGTGGAAACATTATGCTTTGGGGGTGTTTTTCTGCTAAGGGGACAGGACAACTTCACCGCATCAAAGGGACGATGGACGGGGCATGTACCGTCAAATCTTGGGTGAAAACCTCCTTCCCTCAGACAGGGCATTGAAAATGAGTCGTGGATGGATATTCCAGCATGACAATGACCCAAAACACACGGCCAAGGCAACAAAGGAGTGGCTCAAGAAGACGCACATTAAGGTCCTGGAGTGACCTAGGCAGTCTCCAGACCTAAATCCCATAGAAAATCTGTGGAGAGAGCTGAAGGTTCGAGTTGCCAAACGTCAGCCTCGAAACCTTAATGATTTGGAGAAGATCTGCAAAGAGGAGTGGGACAAAATCCCTCCTGAGATGTGTGCAAACCTGGTGGCCAACTACAAGAAACGTCTGACCTCTGTGATTGCCAACAAGGGTTTTTAAACCAAGTACTAAGTCATGTTTTGCAGAGGGGTCAAATACTTATTTCCCTTATTAAAATGCAAATCAATTTATGACATTTTTGACATGCGTTTTTCTGGATTTTTTTGTTGTTATTCTGTCTCTCACTGTTCAAATAAATCTACCATTAAAGTTATAGACGGATCATTTCTTTGTCAGTGGGCAAACGTACAAAATCAGCAGGGGATCAAATACTTTTTTCCCCTCACTGTACATACTGCTACAAAGCACACTGGAGGCTCTTGCTGTCGTCCTAGCATGAAAACATACAGTACATTTCTATACATAAATTATGATCCATTTAGTTTTTGATGATGTATAAATGAATGTAACACTGTGTCTTCTTCTTCAACAGATCACAATAAAGTGGTTTCATATGAGATATTAAGTAAACAGTATGCTAATTTTACAGCTACACTGATCACGCAAGAAAAGAAAGCCAAGGGTAAGTGGTTTCAAGAGCTTCCTGTTTCCATTAGCAGCTTGCAGTTTCTGTTTTGTACTGTATATGTATGTTAAAACTCAATGTTTGACATTTTTGACATTACCCTCCTCACTGGTGCTTCTATTGTTTGAATTTGCCCATATTAATATTATTATTATTATTATTATTATTATTATTATTATTATGTATTTTTTCTGGTATTTATTTACCTCTATTGCCGTAGAGACAGAAAGACTGTATGAAGCGCTGAAGGTGAATCACCAGCAAGTTCAGGAAGATTTTTTTGCACGCAAGGGTTAGACTCCACACATCACAACCCCCCTTGCCCTGTACTCTCATTAACAAATAAAAAGGCCTCACACAAGAAGCCTCACCATGATCTATTTCTATGATGATTGTAGCTAAACTTGATTTTTTTTTTTAATACTATTAAAACAGGCTTAGATAGATAGATAGATAGATAGATAGATAGATAGATAGATAGATAGATAGATAGATATATTGCCGTATTTGGCAAATCTGTCATATTGGTAATTTGGGAAAACATGTTTCCTATTTAGGGTTTAGACCTGGTTTAGGTCTTTACTTGCTGATTTGGGACATCTTGGGGGAAAAATTTATTATAATCATCTGTAAAAAAAAATGTTTTAAATCTGGATTTATACTTATTTTGCAGTAGTGCATCATTTAAATGCATCATGAATATGTGGAATATATTAGTCATGACAATTTTATAGCTATATAAAAACAAAATCTACAAGCCAATGTCATGTTATAGTTAATATATATATATATATATAGATAGAAGATTTTTTTCTTCATTTCGTCTTGGCAAAAGCAAATCAGAACAGCAGATGTGAGGTAGGATGGAAGACTCTTGGTTTAAAGTATTACTACTTCTCTGCTTTTAAACTGAACTGGACACAGAGTCGAGATTACTGTGTGGGGAAAGGAGGCCACCTGGTGATTATAACCAGCCAAACTGAACAGGTGAGTGTAGTGGTTCTTTTCTTTTCCCTTTTTCAGATAAAAGTTTTTGGCTCTATTCCACTTGCACTGGTTACAGGTGTAAGCTATGTGTCCTGTTATTTTCTACATTAGGATTTTGGATCTTCGCAAATTGGAGAAACACACTGGATTGGCCTGAATGACTTGGAGACTGAGGGAAAGTGGATGTGGGTGAACAACCAGCCCTTAAAGGAGACGGATGTAATGTAAGACCCGTGTTCACTCACACACTCTATAAACTCAGTTTACTGTTCCTTTTAAAGCTCTACAATGCTTACAGTGTTTATGTTGTGTACGAAGGTTCTGGTATAGCGGTCCAGGAGAACACAGTGAGCCTGACAACTGGAAAAGAGAGGACCCTTCAGGAGAGAACTGTGCTGCTCTGGGGGATGCACGTGGTAACATACATAAATGGTTTGATGCGTCTTGTAAAAAGATTTTTTAAAAAGTGTATCTTTCTAAAATGAAATGCTTTTTATTTGCATTTGTGCCTGAAAATATTTGTGTTTTCAAGAAAGTAGGATAATTTTAGCTTGATGAGTCTGAACATTTGATATTGTAAAACAGCTAACATTAAATTTACCTGTAGTGTGATTATTAAACATGTTCACATTCAGCTTTAAATCTAAATACAAGATAGCTGTGTGCTTTTTTTATCAGAAGAATCATGTACCTCTTTTACAGAATCCATTACGTTTCATTTTCTTCCACGTTGTAAAATATCATTGTATTTTTAGCTTGTCTTAACCTCTAGATCAATAGAACATGGTGTGAGATCATGTCTGTAGTTTTTCTCCTGCTGTATTGTGGAAGTCTCTCAAATTGTGCTGAAGGGATGAACAGTAACTTTCTTTCAAAAGTTATTCTCTCAGTTGGAAACCTCCAGAGCGTAATAACAGAGCAGCAGATTTTTCCTTTAATTTTACACCCATCTCTACACAGTATACTTATGAATGAAGTGTGTCTATTTTAACTAGATGTAATGTTAAAATACTCTGAATAGCATTAAGGAAAATTTAATAATTAATAAAAGTGTGTGAAAATGTAATGTGTGTGTTGTAGATGATTTGCATTAAGTGAGAATTTCAGTTCTAATGCAGCAATATTGGGTTATGAAGGACAGAAAAAGCTCTAAACAGAAGAGAGCTTCTTTAGTTTAGGATTACAGTCACCTGATGGAGGTTCCCACCAGCAAAACACCCTAATCCAGGGTCAGTTTAAAATTTTTCCCTCTGCCAGGTCTGTATCTGACACTACAGTTTGAAATGGATTCTTTGCCTGCCATGCTTGTTCAATCAGTCGAGGTTGTTGCAGCAGTCATTGCAGTGAGAGATGCACAACAAATGCACAGCTTTCCCCACACCGTTTCATATTTTCAGTGAAGTTATTAGTAGACTATGACTTACACAGCTTGTCAGTTATGATACACTTATTTGCTACTTAAAAAAAAAAAAAAAAAAAAAAAAAAAATTATATATATATATATATATATATATATATATATATATATATATATATATATATATATATATATATATATTATCTATATATTGGTTAATGGTTAATTTAGAGTTTTGCAGTTTGTTGCGAGTCAATAATTTCAAGTCTTACTGCATTACTGCATTAGCTCAAACTAAAACTGACAGAAACACCACAGCACTAAAGTCTGCAACAGATTCAAACATTTGTTTACTCATTATACTGCTAATCTCCAGACTCTTAGTGACTTTTCATTTTCACTTATCACAGCAGTTATTTAACGTGTGTTAACTTGTGCATTATTTAACTACTTAACTGTGGGACATACATTTCTACTCCTGCCATTTCTCACTGCAACTAAAGAAAGGAAGCTGGATACTGCACACACATATAAGTGACAACAGTAGCGGAAGCTACACACCAACAAGTGTTAAACAGTATGTGATATGAGTGACTTGTGCTTGCTGGTGTGAATGCAGGGTACTACTCTAGTTAGAAGCACTAGTGCGTTTAGAAAATGAAAAATTAAATTAAATTAAAGATGGCATTTCTGACCTCAAAATACATAGTAGTTAAAAATGTCCTTCTCCAACAGGCAGACATCTGTAGTGTTTATACATTTAAATATATTTGAATACATTTTTGATGGAGTAAATTTGATATAGTTTACATGAACAAGCACTGAAAATGACAAGGGGTTTTCACTGCTCATAACCAGAAACAGAGGATGACGTTTACGTGAATACGCAGGACACAAAATCCACAGATACATCTTTGACTGATCATTCTACTGATTGTCTCCAGATGTCCTGTGTAAATGTTGGAGTACATAACAGAAGGATTTTCTTTTCTTTTCTTTCTTTTTCAAACACAACTTTATAACGACAAGGAATTTTCAGTTGTTAGGACCAAGAACCGAGGATGGCGAATATTTGAATATGCAGAACTCATTTTGAGTTTTTTTCCAATCCATTTGTATGCGTTTTTAGGTATTTTCTGAAGCCCATTATGTTTAGATTTTTCTTATTTTGAAGGCCTATTGTGTTTAATTTTTCTTATTTTTGAGGCCCATAATGATTGCTTTTCTTATTTTCGATTCCCTTGTTTCCAAGTGGTTTTGGTTCCCTTTTTTTTTTAAATAATGACCTTAGGTCATTATTAATCTGACCGTTAACAAGTGAGGACCTCCCCCATCTCTTTTAATCTTCCTTTGCTTTTTACTGTGGGTAAGTGTATAAACTCTGTTTAATTCTTTTAATCATCTTTACCTCATTTGTCTAGCGTGTTTACATATCTCCTGTGTGTATGTGTGTTACAAAGTTAGTGAGTGTTAGTAACTTATTATCTTAACCTGTGTACCCTTTTTCTTTAATATACCTTTATTTCTGCACAGTTGTCTCCCTCGTGTTTTATTTTTGTCATAATTTTCAGCCAACATGAAGTCATGAGTGTTTTCTGCTTGCTTGAGTGAACGCAGGTTAAGAATCTAGTGTGAAGCCCTACTGGGGTTTGGAAATGCAAGCCATCAGTGGAAATATCGGTTTTGACCTCTGTAAAATGGAGAGTAGTGAAAATTATCATTCTCCAACAGGTAGACATTTGAAAGATTTCTTTTGATGGTTTAAATTCAATATAGGTTAAATGAAGGAAAACTGTAACTGATAAGGATTTTTCACTGTTTTCAACCAGAAACAGAAGATGATGTTTATTTGAATACACAAGACTGCCGTCCAAAGCCCAGAAAACCCACAGGTATGTGTTTGTTTGACGATTATCCCACTTCTGCTTTGCTGAAATATGTTTTATGAATGAATAACAATTAGGTTTATCATTTATCATCATCTGTCAGATATGATTACTATTTGATTTTGACTTGCATTATGTGTGAGTCAACATAGCTGTTTTAACTGAGATCTATGGCAGAGTTTCTTAACTCCAGTCCAGTCCTCAACAAATCTGATGCAGATGCACTTATTATTAAGCTTTTCTTATGTTAGGAATATGAAAATCCTGAACCTGTGCAGGGCAGCGGGTCCCCAGGACTATAGTCCGGGGACAAATGTTTATGAAATAACTATGTCTTTCCTCCCAGATATCTTCATCCAGAAAAAAGTAAAGATCTGCATATCTGTTCTTGGTCTTCTCCTACTGCTCGGTGCTTTAATGGCACGCTGTGCTGTAGGGATCTTGTGTGAGTATTCCTTATCATATTTATCTTTGTTGTTCTCATTCAACAAATCACAATTAATTGTTTCATTTGATATGATAAGTGAGCAGTATATCATTCATTGTTTTATTGTAAATAATTTAAAAGCTGTATGAGAATGTAGTTAGGTGTCACGGTTTCCCCTTTAAGCAGCGTGCTGGAGAGCATGTGGGCACACGTGCACAAGCAAGGTGCGCGAGCAGCCGCTCTTTGTATGTTGACAATTGTGACAGTGTTTACTATGGACACGCGCTTTTGTTATGTTTCTGTTATGTCTCCTCCCTGTTCTGTCATTGGCTATTGTTTTAGCGTGTGTCTAGATTGGTGTTAGCGGTCAGCAATTAACACACTGATTATGTTTGTATACATACCACGCATCTCCCAGCACACGGCGGGGAGTATTAGATAAGATACTATACGTTAGATTAGATTAGTTTAGATACGATACGATAGTTATTCACAGTCATAGTCTTAGTTATTGTCCATGTTATGTTTTATTGTTAGATTAGTTCATTTAGTCCACGCTGGTTTTCTGCTCGCAGTTCCTAGTCATAGTTTATGTTTCTTGTTTTGTATCTCGACCCTGTTTTCCGTGACCACGACCTTGATTTCTGCTTTGCCCAGTTTATGCCTGTCTGCCGATAGCCAGACCTTTGCATGTTTTTGGATTACATTTTTGGATTATGATTTGGATTTACCTGCCTGTGTCTCTCTTTAATAAAACTGTCTACTACACTTGCATCTGTTCTAATCTCCTTTACGTCACGAAACATGACAGAATACTTCACCTATCATGGATGGAGCAGGAGGATGAGAGAGACTTCATGCTACGCAAACCATCCCCGCCTTGGATTCGATCCAGTTTCTGCAAGAGACTTTCGTGGATCTTCCAGATCAGTTTGATGGGTTCTTTGGCTACCCGGGCTATTTTCTGGTTGACTGCCAGACATAGTTTTCGAGCTTAACGGACACTAAGCCCAGCAAGAGGCAATGATAAGGTTCATGGTGTCCCGGTTTTTTGGCCCAACTCGCCATTGGGCGCAGCATCTAGCAGCCATGGGATCCCGGGGACTGGAGAACAGTAAGCAGTTTATGGAACAATTTTTAAAGGATTTTGGGGATCCAGGGCAGAGCTACGACCTGGATAAACTGTTGAAGGGAGTCAATGTGGCGAACAAGGCTGACCTGCCATTCCACATGTATTACAAGTGGGAGTCTGTGGTCGGGGCTAGTACCATCTCCCACCCTCCCTCCCCTATAATGGATCTAGTTCGGCAAATGGAGTCAGCGGAGAACGAAAGTCAGCCGAAAGTTCAGCTGAGGACGTCGCTCTGCCTTCCTGCCCAGCTGAGGACGTCGCTCTGCTTTCCTGATCCGCTGAATATTCCGCTCTGTTTGCCTGCCTGGCTGAGGACCTCGCTCCACTTTCCTGCTTGGCTGAGGACGTCGCTCTGCCTTCCTGCTCGGCTGAGGTTGTTGCTCTGCCTTCCTGCTCGGCTGAGGTCATCGATCTGCCATCCTGCTTCACTGAGGACGTCGCTCTGCCTCCATATTCCGCTGAAGACGTCGTTCCTCTTCTTTGCTGTCACTCCCCCTTCCTGCTCCACGGAGGACATAGTTCCCCCCTCATGCTTCGCGGAGAGCATCGTTCCTCCCTTAGGCCTCGCGGAGAACCTCGCTCCTCTCCCTGTCCTCGCGGAGAACATCGCTCCACTCTCCTATCCTGCGGAGGAAGTTGTCCCGCTGTCCTGCCACGCAGACATCGCTCTGCTTTCCTGTTCCACCGAGGACATCGCTCAGTTTTCCTGTTCCGCCAAGGACGTTGCTCTGCTTACCTGCTCCGCCGAGAACGTCGCTCCGCTTTTCTGCTCCGCCGAGAACGTCGCTCTGCTTTTCTGCTCCGCCGAGTACGGTGCTCTGCTTTCCTGCTCCGCCGAGGACGTCGCTCTGCTTTCCGTTTTTGCTGAGGACGTCGCTCCGCTTTCCGTTTCCACTAAGAACGCCGTATGGTCTCCTGGTTCAGCTAGGGACATTTTGCCCAGGGGGCCGGGACCGCCAATGGAGATGGATGTTTCATGGATGGATGTTTCCTTGCTTTCCCCTTTAAGCAGCGCGCTGGAGAGCATGTGGGTGAGCGTGCCCGCTCTTCGTATGTTGACAATCCTGACAATGTTTACTATGGACATGTGCTTTTGTTATGTTTCTGTTATTAGCGAGTTGCCTCGCATATAAACAGAGACATGCAGAATCAACACCAGATCAACCCCTGTTTTATATATATATATATATATATATATATATATATATATATATATATATATATATATATATATATATATATATACACACACACACACACACACACAATATATATATATATATATATATATATATATATATATATATATATATATATATATATATATATATATAAACATATAAACATACAGAGTGCATCCGGAAAGTATTAACAGAGCTTCAATTTTTCGACATTTTGTTATGTTACAGCCTTATTCCAAAATGGATTAAATTCATTATTTTCCTCAAAATTCTAAATTTTCCTCCACCTGTGGTAAATCCAGTTGATTGGACATGATTTGGAAAGGCACACACCTGTCTATATAAGGTCCCACAGTTAACAATGCATGGCAGAGCACAAACCAATCCATGAAGTCCAAGGAATTGTCTGTAGACCTCCGAGACAGGATTGTATCGAGGCACAGATCTGGGGAAGGGTAACATTTCTGTAGCATTGATGGTCCCAGTGAGCACAGTGGCCTCCATCATCCATAAATGGAAGAAGTTTGGAACCACCGGGACTGTACCTAGAGCTGGCTGCCCGGCCAAACTGAGCGATCGGGGAGAAGGACCTTAGTCGGGGAGGTGACCAAAAACCCGATGGTCACTCTGACAGAGCTCCAGCATGTCTCTGTGGAGAGAGGAGAACCTTCCAGAAGAACAATCATCTCTCCTGCACTCCACCAATCAGGCCTGTATGGTAGAGTGGCCAGACGGAAGCCACTCCTCAGTAAAAGGCGCATGAAAGCCTGCCTGGAGTTTGCCAAAAGGCACCTGAAGGATTTCTAAGCACTCTGACAATCATTACACAATAATACAGTTCTTTAGTCATTTATGTTATGCGGTCACATGGATTCCAGTCCACATCCAAAAGTGGTTTGAGTGATTGGATCACAATCCATCTCTGGGACACATTTACACCTGTACTTACAATCAGATTGCTCTGTACGCATGCTAATGTCAGGTATGAATAAATTAACGAATGAATAAATATGAATAAACTGAAATCCACCAAAACCTGTATTCTATTGCAATGTTTTATTTGCCTTCAAATGTTCTTCCAAGTGATTATATCCCAGTTGATTTGCAGCAGAACCCCTCACTGCACTCCCCTGAGACAAAGAAAGTGGGCTTTTTTATTTTGTAATAATTCTGTTATGTGTGGCTTGAGATCTAACTGAACTCCTTCTCGATCACTGTCAGAGTTCCACTACCATCCACATCCAACTTTAAACTCTGTCTACATCCCAGTATTATAAACACACATTTCCAATTCTAAATTTCTAGGAATTCAATTCATATTTATCTATGTATGACTTTAACCCTGGTGTTTTTGTTCAGCAGATCACAATGAAGTTGTCTCTTTTGAGATTTCACGTGAGCAGTATGAGAATGCTACAGCTACACTGATGATGCAAGAAAACAAAGTCAAGGGTAAGTGGTTTCAAGAGAATAGTACAATCATATTCAAAGAATTGTAAGCAGTACAGTCAAAATTCTTTTTTTTCCTTTACTCCTTGGCAAAAGATGATAATAGAGTGCAACTTAAATAGACTAAATGACAAATATTGTATGACCATCAGTAGTGGAGTATTAAAAAACACACTGACTTGAGTAAAAATATGGCTACTGTAGTAATAATTCACTTGAGTGAAAGTAAAAGTAGTCATCAAGAAAATTACTCAAGAAACACTAAGTAAGTCATCTGAAGGGAGAAAACTACTTGAGAAATGATTTTACTTTACTTTTACTTACTTCTCCTCATGTATACAATTTACACAACTTCTCAAAATGTTCTATTTTCAACTGTCTGCTCATGTTAACTAGTGAACTATGCTGAAGTGAACACCTTGATTATCTTCCAAGCATGAATCTACTTTGCCTGAAATTTTGGAAACAACATTATGAGAACATAAAAGGTCTTGATATAAAAAGATGCTCAAAGAACCTGGTAAACAGTGGAATGGGGGAGTATGAAAAGTAGGAAAGACTAATGAACTCAAACCTGAAAAAACAAATTGTTCTTTTGTGTATCAGAAAAAGAGGGAATGTATGAAGCGCTGGAGGCGAAGTATCAGGAACTCTACTTATTATGCAGCAGTAAGACTGGTCTTTTATTCTGGTGTACTTCCATCAATAAAAAAAAAACCTTATTTACAATAGATGTAACTATACTTGGGTTTTTTATATATATATAGAATTACAGTATGCATAAATATTCTACAAAGTTTTATTTCTTACTGTTCTTAACAAAAGTAAATCAAAGCAGCAGATGTGAGGAAGGATGGAAGTCTCTTGGTTTAAAGTGTTACTACTTCTCCACTGAGAAACTGAACTGGATGCAGAGTCGAGATTACTGTGTGGGGAAAGGAGGCCACCTGGTGATTATAACCAGCCAAACTGAACAGGTGAGTGTAGTGGCTCTTTTCTTTCCATTTTGAATTTTGATATTGACATTAATTCCACTTGTGTACAGGTGTAAGTTATTTATTATGTTATTTTCTACATTAGAATTTTGCTTCTTCACAAATTGGAGAAACACACTGGATTGGCCTGAATGACTTGGAGACTGAGGGAAAGTGGATGTGGGTGAACAACCAGCCCTTAAAGGAGACGGGTGTAAAGTAAGAACCATGTTCACTCACACACTTGGTGTAAACTACTCTTATTGTAGCTTCAAAGATATACAGCACACACAAACTTATACAAATTTCTGTGTAATATAATTAAATTGTACAGCAAATTGACTGCAGTCTCTCTTATCTATGAAGGTTCTGGTTTAGCAATCCAGGGGGATCAAGTGAGCCTGATAACTGGAAAAAAGAGGACCCTTCTGGAGAGGACTGTGCTGCGCTGGGGCATGAGATTGGTAACATAAATAAATGGTTTGACGCTTCTTGCCTTAAGCGGAAACGATTCATCTGTGAAAAGTAAAACACCACTTTTTTCACTTTTTGCATTTTTATGTGATTATCTAAGCTTGTTCAAACCTCTAGACCATTAGAATATGGTATGAGATCATGTATGTGGCTTTTCTCCTGCTGCCTTGTAGAAATTTTAACATTTGACAAGTTTGACGATCATGAATCTCCAGTGTTTATTTCCTTGAAGACATGTTATAAACAAAGTGACTGAACCGTTATAACCTTGAGGTTTGGTAGTTCCTCTCCAGTTCTGAGTAGTGTGAAAGTCAGAGCTAATTATATCTTATTCAGAAAAGTCAGAGGTAATTATATCTCAGTCACCTTGACTTAATACTGGACATTTCAAAATGACCTTGAATCCTGAAAATCTTCATTAGTTCTTAATTTCGTGTACTGTAATTTTGTATTCAATAAATATACAGCCGGTGACAAATTAAAGGAAAACATGATTCACAAGAAGAGCTTCAGTGAACCTCGCCATAAATTCTATAAGTCTTCTAAACTGTACTGAACGGATGAACACCGGTTTTCCAAAAGATATTCCTCCAGTTTAGCATAACAGAGCAACAGGTTCTCCTTTCATTTGCCATTCATCTGTAAGTACTAATGCTGTGTATATTTACTGTTGATTGAGTAGTGTGCATTTTATGTTAGCTAAAACTGGATGTAATGTGAAGTTGCTTTGAATAACCATTAAAGAAAATGTAACAATTAATAAAACATTACATGGCTTGAAAATATAGTGTGTATTTATTATAGATGATGGTTTGAATTATGGCAGTGTTTTACTTCCAGTGCAGCAATATTGGGTTTCTTTGGTTTACTGTCAGTTGATAATGATAATGATAATGAGTCTTTATGGATCACATATACATTACAGCACAGTGAATTTATTTTCTTCGCATACCCCAGCATGTCAGGGAGTTGTGGTCAGAGCACAGGGTCAGAGTCATGATACAGCGCCCCCTGGAGCAGAGAGGGTTAAGGGCCTTGCTCACGGGCCCAACAGTGGCAGCTTGGCAGTGCTGGGGCTTGAACCCCTGACCTTCCGATCAGTAACCCAGAGCGTGGCAGTGCTGGGGCTTACTTTCACTGCAAAATGCAACCTTTTGAAATGCATAGATGTAGCGACTGATTTTACAATGTGGAGAGAAATAAATATTTTCATCAGTGTGCAGTCCTGGTCTTGTGTGTTGTGTACGGTCAATATATTCAAGTACTTTGCTCTAACATTATCTCTGAAAAAATCAAACCCAGACTATATAATAAGAAAAGTTAAAAGTGTTTTAGATTGATCACAGCAATGTGTAACTGGTTCAAACAGAATCAGATCGTATGAACCATACGGTGTCAAAATTGGGTTTTTGTAAATTATTGTATAGTTTTGAATGAAGTGTTTCATGAAGTGTTCTGCTACTTGTGTGTGTGTGTGTGTGTGTGTGGTTCTGCACACTTTTTTGTGCAAATACTAGGACTATGTTACTCTATTGGTTACTCTAATTTACACCTGAGTAATAAGGAGTGTGTGAATGTGTGGTGCCCTGTGATGGACTGGGTATTAAGGTTATATCTCTGCTTCACTCCCACTGTTCCTGAGAATAAAGAGCTTATCTAATATAAACACTGAATGCACTGCAAGATGATTGATCAATCGGTCACTTTCTAGCTGTGAATATAAATAACAGGGGGCACATGCACCATTTCCTGGTATAATTTTCAGCCTCAACTTAAATTTTCACACCGATCAGTGTTATTTAATTCGTGTTTAACTAGTTAGCTCTAGTTACCTCTAGCTCTGGCTGGAGATTGTAAACCTTCCACAGCCATGCCGAAAAAAAACCTCCTCAGTGGGGTTAAGGAAGGGAGAGCATGGTGGGAGGTATTGGAGTTAAAATTGTGGATGATGATGAGTCCAGTTCTGGACCAGAGCAGATCAGTAGAAAGATGCATTGTCCCAGATGACAATTTATCTAATCTTCTCTGCATGCCTTTGGTCTTCTGCTGTGATGATGTTATGTAGTCGGTCTAAAAATGTGAGTATGTGGGCCATGTTGTAAGGACCTAATCTGGCATGGCGGTGAAGGACCCCATTCTGTGTAATTGCAGCGCACATTGTGATGTTACCACCACGTTGGCCCGGGACATTCAAAGTAGTTCTGTGGCCAATGATGTTACTCAATATTCTTCTTCCTTTTGTCAGGTTAAACCCTGCCTCATCTATGAATATAAATTCATGTCGGATTGCATCAGCTAAATTAGTAAAACTCTCTGAAAAAATAGAGAACACTGTGTAGTTCAATACAGGTGTACTATAAATACAGGTGTACTATAAATTTACATGTAAAATGGTTCTGTGTGCAGTGCACAATACTGAACTGTACATTACTTACCTGCACATATTCATGCCGCAGGTCTTTTACTCTTTCAGTAGTTCTTTCAAATGGCTATACAACTATCAAGCGTTTTTTAAGGCTGTACTTCAAAAAAGGTGAGTGTAATGTTCATTCCCATAAGTGACGACAGTATCACACAATACACACCCACAAAGAACAAACTACAAGTCATGAGTGATTTCTGCTTGCTTGAGTGAACGCAGGTTAAGAATCTAGTGTGAAGCACTACTGGGGTTTGGAAATGCAAGCCATCAGTGGAAATAACAGTTTTGACCTCTGCAAAATGGATAGTAGTGAAAACTATCATTCTCCAACAGGTAGGCATTTGAAAGGTTTATACATTTAACTATAATTGAATATATTTTTGATGGTTTAATTTCAATATAGCTTACATGAGAAGAATTGTAAATGATAAGGGATTTTCACTGCTCACAACCAGAAACAGAAGATGTCAGATTTGGTCAGATGTCAGATTTGATTACCATTTGATTTTGACTTGGATTATAGACCGACATGTGAACATGGCTGTTTTAAGTGGGTACGCAGGACTATAGTCCGGGGACAACGGTGTAGGAATTAACTAAATCTTTTCTCCCAGATATCTTCGTCCTCAGAGAGTTGAAAAAAGTAAAGTTCTGCATATCTGCTCTTGGTCTTCTCCTACTGCTCGGTGCTTTAATGGCACTCTGTGCTGTAGGGATCTTGTGTGAGTATTCCTTATCATATTTATCTTTGTTCTTCTCATTCAACAAATCACAATAAATTGTTTCATTTGATATGGTAAGTGAGCAGCATTTCATTCATGGTTTTATTGTAAATTAATTAAAAGCTGTATGAGAATGTAGTTATAAAGGCATAAAAGACAAGTTGTTCAGTGACAAAATCAATGGAAATTTCCCCCTTCAGCTGTATATATTGGACCATTTTGAGTGAGTTGCCTCTCATGTAAACTATATTTCGGATGTCAAATAATCAAAAGTCCAACAGAGACGTGCAGAATCAGCACCTAAACAACCCCTGTTATCTATCTGTCTATCTATCTATCTATCTATCTATCTATCTATATGTCTATATAAAAAACTTATGGGATCACCACACTTACTCAGACAAAACTCACAATACTCACTCCGTTTTTTACTTCACAGGAAATAAACAAATTGCAGATATGACACAAAACAATTTTTGTTTAATAGTGATACCTCAAACAAATGATAATAAATTGTTTTAATTAATGGCATTTTTTTTTTTTCCGGTCAAGTTGAGGAAAAAATTATGGAATCATCAACAAAAAAAAATCAGTTTAATAATTTGTTGCTCCTCCTCTGACTTTTATGACGGCCTGAATTCTTTGAGGCACATCACTAATGAAAAACAATAATCTCCATCAAGCTTATTCCACCGAAATCTGTATTGTAACGCAATGTTTCATTTGCCTTCCATGTTCTCCCAAGTGATATATCCCAGTCGATTTGCAACAGTACCTCACTGCACTCCCCTGAGGCATAATTCTGTATTTTTTTTCTGTGTGGCTTGAGATTTAATTGAATCTGTCAATGGGATAAATTCAGTTCTTGTTTATATACAGTATGTATCACTCTAACCCTGGTGTTCTTTTTCTTCTTTTTTCTTTTTTTTCCAGTTTCATTTTTATTGAACATTTCTGCTGTACATTTCTGCTGTACATTATTTGCTGAACATTTCTGCTGAACTAAACATTTCTGCTGAACATTGTGTTCTTTTTCAACAGATCACAATAAAGTTGTCTCCTTTGAGATTTTGCATGAGCAGAATGAGAATACAAAGCCAAGGGTAAGTGGTTTCAAGCGAATAATATGTTCATGTTTGATGAAATGTAAGTAGTACAGTCAAAATGAATTTTTTGCACTTTATATATTTCAGTGTTGTCAGATTCTGGGTTACCATGCTCAATCTATTTTAATCCCACTGTGCGTGTTTTTTTTTTTTTTTTTTTTTTTTTTAGCAAGTTCTAAATTTCAGGAGACATGTGATCAAAGTGCATTTATTAAACAGAGGGCAAGAAAAATAAATTTTGTGACCAAAATATAGTTGCTCAGCATTTGATATTGTCCAGGATTCAGAAACAAGAATGTTCTGGTGGTTGAAAATTGTATAAAATGCACGTTATCTATCAATCTAATGCGTTCACTCATCTTCTAATGATATCAACTTTAAAAACCTTTGTATGGGAATAACTGCACAAGCAATAACAGTTTTAGCAAAGTTCTCCTTTTTTGCTTGTGAAAGTTCTGCATCCATGCTGAATGTCAATATTAAATGCTGATCCGACTTTACTAAGATCAGTTTACATCCTGCAAATGTTACTTCAGTACTAATCTAACCTCACAAGCATTTGAAATAGAATAAAAACAGTAACTTTAAGTGTGTTTCCTGACAGGACCACTTTATTGCACTAGGAAAGCATCATGACTCCAATACATGCACAGAACACACACACTGACTCTGTCAGTAAAAGTAATCACACAGATGAAGGTCTACATGGCAGTTTCTTCCATTTAATGGATTATTAAAATGATTATCCACCTCAATAGTTTGGACAGAATATCTTTCAGTAATTTGTAGCTGTGTGGTAAGTACGTGGTAACCGTGTGGTAACTGTGTGGTAAGACGTTGGACTGCTGATCGGAAGGTCATGAGTTTAAATCCCAGCACCGCCAAGCTGCCACTGCTGGGCGCTTGAGCAAGACCCTTAACTCTCAAATGCTCAGTTGTATAAATGAGAGAAATGTAAGTCGCTCTGGGTAAGGGCGTCTGCCAAATGCTGTAAATGTAAATGATATGTGGATTCTATGTGTAGCTTGAGCTCTAATTGAACTCCTTCTCGATCACTGTCAGAGTTCCACTACAACCCAACTTTAACCTCTGTCTACATCCTAGTATTAAGAACATACATTTCCAATTCTAAATTTCTATGAATTCAGTTCATATTTTTCTATGTATGACTTTATTCCTGGAGTTCTTGTTCAACAGATAAAGTTTTGCTTCTTCTTTCTAGGGTGTTTTGTGACAGAAAATAAAAAGGAACTTCAAAACTCACGAGCATGCGTAGAGACACACACACACACACACACACACACACACACACACACACACACACTTCAGCGCTTCTCTCTCTCTCTTTTCTTCACACACACACACACACACACACACACACACACATTTATCATCCATACAGTGTGTCCGCTTTTCCACAGTGGGTTTTGACCATTCAGCCCTTACGCTGTTCAGCGGTGACCCAGACCTGGGCCCTGAGTTGAGCCTCTCACTCTCTTCTCCAGCAGCTGTATCACAGGTCTCTATATTCCTTTTACTTGTTCAACACACACACAGTTCAGTTCACAAACACAATAACCACAATTTAACCACACTCCTTAGTTAGTTACTCACATCAGCCAGTTCTCTTCTACAATGTCTAATTTCTATTACTTTTCTCACCCACTATGGTTCCCTTAGAATTTTGTAATTTTTTTTTTAAATGTTCAAGCATTCATCCAGGTTCTTTTGGAGACCAATTTCGTCCTCCCTCAGTCTCCGGGGCTCCCCTCTCCTGGGAGCAGATTAACTAAAGCAAAACTTCGGTCAAACAGGTGTCTGCTTTACCTTTGTCCTATATGGCCTGTCTGCTGCCCACAGAGCGGTGAAGTCACAAGAAAGGGGATCAGATTTCTGGCCTAAATCAGACCCATCTGGGGTGGCAAATGTTGGCCTGAAAAATTATTAACATTAGCTACTATTATTTAAAGTCTATACTTACATCAGCTAGACCAATTTGTGGATGAAGAAATACACAAGAACACAGCGGGTGAGAGAAGCAAGGGTCCAAGTTTATTACCAACCACCACAAGATCCCAACAGTGACTACGTTTACATGGACAGCAGTAATCTAATTATTGACCTTACTCTGAGTAAGATAATAATGTGATTAAGGTGTTTACATGAGTCGCTTTTAGAATACTCCTGTCATGTACCCGTTTTACATGTTATAGAACATAATTAGATTAACGGCACATGTCATTACGTCACCGTGCCACGCCGTCCGACGTCCCTCCAGAATTTCACGTATCAACATACAGTTCATCTTCGTTATGGGACCGTATACATTTTTCGGTGTTTTTATTAAAAAATTTTTACGAACTCTTTAAGTGCGGTTAATTATTTGTCATGCTGTACGTGCTAATAGATGACTGCTTGAAGCCGTGGGCTGCGTCCCAAACCGCGTACTTACCGTCTGTATACTAGCCGAGATACATGTATTTTTCCCCACTACAGGGCTATAGTAGGCAAGTATGCGGTTTGGGACGAGGCCGTACTCTCTTTTTCGCCGTAAAATGTTGAGCACTGCCGTGTGTGATCGTGTCCTGTCGCAAAACGCGGTGAAAACTCTCACACGATGTTCATAATGTGATTAAGGTGTTTACATGTCTGTAATACACGTCCATAATGTGACTAAAACAGGAGTACTCCACATGTCTTAATTTGATTAGTGCTTACTTCAAGTATGACCTTAATCAGATTAAGGTAATTAAAAATTGCTGTTTACATGGTAGTTTCTTAATCAAAGTATCATCTTAATCGGGTTAAGAGTGGATTATTGTTGTCCATGTAAACGCACTGACTGAGATGTCCAAAAGCGATCTGATCTCGCAAGAGTTGGGGCTTCTCTTTTATTCAGTTTGCTATCCCCTGTGTTCACCCCTAGCTCACTCTTGTCCAATATGTTTATTTTTTTAGGTTTTTTCCAATCCCTTTTTGTCCGTTTTTAGGTATTTTCTGAAGCCCATTTCGTTTTGATTTTTCTTATTTTTTAGGCCAATTATGGTTGCTTTTCTTATTTTCGATTCCCTTATTTCCAACTGGTTTTGGTTCCTTTTTTTAAAAATAATAATCATAAAAAAAACAACTTCAGCTCCTTAGGTCATTATTAATCTGACAATAAGTGAGGATGTCAAGTGAGGACAAGTGAGCACCTCACCAATCTCTTTTAATCTTCCTTTTTATTTTTACTGTGGGTAAGTGTATAAACTCTGTTTATTTCTTTTAATCATCTTTACCTCATTTGTCTAGCGTGTTTACATATCTACTGTGTGTATGTGTGTTACAAAGTTAGTGAGTGTTAGTAACTTATTATCTTAACCTGTGTACCCTTTTTCCTTAATAAACTCTTATTTTCGCACAGTCGTCTCCCTCGTGTTTTATTTTTGTCATAATTTTCATCCATCATGAAGTCATGAGTGTTTTCTGCTTGCTTGAGTGAACGCAGGTTAAGAATCTAGTGTGAAGCCCTACTGGGGTTTGGAAATGCAAGCCATCAGTGGAAATATCGGTTTTGACCTCTGTAAAATGGAGAGTAGTGAAAATTATCATTCGCCACTAGGTAGGCATTTGAAAGATTTCTGTTGATAGTTTAAATTCAATATAGTTTGAAGAAAAACAGTAAATGATAAGGAATTTTCACTGTTTTCAACCAGAAACAGAAGATGATGTTTATTTGACTACACAAAACTGCTGTCCAAAGTCCAGAAAATACACAGGTATGTTTTTGCTTGACAATTTTACTGATTATCTGACTTCTACTTTGCTAAAATATGTTTTATGAATGAATAACAATTAGGTTTATCATTTATCATCATCTGTCAGATATGATTACTATTTGATTTTGACTTGGATTATATACCAACATATGAGCAAATGAATATCTAAGTGAACATGGCTGTTTTAACTGAGATCTATGGCAGAGTTTCTTAACTCCAGTTCAGTCCTCAACAAATATGATGCAGATGCACTTATTATTAAGCTTTTCTTATGTTAGGAATATGAAAACCCTGAACCTGTGCAGGGCAGGGTGTTCCCAGGACTATAGTCCGGGGACAAAGGTTTATGAAATAACTATGTCTTTTCTCCCAGATATCTTCATCCAGAAGAAAGTAAAGTTCTGCATATCTGCTCTTGGTCTTCTCCTACTGCTCGGTGCTTTAATGGCACTCTGTGCTGTAGGGATCTTGTGTGAGTATTCCTTAACATATTTATTTTTGTTCTTCTCATTCAACAAATCACAATGATTTTTTTCATTTGATATGTTAAGTGAGCAGAATTTCATTCATTGTTTTATTGTAAATTATTTAAAAGCTGTATGAGAATATAGTTATAAAGGCATAAAAGACAAGTTGATCAGTGACAAAACCAATGGAAATGTCCCCCTTTCAGCTGTTTATATTGGACCAAAATAAAGTTGCTCAGCATTTGATATTTGCCCAGGAGTCAGGCACAATGATGCTCTGGCGGTTGCAAATAGTATAAATTGCATACATTATCTATCAATCTAATACCTTTACTAATCTTCTAATGATGCCATTGTATGGGAATAACCGCACAAAATATAATGGTTTTAGCAAAGTTCTGCATCCTCGCTGAATGTCAATATTAAATGCTGAGCCAGCTTTACTAAAGTCACTTTACATCAGGTTACATCCTTTAGGTCTACATCCTAATATTAAAAACATACATTTCCAGTTCTGATTTTCTATGAATTCAATTCATATTTATCTATGTATGACTCTAACCCTGGTGTTCTTGTTCAACAGATCACAATAAAGTTGTCTCCTTTGAGATTTTACATGAGCAGTATGAGAACGCTACAGTTACACTGATGATGCAAGAAAACAAAGCCAAAGGTACGTGGGTTCAAGAGAATAATACGCTCATATTTAATGAAATGTAAGCAGTACAGTCAAAATTCTTTTTTTCCTTCACTCCTTGGCAAAAGATGATAATAGACTGCAACTTAAATCAACTAGAAACAACTCAAGAAACACTAAGTAAGTCATCTGAAAGGAGAAAACTACTTGAGAAATGACTTGACTTTACTTTTAATTACTTCTCCTCATGTATACAATTTACACAACTTCTCAAAATGTTCTATTTTCTACTCTCTTCTCATGCTAACTAGTGAACTATGCTGAAGTGAACACCTTGATTATCTTCCAAGCATGAATCTAGTTTGCCTGAAATTTTGGAAACAACATTATGAGAACATAAAAGGTCTTGATATAAAAAGATGCTCAAAGAACTTGGTAAACAGTGGAATGGGGGAGTAGGAAAAGTAGGAAAGACTAATGAACTCAATCCTGAAAAAACAAATTGTTCTTTTGTGTATCAGAAAAAGAGGGAATGTATGAAGCGCTGGAGGCGAAGTTTCTGGAACTCAACTTATCATGCAGCAGTAAGACTGGTCTTTTATTCTGGTTTACTTCCATCAGTGAAACAAAAACTTTATTTACAATAGATGTAACTATACTTGTTTTTTTTATGTTTTATATTCGAACAGGCTAAATTATAGATAGATATTATTAATAAAATTGTAGATAGGTAAGTTTACTTTGACATATTACTTTTCCTTATGTATACAATTTACACAACATCTCAATGTTCTATTTTCTACTCTCTTCTCATGGTAAATTGTGAACTATGCTGAAGTGAACAGCTTGATTATCTTGAATCTACTTTGCATGAAATTTTGGAAGCAACATTGTGAGATCAAACAATTGTTGAACTAAGTTGTCAGAATAAGAAGATCCTCAAAAAAACTTGGTAAACAGAGCCATGTGGATAAGACATTGTTATGTAATTCCTTACTGTAATGCGATTTCATTTTATGCAATATAAAATAATATAATTTATATTGAGTAACTAACATTCAAGACATAATATGGCCAAATATTTAGTTTTTTGGCTCCATCAATGGAAATAGTTTCCAAAGAAGCTACAGCTGGATAGAGCGTTGAAAGTTCAGACTAACTGACAGCCTGTAGAATAGGAATTTTATATAACAAACACAGACAAGTGTTTACACAGTGAAATGTACTAGTGCTGTTATACTAAGCATCAGCACTCATAGAACACCACTTGTCCAATCAAATTAATCAACCAGAACTAACTTTTGTATAATTCAATTCAATGCAATTCAGTTTTATTTGTGTAGTGCATTTCACAATGGACTTTGACACAAAGCCAGAGCAAGCCAGAGGCGACGGTGACTAGTAAAAACTCCCTGAGATAATATGAGGAAGAAATGTTTGCTTTCAAATTGACTATTAGTGTAATACAATACTGTGTTTACTGTTTTTGTATTCATGCTTGATTCTTTATATGACTGACTGAAGTCAACCCTAATGAAGGCAATACTGAAAAAATAAATTGTTCATTTGTGTATCAGAAAAAGAGGGAATGTATGAAGTGCTGGAGGTGAAGTATCAGGAACTCGACTTTGCATGCAACAGTAAGACTGGTCTTTTATTCTGGTTTATTTCCATCAATGAAAAAAAAAACCCTTATTTACAATAGGTGTAACTATACTTGTTTTTTTTTTCATAGTATTATAGGCTGCATAAATATTCTGCAAAGTTTTTTTTCTTACTGTTCTTAACAAAAGTAAATCAAAGCAGAAGATGTGAGGAAGGATGGAAGTCTCTTGGTTTAAAGTGTTACTACTTCTCCACTGAGAAACTGAACTGGATACGGAGTCGAGATTACTGTGTGGGGAAAGGAAGTCACCTGGTGATTATAACCAGCCAAACTGAACAGGTGAGTGTAGTGGCTCGTTTCTTTCCATTCTGAATTTTGATATTGACATTAATTCCACTTGCATTGGTTACAGGTGTAAGCTATGTGTCCTGTTATTTTCTACATTAGAATTTTGTATCTTCACAAATTGGAGAAACACACTGGATTGGCCTGAATGACTTGGAGACTGAGGGAAAGTGGATGTGGGTGAACAACCAGCCCTTAAAGGAGACGGGTGTAAAGTAAGAACCGTGTTCACTCACACACTCTATAAACTCATTTTACAGTTTTAAAGCTCTGCAATGCTCTAGCATGCATAAATATTATTCACATGTCTGTATAATATAAATAAATTGTAGAGCATACTGATTGCAGTCTTTTTTTTTATCTATGAAGGTTCTGGTTTACAGGGGGACCGAATGAGCCTGATAACTGGAAAAAAGAGGACCCTTCTGGAGAGGACTGTGCTGCGCTGGGGCATGAGGAAGGTGTACTGCATAAATGGTTTGACGCTTCTTGCCTTAAGCGGAAACGATTCATCTGTGAAAAGTAAAACACCACTCTTTTCACTTGCATTTCTTTATGTGATTATCTAAGCTTGTGCAAACCTCAAGACCATTAGAAGATGGTATGAGATCATGAAATTTTTACATTTGACAACAGTTTGACTATCATGAATCTCCAGTGTGTATTTCCTTAGAGACATGTTAAAAACAAATCGACTGAACTGTTATAACCTTGAGGTTTAGTAGTTCCTCTCCAGTTCTGAGTAGTGTGAAAGTCAGAGGTAATTATATCTTATTCAGAAAAGTCAGAGGTAATTATATCTCAGTCACCTTGACTTAATACTGGACATTTTAAAATGACATTGAATCCTGAAAATCTTCATTAGTTCTTAATTTCGTATACTGTAATTTTGTATTCAATAAATATACAGCCGGTGACAAATTAAAGGAAAACCTGATTCACAAGAAGAGCTTCAGTGAACCTCGCCATAAATTCTATAAGTCTTCTAAACTGTACTGAACGGATGAACACCGGTCTCCCAAAAGATATTCCTCCAGTTTAGCATAACAGAGCAACAGGTTCTCTTTTCATTTGCCATTCATCTGTAAGTACTAATGCTGTGTATATTTACTGATGATTGAGTAGTGTGCATTTTATGTTAGCTAAAACTGGATGTAATGTGAAGTTGCTTTGAATAACCATTAAAGAAAATGTAAGAATTAATAAAAAAACAAATTACATGGCTTGAAAATATAGTGTGTGTTATTTATTATAAATGATGGTTTGCATTATGGCAGTGTTTTACTTCCAGTACAGCAATAGTGGGTTATCTTTGGTTTACTGTCACTTGATGGAGGTTTCCCCTCGCAGAAGATCCAACAAGAAACTGTTACAGTTTACTATTATAGATTACCTGTTAAATAATAAGAGTCTTGAGCTTATCTTTAGAGAAAGCGGACACATCTGGAAATTGAAACCTCTTACTTGTGCTGCCCCTTTCTCTAGACTGCAGGTTACAGTTTTTTTACGATTGCTTACACACTCAAATTAAAAATAACACAGTTAATGAAACTTCACCCTCAAGGAGCAAAACCTCAGCGCAGATCCTCACAACTATAAGCACACAGCCTCACACTTTTTGCAAAATGCTAAAGACCCTTCTCTACATTAGAAACAAATCTAACACAATGTCACTTCTTTGCAATTTCAAGGCAATGCTTTCCAATATACCGCACCTACTAACCAACTGATCAAACACAGCCATCAGGTGTACAGACACTCGGGCGATTAATTGTCAATCAATTGTCAATCGGGCGTAGCACTATAAAAGGCAGCAGGTGAGTTTACCTGTCTTCAACAAAAAAGGAAGGCAACATTGCAGAACTTGCAGTAAGATGGGGGAAGAGGGGTCGGAAGAGGTAGACATGGAGGAGGACATGGACAAAGAAGACGAGGACCAAATTTTTATCTGATGAGAATCGAGCAACACTGGTTGCCCATGTTGTAAACCATAGGTTGACATTGAGAGAGGCTGGACAGAGAGTGCTGTCCAATCTCAGCAGATATACTGTTTCAACAGTAATTCTGACATTTCAACAAGAGCACAGGAAAAAAAAAAAAAAAAAACCTTTTCTCTACTGTCTACAGTAAAATCAGTACAATGTAGCCTACTATGTGCACTACATCAGTACTTTTTGGTACCCATTCACTGCATTCCATGTTTGAAACAATGCCTTTTATGCTGTCCTGTGATATTTTTTTTTTTTTTACATGTATTTTGATTGATCTACGTAGGATCGAGGGTCAAGAACGTCAAGGAGGTGTCACGAACCTCGAATCGGCACAGAAGCAGGAGCGGGCGGCAGGTGTAGAGCGTGGTATCGGGAAGTACAAGAAACATAGTCGTAAGACAGGCAAAGGTCAAGTGATCGGACGAGCAGCACAAACGGGATCAGGCAGAGAGCGTAGTCGAAACCGGACACAAGGGTTGAGGATCACAAGAAGACAAACTAACTAGAACGGCTTGGTAACGCAGAGAAACGAGTTGACATCCCTAAGTACTAGCGGTGAGAGTGTGTGTGTGTGTGTGTGTGTGATTGGTGCCAGGTGTGTCTGATCAGAACTCCGGGGATGGTGAGCGCATGCGTGCATGAGAAGTGAGTGTTGCATCTTGGGAATTTGAGTTCTGATCTGACGGAGCTGTGACAGGAGGAAGGAGCCCCATATTCTCAGAGGAACAAGAGAGAGCTATTGTAAACATAGTTTTGGCCAATAATGCGATACATCTCCAAGAAATTCAAACAAACATCCTCAATGATCACACAATTTTCAATAATGTCCATCAGGTCTTTCTATCAACACTGGAGCAAAATCCTTTAAAAACACTTGATAGTTGAATAGCCATTTTAAAGAACTTCTGAGAGAGTAAAAGACCTGCGGCATGAATATGTGCCAATTTTGACACCGTATGGCACGCGCATGGTTCATACGATCTGATTCTGTTTGAACCAGTTACACGCTGCTGTGCTCAATCTAAAACACTTTTAACTTTTCTTATTATATAGTCTGGGTTAGATTTTTTCAGAGATATTGTTAGAGTAAAGTACTTGAATATATTGACCGTACACAACACACAAGACCAGGACTGCACACTGATGAAAATATTTATTTCTCTCCACATTGTAAAAAGTCATCCATCCTTGCACAGACCCTACATCAATTAGGTCGCAGGTTGTAGGTCTCCTCCATGGCTTGAATGAGGGGTATCCTGACAATCCTGGAGATTGTAAACCTTCCACCGCCATGCCGAAATAAAACCCTCCTCAGTGGGGTTAAGGAAGGGAGAGCATGGTGGGAGGTATTGGAGTTAAAATTGTGGATGATGATGAATCCAGTTCTGGACCAGAGCAGATTGGTAGAAAGATGCATTGTCCCAGATGACAATGTATCTCATCTTCTCTGCACGCCTTTGGTCTTCTGCTGTGATGATGTTATGTAGTCGGTCTAAAAATGTGAGTATGTGGGCCATGTTGTAAGGACCTAATTTGGCATGGCGGTGAAGGACCCCATTTTGCGTGACTGCAGCGCTCATTGTGATGTTACCACCACGTTGGCCCGGGACATTCAAAGTAGCTCTGTGGCCAATGATGTTTCTCAATCTTCTTCTTCCTTTTGTCAGGTTAAACCCTGCCTCATCTATGAATATAAATTCATGTCGGATTGCATCAGCTAAATTAGTAAAACTCTCTGAAAAAATAGAGAACACTGTGTAGTTCAATACAGGCGTACTATAAATACAGGTGTACTATAAATTTACATGTAAAAAGGTTCTGTGTGCAGTGCACAACACTGAAGTGTACATTACTTACCTGCACATATTCATGCCGCAGGTCTTTTACTCTCTCAGTAGTTCTTTCAAATGGCTATTCAACTATGAAGCGTTTTTTAAGGCTGTACTTCAAAAAAGGTGAGTGTAATGTTCATTCCCATAAGTGACGACAGTATCACACAATACACACCCACAAAAAACAAACTACAAGTCATGAGTGATTTCTGCTTGCTTGAGTGAACGCAGGTTAAGAATCTAGTGTGAAGCACTACTGGGGTTTGGAAATGCAAGCCATCAGTGGAAATAACAGTTTTGACCTCTGCAAAATGGATAGTAGTGAAAACTATCATTCTCCAACAGGTAGGCATTTGAAAGGTTTATACAGTTAACTATAATTGAATATATTTTTGATGGTTTAATTTCAATATAGCTTACATGAGAAGAATTGTAAATGATAAGGGATTTTCACTGCTCACAACCAGAAACAGAAGATGATGTTTATTTGAATACACAATACTGGCGTCCAAAGCCCAAAAAATACACAGGTATGTTTTTGCTTGACAATTTTACTGATTATCTGACTTCTACTTTGCTAAAATATGTTTTATGAATGAGTAACAAGTAGGTTTATCACTTATCATCATCTGTCAGATTTGATTACCAATTGATTTTGACTTGGATTATATACCGACATGTGAACATGGCTGTTTTAAGTGGGTACGCAGGACTATAGTCCAGGGACAACGGTGTAGGAATTAACTAAATCTTTTCTCCCAGATATCTTCGTCCTCAGAGAGTTGAAAAAAGTAAAGTTCTGCATATCTGCTCTTGGTCTTCTCTTACTGCTCGGTGCTTTAATGGCACTCTGTGCTGTAGGGATCTTGTGTGAGTATTCCTTATCATATTTATCTTTGTTCTTCTCATTCAACAAATCACAATAAATTGTTTCATTTGATATGGTAAGTGAGCAGCATTTCATTCATGGTTTTATTGTAAATTATTTAAAAGCTGTATGAGAATGTAGTTACAAAGGCGTAAAAGACAAGTTGTTCAGTGACAAAATCAATGGAAATTTCCCCCTTCAGCTGTATATATTGGACCATTTTGAGTGAGTTGCCTCTCATATAAACTATATTTCAGATGTCAAGTAATCAAAAGTCCAACAGAGACGTGCAGAATCAGCACCTAAACAACCCTTGTTATCTATCTGTCTATCTATCTATCTATCTATCTATCTATCTATATGTCTATATAAAAAAAACTTATGGGATCACCACATGTTTTTTTACTTCACAGGAAATAAACAAATTGCAGATATGACACAAAACAATTTTTGTTTAATAGTGATACCTCAAACAAATGATAATAAATTGTTTTAATTAATGGCTTTTTTTTTTTTCCGGTCAAGTTGAGGAAAAAATTATGGAATCATCAACAAAAAAAAAATCAGTTTAATAATTTGTTGCTCCTCCTCTGGCTTTTATGACGGCCTGAATTCTTTGAGGCACATCACTAATGAAAAACAATAATCTCCATCAAGCTGGTTCCACCGAAATCTGTATTGTAACGCAATGTTTCATTTGCCTTCCATGTTCTCCCAAGTGATATATCCCAGTCGATTTGCAACAGTACCTCACTGCACTCCCCTGAGGCAACAAAACTGGGGTTTCTTATTTTTAAATAATGCTGTCATTTTTTTTCTGTGTGGCTTGAGATGTAACTGAACTCCTTCTCGATCACTGTCAGAGCTCCACTACCTTCCAAATCCAACTTTAACCTCCGTATACATCCTAGTATTAAAAACATACATTTCCAATTCAAAATGTATTCATATGTATGACTCTAACCCTGGTGTTCTTGTTCAACAGATCACAATAAAGTTGTCTCCTTTGAGATTTTACATGAGCAGAGTGAGAACGCTACAGTTACACTGATGATGCAAGAAAACAAAGCCAAGGGTAAGTGGTTTCAAGAGATAAACATGTTTACTTAAATCGCATGTTATCTATCAATCTAATGCGTTCACTCTTCTTCTAATGATATCAACTTTAAAAACCTTTGTATGGGAATAACTGCACAAGCAATAACAGTTTTAGCAAGTTCTCCTTTTTTGCTTGTGAAAGTTCTGCATCCATGCTGAATGTCAATATTAAATGCTGATCCGACTTTACTAAGATCAGTTTACATCCTGCAAATGTTACTTCAGTACTAATCTAACCTCACAAGCATTTGAAATAGAATAAAAACAGTAACTTTAAGTGTGTTTCCTGACAGGACCACTTTATTGCACTAGGAAAGCATCATGACTCCAATACATGCACAGAACACACACACTGACTCTGTCAGTAAAAGTAATCACACAGATGAAGGTCTACATGGCAGTTTCTTCCATTTAATAGATTATTAAAATGATTATCCACCTCATTTGATTGGGCAGAATATCTTTCAGTAATTTGTAGCTGTGTGGTAAGTACGTGGTAACCGTGTGGTAACTGTGTGGTAAGACGTTGGACTGCTGATCGGAAGGTCATGAGTTTAAATCCCAGCACCGCCAAGCTGCCACTGCTGGGCGCTTGAGCAAGACCCTTAACTCTCAAATGCTCAGTTGTATAAATGAGAGAAATGTAAGTCGCTCTGGGTAAGGGCGTCTGCCAAATGCTGTAAATGTAAATGATATGTGGATTCTATGTGTAGCTTGAGCTCTAATTGAACTCCTTCTCGATCACTGTCAGAGTTCCACTACAATCCAAATCCCACTTTAACCTCTGTCTACATCCCAATATTAAGAACATACATTTCCAATTCTAAATTTCTATGAATTCAGTTCATATTCATCTGTGTATAACTTTAACCCTGGTGTTCTTGTTCAACAGATAAAGATGTCTCTTTTGAGATTTTACGTGAGCAGTATGAGAATGCTACAGCTACACTGATGATGCAAGAAAACAAAGCCAAGGGTAAGTGGTTTCAAGAGAATCGTACGCTCATGTTTAATGAAATGTAAGCAGTACAGTCAAAATTTATTTTTTCCTTGACTCCTTGGCAAAATATGATAATAGAGTGTAACTTAAATAGACTGAATGACAAATATTGTATGACCACCAGTGGTGAAAAGACTATAAAACACACTGACTTGAGTAAAAGTAAAAGTAGTCATCAAGAAAATTACTCAAGAAACACTATATAAGTTATCGGGGGGGGGGGGGGGGGGCGACATAATAAATGACTTTACTAATTACTTTTCCTCAAAATGTTCTATTTTCTACTCTCTTCTCATGTTAACTAGTGAACTATGCTGAAGTGAACACCTTGATTATCTTCCAAGCATGAATCTAGTTTGCATGAAATTTTGGAAACAATATTGTGAGAACAAAAAAAGTTGTCAGAATAAAGAGTTGCTCAAAAAACTTGGTAAACAATGTAATAGGGGTGTAGGAAAAGTAGGAAAGACTCTAAGCACATAAACAACATTTCTGACTGACTGAAGTCAATCCTAATGAATTCAGTACTGAAAAACATTCATCTTTCTTTTGTTTATCAGAAAAAGAGGGAATGTATGATGCACTGGAGGTGAAGTATCAGGAACTCAACGTATCATACAACAGTAAGACTGGTCTTTTATTCTGGTGTACTTCCATCAGTGAAACAAAACCCTTATTTACAATAGGTGTAACTACAGGTGCATCTCAAAAAACTTAGAACATTGTGGAAAAGTACATTTTTCTGTAATTTAATTCAAAAAGTGGAACTTTCACATATTCTAGATTCATTACACATGAAGTGAAATATTTCGAGCCTTTTTTTTGTTTTAATCTCGATGATTACGGCTTACAGCTCACGGAAATCAGAAATCCGGTATCTCAAAATGTTCAAATAAAGAATTTATAATACAGAAATGTTGACCTTGTGAAAAGTATGTTAATTTATGTACTGATACTCGGTGAGGGATTTAATACTTTTACACAAATTACTTCATCGATGCGGCGTGGCATGGAGGCGATCAGCCTGTGGCACTGCTGAGGTGTTCTGGAAGCCCAGGTTGCTTTGATAGCGGTCTTCAGCTCGTCTGTATTGTTGGGTCTGGTGTCTCTCATAGATTCTCTATGGGGTTCGGGTCAGGCGAGTTGGCTGGACAATCAAGCACAGTAATACCACGGTCAGTAAACCAGTTACTAGTAGTTTTGGCACTGTGGGCAGGTTCAAGTCCTGCTGGAAAAGGAAAAAGCTCGTCAGCAGATGGAAGAATTAAGTGCTCTAAAATCTCCTGGTAGATGGCTATACATTATGTGTAGCTTGAGCTCTAATTGAACTCCTTCTCAATCACTGTCAGAGTTCCACTACCATCCAAATCCCACTTTAACCTCTGTCTACATCATAGTATTAAAAATAATATGCACATATTCAAAGAATTGTAAGCAGTACAGTCAAAATTTCTTTTTTCTTTGACTCCTTGGCAATAGATGATAATAAAGTGCAACTAAAATAGACTAAATGACAAATATTGTATGACCATCAGTGGTGAATAGAGTATATAACAATATGTTGAGTAGAAATATAGCTACTGTAGTAATAATTTACTTGAGTGAATGTGAAAGTTGTCGTTAAGAAAATTTCTCAAGAAACACTAAATAAGTCATCTGGGTGGGAAAAAACTACTTGAGAAATCACTTTACAAATTACTTTTCCTTGTGTATACAATTTACACAACTTCTCAAAACGTTCTATTTTCTACCCTCTTCTCATGTTAACTAGTGAACTATGCTGAAGTGAACACCTTGATTATCTTCCAAGCATGAATCTAGTTTGCCTGAAATTTTGGAAACAACATTGTGAGAACAAAACAAAAGTTTTGACATAAAAAGTTGCTCAAAAGAACTTGGTAAACAGTGGAATGGGGGAGTAGGAAAAGTAGGAAAGACTAATGAATTCAATCCTGAAAAAACAAATTCTTCTTTTGTGTATCAGAAAAAGAGGGAATGTATGAAGCGCTGGAGGAGAAGTATCAGGAACTCAACGTATCATACAACAGTAAGACTGGTCTTTTATTCTGGTGTACTTCCATCAGTGAAAAAAAAAAAAAACCTTTTTTACTTTGCCTGAAATTTTGGAAACAACATTGTGAGAGCAAAAAAAAAGTCTTGATATAAATAGTTGCTCAAAAGAAACAGTAAACAGTGGAATGGGGAAGTAGGAAAAGTAGGAAAGACTAATGAATTCAATACTGTAAAAACAAATTGTTCTTTTGTGTATCAGAAAAAGAGGGAATGTATGAAGCGCTGGAGGCGAAGTATCGGGAACTCAACGTATCATGCAGCAGTAAGACTGGTCTTTTATTCTGGTTTACTTCCATCATTTCTGCATAAATATGGCCTAAAACATCATCAGATGTCCTAAAAGTCCGCAAGGAGAACCCACTTAAGCAAATTAGACAAAAATATTATGCTGTATTTTTTAAGGTCATTTATTTATTCAGGGAAATGATCCAATATTACATATCTGTGACTGGCAAAAGGATGTGAACCTCCAGGATTAGCAGTTAACTTGAAGGTGGAATTGAAGTCAGGTGTTTTCACTCAATGTGATTGTTTTATTTAAAGAACAGGGATCTATCAAAGTCTAATCTTCACAACACATGTTTGTGGAAGGTGTATCATGGCATGAACAAAGGAGATTTCTGAGGAAAAGAGTTACTGATGTTCATGAGGCTGGAAAAGGTTACAAAACTATCTCTAAAGGATTTGGACTCCACCAATCCACAGTCAGACAGATTGTGCACAAATGGAGGAAATTTAAAACCATTGTTAATTATGTAACAAACACAGACAAGCGGCGTGATACACACAGTGAAATCTACTAGTGCTGTTAGACTAAGCATCAGCACTCTTGGAACACCACTTGTCCAATCAAATTAATCAACTAGACCTAACTTTTATATAAAGAATTTCACTTTCAAACTGACTATTAGTGTAAAACAATACCATGTTTACTGTTTTTGTATTCATGCTGGAATCTTTATATGACTGACTCAAGGCAATCCTAATGAACGCAATCCTGAAAAAATAAAATCTTCTTTTGTGTATCAGACAAAGAAGGAATGTATGAAGCACTTAAGGAGAAGTATCAGAAACTCAACTTATCATGCAGCAGTAAGACTGGTCTTTTATTCTGGTTTACTTCCATCAATGAAAAAAAAAACTTATTTACAATAGGTGTAACTATACTTGTTTTTTTTGTTGTTGTTGTTGTATTAATAGTATTACAGGATGCATAAATATTCTACAAAGTTTTATTTCTTACTGTTCTTAACAAAAGTAAATCAAGGCAGCAGATGTGAGGAAGGATGGAAGTCTCTTGGTTTAAAGTGTTACTACTTCTCCACTGAGAAACTGAACTGGATGCAGAGTCGAGATTACTGTGTGGGGAAAGGAGGCCACCTGGTGATTATAACCAGCCAAACTGAACAGGTGAGTGTAGTGGCTCTTTTCTTTCCATTTTGAATTTTGATATTGACATTAATTCCACTTGTGTACAGGTGTAAGTTATTTATTATGTTATTTTCTACATTAGAATTTTGCTTCTTCACAAATTGGAGAAACACACTGGATTGGCCTGAATGACTTGGAGACTGAGGGAAAGTGGATGTGGGTGAACAACCAGCCCTTAAAGGAGACGGATGTAAAGTAAGAACCGTGTTCACTCACAAACTTGGTGTAAACTACTCTTATTGTAGCTTCAAAGATATACAGCACACACAAACTTATACAAATTTCTGTGTAATATAATTAAATTGTACAGCAAATTGACTGCAGTCTCTCTTATCTATGAAGGTTCTGGTTTAGCAATCCAGGGGGATCAAGTGAGCCTGATAACTGGAAAAAAGAGGACCCTTCTGGAGAGGACTGTGCTGCGCTGGGGCATGAGATTGGTAACATAAATAAATGGTTTGACGCTTCTTGCCTTAAGCGGAAACGATTCATCTGTGAAAAGTAAAACACCACTTTTTTCACTTTTTGCATTTTTATGTGATTATCTAAGCTTGTTCAAACCTCTAGACCATTAGAAACTGGTATGAGATCATGTATGTGGCTTTTCTCCTGCTGCCTTGTAGAAATTTTAACATTTGACAAGTTTGACGATCATGAATCTCCAGTGTTTATTTCCTTGAAGACATGTTATAAACAAAGTGACTGAACCGTTATAACCTTGAGGTTTAGTAGTTCCTCTTCAGTTCTGAGTAGTGTGAAAGTCAGAGGTAATTATATCTCATTCAGAAAAGTCAGAGGTAATTATATCTCAGTCACCTTGACTTAATACTGGACATTTTAAAATGACCTTGAATCCTGAAAATCTTCATTAGTTCTTAATTTCGTGTACTGTAATTTTGTATTCAATAAATATACAGCCGGTGACAAATTAAAGGAAAACCTGATTCACAAGAAGAGCTTCAGTGAACCTCGCCATAAATTCTATAAGTCTTCTAAACTGTACTGAACGGATGAACACCGGTCTCCCAAAAGATATTCCTCCAGTTTAGCATAACAGAGCAACAGGTTCTCCTTTCATTTGTCATTCATCTGTAAGTACTAATGCTGTGTATATTTACTGATGATTGAGTAGTGTGCATTTTATGTTAGCTAAAACTGGATGTAATGTGAAGTTGCTTTGACTAACCATTAAAGAAAAATTTGAATCAGAAGATCCAGCAAGAAACTGTTACAGTTTACTATTATAGATTACCTGTTAAATAATAAAACAGTCTTGAGCTTACCTTTAGAGAAAGCAGACAGATCTGGAAATTGAAACCTCTTACTTGTGCTGCCCCTTTCTCTAGTATCAGGTCCCGCAGACGGCAGATTAAAACAACTGGCCATTGACTTACAGTCTAGCATACTGTACCGGGCATCTGATGCTAAATGTTGAAATAAATTTTATTTCTAACCTTGCCCCAGCATCTTCCTGCAAAGATCATGTTGGGTAAAATAAATAAATAAATAAATAAATAAATAAATATAATTGCACAGTGTTCAAAAAGGTAGAGAGTGCAGAAAATGTTTTAAAATGATATTCTTTTTAAATATAATGTTCCTTAGATGAATCTATTATGCAGCTATTTTCTACTGTTTACTACAGACAAGGTTTATTGTTAATGTCAATAATCTCAAGTCTTACTGCATTACTAAACAATAGCTCAGACAAAACCGGACAGAAACACCTCAGCGTAAAAGACTGCAACAGACCCAAACGTTTAAAGTTAATTACATTTAAGTGCTCAGCAGTCTTGGCAGTCAAGGGCAACAAAACCCCCTGGCAAGCATGGAATTTAAACTCATAATTGTAGATCAGTAACCCATAACCTTAATCTAGCTTGATCGCTCTTGTGGTAACTCAGTGGTTAAGCTGTTGGACCACTGATCAGAAGGTTGTTAGTGTGAGTCCCAGCACTGCCAAGATGCCACTGCTGGGCCCTTGAGCAAGGCCCTTAACCCTCATCTGTTCAGTTGAATAAATGAGATAAATGTAAGTCACTCTGTATGCCTCTCTGGATGAGGGCGTATGCCAAATATTTTAATGTGGTGAATCCTATGGAGTTACCAGGGTCTTTGCATTGGTTATTCTTAAAAAGTGGTCCACCAAATGTTTCCTGTATCTGCTTATAAGACTGAGACAATGATGATGATGAATTTTGGATCATTTCCCAATTTCATACAAATGTTTCAGTTCATTGATATTTTTTGGCTGTCTCGATTGAACAGGTCATGCCACAGCATCTCAGTTGGGTTAAGGCCAGGACACCAAAAACATAAATTTACTTCTTTTCAGCCGTTCTTTACTTGATTTACCGTACGTGTGTGCATTGCATCAGCCAGCCTCTCTTAAGTGTAACAGGTTTGTAACCATACTTTGTGTGTCTTTATTTCAAGGGCAAAGCGCATGTACCACCCACACTTCCAATCTCATTGCCTTAATTGAAACAACTGACTCCAATTAGCTTTTTGAGAAGTTATTAGCACAAAGGTTCACTTATTTTTCCAGCCTGCACTGGGGAATGGTTACTCAATATGCTTAAAAAAGACCTGAACTTTTGTCTATAGTTGTGATTTAGATGAAGATCAGAACACATTTTATGAGCAATCAATAAACTTTGGTAATTCCAAAGGGTTCACAAACTTTTTTTCTTGCTACTGCATTTCCATTAAAACAGGATGTTTCACACCGTCCTTAATCTGCTGTGCATTACTTTTCATGCATCCGGTTTCTCTGGATACTTTGCAATAGCTGAACTTTAAATACATCTGCTATTAGGGAAGTACACTACACTGGATTCTTTTTCTCTCACACACACAGACACACTCTCTCTCTCTCTCTCTCTCTCTCTCTCTCTCTCTCTCTCTCTCTCTATATATATATATATATATATATATATATATATATATATATATATATATATATAGACAAACAATAGCTTTGAAAAAATTATGACATGAAATATTTTGAAAGCAGGTGCAAATGTTTCCACTAGATGGCAGCAATGAGGCAAACTTCCTGTTTTAAAATACATATTTTATATTCTTATGTCAATACTAAAAAGAGCTGCAGGAGGTAATAATCCACAACTTTTTTGCTATTTGCTGAGGGAGATGTGTAAAATTATAATAACCATTTTCTTCTGTGTACGCAGATACTATACAATGGGAAAATACTAATAAAACATGACTTTGCTTTATCCAAGTAATAGTAGTAGTAGTGGTATAATAATTATTATTATTAGCAGTAGTAGCAGTAGCGGGATTAGTATTATTATTATTATTAGTAGTAGTAGTAGTAGTAGTAGTAGTAGTGGTATTATTATTAGTAGTAGTAGTATTAATGGTGGTGGTATTATTATTATTATTAGTAGTAGTAGTAGTAGTAGTAGTAGTAGTAGTAGTAGTAGTGGTATTATTGTTAGTAGTAGTAGTATTAATGGTGGTGGGATTATTATTATTATTAGTAGTAGTAGTAGTAGTAGTAGTGGTATTATTATTATTAGTAATAGTAGTATTAATGGTGGTGGTATTATTATTAGTAGCAGTAGTAGTAGTAGTAGTAGTAGTAGTAGTAGTAGTAGTGGTATTATTATTAGTAGTAATAGTAGTATTAATGGTGGTGGTATTATTATTATTATTATTAGTAGCAGTAGTAGTAGTAGTAGTAGTGGTATTATTATTATTAGTAGTAGTAGTAGTAGTAGTAGTAGTAGTGGTATTATTAGTAGTAGTAGTAGTGGTGGTATTATTGTTAGTAATAGTAGTATTAATGGTGGTGGTATTATTATTATCAGTAGTAGTAGTAGTAGTAGTGGTATTATTATTAGTAGTAGTAGTATTAATGGTGGTGGTATTATTATTATTAGTAGTAGTAGTAGTAGTAGTAGTAGTGCTATTATTAGTAGTAGTAGTAGTAGTATTAATGGTGGTGGTATTATTATTAGTAGTAGTAGTAGTGGTGGTATTATTGTTAGTAATAGTAGTATTAATGGTGGTGGTATTATTAGAATCAGTAGTAGTAGTAGTAGTGGTATTATTATTAGTAGTAGTAGTATTAATGGTGGTGGTATTATTATTATTATTATTAGTAGTAGTGGTGGTATTATTATTAGAAGTAGTAGTATTAATGGTGGTGGTATTATTATTATTAGTAGTAGTAGTAGTAGTAGTAGTAGTGGTATTATTGTTAGTAGTAGAAGTATTAATGGTGGTGGGATTATTATTAGTAGTAGTAGTAGTAGTAGTAGTAGTAGTGGTGGTATTATTGTTAGTAATAGTAGTATTAATGGTGGTGGTATTATTATTATTATTAGTAGTAGTAGTGGTGGTATTATTATTAGAAGTAGTAGTATTAATGGTGGTGGTATTATTATTATTATTAGTAGTAGTAGTAGTAGTGGTATTATTGTTAGTAGTAGTAGTATTAATGGTGGTGGGATTATTATTATTAGTAGTAGTAGTAGTAGTAGTGGTGGTATTATTGTTAGTAATAGTAGTATTAATGGTGGTGGTATTATTAGTAGTAGTAGTAGTATTAATGGTGGTGGTATTATTATTATTAGTAGTAGTAGTAGTAGTAGTGGTGGTATTATTGTTAGTAATAGTAGTATTAATGGTGGTGGTATTATTGTTAGTAGTAGTAGTATTAATGGTGGTATTATTATTATTAACAGTAGTAGTAGATTTACATTTTATTGCATTTGGCAGACGCCCTTATCCAGAGCGACTTACATTTGTCTCATTTGTACAACTGAGCAGTTGAGGGTTAAGGGCCTTGCACGAGGGCCCAACAGTGGTAGCTTAGCGGTGCTGGGGCTTGAACTCCTGACCTTCTGATCAGTAACACAGAGCCTTTAACCACTGAGCCACCACTGCCCCAGTAATAATAAAAGTGGTATTATTATTATTATTATTATTATTATTATTATTATTATTATTATTATTATTATTATTATTATTATTATTATTATTATTATTATTATCGTTGTTGTTAGTAGTAGTAGTATTTAGTAGTATTGATTCACGTTTTACCTGCTGCAGTATATTAATTGGAAGCGTGCATTATAAACTTTGTACCATTACCGGCCAGTCGGTGGCGCGCGTGCATGAATTTCAGCACCGGGAGCGCGCGCCTTCAGATGCGCGCAGTTCAGTCTGGTGTCTGCACGGAGGGATGTAGGAGTGCAGGACCAAGTTCGCGTCCTCGGAACATGGACTTCTCCTGCGGTTTAATTATTTATTTATTTATTTATTTATTTTTAATTAACTAAATAAATAAATCAATGAGTGCTGCAGGGGCGTTTCTTCTGAAAGCTTCATTTCTGTCCTTGGAAATGAAATACGCGTCTGCGCAGCTGGATTTTATCAAGCCTATAACTTCAAAAGTGGAACAACTGTTACGTTCGGGTTCACGTCCAGTGAAGAGATTCTTTTTACTGAGTTGCTCATGATTGGCAGAATTTATCAGGAGCTCCGTCTTCAGTGCAGAAGTAGGAGTGTGTGTAAGTCTCAGTGACTGGACATTATCAGGGTAAGTGAGCATCATATTTAAGTCCACATCAGTTTAGTAACAAACAGTTCTTCTTTTCAGACATAAATAGTATAGAAATGATTCAAGATGTTTAGAGACGACATGTTTTACACTACATGCAGACTATTAAAAGCATCAGCGTTATCATATTATATCGTGTAGTTAGTTTGATGTGGTTTATGATGCCAAAGTGGGTCCTGAATTTGCTGAAATTTCTGGGTCTGTGCTAAAAAACTATAGGTTTATACACAGACGTCTACACACACACACACACACACACACACCGATAAATTTATACACGTACTGTAGGTGTGTGTATAAACACAGGCTTGAGAAATTGCATTTATTAACATTGACTGTTGTCTTGAGTCAGACATGAGAGCAGTGAGATTCAGCACTTTTATTTATAAAGTAACAGAGTAGCCACTTTCTCCTAGTAATATTTATTTTAACTCGTATTAGCTGACTAATTTAAATTTACGTATGATTTTCTTAAGGTCCGTCCATGTCATTTACCTCCCCTGAGTGGACATCATGGACTTCAACCATTGAAGGAAAAACTGCTTGACATCAGAACTCGTCCTGTGTGACCCCCATCACTCAGTTCAGTGTGTCAGTTTTCTCATCATGGGCACCGCTTTGTCCCTCTCTCCGGGTCCCCAAAAATCTGATTACTATGATGACCGGCCTAACTCCCTCAGCCGCTACCCGAGCTTGAGCAGCCGGTCTTTGACCACTCAGAAGGAGCACGGGCTCAAATCACGAGGACAGTCTATCTTCCTGCCTGCTCTCACCTGGAAACGTTTGGTGGCCTCCACTAAGAAACGGAGTACCTCCAAGAAAGGGTTTCCCACCAGCCAAGGTGCCATTGGAGCTCCACTTCGCAACAACAACCACATCTTCCAGAAGGACCCTGTCTTACACCTGAACCGGGAGAATGTAAAAAAGTCCCTCTCATGTGCAAACCTTTCTAGCTATGAAGGTCCAGCAGGTCTGGGCTTGGGAATGGGGTTGAACTTGGGCTATGTTAAACAACAGCAGCTTTCCTCAGTCAAAAAGGTTTCTCACGGAAACTCTTCACCGAAACGTGTGATTGTCCAAGCGTCTACAAGCGAGCTGTTGCGATGTTTGGGCGAATTTCTATGCGGACGATGTTATCGGCTCAAGCTCCTTTCCCCCTCCGATCCGGTTCTGTGGCTGCGTGCTGTAGATCGCTCACTTCTGCTCCAGGGCTGGCAGGACCAAGCCTTTGTGACGCCAGCGAATGTAGTGTTTATCTATATGTTGTGCCGAGACGTGGTGGATGGCGAGGTTGTGTCCTCAGAACATGAACTCCAAGCTGTCCTTCTCACCTGCCTCTACCTGTCCTACTCATACATGGGCAATGAGATCTCTTACCCACTCAAGCCCTTCCTGGTGGAGGCAGCTAAGGAGGCATTTTGGGACCGATGCCTGACCATCATCAATGCCATGAGTGCCAAGATGCTGCGCATCAATGCGGACCCGCATTTTTTCACTCAGGTATTTGCGGAACTGAAAAGCGAAGGTGGATGCGGACTGCAGGATTATGGACGATTGCTGGATCGGTGAGTGAAGAGGGAGAACTTCCTCCTTCACTGCATCCCCAGTAGTAACCTTTGTGTTCTTCTCCAAGTCCTGCTGTGAAGAATCTCTTAATACCTCTGTGGTGTAAAGATCTGTAGGGTCACTCTAAATCAGTCCATCACCATTGGGTCACAGTGTGTCGGGCACTTGACCTCGTTTCAACACTGATATTGACTTCGTAGATGTTAAAACTGGAAAGCGGATCTGTTTTCATTTTCAGACAGACGTGAACGTGCCGTGAACGTGAAGTATGTTTTTGCAAATCCCTCTGCATTTCGACACATAGATTGGAAGCAGTTTTCGCCAACTGCAACGGATCCTAATACAGTTTTGGGATCCTGCGGTTTTTTCCCCCTCCTTTTTTTCTCAAGGGGAAGCACTGGATTAGAGATGAAACTGTGTGATGTTAAAGAAGTCAGGCTGCTCACCTTTGACACAAGCCTACAAATCTGCCACCTGAGCCCTTTTTAACCCTAAATCTATGTCTAAAACTATCCACATAACGAATGGCACATGCCTGATAATACTTGACCGATGGGTAGTCCATGCAGAGTGTTGGGATGCTGTCCATCTTTACAGAAGAACCACTAAGTAGTCCACCTATCCCATGGTAAAATGTTAGCAGACACAATGTTTTCTGGAAACATTTAGAGGACAAGACCAATGGAGAAAACTTATATATATATATATATATATATATATATATATATATATATATATAATTCAAAATTGAAAATGACTTTTCTTATAACTAAATTGACAATTTTGGAAAGTTGATACAGAATTAGCATATTATGATTAATTCATCAGGAGAGAGTGGTGTACACTTATCAGCTGTTTAATGTGACTGTTCTGTAAGAGAATCCAAGTGGAAGCATTGTGTGTGTGTGTGTGTGTGTGTGTGTGTGTGTGTGTTTCCGTTAGCACTTTGGTACTGTGTTGTCTTTCCTTTTGTTTTATGAGTCCAGATTTAGGATGCTGTGGCATTAATAAGATTAACAGATTACCCCCACACACAGATACACAGCACTTGTTCTTATTGCCAGGCTATCCTGCTTGCAGGGCTAATCCATACCGCTTGGCCGGTATGTTTGTTCCAAGCCTTTCTGCGTCACATGTCTGTTCTCTCCTGCAATACCTAACTGAAGCTGGTGGTCAGCGAAAATCTGTGTGTGTGTGTGTGTGTGTGTTTTTGACAGGACATGCTTTAGGGAGGAAGGAAGTGTATTTTAGGTGAAGGAAATTTGAAGAGATGAGTTCAGGCATTTCTAAAAGCTGTCAGGTCACAGTGGTCACGCACAGCTGACTCTTCTCCAGGTGTGTGTCCTGACGGAGAGGACACGGGGATTTTCAGGGACGCAGAGTAGTGTTTTTTTGTCTTTGTCCCCTCCTCGGTAGAAATTCTTACAGACGAGCCCCTGTGACATTTCAGTTTCTTGAATAGAGCAGGACGTAATTTTTTAAGCATAGAAATCGAAAACGATCTAAAAAAAAAAAAAAGAAAGAAATGACAGGTGTCCAAAAGTTCCTTTAAAGACTTCTCTCAACTTTCGTTCGAAGCATACTTTTTATTATTATTATTTTTAATAGAAAGTAATTATATATAAACTACATCTACTATAAGCTGTAGCTTTTGAGTTATGGGTCAGATCATGAATTTGAGACAGTGGCACGTGGCTTTGCAGTTAACCGTTAATCTGATTGTGTTTTACTGCAGTGCTACAGGAGGCATCGTCCTCTACCCAGCCTACTCATGCACACAGAAATGCAAATAAATAAATAAATAAACAATCATAAACTCCAGGCATTTCACGCATGCAATAGTTTTAGATGAGCACTCATACAGAAACACGTATACACACATGCAGACGCACACACACACACACACACACACACACACACACGGTGATAATCTGTTAATCCGTTTCTACCCCAGTCAAGAACAAAACGATGAAAATGCAGCAAATATGTGAGTCAGATCAGCAGAGATTTCTGTTTGTTCTCTCTCCTGTTCTGCCTCGGTCATCAGCACCGCCGCCTGCTCCGACACACACTTATTCTCGATCCGATGCCTAGCAGTGCAGTTATATAATATCCATATGAACTGCCAACACTTCAAAAGCAGCAGATGACTAAAAACAATCAGCGAAGTTTTGCTGTATAACATGTTATCAGATATCAATGCGAGAGTCTTGAGAATGGATTATGCTTATATTTACAGCACTTGGAAGACGCCCTTACCCAGAGCGACTTACATTTCTCTCATTTATAGACCTGAGCAGTTGAGGGTTAAGGACCTTGCCCAAGGGCCCAACAGTGGAAGCTTGGCAGTGAACTCCTGACCTTCTGATCAGTAACCCATAGAATTTAACCACTGAGCTACCACTAACCCTGCCACCGATGCTTATTTCGAACAAATTTCCTAAGCCTGAAAAAGCAACTCAGGTTGGGATGGGGGTTGGGTTATAGTAAGGGGAGGTCATTTGGAAATATCAAATCATTTTAAGCAGAAATATCCGGATATTCCACACACCTCCACTGCAGTCGGCCAATGCTTACTGTGCATGACAAGAAGGGGCTCGCCGATCGCAGCACAGCTGAAAATACAGCACCAACCAACAAATTAGCACCAGAATCTCTAAGCACAACACACATTTTACCACTATAAACATATTTCACATGCGTAGATCTTCACTATACAGCATCAATAATGAATGATGGACATAACTCTTGTGTAAAGCCTGAGGACCTGGTTTAGCTCAGCGCGCTCGTGTACTGTACATTATTTTAGGTTTCTAAGAGACAAATGCCTAAAGGAAGAGGAGAGAGAGAATGAAAGGGTTCAGCAGTCAGGAATAGACTGTGATGACTCATACAGTTTATACAAAACAACTTACAATACTGTTTATACTGTTATATCCATGTTTATGGTATGTGTTCGAAACCTCGGGTGTTCTGCTGCCACTCTGTTGCGTTCTATCCGTCTAACCACTTTTCACGTTCTTTCTCCAAACACACGCTTCTTGTCTAAACTGATTCAAAATCAGCCCCATTGTGCAGGGAGAGGACAGACGGAGAGGTGTTCGTGCTCGGCTTGATATGCGAAGGCCCTCTATAAGAGCTGTATATAGGGCTCTGTTAGGGAACGCTGAATCTGCAATGACTTCTGCTTCTGCTTGGATTCTCATGTCTGGTTAGCATTACTTCTGGTATGGTCTGGGGTTTATCTTTGCCTTAAAATTGTTTATTCACTCACTTTATCTATTCCACACAGCAGTTCTGTAGACGTTTGGGTATTTAGCTGTGTACACAGGACGTCTGAGTGTAAAGACCACCGGATAAAATATTATAAGCTAGCGCCTGCTTATGTCTTGTCATGGGGGAAAAAAAAAATCAAACATCTGGTCCTTTAGCTATCGTTTCCGTGACGTTCATGAGCCGTTTCCTCTGTACTCATAGCGGAACGGTGATGATCACGCAACTGGATCAACAATCATAATTTAACGGCAATTAAAAACGGTCCAATCATGTACCCTTGTGGAATGCCTATCACACCTTAATCCTATCTTTTAAAAGTTTAATAGTACCAGAGACTTCATAAATTTTAAAGACACTCGAGCAAATGGATTCAAAGACTACTGAAGGGTCAAAGGCAGGGCGGGGCTATTAAAGAGCACATCTTTGGATAAACTCCAGGACATTCTGCTCCACGCTACGGCTGTTCTTCAAGCACAAATACGTCTGGCCTCAGCGAGAGACTCAGGATTTATGTTGTATTTAAGGTCAACTCCGCATTGCAAGGTGCCATTACTCCATGAGTTGTGGTCACATCGATGTTTTCACTGCTGCTACATATTTATGTGCATAAATCAGTAGAATTAAATAGGACACTGTGTAGAGTGTCTGTCCGTGCAGACCAGTAGAAATGAAATGTAAATATGTCACTATGTAGCAAAAAAAGAAAAAGAAAAAAGTGTACATACGATATGAATTGTGTACTGCTACTGTGATGGTGCCGATGCCGGCTTGATAGTTCCTTTTTTAATTATTTTGTTGTTGTTGTTGTTGTTGTTGTTTTAAAGTATGTTAACTTAAAATTATGTCTATCCCAGTTCTTGGAGAACTGCAGTATTCGTGTTGATTTATAGATCATTCGGTTGATTAATAATAATGTTTAAAAAAGGTATCTCAGACTCATTTGGGTTTTTTTTTCCTCCCATGTGTTTGTTGTGTACGCGAAACACGAAGCACATTTGTAACTGAGGTGCCTGTGTGTCTCGAAGGTTGGAAGCTCAAAAAAGGAAGTGCCATAATTGTTGCGTTTCTCACTTCCTTTAACCTTTCTGAAATAGCGTTAAGAAATACAAGTTCCGAGACGAGACATTTACACGCACACTCACACACACACACACACACACACACACACGCACATTAACCACTGCATCTGTTTAAGACACGTCCTGTATTTCTAAAACACCTCCTCATCTGCAAAAGTAACCCTAGACTTCCGAATATAAAGCACCGAATGTATCATGGTTTTGGTGGTCGTCAATTCTTTCTCATTACATTTCAATTCTAATTCGTGTAGCCACTGAGAAACAATATTACAGGGTCTGGAAGGTCAACACATCTGGTGCTACAGTGCTTAATTAAAGTAAGGAAGAAGATACTTGGGGTGTGCTTTTGTAGGAAAATAAATCAGTTTGTTTACACGGACAACAAGAATCCGATATGAACCCGATTAAGACGATACTCAGATTAAGAAACTGGCATGTAAACAGCGGTTATTGATGACCTTAATCTGATTAAAGTCATACTCGCAGTAAACACAAACGGAATTAAGACGTGTGGAGTATTCCTGTTTTAGTCGCATTATCGACGTGCGTTACAGACATGTACACACCTTAATCACACTATTAACGTCGTGTGAGAGTTTTCACCGCAATTTGCGACAGGACACGTACACACACGGCAGCGCTCGACCGTTTGACGGCAAACAAGAGAGCACGGCTGCGTCCCAAACCGCGTACTTACCTGCTATATAGTATAGTATGCACGTATTTCGGCTACTATGTAGTAGCCGAAATACATGTATGTACATGCATCGGATGCAGCCCACGGCTTCAAGCAGCCGTCTATTTGCACGTACAGCATGACAAATAATTAACCGCACTTGAAACTTTCATCAAATTAAAAATGAAACACCCGAAACTGTATACGGTCCCATAACGGAGAACAACTGTATGTCGATACGTGAAATTCTGGATTGAACGTCGGACGACGTGGCGTGGGGACATAATGACGTGTGCTGTTAATCCATCTATGTTCTATAACATGTAAAACCTGAACATGAAAGGAGTATTCTAAAAGCGACTCATGTACACACCTTAATCACAATATTATACGTCTTATTCAGAATAAGGTCAATAATTAGATTACCGCTGTCCGTGTAAATGTAGTCAGTGACGGTGTGGTGTTTTGCAGCCAGACACAAAGTGGAGTTACTTTTACAGCTGCGAATCTGGTTATTTTCCTATAACAGCACGTGTATAACATGTCCTTGTTGGTCAGCAGTTATACAGGGAGTGTATGCCGTATGAGTCCCTGTGTAAGTTACTCTACTACAGAAACAACAGCATATTAGAACGAGCTCGTACTATAAACCCAATATATGTATATATATATATATGGTTCAGCTGGAACTGCTGTCAAAGCTGTGCTATTCTAGAAATTTCAACACCTTCTGACCAATCAGCATCGAGAATTCAACAGTGCCATGGGATAATTATATAACAAAACCAGGAATGGCTGTTTGTCTCAGACGAACGGTAACCGAATGATCTTTATCTACAATGTATCATGAAATTGTTTGTCAAGACTGTATATATTGTGAAGTGTTTGGATGTTCAGGGTTCAGAGTCACTGCCGCAAAGGCTTTTTCATTTTGCTTTGTTCCTGCTTCTTTCTTCTTTACAGTATGATGTTGTGTGTGAAGCCCTACAAAGCCTTTTTGTGAAAGGGAAATGTATCATTAGATTATATCCCATATATAAAATAAATTCTTATGTGCTCTACAACCGCTGGGCGAGTCTAATAAAGCAGCCTTAAACATTACTCGTAAAGTCAACTACTATAGCAACCTGATACGGGCCTGAAAAGCGAATTGTCATTACAATACCCCCGCCATTATTTAATGAAGTACAAAAATGTGTGACAGGTTTTCTTCCTGTGTCTCATTAAGGATAACTGGCTCATAATTGGTAATAAATCATCAGTTCCTCATTGTATCATGTTAACTGTATGTATAGTAAAAGTAACCTCTACTTATGCACTATTTCAGTCATTGTTCCACCAGTTACATCATGTTTGTTAGAACAGCTGGCACTCATCTCTCCTCAGTGGATGAACAGAGTGTAAACTTAGATAAAATTTTTAAAAAATCTGATGAGGAGGTTTGTAAAGCTAACTGTGCAAACTCATTCTTCAGTTTTGCCAAGCACATTGTAGAGAGAACTGGTCAACTCAAGTAGATGTCATTTTGAACAATTGTGCCTCCGGGACCATCATGTAAAACACAAATCCAGGAAACAAGGAGATCACTATTTTTCAGCTCACTTACCACGTCTTGCTCTGCTTCTTTTTAGTGCGTTCAAATTTATGCTTTTTTTTCCTTCGTGATCATAAACATGGTCAAACGAGCGTAGAGTAATAATAGTCAAAATCAAATTCAAAAATCTAATCAAAATGAAATTAATTTAAAGGGTTTTTTTTTACCTCCTCGTTCTAAATTTGGCAAACATTCCTTTACTTTCATATACGTTTTGGATTTCTGTTTCCGTGAAAGGATCGAACGATAAAGTACAGCACTGTTCTCTTCCTAAATTGGTTGAATAATTGTGATATACTATAGGAAAATAATATGCAGCCTCAAAGTTGATTATTTTCTTATAACAGTATGTCGCCAAGTGTTTTATTCCTCTTATTCCACAGCATTTTGACAAACATTTGTTACATTTATTAAATAACAACCGATTATACTTTTTAAAATTCCATTTTATAGTTACATATACAGTACTGTATATGTGTATGTGTTGATGTCCACAAAACAAGTTTGTTCCTTTACCTCTGATTGTTAAAAAGATCTGACACTGGAGACTCCTTCAAAAAATGCTACATAAACAACTCACAGTAACAAATTTTTTTAAATTTGTTGATGTGGATAAACCTTGCAGCTAAAGAAGAAGAAGAAGAAGCATTTATTTGTTACATACACATTATAGCACAGCAAAATACTTTTTCTACATTTCCCAGCTTGTTAGGGTCAGCCATGATACAGCACCCCCTAGAGCAGAGAGGGTTAAGGGCCTTGCTCAAGGGCCCAACAGTGGCAGCTTGGTTGTGCTGGGGCTTGAACCCTGACTTTCTTATCAGTAACCCAGAGCATTAACCATTGAGCCACCACTAAACCATCAGACCAATATTATTAATATGCAGTATGCAGTTCGGTTTCAAATTGAATTAGAGCTTTTAATATGCAGCACAGACACACAAACATCCGTTTGTCACTTTATTAAACAACGAGTATTTGTCTGCGTTTTTAAGTTATAGAACATGACTGATAAGGGAACAACGCTTTATTCTCTACAGCGAGTCCCAGCTGCACACCTGTTAGCTGGGCTTATTGTTTGCACTCTAAAGCCCCACTCTCTTCAACATGTGTGAAACACACACTGCTATTGTGTCCCTGGAACACTAACACACACACTCACACACACACACTCAGACACCCAGAGGCCGGCCGTCTGTGTGAGCAGCACAGGCCCTGCACTGTAAATCTGCACTAGACGAAAAGCTGGTTGGATCCGCAGGGCCACACGCTACAGATGGCCATTTTCTTTAACATGTTTTGAATCCAAACACGTCTCTCGACTCTCAAAGGCCGCTTTTTATTGCTCTGTGTGTAATGGCTTAGGCAAGGGACAGCACTCTGATTTCTTTAAAGTTTAAAATGAGGTCAGAGTCTAATACATTAAGGAGTTAATTTATGGTGGGAGCTGGATTAGGCTAAATAAAAATGACTGCTAACACTCTCTTTGATGTCTGTAACCACAAATCATTATTATTTACTTTGTATTCTTTGGAAATTACTAACATTGCCTTGTACATTTAGTACTGTCTTCTAAAGTGCCAATTTATTCAGTGATATGTGAACATTTATACCACAGCGCTGTTGAATGCTCGATTCTGATTGGTCTTTCTATCAAAAGCTCTCACACGTTTATGTAGGTGCTTTTGTTCTTACGCAGGGACTTGGCAGATGCGCCACACAAATGGATTTTTAAAAATGTAGGGGAAAAAACTGTGTAAATGTTGATGGTGAATGTGTTTGTTTAGCATTGTTGGAAAGGGCCTGCAGTGTCACCAGTCAGAGCTAGTAACTAGAACGAACAACAGGAACTAACTTGTTTTGCAGTCATTCCACCACATGAAATGTAACTATAACCAATGTACGATGTGACATTCATTCATTTATAAAGGAGAAATTGTTGCCATTGGCAAATTGCTGTGATATAAGAGCAATAAAACACCTTGGGATGTGCTGTTATTGGAAAATAATAAAATCAGGGTGGTGAAAATAACTCCGCTTCCCAACTGGCCGCATCACACCACCCCATCACTGATTATTTTCCTCTAACAGCACGCACAGGTGTTCTACTTCTCATCATAAGTATCATTTTAACCTTAACTGTATTTGTAGCTGCCATATTTCCAGTAGGCTTCATACTGGTTGTTTCAAATAAAAGAATGTGTTTCGGGTAGATACACTTCACTATCTTATTCCATGCGCAGCTTCCTCTTCTGGAGTGAGAAAGCAAAACACGCTACTGTGAAACCAGAAGCACGTTCAGAGTTTTGTCTGAAGGACGCGGTGGAACAAAAATGACAGGTAAAAATAAATCAGGAAGCAAAGCTTTGAGAACTCCGTCTGGTCACACCAGTTTTTAGTGTGTCACATTAGTGAATGAAGACAAAACCATGCGTCGCTGGATCGTAAAGTACAAATTGGTGAGAAGGAGCAGGAGGTGTGATGAAGGAAATGAAGAGCTGAGGTTTGGTGCAGCTGGTCAGGCTGTCCTCCTTAATGCTAACTCTTAACGCTGTCCTCCCTCCTCTTTTATCTAATGAACACAAATCACCTCAGCAGTGTGTGCCCATGTTGTCTTTTGTTGTCTGGTCTAAAGGGCCTCCTGATAGAAACTTCCACAGTGTCAGAATTGTAAAGGATGCGAATAGCCTGACCTTTCTATCGCTACAAAGGCTTGGGATGATGTTACTACTTATACCACAGTGCTGCTGAATCCTTGATTCTGATTGGTATTGATTTATTTTCTATAACAGTAGCTCTGGGAGCAAGACACATCACTGGTTTATATTAATAATGTAGATTAATTAAATCATCATGACTTATATGGTATGGTGTATGACTTATTTGGTGACTTATATGGTGTAATAGAAACATGATGATCCCACTATGAGAAAGTCCAGGTGAATGTCAATTAGGGGCAGATGGTTAAGGATCTGGTTACTGATCAGAAGGTCAGGAGTTCAAACCCCAACACTGCCAAGCTGCCACTGTTGGGCCCTTGAGCAAGGCCCTTAACCCTCTCTGCTCCGGGAGTGCTGTATCATGGCTGACCCTGCACTCTGACCCCGCACTCTGACCCCAATCTCCTAACATGCTGGGATATCTGTAGAAAAATGAATTTCACTGAGCTGTAATGTATATGTGACCAATAAGGACTCATTCATTATTATTAACGTTGCAAGGTGATGATACTAAAAGAGACATGAAAGCAGACCATCACATCTCCCCAAAAAAGAAACCCAAACTATTCAAGACCATGAAGACATGAGCCACAAGAAGGAATACAGGAAGCTAAAGAAGTACCAGGTACTGAAAGAGGAACTAGACAGAGCGTAAAAGGCTCTGTCAAGGTGCTCTAAAAAATAATAATAATATGGGAACTTCACGCTGTGATGTTAAATAACAGGATCGATGCTAGTTTTCTAAATATGAACTACTGCGGCTCTTGTAGCAGAATTTATTTTGTTGTCTGATCCAATCACATGACATTTATGTAAATTATTTAGCTGAGGGATAGCTACATGAGGCTAGCTACATGAAAACAATGTTTGTGTCTAATCTGTTTAGAGTCCATAGCGCTGGTCAAAAGTAGACATGTGAACCACCAGTAACACTATGGAACAAAACAGAAGCACTGCAATTAACGGTCACGTGTCAGTCATGTCAGTCACTTCTACCTCTGTACCTTTGTACAGATTAGTTCACATGAATACCCTTGGTGAATGGACTGTGTATAAAAAAGGTCCCTATGAAATAACTCAACGTCAGTTAATATTAATGTGAATACTCTTGAATTGAAACGTGAGGTTGGTGTGTGGTGTGTAGTTGTAGTATACCAGCGATTAGGAACAGGTGTGTATGATTAGAAGGCAAGGTCATGTGACTGATCAGGTGATAAGGTCATGTGACTGACCAGGTGATATGATTCTGGGTAATGGAGTTTGTGTTTACAGACTAAATGCAGCATGACTTTTTTTTCTTTTCTTTTTTTTTTTTTTTGCATGACAGTTTTATCTCAATTGCTTTGTCACAGTCCTCAAATGGAACTTTATAGCAAATGTTAAATACAGTTGTGCACAGTTGATACGGTGAAGCATTGTGTAAGCCTTGGTGCTCAAACCTCATACCAATGCTTTTCTATTGAACTAGAATACTCTCATTCTCACACTGATCACTATGATCAATCTTTACATGCACGATAGTACAGCCAATACTGTGAAATACATATAATGCATAAACATAAGTAATCTGGTTTTGCGAATGTGAATGATAGGGAGCTGGACAGCAACGACTTATATGTAAAAATATGTAGTAGTAGTCTGAGACAATGTTATCTTTCACCATGCAAACCTAATCAGGGAATGGTTTATCACACAATTTCCACAGTTTTTGGAGTAGGGGATTCATCCTCTACTTCCCTTCCCTCAAGCCCAGAGAGGAATTATTCTCTACCTGGAGATGGAAAGTTTATGACCATCAGCCGTATTTCAACACGTCGTTGTTGGAAGCAATGGATGTAGAGGGTGGTTGCATAATGCAAAATGACCTTTCCTACTTTGTATAGTATGAGACAGAACATTAGGTGTGAAGGGGATGAAATGCTTTGTCCAGACCTGCAAGAATATCAGGATAAAGTACAGGATGAAACATAATTGTCAGTTAGTGTATTTTACTGTAATTTCCAAGTAGTCAATATCCAGTTATTGTTCCATACATTACTGTAATTTTGTTTAAATACGTTTAAAAATGTTAATATATTTGTTTACAAATGCATGGCTTTTGATTTGCTATACTATTGTAATCAAGTGAATAAAGATAAATTCATCTTCCTAGTACAGTCTTGTCAATGGCAAGCAAGATAAACAAACTTTCATTGAAAACTGTCACGCTAAAACAATAATAAAGTGGGGTTTGATGTTGGTGGCGCTGATGAGTTCGTTGCGTGGTTTAACTATGTTAAATGGCAATGCATTGAAAGATTTGATCGTTTTAAGAATGTTTCCAGAAATGTAGCCCAAGCAATTAAGGATAAACATTTTCCAACATGAAACTTTATGTGCAGTGAATGTGAAGAAATCATTGACGCATTCGAAAACTAGTAGTCTGAAAACATTTCTATGTGCTGAACAAGGCAAAATAACTTGTGGTACAAAAAGCAAGTGATGATGTAGGAAAGGAGTGTTTTCTCCCAGCACTGATAGCACTCCCACAGCTGTGTGTAGCATCTGTGAGTTCACCCGGAGAACAAGGAGCCTGTTATAAGACACAGCCGAGGTTTTTCACTCAGCAAGCCCTGCCATTGGACGTGCTGTCACGGCTGACACTCGATTGACTGAACAAGAAATCCCAAAAATAAACGGCTGATTGTTTAGACGTTGACAGAGGCACATTATTGATCAGAGGAATCGAAACTGACTGATATTGCGTTCGGAATCAGCAGCAGGACACCGCGGCTGCAAGAACAGCAATTAACCGAGAAAAACTGAAAGAGAGAAAGAAAGAAAGAAAGAGACAAAAAGGAGGTGGTCTCTGTGTCTGTCAGTCCTAGTGAAGGAGGTGTGGTCTCTGTGTCTGTCAGTCCCAGTGAAGGAGGTGTGTCCTCTGTTCCTGCCAGTCCCAGTGAAGGAGGTGTGTCCTCTGTGTGTGTCTGTCAGTCCCAGTGAAGGAGGTGTGGCCTCTGTGTCTGTCAGTCCCAGTGATGGAGGTGTGTCCTCTGTTCCTGCCAGTCCCAGTGAAGGAGGTGTGTCCTCTGTGTGTGTCTGTCAGTCCCAGTGAAGGAGGTGTGGCCTCTGTGTGTGTCTGTCAGTCCCAGTGAAGGAGGTGTGGCCTCTGTGTCTGTCAGTCCCAGTGATGGAGGTGTGGTCTCTGTATCTGTCAGTCCCAGTGAAGGAGGTGTGGTCTCTGTATCTGCCAGTCACAGTGAAGTAGGTGTGGCCTCTGTTCCTGCCAGTCCCAGTGAAGGAGGTTTGGCCTCTGTGTCTGTCAGTCCCAGTGAAGGAGGTGTGGCCTCTGTGTCTGTCAGTCCCAGTGATGGAGGTGTGGCCTCTGTGTCTGTCAGTCCCAGTGATGGAGGTGTGGTCTCTGTATTTGTCAGTCCCAGTGAAGGAGGTGTGGTCTCTGTATCTGTCAGTCCCAGTGAAGCAGGTGTGGCCTCTGTTCCTTCCAGTCTCAGTGAAGGAGACATGGCCTCTGTGTCCATCAGTCCCAGTTAACTGAGGAAAACTCTTAACTTTTACTCACACACACTGTCACATGGAAGAATATGGATGCTGAAGATCGTGGCCAGAAAAGTGTACATAAGATATCAGAAGCAGAAACTAGAGAACAGGCAGCATAAACAAAAGACTAAATCCAGACCAGGATTCACACATGCAGGGCTGAAACCTGTGATCCAGCCCCCTTCATAGATGAGTCATATTTTGGGTAGCTGGTGTTAAAGTGTTGATGCCGAGGGAAGATTTATTCCTGGCTGCGCAGCTGTTTGCTACAGAAAAGAGAGAATGAATTCTGATCTGATCTGATACTGAATAAGTTCAAACTACAGGTCAGACAAGCTACATGTACCAAGTGAGGACAATAATGCAGGTTTTCTGTTTCTCTACACTCCCTGATGACCCAGGAGATAAAAGCATAAGGAAGGAAAAGGTAGAATTAAAACACAAGTCAATGGAGGTGAGAGACCTTGTGCAAAGCACAAAGACCATACAAGACACAACACACATATTAAGACTAGTGATGTAAAAGATAAATGAATCATGCACTTCTTTAAGTCTTTATCGTACATCTGCCCTGATTCAAAACATCATGTGAATGGACTTTACTGATAAATAGATGTCTCAACTGTATGCACAGTATCCGGATGTGTCTGTAACAATAAAGTCTGAATCACAGTTTCGTTATAACTTTCATTATTATTAGTTAGCACTGTTACTTTCTCAATGAAGGTGGTATGGCCTCCGTTCTTGCCAGTCACAGTGAAGGAGGCGTGGCCTCTGTGTCCGTCAGTTCCAGTGAAAGAGGTGTGGCCTCTGTGTCTGTCAGTCCTAATGGAGAAGGTGTGGCCTCTATGTCTCTCAGTCCCAGTGTAGGAGGTGTAGCCTCTGTGTCTGTCAGTCCCATTGAAGGAGGTGTGGCCTCTGTGTCTGTCAGTTCCAGTGAAGGAGGCGTGGCCTCTGTGTCTGTCAGTTCCAGTGAAGGAGGCGTGGCCTCTGTGTCTGTCAGTCCCAGTGAAAGAGGTGTGGTCTCTGTGTCTGTCAGTCCTAGTGGAGAAGGTGTGGCTCTGTGTCTGTCAGTACCATTGAAGGAGGTGTGGCCTCTGTGTCTGTCAGTCCCAGTGAAGGAGGTGTGGCCTCTGTGTCTGTCAGTTCCAGTGAAGGAGGCGTGGCCTCTGTGTCTGTCAGTCCCAGTGAAAGAGGTGTGGTCTCTGTGTCTGTCAGTCCTAGTGGAGAAGGTGTGGCTCTATGTCTGTCAGTCCCAGTGAAGGAGGTATGGCCTCTGTGTCTGTCATTGTCCTGCACCAAAACATGTATAGTCTTATAATTTAAATTTCATTGTAAGTGAAATCTTACTTGGCCAATAAAATTCTTTCTGATCATCAAATGGTATATTATTTACTCTCTAAGTTCTTTTGAGGGTCACAAACTGTGGCAACTCAGTCATATCAGTAATTAGTTTAGCTCTTTGTGCATCTTGTGATTTTTTTCCCCCCACATTTCAAACAATGACAACATAAAAAAATTGGTGGAATACACTTTCAGTTCAACTGTCAAAGGAGTGTTAATTAAGGAATGACACACTTGGAGGAGTGCTGTTTTCGGGAAAACAATAAATGATGGGGTGGTGTGATGCAGCCCTTGGTTAATATAGAAACAATAACATTAGAATGAGCACATTAATACAAACCTGTGATTTGAATGATAACTGTCATTACTGTCAGAGCTGCTGTAATGGAAATTTAACCAACACCTTCTGACCACCTCCTCACACCTCCAGGGTTGGGGGTTTGATTTCCGCCATGGCCCTGTGTGTGCAGAGTTTGCATGTTCTCCCCGTGCTACGGGGTTTCTTCCGGGTACTCCGGTTTCCTCCCCCAGTCCAAAGACATGCAGTGTAGGCCGATTGCCATGTCCAAAATGTCCGTAGTGTATGAATGGGTGTGTGAATGTGCCCTGCGATGAATTGGTACCCTGTCCAGGGCGTACTGATGCTCCCTGGGATAGGCTCCAGGTTCCCCGCCACCCAGTAGGATAAGCGGTATAAAAAATGGATGAATGGATGGATGGATGGACCTTCTGACCAATCAGATTCGAGAATTCAGCAACACTATGGTTTAACAGTTTGCAACTATTCATGAGAGTTCCAAATTGCTCTACAGCTCTCTTTTATAAAATTATGATGAATGACAGTAACCCCATTAATCTTTTAATACTTGATGTTAATGTTTAAAAACAGTATGTGATCATTTATCAGTATATACAAATACAGTGCACAAAAATATATCCCTATATATAAATGTTGCTCCAATCACCTTAAGAACATCCAATATCATGGCATCCTATAGCAATGCTTTAAATAGGCAAGTACTAATGGCACAGTAAGCGCAATGAAGTACTAATATCTTTTTTTCATACAGTTATGAAAATCTTTCAGTCTTAAAAACATCAATAATACTGAAACAATATGAACATGTATACTTATTAAATGTTATAAACACATCTACTAATAAAAATGTATTAATATGCGTATAAAAAGTGCAACCTTTGGGATTTTAAATAAAGGCTTATCTTATGAGAGTCTTGATTTCAGCAGGCAGTTTTTCTCACCGAGAGAAGACATTTTCCCTGATACTTTAATGATAGCATACATCATGGTCATTCTGACCAATCAGGTGCTGTTTCACTAAGGAGGAAGCAGTAAAGTAAATCCTGAGCGACTTTTCTTGAAGTCGACCATGGTTTGTCCGGGCCTCGTCTCCACCGTCACGGTTTTGGCTTTACCGCACAGGTGCACTTGGACGCCAGTGGAGCACACCTTAACTGTCAGAGGAGTGTTTCTCACCCTGTAACACACAAGCATACAAATACACACTTCATTAATAACAACAAAAATCATTTAATATTTTTGAAGTAATGCATATAATTTCCATTTATGGCATTTTGGCAGACGCCCTTATCCAGAGCGACTTACATTTATCTCATTTATACAACTGAGCAATTGAAGGTCAAGGGCCTTGCTCAACGGCCCAACAGTTGTAGCCTGGCAGTTTTGGGGCTTGAACTCCTGACCTTCTGATCAGTAATGCAGAGCTTTTAACCACTGAGCCACCACTGCCCCCTATATATCTATATGGCCAAAAGTTTGTGGACACCCTACTATCACACCCCCACATGTGCTTATTGAACATCTCATTCGAGATTTAGTCCCACTTTGCTGTTATCATAAGCTCCACTCTTCTGGGAAGGCTTTCCACTAGATTTTGGAGCGTGACTGTGGGGATTTGTGATCATTCAGCTACAAGAACATTAGTGAGGTCAGGCGCTGATGTTGGGTGCGATGGCTCCAGTTCGAGTTCATCCTAAAGATATACAGTGGGGATGAGGTCAGGGCTCTGTGCAGAACACTCAAGTTCTTCCAGTCTAACCTTAACACACCATGTCTTCATGGAGCTCGCTTTGTGCACAGGGGCATCGCCATTATTTGGGTGATATTTGTGTTGCGTGGATATTTCTCTTTTTTAAATATGTCTGTAAAGGAATGTAAAGATATTTTAAATATATGTAAATTGTCCTCCATGGCAACCTACAGTGATAATTTCAGATAAATAACTCCATTTAAAAAACTTAGAAAACTGTTCCAGTCTACAATAACTACACAGTACCATGAAATTTAAACATTAAAATGCATTAAAAAGTGTTTGAATCCATTTAACGCCTCGTGCCCGAAACATCCGTATACATATTTTGTCGATTATAGGTTCTAAAATAAATCATGCATTTTAATGCCACAACATTCACTCACTAAGGGTTAACCTTAGATAGATTGATTGATTGATTGATTGTTGGCATTGCAAAGCCTTATGAAGCCTATTCTCACCTGTGAGTTTTCAAATCAAATGTCCTTACATAAGCGGCCTATTTTTCATAGTATAATTCTTTCATATTTTTTTTATAATGCAAGAATAAGGCACATAGAACAATTTGTGGGGGGTGGGGGGTGGAGGGGTGTTAATGCTGTGTGATGCTGCAACTGACAGACAATGTAAACGTTTTACAATGTATGGTTTCTTGTATTTCACTTTCCTTTCTTTTTGAATCATATTTCACTGTAACATCCAGCACGTCTCAAAAATATTTCTGTAATTTGGTTGCACCTGGGCTTTATTTTCGATTGCAAAAATATCCTGATGGCCATTTAGAGGCTGCTGCTGGTTGTAGTACTCCCACACGCACACAAAATCACACACACACACACACACACACACACAGAGAGAGAGAGAGAGAGAGAGAGAGAGAGAGAGAGAGAGAGAGAGAGAGTGATTGTAGCTCTATGCATCTGAAAATCATCCTACTGCAGTAACACACTGTCTAAAAATGACTCAATCCTGCCTTCTTCCTGTTTTCCTGTTCCCGCTACCAATGGGCAGGTCTTCATCAGTTCTTTTTTCACTCCGTGTATTCTCACTCTGAGCAAAACCACAATTTAATTCACCTTTTCAGAACAAAAACATTAATATTATTATATAATATTAAATAATTATATATATATATATATATATATATATATATATATATATATATATATATATATATATATATATATATACACTTATGAGAGAAGATGTTTTTATAAGGATTAACCACATTAAGTCACTAGTACATCGTATAATAGTGTGAGTGTGTGAGTGCATATGGCTGTTATGTAAGTGTTTCACATAGCTTAATGTGGGGCTGAAAATGTCCCATTTGATGCAGGCAAAAATAATATGACATTTAGGCCAGAAAAGGCAAATTAGGACACTGGGTGTCAGTGCGTGTCCCCATTTCCTAAAAGCACTACTCACTTTATCATAGTTGCTGGATACTGGGGAAAACGCAGCAGGTTTTTTGTTGGTCTGAAGTATGTGAAGCAAAGTGTATTGTAAAAGCAGATTCCCTGTCACAAGCAGATTCCCTGTCTGATGTTTCTTTATTCATAGTTGAGGTGTGGACAAGTAGGTTCAACAACCAGAGAAAGAGAATAAACCCTACTTCCTACTAACTTTTGCAAAGCAAAAACATATATATTGCCTGTAGCTATGTTTAAGCGTACACATCTTGATGCTGTAACTATAGCTCATGTTTCTGAATCCCACCACCTGCTGCACTACACACATCGTTTCAGGATCAGTGTGGGAATACTTGATGAAATCAAGCCAGCATAACACACAGTCAGTGTGTGGATACTGAGATATAGTACTGAGTACCATACTGAGAGAAAGTAAAGATACTAGCCGGGCTGAAATAATATATTTTACATGCCATGTGAGGAGAGATACACAGTTTATAGCCTAAATGTTAGCAAACAACTTGCTGAGTTTTGTGGGGTTGCAAAACCTCAATGTGCTCTACATCAAAAACATTGTCAGGAGATAATAAGGACTACGACTACACCGCCGTCTCCTCCCTGGGAATTTATATGCTAGTTTGTTTTCCAGTATTAATGCACTTAACTAGCTAAGTATCTAATTAACTAATGTTATTACAGTATATTCACTATTACTTTTCAGCCTAATCAATTAGCTTTCCAAGCAATCAAAACATGGGACTAGAGGTTTGCATGGGACTGTTTTTATTGTTATTATTATTATTATTATTATTATTATTATTATTATTATTATCCCAATCCCACCAAAGGAATAATGCTGCAATCCAATGTACTTGGAAAATCCTGACCTCCAACGCAGAAAATTAGAATGGTCATAATTAGAATAGAACAGAATTCCCTTTGCATTAATTTCAACTGGATAAAATTAGATTTGACTTGATATATAGTTTTCTGTGAAAAGGGGTTTTAACAGCTTTGCAAGTTTAGATGTGTGATGTAATTCCAGCCCAAATTTACTAACAAGATAAGACAATTGTAATGGATGTTTTTTTTTATGAGGAAAGATGGGTAAGTAAGCCTATTAACCTACATTATACATCCTTTCTTTTCATTAATTACTTAGAAATCATTAATGCAGGTCTTATTCATGTGTTTATCAAATTCAGAGACTGGGCATCCAAATATGACCTTGCTCTGGGCATTCATGATTTTCCGAGTCAAAGTACTAGAACACTTTTAGATCAGAACCAGACTTGGATGTTTCCAAGTTATGAGTACACTGGATTGCAGCATTATTCCCAAAGGAATCATGACCATTCCTGCCTGCTCCCACGGTTATTATTGTTTGCACCTGCAGACGATATTTTCTGACGCACATATTTGGCTCTGTTTCTCAAAATATAAACAATTTAGTAATTGAATCCACCGGGGCCCTGAACGGAATAACTCGGTTACTGATGATGGATGAATGAAAGCAGTAAAGACATCACACAGCGCCACACCAAAACCAAATAGACGCTCATGTTAATGAACATAGACTTTCTTTGACCTCAAACTGCCAGGAGGTATTAAAAATAAATAAATAAATAAATAAATAAATAAATAAAAGCAGACTATTTCATGACAATTGTTGGAAGATAAAAAACGTGCCAGAAATGTAGGATAATAAATCAGAACCTCAGAGAAATAAAGGAAAATAAAATAAAAAGAATATGCAGTGTGTTTGCCATCAAACACTACCAGACTTATGATTAACTATTTAAAACAAACCCACAGTTATAATTAATCAAACTGAGAAGCTCAATCCTGTGCCGCTGTTTCACTCTTTCAAGTTCTCATATGACCTCATTAGCAGGTGGACTGCGGTGCACAATCCGGGAAGAAAAAAAACCTATGATGCCGGCAATCCCACTATCCTCTGCTCTACACTTTCCTCTGCTGCTCCGTACTCACTACCCACTGTCCTTGTTCTCACTATGTATACTCATGTCAAACACTCAACCAGTCAGAAAATTCACCAACTTGACATCAGTGATCTGGCTGATATTGGCTTCCGTCTGAGGCTCGACGTGAAAATGCTGTTCTCAGATCTGCTGTGTCGTATTTAAGACACGAGCACTACAGATTTATTATTTTTTTCCAAGGCAGCACGTCTGCGTTTCTTTTGACCTGCTTTTCCTCATTTGCATCGCTGAGATATGGTGTTCATTAGCCAATGAGAGGCTGCATGCGCCACTGGTAGGCGCACAAACAGAATTGGGACACAGCCATAATTCATTACCATGTCATCCTTCTGCCCTTTCTCTCTTACCTTGTCTTTACAATACATTCTCTTGTCTGGCAACATGAGCACGTGGCTCTGGTGCCTTATTCCAAATAAGGGGCAATTTTCTCCTTATTCACCTCCAGTGAGATAATGTCATGCTCTGTTTTCTCTGCCTCTGCTTTTTGGACCACACCATGAGCTCAGCTGTTGTGGTTTCAGCTGTCAGTCTGAAAATCCACTCAGAGACTGGCAGAGCTATAGCAGACATCATCCTGGGGCCCTGCTGTCAACACGAAGTCATCAGTGCGCCTCATCGTGGCGTGTGTTTTTGTGTTCTCATAGGAGTCTGCGTATGATGTTGTAGTCTCTTAGGTGTCTGCGTTTTATGGTTGATGAATTTTTCCTGCAGTGCTATAAAAATGAAATAAAAACTAAGTGCATCCAGGGAAACAGCGTGGAGATGTGAAAGAGTGATAAACGGATGGTGAAAATCAAGGATGTACTGCGATGTAGTAAAAGAGAAATGCCCTTTTTTGGAACTGCTTTACTCAAGGGCTAAGATTACGCTGCCATTTTGAAGCCAAAGTTTATTCACTACCCGTTTCTGCAGGTCTGATGTTGTTAATCAAAATGGTCTGGGGAGTCACCACTAAAAACTGCCCTTGGAGATGAAGCAATTCCTCTCTGTGACGTTAGAGAAAAGAGAACAAGAGGGCAGACGAGAGGAGAGGAGAGGAAAGACGTTCTTCTTTCCCGTCAAAAAAAAAAAACCTCTCTAATCAGCATGTCCTGTCCAAACCCGGCATCCCTCTCTCGCTCTGAAGCTTACTGAAAGGACAACTGGCTTTCAGGAGATGATCTACCAGCATGAAGTTGTGAAGGCAGTGAATGGACTGGAAGCGAATTTGCAACCTCTAACTAACAAGAGCGTAAAAGTGAGATGATGAAAGAGATACTTATGTGAAAGAGCATAACAGGCAACAAGTGAGAGTGAGAGAGTGTGTGTGTATGGCAGAGTGAGGGGAGCGGGGGGAACTCGTCATCAAATGATGACGGGGTGGCACAGCAGGCGAGGTGGGGGAAGAGAGCGAGGAGCAGGAAAGGAAAGGGCAATGCTGAGTAACAGATGTCTGACTTGTCCTGGTAGTGACACAGGATGAGGTGAAGAAGTGAGTGAGTGAAAGGGAGAGAAAGAGATGATGCTGGAATATGCTCCATGAGAGACAGATGATCTTGGACCAGTTTCGGTTGAGTTTATGCATTCGGGGGCCAGTTGTGGCCGATGCACAGTATACTCCTGGCCTAAACTACATCTACGGCTTTCGGTGCATTTAGAATTTGAGAAAAATATACAAATCAAACCAAATGTAACACTTTTTAATTGTAGCTCACAAATGGCCCGACTGTCAGATCTGATCCATATCATACCTAAGATTTGGTCTCATTGAGGTTGATTTTGGTTGTGTTCCGGCAGCCAGATTCGGACGAGTTCATCTCTGTTGTGTCCATCAATCCCGCCCAATATTATCCTTACAAAAGGACCCGTTAAAGAACCCATCCAAGTTACAGTGTTGAGCTAGCTAGCATCAAGGTTATGTAAGTAATGATATTTAGTGAAGTGATAACCTTTCATGGTAACTGCAGATTTCAGTGTGACCAATAAAGAGACCAATCCATATTCAAGCCTTAGATGGCGAGCCAGTAGGCAAATGGGTCACTGCATTGACCCTAGTGTCTTACACAGTGATTTGTCCTTCCTCCGTGATACCAAGTCTGCTAATTACTCCATTGTGTTAGGATTTGCCAGAGCTACGACACCAAAACCATAAAATCACCTGGTCAGGATGGAAAATCCTCAACTGGTCTCCAAATTCTTATGGTTTTTGCATTTATTTTCCTACTGGTACTATATCATTGACCTCTGCTACTCCAAATATCAGGATGTCTTCAGCAAAGCTAAGCTGCTTTCCCTTCTGACAGATCTTATGCTTGTTCCACTGATTTGCTGTCTAACAAAACACTCTCTAAATCATCCCTTGCCGAGAACAAAGCCATGGAAGTGTATATAGCCGACGCCCTCGAACAATGCTATATCATACACTCCATATCCCCAGTTTCTTCCAGAGAAGAAGGATATGGCTTTTGGCATATACAGACCAGGTACTATGGTCAGGTACTACGAATACATAGTAACGCTATATGGCTTGAAAAATGCGCCTTTCACATTTCCTGGGTTTACCAGAACCTTTACATGCTGTAAGAACATAATGAGACAACTGAAAATGGTGCATCTAAGAAACGTTTTGTCACAAAGTTCAAACCAAGCCAGCATGAAAAGTGCCAGCTAAAACCATTTACATATGACTGTGTGTGAAAGGTTAGGTTATCTAACAAACCCTTAAAAACAACTCCTAAAACTAAAAAAACAGCCAGTGTTGTGGTCGTGAATAAAGCTGCTCTTTATATGTCAAGACCGAAACCCCCTAAAGGATCTTAACATTCATAGGAGTCCAGAAGGACGCATTAAAGTTGGCCAAGATTCAGCATCAAACATACACACACTGCCTCACACGCTCATACACAGTACACCCAATCTTCGCCCTAATTAACACTTCCTGAGGTGCCAAGCAACCGCTGCCTGGGATGCAGGAACATCTGCGACCTCCTCAGGAGAGTAGCCTGTGTGAATCTGGTTTGTGTGTGTCAGGGAAGTAGGGATGAGCCTCTAGGACAAAATGGCTTATCATGTGGTGTTTCTGATGGAAAAAAAAAAAAAAAAAAACAACCCCAGAATGTTATTTTTATCTTAAGTACAGAGCGACAAATTACAAATGAAAGGAAATGAAAACATAAAAAGTTTGGGCTACCATGGACTTCCAGGGCAGCTTTAACACCCCTTCTACAAGTCTTCTTTGTAACTTTACTGGAAGGATTTAAAGCAATGTGACACCAGTGATCAGATGAAGGTCATGAAGGTCATGTAACAGGTCTTTAATTTCTCTAGGAGCATTATGCCTGCACACACACACACACACACACACGTAGAGATGCCAAACACCACCTAAGCCACGGGGGCTGATGTCAAGCACAGCAACAAAAGAGCTGATTATTCCGATCACCGTGGCTGCACATACCAACAACACAAACAACACACACACACACACACACACACACACACACACACACACACACACACACACACAGAAACAGAATCACCCATAGTGCAGCACATATCACATGCGCTCCCTAAGGTTCAACAGTGCAGAGGGGGGAAAGGTCCTCCCAGAAATGATCCATGTATTTTTAACGGCTGATGTTCACGCACAAGAACTGATAAAATTTTTTTAAAAATTAAAGGGTAACAGCAACGTCTTTGCGTCAGAGTCTCAACAAACTACTAGAGTCAGTGTATGAGGGGGTGTATCCAACCAATCCAAAAAAATATCATCATTCCTGTCTTTAAGCCTTTGACTGCTGACCTCCTGATCTTCTCAGGATTGACATTTCATTATTATTTCCTTTAAGTTACATCGCATCACGTTTGACAGCAAAAATAACAAACGAGATCTCTTGAAGAAATGAAACCGCCTTCGGTCCGCATTTTCTACCCTCTTTATTTAAAAAAAAAAAATATATATATATATATATATATATATATATATATATATATATATATATATATATATATATATAGATTTTAAAGGCAAGTGCTTGTGGTGTAGCCGCTATTGAAAACCCCTGTTTGGACACCTCTCAAGAAAAATCCAGCAACCTCAGAGACACAAACTATATATAGAAAGGGAAGAAAATCAACTTAAGTGCCTGCTTAACCCGACTCTGAATACGAGTAACTTTCCCAGCGTAAATATTAACATATTTGTCTTTAACATAAGTCGCTAGCTGTAGATGTCACTACTGTACTAGGAATGTGCACCACCCAAATAATACCTGCTCAGTGGAGGTCCTATGTGACGGTTTCGTTTCTTTGTGCATAGCAACAAATGGAGCTACAGTCAGTAACTGTACACTACAAAGTGACATATATGCTACGTGAACTGTACCTTTCATCATGTTTTGGCATCCCTGCGATTTTATCTCATCCTCCTCCATTCTGCTTTTGCTCTTTGCCCTCTCTACTTCTCCTTCCACTTCGTCCTTTGCCTGGTAGCGATGTATTTATTTACATGGTCTGTACTATCAATTGCTGCTTGTATCTGACAGGTTATCAAATACACGTTTTTCTGCTTACTACTAATACTTATTTAAAACTGAGAGAAATGTATTTATTTATTTATTTTTGCAATAATTTCAGGATTATTTGTGATAAATATTTGGATATGGAACCTGAAGTTACAGCATGTTTGTTAATGACTACTATCTAATACTGATTCAGTCCTCTGTGCATGATACAATATGTCCTTACTGCTTTTTTGCTTAAAACATGCTTTAAAAAATGTATTGAATCTTGGGTTTGTTTGGTTTTTTTTAAAATTAATAACATAATGTCCTTTCTAACGAAGCAAGAGCTTATCGTGAGCCTCTTTGTAAAAATGTCTAAAAACAAGCACTACTGTATTTGATGTAGCCGACTCTTTATTTTTGGATGCACATTTTATTAAACCAGTGCTAATGAAAAGCGATGATTGAGTGAGTGTGGGCTTTGAGAAAGTGCGTCACACCGCATATGGTGCATCACAGACCATCACACCAACAACTAACACATGTCATTATGATACATTCGTCATTATACGGCTTTTACTGCTCTGAAACTTCAGACTCAATTTCCCCTAACAGGGCCACGTGGAGAAGAGAAGAGAAGAGAAGAGAAGAGACATTTCCAGTGCAAATGTGGAAGACATGTATGTGAGGTTGCACAACAACATGTATTGTATGACATCTTCTTCAGTATGTGTGGGAATACACCCTGGATGGGGTGCAAGTCCATCGCAAGGCACCATACACACACTTAATACATACATACAGCAACAAAGCAACTGAGAGCTGGTGGCTTCCGGCGACATGAGCGACAGCGACCGTCGGCGACTAGATGTGGGCGTGTCCAGTGACGAGACAGCCTGCGAGTCCGGAGTGTTTCGTGGACTGAGACAGTCCGGCGCGTGATCTCAACAGCAAAGAGCACACACTGCTTCTCCTTCATCTCGTACGATATGATGCATATATACGCTGGTCAATTTTATACACAAACAGAATGTTTCAAAAACTTTTGGTTTGTTGTCAAAAGTCGTGCATAGATAAATGTTACTATGGAAACCAGTAGTAGGAACGCCTACTGATGATTTCATAGTACAGCGACTGGCAATTTGAAGCAATAAAATCGTTGTGTGTGAACAATTTCAGAGCAATTTTGCATATCCGGTCCACATGCTGGTACATTTTTATGATGTAGGAGAAGACCAGAGAACCCAGAGTACCCATGCAGACATTGGGTCGCATTTAAAATTCCACACAGAGCCACTTCAAATTTTAAAAAGTGACATCGAAACATAAAAATGATTGAAAACATACACGATCCTAAAGGCGATCAATGGACCATCGGCTTATATCTGTCAAATAACAACATTTTTAAATCAGTGGTGACTCAACACATTTGTATTTCAGCTGAGTTTAAAATGCAGGACTTTAGATTTAGATGGATATTTGTCGATGAGTCGCCACTGTTTCACTTTCTAACTCTCTCAGAATTTCTACAGTGTACATTCGATCTAACCTTAAAGTATAGTCCTTGTTGAGCTGTAGTTGTAAATTTAAGTTACTTTAGAGTTTGGTTAGCAGGAATGTCAAAACTTTGATAAAAACATATAAGACTAAGGCCATGATGTGACGAAATTCTTGTCTGTGCTAATCACACACGGCAGCTGTTGGTCACCGTGTTTCGTATCGGGTGAAGAAGTCCATTTCCTCACGCTCATCCTAACACACTAACTTTATCTGGAGCTAGAAAACTGCTGAAACTTCATCCCAAGACCGATCAACATACACACACACACACACACACACACACAAACACACACACGCACACACACACACACACAAACCTGTTTCTCTCTCTCTCTCTCCACACACACACACACACACACACACACACACACACATACCCGTCTCAGCAGATGGCCAGAATGTGACTCTATAAACTCACCCAAAACACACAGACATGCTTTGATTAGTATGTCTCTGTGTGTCCCAGGTGAGACACCTAGCTTACTGTCAGAGAGGGCATGCAAAGGTGTGAAGAGAGAAACAGTAGAATAACATGACAATGAAGGAGAAAATAATGATGGTGAGGTGATTAGCCTGAGGGCTGGTTAGCTAGCCTAGCGTTAATTCTGACTCAAAAAGAGAAGAGAAGAGAAGAGCTCACAGCCATTTTGTAGTGCTGATGTTTAAGACGCTAAATCATCTCATCTTCATGCTAAATCGTTTTTTTATTTTTTGCGAACTTAAAACACTGTTAACTTTGTAGCAAGGATGGTCGCTAAATTAGATAACCTTTCATCTCGTTGCCTTTAACCACATATTGCCTTTGCTAGTTTAGTGAGTTTAAAATATGCCGTTTAAGCTAGGTTACTATACGGCTAGTTGTTTTGTGTGTGTTAGCATGTTTACTGCAATGCTAGTTTGTGCGTTACTTTCTCTCGTCACTTTCTTTATTTATATATTTTGGTTTAAGGTTGAAAGATAAGGACAAAAATAGTGTCAGCAACCTAAGCTGATACAGAACACACACTCTCTCTCTCTCTCTCTCTCTCTCTCTCTCTCGCTCTCTCTTTCACACATACACACACACACACACACACACACACATATACACATACACACACACGTAAATCTGTATGAGAATAGTGCTGACTAGTGAAGGGCTACTGTGCCGCCTGACTCAGGGGGTTTGAGAAGACAGGCCCTGTGTGTGTGTGTGTGTGTGTGTGTGTGTATGTGTGTGTGTGTGTATGTGAGCTGTCAGGAGGTCAGATGACAATACACACACACACACTTCACCTCCCTCCACACTTCCACAGTCCCCATCTCCTTTTGATGATGTCGTATAGTGGTCGTGACCCCTGGCGCTTGCCCGCAGATGGTGGCACAATAGATTGTGAATAAACGTTAAGGAACAGTGATTAAGTACACACACTAAATCCTACATAGCCCACAGCTGTTCCACACACACACACACACACACACACACACACACACACTCCGGCTGCCGGCTGCCCAAAGAACTAATATATATCACTCCTTGGGGATCGGCTGTGAAAGAATGTTTAAAGCCAAGGAATGCTGCTATATGTGACATGGAGACACACATGTCTGAACTTAATACAGTGATTTAGTTTGTGTAACCACACACACACACACACACACACACACACACAAATCTCAGCAATACAAAATATTCTAAATGCACATATTGCTCATCCTATTTAAAGCTAACCTGCTGTATGTCTTTACAAACAGAGGACTGTGTGAGGCCTTGTAAGACTGTTTGTGAGTAAAATATGAGTAAATGTATGTATTCACAATAATTCAATGATTCACTGAACCTTGGATTTGCTATCTTTTAAGGATAAATTAAATCTCTCTGATTAAGGTCAAAATAAGCCCTAAAGTTCTGCCAAGCTACAGTAATCGTCCTAATCCACATGAAGCACAAGTTGGTTCACCTAGGACGTATTAATTACACTTAACTGTAACTGATGTATCTCTAAAGTTCGCTAAAATCTCTAAAGCTGTGTATTAAATGTGCTCTTTAACGATTCTGAGCTTTAATCGACATCACTGAAAGAAAACTGGTGCCTCACAGTGATATGTCATTCACAAATGGGTCGGCTATTTGAGTCGACTCTGAGTCGAATCTTTGAGTTGAGTCGGATCATATGTATGAATCTTTTCTCTTTTTGCCCCTCTTCATTTTCATAGATGTAGGCAATACTATGTAATTTCATCAAAATGCTTCCATGGACACATCTTGTCACCTTCTGAGCTGTTCATTAGTGTGAACGGTGAGCCGTGTGTGTTTGACTCTCAGGTGTGTGTTTGACTGTCAGGTGTGTGTATGAAGCAGCATGACGATGTAGTGCATATAGACAGTGTGTGTGATCAGGATCAATCACGATAAATGCAAAAGAATCTTCCTAACGAGTCGCAGACACTGCAGCACCATAACATGAAATCAGTGATGTGTTTTGTAGTGTCTCACCGAATTCACATTCGATTTGATTTGATAGATGTGATCAAGTGTAATGTTTTGTTATTTAGAAGGTAGAGAGTAGGATTTCAGTAATCTCAGACCTGGTTAGGTCTGGTTAGAACAACTCGTCAAAATGTCAAAGTACGTTTGGCAGTGAGCCTCTTGGGAACCGAAAGAGTCGACTCTTATCAGTGAACTGAATCAAATGATTTGACTCTGTCTGAAAAGAGACAGAACTGATATCACTCATGCCTCAAATGTGTATTTTACGATGTATACAGTTGAACAGACATGTATAGAGCTGAAGGAATATCCACAGAGTCGCTGCAACGCACTTGAGAGTGACGCTCTTGCTTAAGGACGGCCTAGCTGAGCTGTGATTGCACTGACCGTTTAAGACGAGTCTGAATGAACTCACCGTGTGAAATGATCACACAACGTCCCGACCAGTTCCCCAATGCGGTCCTGCTTTGTCGCCAGCTGACCCCTCTGCAGGTGCAGCAACACGTCATCGTGAGACACAGTGTGTAGCACCACCATCTGGTCCGCTCCACTTGTTACACTTAAACCGGTGACCTGGAGTAAGCAGTAAGGAGGAAGTTCAAATAATCGTATACAAATCTTAAACGTTAAAACTGATGAAGAAAAAAAAAAAAAGTTATGAAACTGTAAAATGTTAAAGTTGCAATATATTATTTTTCTCTTAAACATAGTAAGACCTGTAATAGTCATCTCATTTGAATATTAACAGAAAACGTTCAATGCAGTGCGAATTCTTGCGAATTTCTACTTTTAAGCTTCTGTTGACATTTTTCTGGCCCGTAAATGAGCTCCACCCCCAGACAATACACAGCTTCTCAGCTCTGTTTGAAAATACACTAGGGAATACAGCATGCATTGCCTTGCATTGTACTACTTCAGAACTAACTCAAAGCCTAACCTGCTTAAATGCTTGAATCATTTTCCCCTTCGGTGCAACAGCATACAGTAGAAATAGAAATAATTCCTTTCGTACAAAACAGGTTATATAACCTAATTATTTTAAATATGCCAAGCTATCCTCCCACTTGAGCTGATGCATTAGGTTCCCTCCGAAATAAGCCTGTGTGTTAATCGCTCGGTGTGTCAGGCCATGTTGCAACGTGCTTAATTCGGAACACACTCTGTCATCACGAGACTCGGCCGATGCTAATATTTTAGTCTGCGACGCAGGAAATCCAGACGGTCTGTTCTACTTCCTCTGGAACACGCGGCCTCGTGAACTTACAGAGATTATCAGGTGGAAATCTCTGCTTTATATCGTAGTGCTCTATATTTTTAGCTCTTATAAGCAGTTCATACTGTTCACACACGTCAGTATATTATTATACACTTCTGATATCACTGATGATTATAATGGAACACGTATACTGTATTTTGGTCATATTCATGTAGCAATGTAATTAATACAGTATATTGCATCATTTTAGTTCATTTTGTTTTAATCATTGCTCTTCATGTTATCTGAGTTTGAGTTTCCACAGTTCGTGCTGCACGTTTAAAGTGCACCTATTACGGTTTTTCGAATATTCCCTTTCATGTAGTGTGTTATATATGTAGCTGTTTGTGAATGTAAAAAGTCCACAAAGATTAAAAAATCAAAGCGCACGACAAACTGGGTTATCGACTCCCAAAAGAAGGAACCGATTCTGAACAGCTGAATCGAGTCGTTAGTGATTCCAGACTTTACTTCCTGTACTAACCTACGTAGGTTTATAACAAAAAGCCCCGCCTCTGGTCTTCATCGGCTGCTCGTGAACAGACTGAGCTGAAACTCGTTATGGTAGTGGGCGTTTCCTTTTTGACACACCCTGACAGCGTTAGACCAATCACAACTGACTGGAGCATCTGATCAATCAGAGCAGAGTATGCTCTCTGAAAGGAGGAGTTTAGAACGGATCATTTAACGAGTCGTTTGTGACACTGGAGGGAAAAAGGTAACGCTGCAGTTTAAATCATGAGCACGTTAAAGTGTTTTTTGACCTCGGATGCACCTAAATCTATCGTATGAGACCTTAGGTACATTTCAAAACCATAATAGGTGGTAAAAATATTGTAATTCCGATTCCAATTCCAAATCTAATTTTGATTCCGATCGACTCGTGCTGACTTGATTCTTCTTTTGAATCAAAATTAGACTTCAAATCCAAATTCTGATTAAGATTTTTTTATTCAAGTTTCTAATTCTGATTTAAATTCAAAATCAAATTATGGTTCTAGTTCTGATGTGGTGTATCCAGGGTTTCTCCCAGGAACACTGTGCGTGTGACAGGAATACACCCTGAATGGGATGCCAGTCCAGCACAGGACACCACACACACACACACACACACACACACACACACATTCGCACACTCAATCACACGTAATTCTGTTCCATTTTGAAATCTAATTTTGATTCTGATACTAATTCTGATTCGCTTCTCGTGTTGAATCTGATTCTGAGTCTGGTTATAATTCTAGCAAAGGGATGCCTGTATTCTCTGAACAACATCATGAGTCTTCTCAGGCTCTCTGTCCCTTGCATGAAGATCTGATCCTGTTAGGGCTAGAGATGTGTGAAGTATACACACCAAAAGTGTGCGTGTGTGTGTGTGTGTGTGTGTGTGTGTGTGTGTGTGTGTGTGTGTGTGTGTGTGTGGGACAGCCAGCCAGTCAACTCTGGCACTGCTGTCAGTGTGACCAAATCCTTCTTGCACATTGTGGCACCATTCTGCTCACGGGGCTAACACAATGTAGGTCAGACACCACACACACACACACACACACACACACACACACACACAGTGGTTGAGTTCACACAGTCAGGTACAGGCCTGATTGATAGTTAATCTCCTCTTGAAATGGGACTCTAAAATGAAGGATGTGGTTATACTAGTATTGCATGTGTGTGTGTGTGTGTGTGTGAGAGAGAGAGAGAGAGAGATGTACTTACAGTTTCTATTGCTATTCGTTTCTGCACTTTAAAGTGCTTCTTGGGCTCTAGTCTGTAGATGTGCTTGTCCGTAATGAGAAGAGCTCTGTCCTTTGTGTTATTGAACCAGTTCAGCTAGAAAGAGAGAGAGAGAGAGACAGAGAGAGAGAGAGTTTATAGAGTATTAATAGCCAGACCTGCTGGAAAAAAAAACACACACTCAATGAGACAGCCAATTTTTCAAGGAACACTTCCTCAGTAAGCTCGTCGTCTGATTTCTGTGTGAAGTCACAGCTAAGAAAGACGCCTCTATATATAAACAGTCCATAAACAGTCATTATTTCCATCTGATTAGCTTGTTATCACCTTGGTAGCCTATCTACATTCACATACGCACTCAAACACACAGTCACACAATCACATGCTCTCCACCTGACCAATACGGGCGTACCCGTCGCATCCGGAGGCTAAATTGAACTTGTGCATGTGAGAGATGGAGACACTGACTGTGTGAGAATGAGAGACAGAATGTGTGACAGAGAAGGAACCAGAGAAACAGAGGTTGCCTACCATCCTGACGAAGCTAGAGAAGAGGACTTGGCTGTACTGGTCTTTGTTCTTCAGTTCTTTGGTGATTCGCACAAAATTGGAGCTGGTTAATGGAGAGTCTTTTGCCTGTTAGGGAATGTGGTACACTTAGATACAGAGTGTTGACGTGACTAATAAAATGAAAAATGTGTGAAAATAAATGACCAAAAATAAAAGTTTATAATATATACATATAAAATAAAATACGGTCCAGCTGCAAATAGTACTCCAGTTTTGTCCCCCAGTTTGTAACCCAGTTAAATAAGATATTAGTCCACTTCACAATTATCCCAAAACAGCTCTAAATCACCACTAACCCAAGTACACAACTAATATACAGTCCCCTCCAAAACTATTGGAACGGCAAGACCAATTCAATTGTCTTGTGCTCTACACCAAAGACATTTGGGTTTGAGATCAAAAGATGGATATGAGACGAGAGTTTAGGATTCCCGCTTTTATTTCCTGATATTTACATCTAGATGTTTTAAACAGCATAACCCATACAATCTTTTATATCAGACCACTCAATTTTTAGGTGAGCAAAAGTACAGGAACAGATAAGTCTTGAAGTCTTTTTAACTACAAATGCAGTCTACACAGGTGAAACTGAAGACTAAAAGCAAGAGGAGATGTTCAGAGCTGGTAGTTGTTTAAACAACCAATCTAACAGGACACACCTGGGTAACAAGAAACACCTGTCAGTCGCATGTTCCAATATTTTTGCACACCTACAAATTGGGTGGTCTGATACAAAATGTGCTGTGTTCTATGTCGTTTAACACGTCTACATATAAATAGCAGGGAATGAAAGCTGGAATTCTTCTCATGTTCATCTTTTCATCTCAATCCCAAATGTCTTCAGTCTACAGCAAAAACCACTGAATTGGCCTTGCCGTCCCAGTAGTTTCGGACGGGACTGAATCACATTACTCCTAGCCTTCGAGCCTCAACTACTCACTCTATCACTTCCCCACCTGGAGCAATACTATGTTCTTAACCCTCCTATAACCCAGTAGCCCACCTAAACTATCTAGCTAACCGTCACCTCATTTGCTTCATTCATTTCTTCTAAACGACCTGTAAAACTGCTGCAACCGTAACTTAACACTTAACTCTTTTTTTTTTTCCCAAGTACATTTTCCAGACCCCCCGACCCCTCCCCCAAATCTTTTCACCTACCGTCAGCTAACCTCTGAAAGTGAAGCCACTTTCATCAAAACATATGAAGCTAACTACAGTGCTCAATTCTGATGAGTTCGAAGGTGTTGATTCATTCGTGTTGATTTATTTTTCTATAGTAACAGTTTACACAGGGACATGTATGGAGGGTGCTTAAAACAAACAAAGTTTTTGAAAAAATGTTTGTAATGTGTGATTATTTTTGGCAAGGAAATTTTTATTTATCGTTTTTGAAAGGAGTCTCCAGTGCAAGCACTTTTTAAGAGTCAGAGGTTTTCTAACATCGGAAAGTCTTCAGGACAGATGCAATTTCACACACATTTTTTGCTGTATTAAAGAAAAAATAGAGGCTGGTGAGGGAACGGCCATGTTTAGAGGGGTAGAGGGGTAAAAAAAAATATATAATTAATTAATAAAAGAAAATTGTAATTGTCAAATTGTGGTGGTATATGAGGAATAAATCACTGTGGTACAATGCTGTTATTGGGGGAAAATTTACATTTGGGTGGTACTAGTAACGCCGCTTTGTGTCAGGCCGCATCACACCACCTCATCGTTGATTATTTTCCTATAACAGCACACCACCAAGTGTTTTATTAGCTCAGAAACAATCACCTGTGATTGGCAAGCCTTTCTAGAGAATAAGGGTTAGAAAGCCGTATTGATTATAACTCTATGACTTATGTAATTCACTGAACACTTAACTCTAACCCTAAGATCTAACCAAATCCCATAACTCTAACCCCTGGGCCATAAAACCGTATACTGTACATATCAGAACCTCAGTGATGAAACCTGCCGTATAAGCATGCAGGGATTTTTTTTATATATACCTGTATGCAGTGATTTCTTATTTAACAACCAGAGCAGAAAAGTAGGCCACAGTGTCCTCAAAGCCGCCAGGTGTGTAGGCAGCTTCCCAAAAGCACACTACAGTGTGAACGGAGTGTTTAGGGACTCACGTTGGCTAGGTAGTCTCTCTCCCAGGCTCGGCTGTGTCCCCAATCCACTCTCTCTCCACTCAGAGCGCTCATAGCCGCCACCTTCGCCCGCACCTCCGCCATATCGGATGGAGGGATGTTCTTTACGATCCGTCTCGCTCTCCATCTGAGGGAAGAGAAAGATAGAAGGCAAAGAGAGAGAGAAAGAGCGAGAATACTTTCATTTCAGGAGAGTTGAATCAGCTAAATGTTTGCACCATTGTCTGTGTGTGTGTCTAATATTTTTTGCTGAATCAAAACTACGTGCTCCCAACTATGCTGTAGTTACCAAATGCTCAAGAGAAATCATTTATTAATGCCTCTTCAGAACAAAACAGCTAACGATAGCATTAATTTTCCACAGCCCCTGCTGTTCATTAATGATATGATGTGTAATTTCAGTGTGTGTGTGTGTGTGTGTGTGCATGTGTGTGTGCATGTGTGTGATTTGAGAGGCAAGCGCACCTGCGATGTAGGTGTTGTGTGATTTGGTGGAACTGTAGCAGAGAAGCAGGTGGAGTCGGCCACTCCACGCTCTTCCCGTAGTCTTCCATGTTGCGCACGTTAGCGAAGCGTCTCTCCACCTCCCAGAAGTGTGCCTTTACTTTGTACCGCTTATAGCAGCCCATTATGGTGTAGATCGCCCGCATGCGCCGGCATCGCATCCGTGCCAAGGCACCACGCCACACCTACGCTCGCCACAGAGGGCCGGGAGGGAGAGAGGAAAATTGGAGAGGAAGAAAGAAGTCAGACTTAACAAGCAAAGAAATGGTCACTTGGGTCAATAGGTGTAAGGAAATATCAAATCGTTCATAAAATAACGATAACGAGTCTTTATTGATCACGTATACATTATAGCCCTGTGAAATTATTTTCTTCACATACCCCAGCATGTTAGGAAGCTGGGGTCATTGTGCAGGGTCAGCCATGATACAGCGCCCCCTGGAGCAGAGAGGGTTAAGGGCCTTTGCTCAAGGACCCAACAGCGGCAGCTTGGCAGTGCTGGGGCTTGAACCCCCGACCTTCTGATCAGTAACACAGAGCCTTTACCACCAAGCCACCACTGCCCTATGAAACCAATTCAAAACATTTTGTACTTTTTGTAACTCTAAGTTCTATTACATGTAGCATTTTACAACCCTAGGCTATATTGGTTGTTTATTGTTTTCAGTAGTGGAGTGTGAGGTTTTTGCTGGAGTTGAAAAAAAAAGGAGCAAAACAATTCGAATGGCACCTCATGCTTTTAACAGGTAATCACGTGAGAACACTGTTACCAGGCAACCGAAAAAATATATATATATACCAAGCAAGGAAGAGTCAACAATCTTGGAATATTGCTAAGGAAAGACTCTGAGGTTGATGGTAAAGTGACAGTATCACAAAGAGTCTTTTTACATTTGAAGCCGCACTGGCTTTAAGGTTTAAATGGGTGCTTCAGAACATTTCGACATGAAAGAAAAGGCATGAGAAAGAAATTCAACCAACAACGCCTGTCACCTTCTGCAGGAAGAGGACGAGGATGGGAATGAGTGCAGCTCTCTCCTGCTCCAGAGTGAAGAGTGAGCGAGGAGTCCGTACGAACAGTTTGGTGTGTCCGTACGCCACGTCTTCCTCAAAGCCGTGCTGGACGATTATTGACTCCACGGCCTCGCGATCGCTTGCCATCAGGTGATTAGGCCACGTGTACTCGCATGTCATCTTGTACCTAATGAGATGCAGTGAAAGGTTCAGTTAGAATCTCCCTATGACAGATAATGACTGATTTTTTTATTGTCAGTAAAGACAAGGAAATACCAACCAAGTCATTTTCACGTGCTTGTCATTAAGATACTAACATTTTTCTAGAGTTATTGGTAAAGGATGTTTATAGATTAGCCTTATAACTAGCCGTTAAGCTGTTTTTTTCACAATATGTGCAATATTGTCGAACGAGTTTGTGACCTCTGACCTCTGCAGGAAGCGTTCATAGGGTTGTCTGTAGGCGAAGCCTGCTCTGCGAACACGAACGTTCTCCAGCAGGCCGAGGTAGGCCACCTGATGACGGCACCGAGCCTCATCGAACAGCATTGGAGACTTCATCTCATTGGGTTTAATGCAGCGCACGTAGTACGGTTCCTGCAAATACAACACACACTTTACACACACTGTGTGCACACGTCATGAGCCATTGCTGGAGCTGATCAAACTGGGGTTCTCTACCAATTAAACGTCAGTCTTCACTGATCAGACTGGCTCCCTCATGACATTTTTAAACAGTGTTTTTCTGTCCCCTAATCGCAAGTCCAGAAATGTCACCTCACATGAAAACAATGACACATGGAGCAGGTAAAAGTGGAAGTATAGATCGTCTCCTGCTCAGATTATAGCCTCCTTCAGGCATTACCACACATACATGACAAAGAGTAAAAGACAGAGGGATGAGTAAGGAGGCTGAGCCGGTCCGATTCAGGACAGGTGTCCCCAGTGGACCAAAAGGAAAGCAACCAGTGTTCAACTGTGACCCAAAAACACTGCGAGACTATTGTAGAAAATAGCTCAGGAAAGGTTACAAGATATATATATACAATTTTTTTTTTTTAAACTTAAAAAACATTTTTTAAATCAATCACCATGAATTAGAAAGAAATCAACATTCTTATATCAGTTTATTTAAATCCAATGAGAGTCAGTCAAACACTTGGAAACATACCCCATGCAGTGTAGCCCAATGAGTCAATGAGAACTGATTGGGCATTCCTAATCGGGTCCTAACCAATAGGAGAGCTCGCTTTTCTGTATCCACACAGACACTGCGGTATACCCGAATGGATCATCTTCCCTCGCTACAACTGACTATATTTCAAAGATTTCTTCCTCACCTTGCAGGCCAGTTTATCAATCAGGGCGATGATGGAGTTTTTGAAGAGCGTCGCAGCAGTCAGTGGCCGCTTGGTCACCTCCGTAATGCTCAGCTTCCCTTCAGGCCACATGTCCTTAAGCACCGGGTCTGAACTGATGACACAGGACAGCAAAATTCAGAACGGTCACAGTGATTGTAATACAAAGGGGTAAGATAAGGATATTGAAGGAAGAGTGTCCTCTGTGTCTGTATATATCGAAGCAGGCGTGTCCTCTTTATCTATAAGATATAGTGTAGGAGGCGTGTCCTTTATGCCTGTATATACTGAAACGGCTGTGTTCACCTCCTCAACGAGTATATATTTTAAACATAGTAATATGAAATATACAGGGACTTGTTGATTATGCACAAAAAGAACTTCATAGAAAGTGACACTATACCTGTTATACATCAAACGTTTAAAATCCTGGAAGAGTGGATCCTTGTTCTTGTCCAGAAATCCTTCAACTGAGTACCTGTGAAAGAGAAGAAGATCACTGCGTGTAAGTGCAGACCGGTAAAAGCTCTGCTGGCTGACTCAGAGTTTAGAGAAGCACATAAAGAATAAAGCAAGCTCCTGAAATGTGACTCATTCTCGACTGGAACAGCGAGACCTCACACACAAAGAGCAGGTAAACACCGGCCTAAACATAAAGCCCCGCCGCATCAACACTGAGGAAATATAACACACAGCGTAGAACCTAATGAATCTACTGAACAATGGCTTTCTCCTCCTTTTCACAACCGCAGCCGGGAATGGAATTATCAGGAAGCATAATTACGTAAGTGCACTTCAGTTACCCGGTGCTGTGAAAACATGATCATCCATGTTAAAACACAAATAAACACAGCAGGCAGTGTTAGGTGCTGGTTATGTAGAGTGTTGCAGTAAAATACAAAACACACACACACACACACACACACACACACACACACATATGCGTTTATCTTGCTTGTTCCTGTTCTTTCTCTCTCTGTCTGTCTCTGCCTCTATCAGTCTTTCTGTGTGTCTGTCTCTGTCTTTGTCTCTCTCTGTTTCTCTCTCTCTCTCTCTCTCTGTCTCTGTGTCTGTCTCTGTCTCTCCCTCTCTCTCTCTCTCTCTGTTTCTCTCTCTCTCTCTCTCTCTCTCTGTCTCTGTGTCTGTCTCTGTCTCTGCCTCTCTCTCTCCCTCTCTCTCTGTCTCTCTCTGTGTCTGTCTCTGTCTTTGTCTCTCTCTGTCTCTGTCTCTTTCTGTCTCTCTCTCTGTCTCTCTCTGTCTCTGTCTGTCTGTCTCTCTCTCTCTGTCTCTCTCTGTGTCTGTCTCTGTCTTTGTCTCTCTCTGTTTCTCTCTGTCTCGCCCTCTCTCTCTGTCTCTCTCTCTCTGTTTCTGTCTCTTTTTGTCTCTCTCGCTGTCTGTCTCTCTCTGTCTCTCTCTCTGTCTCTTTCTGTCTCTCTCTGTCTCTGTCTCTCTCTCTCTCTCTCTGTCACTCTCTCTCTCTGTCACAGTCACACACTCACATACAGGTTCACATACAGTTCAGAGTCAACAGTTTTTTTTTTTTTTTATCAAAATTCATCCATCTCAGTCACTGCCACCGTGTGTGACAGGCGTGACATTCAGTGATGTAAAAGAGTGTGAGGCAGCGCAAAACCAAATCAACTAAAGCACTGCTACTAAACCAAACAAGCTGACTAAACAATGGGAAAAAACATGTAGCATAATGTAGGAAATGTAACAGAAATGTAAATGGTTAGCTTTTACAGATTTGCATAAGAGGGAAGAACTAGTGTCACAAATTTCAATGGGGGGGCAAACTGGAGGGGCACGGAGTCTTAGAGGGTAGTACGTTCGCCTCACACCTCTGAAGTTGGGGGTTCGAATCCCGCCTCTGCTCTGTGAGCGCGAGGTTTGCATATTCTCCCAGTGCGTCACGGGTTTCCTCCGGGTCCTCCGGTTTCCTCCTCCAGTCCAAAGACATGCGCTGTAGTCCGATTGGCGTGTCCAAATCGTCCGTAATGTGTGAATGGGTGTGATATTGTCGTGTGATGTGTTGGCACCCTGTCTGGCGTGTCCCCTGCCTTGTGCCCCGCCACCCTGTGTAGGATAAGCGGTATGGAAGATGGATGGATATTCAAGATGTTGCGCAATTTCTAGAACGTTATTGAAATGTACGCAAATTTGTGATATAGATATGTTAACTCCTTTGTACAAAAGATCAGACTTTTGGGCAGTGTTAGCTCACTGACGTTAGACGTTGGACTACTGATCGGAAGGTCGTGAGTTCAGAAGCTTGCCAGTGTTGGGCCCTTGAGTAAGGCCCTTAACTCTCAACTGCTCAGTTGTATTTAAAAAATCATCGCTCTGGATGATAAGGGCGTCTGTCAAATGCCATAAAAGTAAACGCCGTAAATGAGTCCTCGACCAACTGGATGAACAAAGCACACTATCCACCCACCTCTGCTAATGAATAGCATGTTTTAAACAGGTGGTTCCATGTTTGCGGCACGATTTTTTTTAAACAAACAAACAAAAACAAATTCATTTACACAATTGTGAACAACGAAATCATATTTTTTAAAAAACGTAAAAAAAAGTACAAATAAATAAATAAATAAGCGAGAGAGATATTGTTTTCCTGAATGAATGTTTGCTTGGACTCCGTGTTATTAAATGTTTTAAAAATAAAAGTTTTGTGGCACCTAAATGGCACATGGGTGATGGAAACACCCAGTAACGGCATCATTTACTACTTTATTTGACTTTTTATCAGAATTCTCGAGTCATATTCTCGATCTCGTGTGATTTTGCTCTCACTGACTGCATTATGGTTTTCGTTAAAGACGCATAATGAGGCGGGAACGATGGAGGACGTTAATTGGAATTGGAGAGAAAGAGAAAGAGGGAGAGGGAGAGGTGGAGAAAATGAATGGATGAAGAGTTATGAAGCCAGAAAGCGGAGAAGTGATGAAGTAGGTCAGAGTCGGATCAGAGAGGAGGGTCTGGACGAGGGTATATTTAGCGAGAGAAAAGGAAGAACGGCCTGCTTCACTAGAGCCTTAGGGATGCTGCAGTGTGTGTGTGTGTGTGTGTGTGTGTGTGTGTGTTTTGAGGGAAGGTTGACAACTACGTTCCGACAGCTTTGATCCCTCAGGGACGTTTTTGTGTAGTGGGTGTGGGAGGTAGAGATGTGCGTCTATTAGGTGTGTGTGTGTGTGTGTGTGTGTGTGTGTGTGTATAAATTCTACAGAAGTAATCTCATTTAGTATGACATATTTTTGTGCACATCTGACCCAATTACAAATGACGTTGTGAGTGACCGGCTACTGTTTGTGCTGATACGCAGACGTCTGGATTTAGCCGCCTTCACATCTGCTCGTCCTGATCCTGCGTTAATGTGGCAAACACACAAAAACACACCTTCATACCCCTTTCTTCGGTCTCTCGTCATAGTCATAATAAAGCAGGGGAGAAAATGAGGTGAAAAATGTGTCGTCTATTTTCAGTGCTAAGCTTTCCACTCTGATCTCTCTCTTCCTTCCTCTGTGAAGAAGAAGGAAAAAAAAAGTCCTCCTAGATCCCAAATTAGGACAGAGCCCATGAGTTATAGAGTTGCAGAAAATTCCAGCACTGGCAGCAACTTTGCTTGCGGTGCTTTCGTAGGCATCGGGTCTCTTTATAGCGTCGTGAAGGAATGAGTTTTGTCAATTCGAAGGGTTGTTGATGGAAGTGGACGTGTTTCTCACACACTCTCATCGTACACTCACTTTTCTTTCGACTGGAATCTCTTGCTAGTTCACAGCTGGATAAAAGCATAAGATATACCGTATACCGGGACTATATCAGAGACGTCGACAGTAAAGGTGGGACGATACGATATGTGGCTCTCAGTTCAACAGACTGCATAATACATCAAATATTCTTTATGTATTCGACATAAAATACCACATATTTTTAATTCAGAGAATTTTTTTTTTTAAAGTTCTCTGAAGACTTTAGCTGGTTATTTTGGATTGCGAGTTCATTTTCATTTATTTGGCGGAGTCTGTATTAGAAGCTAACATTTGCCTCACACTATTGGGGTTAGGGCTTCGAATCCTGTCTCCACCCTTACTCCAGGGGTTTCCACTGGGTACTCCGGTTTCCTCCCCCAGTCTGCAGGCTGATGGGCATCTCTAAATTGTCTGTAGTGTGTGAATGCGTGTGTGATTGTGCAGTGCAATAGGTTGGCGCCCCGTCCATGGTGTCCCCCCGCCTTGTGCCCCGAGTTCCCTGGGATAGGCTTCACGCTTCCCGGTGACCCTGTATAGGATAAGCAGCATGGATAATGGATGGATATTCAAGATGTTGCACAATTGCTAGAACATTACTGAAATGTAAGCACATTTGTCATGGTAAATGGTCTGCACTTATATAGCGCTTTGCAGTTCCAAAGCACTTTAAACTGGTTCTCATTCACCCATTCACACACACACACACTCACACACCAATGGTAGCAGAGCCGACATGCAAGGCGCTAACTTCCCATCGGGAGCAATTTGGGGTTCAGTGTCTCGCCCAAGGACACTTCAGCATGTGGAGTCACGTGGGCCGGGAATCGAACCGCCAACACTATGATTAATGGACAACCCGCTCTACCACCTGATCCACAGCCGCCATATTGACCATGTTAACTCCTTTCTACAAAAGGTCAGATTTCCCCCCAGAGTCTTCTCTTTTCTATTAAAGCGCGTGTTCAGATGACAAAATCTTCTGGATTTGATCTATCATCGAACCTCATCATGTGGAGTCCGTGCCAGCTCGAGTGCACGCTGTCATTAAAGCAAAAAGGAGACATGCCAAATACTAAGAAACTCTGAAAGTCATGGAAATATTTCAAAGATTCTACTTTTCACAAGTTGTTGCTGATAATATCATCTGTTAATGTTTTTAACCTTAAAAAATAAAAAATAAAAAAGAATGCCAAACAGAAACACCTTCTCTAGTGCGCGCAGACTTTTGGACCGCACTGGGTATATTCTTGGCGACTGTTATGTATCTTAAAGAAAAGAAAAAAAAAAGACCTTTCGAAATGCAGTAAAAACGAACACAAGTCTAAAAGGCGCACTTATTTATGAGGAGTCAGCGCTTTTCAGCTCTTTAATAGACATACCGAATAATTAAAGCTAAATCTAGGCTGCGCTTGTCAGCTCGCACGAGGTAGAGCTGTAGGACTCAGGGGACGTCATGACAACATCCGAGATGGAAAAAGCAAGTCAGTCAAGGCGAGGGCGATTTATTTTATTCGTCACTGGCTGAAATGGAGCTGAGGACATCTTCTGGAAATGTTTTTGACGTGCATCCGTTTGTTCATCTTGTTCGTTGCGAGCCTAATCATCGTCGTGTAGCGTTCGCTCTCCCAGCGGCCCGTTGGCACAGGAGGTAAAATGGGGGATTTCCATTCGCACTTATGTACCAACCAATTCTCCGAGTCCCACGACCACGTGTCATGTTTACACTCTGGGAATAAAGCGCCATTCTCCCAGTCACAGCTGCTGAGGGAGGCGACTGCAAACATGAACCAGGCGCCTTTTAATCACGCCTTATATCGGAGTGTATAGCGAAGCCATTTTGGCTGTTCTAACTGCCGGCTCTTTAAAACCACGCATGCAAATGGATGTTCTTTGCTTACCTATATTTACACCGCAGCTCTGTTGTTACATTCTCGGTTCTGATTGGTCAGAAACTGTTGATTCGTTTTTTATAACAGCAAAATTGGAACGTTTTATCTTAATGCTCTCGTTCTAATATGTCTGCATTTCTATCGTAAGAACTTGTGCAGGGACTGATACAGCCGAGACATCACATAAACAAGTCTAAAACAAACAAACAAACAAACAAACAAAAAAAGCGCAGGTGAAATTTTCTCTGAGGAGAAGGAGTCTCCAGTGCAAGCATTTCTCTAAAGGTTGTAAGTGATAACAGGAACTACGTTGTTTCACGGATGTTCCACAAGACTAAAGGTAACTATAAACGGATAAAAAGTACAATATGTAATTCATTTCAATGGTGTAAGAGGAATAAAACCGTTTGGAATGTGCTGGGTTTTTGTGCTTTTCTTCTTCATGTCACATCACATGACCCTGTCGTTGATTATTTTCCTGTCGTCCCTAAGGCTTTTCTTCCTTACTTATTATTTCTTGTGTTCAATGTATAAAAGTAACGGCTACCGTTAGGATTACTTTTTTTTGATTATTGAATGCATATGCACTGTTTGTTAAAGTAACTAATAGGCTTAATTTTCTATATTTAATGTACAGTTATATGTAGCAACCTTGTTGCCAAAGTACTCTGGCTTTTCACAGATGATTTTCTCATTTGGATTATTTCAAACTGAAAGTTAACGGACGTACAGTAAGTAAAGAACCCAAGACTCACGTGACGTCGCCGGCGTAGTGTCGGATGCGGAAATGACGATTAAACTCCATGCTCTTGTCAGTGGGACACAGCTAGGAGAAAGACAGGACAGACTAAATGTAATGAACATGACCGCTATAGCACAAATACTCAAATTAACAAAGTGCAAAGAGGACACAATGAGAAGTCAGGTATGTGAGAGTGGAAATATTGCGTGATTTGTGTGTAGTGGACATGGTTTATCAGTTTTCCACAGCTGGAAAGATATTATTTAGATGTATTCTCTTTTTGTTGGCCCGGAATTGTCTGGCTGTGTGTGATTTTGTGTGAGAATGTCGCTCTCTGTTGGCCAGCCTGTTAAACTGCAGCAGCATTCGATTTTAAAAAGACCACACAAAGCATCTTCACGTTTATTATGGTGACACTCACACACTCACACACTCAGACACTCACACACTCACTCACACACTCACTCACTCACATACTCACACACTCACACACTCACACACTCTCAGACTCTCACACACTCACACACTCACTCACACACTCACTCACTCACACACACTCAGACACACACACACTCGCTCACTCAGACACACACACTCACACACTCACACACACTCACACACTCAGACACTCACACACTCAGACACTCAGACACTCAAACACTCACACACTCACACTCACACACTCACTCACTCACACACTCACACACTCACTCACACACTCACTCACATACTCGGACACTCACACACTCATGCACACATCCTCTTAAAAACATTGTAAAATGTAAAATGTAAAAATGATTGTAATGTTACTGAATATGTGTATTCCTGCATTTGTGTGCTCCATTATTTTTGTGTAAATATTTAAATGTGGAAATTAATATTTGGTTAATATAAAACGTCTATTTTTAATAACTATATTGTGGATCGTTATTTGCCTTTATATCCTCTTTCATATCCTCTAAGCAGCTTTTAGATCCTCTCAGCTTCCTTCCTTCTCCATGATAAGTCTGTTATGACGTTCCCGCTGTACACTTCTCTCTTTGCTCACTTTGCCGTGTTTAATGCTTTTCGCTGCTAACAAGTTCACATGGTAGTTTATATATAGACGTTACAGTACGTATAGCATCCCAACAACACCATGCTACCACCACCATGCTTCTCTGTGGGGGAGGTTTACTCTCCGGATGGCGAGCAATGCTGGCTTTCCACGACATGTAACACTTTGTGCCAAGCTGATACGCGCGTACCTTGCGGGACGTGTAGTGAGGGTGCTGGCCGAGCTTGTTGTTCATGCTCTCCAGGCAGACGGTGTCCGTGACTTTTCCGACAGTGAGACAGGCCTCGTCCAGAATGGAGATGATGCCCTTATGTGCCTGCTCCACTAGATCCACGATGATCTGGTTATTGAAGTAGTCGATCTGTGCAAGAGGACAACAGGATTGGCATTACTGAGATTAACTGCATCAGTGGGCCTGGGCTTATTAAAAAGAAATCAAGCGTGTAAGTGTGAAAAATGTGCTATAGGATGTGATGATGTAAATGTGATGATGACACACACATGGCCTTTTGTCCTCTCACAACCGTATATGGTAACGCTGCAGTCTAAAAGGGAGAAATGAAACTGTGTGTGTGTGTGTGTGTGTGTGTGTGTGTGTGCACTCATGAGTATGTAAGATGTTATCAACTTATATACAGTATTTGGTGGTTTGTGTATATACATGTCTGCTGTGCTCACATGTTGCCAGGTGATGCCTTCTCTGTTGTACTCCTCCTGCTCCTGTCTCAGGATGAGCTCAATGAAAAGCTGCTGCAGCTTCTCGTTACAGTAGTTAATGCAGAACTGCTCAAAACTGCAGGAGAACATTACAGCACACAGCGAAATAATACCCCAGCAGAAATAACGTGCGTTTGGTAAAACAGCCCACAATCATATTCCACACTGATCTCGGCTAAGAGCTAAGATTCAGGTTGTAAAATCTAATATCGAAACAAATTTGCTAAACGACAAATTGGTCTATTTTTATTCGCGTGAACGCGTACGTAAGTGGCACAGCGAGCTGATCTTAAGGTTAGGCGTAAATCAATATTTTTGGCGTACAGCCACATTACACTTTCCTCCCCTATTCGACTGCGGTGAATGTCTTTTCTTTAAAACGTTAAGCATTCTTTTCTAGTGAAACGTGACAAAACTTCACAGCTTCCAGTTGGCTTTCCCTCATTAGGATTGCTTGCCTTATTAGCTATGACTCGCTGCATTGTTCGCTATCGATAAACTTGCTCTGTCTTGTTGCTTAGTAAGCAGCAAATACTGTTTATTCTTGCTAGTGGGATATAATAATGATAATGAGTCTTTATTGGTCACATATACATGGAAGTTGGGGTCAGAGTGCAGGGTCGGCCATGATACAGCGCCCCTGGAGCAGAGAGGGTTAAGGGCCTTGCTCAAGGGCCCAACAGTGGCAGCTTGGCAGTGCTGGGGCTCGAACCCCTGACCTTCTGATCAGTAACCCAGAGCCTTAACTGCTAAGCTACTACTGCCCGGGTTGCAGAATCAAATTCTTTTTTTCACATACTCCAGCATGCTAGGAAGCTGGGGTCAGAGATGATACAACGCCCCTGGAGCAGAGAGGGTTAAGGGCCTTGTTCAAGGGCCCAACAGCTTGGGTTTGAACCCCCGACCTTATGATCATTAACCCAGAGCCTTTACCACTTCCCCCTTGGTGTTATTTATCTCTTTATTTATTTTTTTGTGTTTGTGTAATAATTTAGAAAATGAAGCCTTAAGTAACAAGCTTTGTTATTACAAAAAACGACACTTGTCAATTATAACAGCTAAAACCAGCTAGGAACAAAACTCACCTGTTGTTGTCAAAGATTTCAAAGCCGTAAATATCCAGCACTCCGATCACCGTGTTTTTGCCGTGCAGAGCCGCGTTGTAGTTCTTCACCTCGATCACAGTGTTAATTCGACCAACAATCCAACCAAACAACCTCTCATATAAAGCCTACAGGAAGAGAAGCAGAGACCTAAAGTGATGCACTGGAGTGATTCCACTTCCAGAAGCTAATTTCAATTTATCAGTTATAAAAAAAAAAAAAAAATGTGCTATATTTTATCGCTAAACCAGTATTACGGCGTTCATCCAAACAGTGTGTTTGTACTGACTCAAAGCAGTAGGAATTATAACACGTACTGTAACAGACGCTGTGACGTCAAATGTAAATAATATAAAGACATTGTGTTTGAACGGGAAATTCTGAAATATTTCAGTTTCAGACAAGGATATTTTAGTTAAAAAACAAATACTATATTTATTACAATTACTATAGTATATTGTAATATTACATAGTATTTGAGTAAAGTATTGCATTAGTTTTTTGGGGTTTTTTTTCCATAAAGTGACATATTTCACAGCTAAGGGTTGGGAGGTTAAAACAAGATATTATATTTGGGGGTTAATATTATTTTTCTTTGCCTGTAATTCATAGTAATGTAATCTAAAACTATAAGATGTTTAGAGATGAGCAGATAAACTGTAATGACAGACTATAGACAAAAGTTTTGTTTATTTAGTCATTAATAATGACGTGATACGGACTACCAAGGTTATTAAGATCAGCTCTCGAATTCAGATTGTCTTTAAAATACTGATGGTTAGCAGTGTCATTTTATTCACATTCTATAAACGAAGTCAGATTCAGACACTTCCTGTTTGTACAGGAAAGGAATGGAGCACCTTGGCGAAAGCGTCTCGGCCGTAGCTGGCCTCCTGCTCGCTGTGCCCCTTTGAGATGACCTCGCCGCCCCCCGTGGCCACCGTACGATACAGCAGCGCTTTATACACACTCTCGTCCTCAGAGGTTGTGAGCTCAGCGATGTGTTTCACCGTGTCTCCTCCGACCAACTCCACGTTCTCTCCATCACTCACAAACTGCAGGTTCCCCTGAGAACGACAAGGAAAAAAGCACAGGCACACGGTACAATCAGAAATAATATGCTTTATTACATTTGTGTGATTGTAAAATTAAGAAATAAAACTGACTTTATTATTAAGATTATGTTAATTATCTAGTTATAAGTAAATAGTATTATTTTATTAAATAGTGTTATATCATCATATTACACTTAGATATATTTCTATTTTATAAAACGAATTGAAAAAGTACATTAAAATATTTTAGAACTAAATAACAAAATGGGTAAAATAAATTCATTCAATATGATAATGTAAATTTACATATTTGAGTTAAAGTGTGTATGTATATATATATATATATATATATATATATATATATATATATATATATATATTAGTTAATAAAAATAGAACTAAATAGCAAAGTGGGTAAAATAAATAAATTCAATATGATAATGTAAATGTATATATATGTATATATAAAATAAAATGTAAGAATAATATATATTAATTTAAATAGTTACTAAAAATCTACTAATTACATACATAAATAATTCTAAACTAAATAAAGAAAATTTGTGTTATGTAAATTATACTGATTACTTATAAATGACACTCAGTAATACTTATATTTACATTTAATTATTGTTTCTTTCATTTATGTATTTCTTGTAAATTTATTAAGTAAATAAATGTATTAAGATGTATTAAGTAATAAAAATTGTATTATTGAGTAATAGAAATAATTACATGTATTATTTTGCTTTTATTTAACTGATAAGCAGATTGAACAGTTTTAATTATACGAGATCCACTCCAGCAGCCAGAGGGATCGTTTTTCTTCTGGATCTCAGTGATGTGTTTGATTTGTGATGCTTTATCGTACCAGGAGGAGGATGGTGGCCAGGATTTTACAGATGGAGTTGATCTCCTCCTGACTGAAGCCAATCACCTGCAGCGCACTCATCACCTCCCTGTGACAACGCCCGTCATCAGTGGAAGACTGAGAGAGAGAGAGAGAGAATGAGAGCATGTCAGAGAGAGAGAGTGTATGAGGGTGTGCCTGCTCACTCAAAGAAAGTTAAATGGGAACTAATGGGAACTAATACAAATAATATGTGAGTATTAGTGTAAATGTTGATTATCATATTGGTTCAGATTGATAAGACAGATAAAGTGGTGCTTGAAAGTTTGTGAACCCTTTACAATTGTCTTCATAAATATGACTTAAAACATCATCAGATTTTATAGTAACTGCAACTAAACGTTTCCTTTAATTGTTGATGAGTCCTGCACATCGGCTTGGAGGAATTTTATCCCGTTCCTCAGTACAGAACGGCTTCATCTCTGGGATGTTGGTGGGTTTCCTCACATGAACTGCCTGCTTCAGGTCCTTCTACAACATTTCTATTGGATTAAGGGACTTTGACTTGGCCGTTCCAAAACATTAACTTTATTCTTCTTTAACTGTTCTTTGGTAGAACGACTTGTGTGCTTAGGGTCGTTGTCTTGCTGCATGACCCACTTTCTCACATGGACAGATGTCCTGACATTTTCCTTTAGAGATGGTATAATTCAGAATTCATTGTTCCATCGGTGATGGTAAGCCGTCCTGGTACAGATGCAGCCAAACAGCCCCAAACCATGATACTACCACCACCATGTTTCACAGATGAGTTTAGGTCATAGTTATGCAGATATATAGAAAATTTCAAGCACCACTATATAATTAGATAAAGGTGGAACAGGTAGAGCTTACAGTGACCAAGGAGCCCTGCTTGGTGTACAAGTACTCTGAAGGATCTTTGTTAAGATGGAGGGACTTCAGCAGGTCAACAGAGCCTCCTCGTAACAACTGGACACACACACACCCACACACACACACACACACACAATAGCATCACAATGATATACACTCGCCCCATGTTTTAGAAGACACACATGTAGAAATCAGCTTTTACTGCTTGATCGTGTGTACAGAAGATTCCACCATGTGTCCAACTGTCCCAACATTACTCCGTGTATTTGTCTCATCAATAACATTTTATTACAAGTCACGAGAACAGCTCAAACTAAACTACCTGCTTTGGTCTTCAATAAAAAATATTTTATTGATTTATTTATGTTTTGTTTTTACACTGTTTTTCTGTCATCCTTAGCCAAGAAGACGGTTTCTGCATAATGCTCTGTTTCTGGGCAACAGTTCTGACTTCTGAGGGGGGCGGGGGGATGGGGGGTTAATGCTGTTATTAAATACGAGCAATTAAACATTGGACAGACTGAAAAAGAGGAGAGGAAATGCCGGCTCTGTCGGCATGCTGTGTGAATTCTCCTCACACAGTTCTCCTCACCTCATCGCTCGAGCTTATAATCGATCTCAGCTAGAGACCGGACAGCAGGACTGTTCATGTAATCCCGTTCGTTGGGGTCATTCGTTTTTGTTAGTACCTACCTGCAGTATTTTCTAATGAATTTAGTTGTATCTCCCAAAATATACACAAACTAGCTGTCTTGTGCAGCGCTTGCTCGGCCCGGTGAGCGTCAAATCTTAACACCTTTCTCACGCCCACATGAAACTAAAAACCGCATGCAAGAGAGGTAAGTTATTTTTAATTGTCTGTGGTAGCTCAGACTTGATACACCTCATACCTCTAGTCTCAAACAGGTTTTAAAAAAAATAACATAAAAACTGTTGCATGTGTTCTAATCCGACGTGTATTTTTATCCATTCAGAGCACATTATCCGTTCGATCTGAATAACGGTTTAATCCGGATCCAGTTAGGTCCCTAATATCTAACGGATTTCTTCATCTCAAAAGCAGCGTACCTTGAGAAACCCAATCTCAGTCCACATTTGACTGCATTCATACATTTATATCCTAAAGTATGTCTCACCTGGTAGAACGAGTGGAAGTTCCTCTCTCCCTCTTGCTGTTGGATGACCCTTGACTAAACAGGATTTTTTTTTTAAAAAAATGAACACGTGGGAGATAATTCAGTTAAGCAATGTAAATACGAGAAGACATAAATAGACAGACAGCTCTATATTAAAAGCTCATGCACTCAGGCGTGCGAGTGTGAGAGTAAGTCGTAGACAGGACAGTTTACTGCCCATTTCTCACATCTATGTTTCAACACCTTCACAGTTAAAACCACACTTAAGACGGCGTTTATAGAGAAAGTCAAACATGAAGCTGACGCAACTGAAAGTAATTACTCACCACATCAGCAGCTACATAAGTGCTTGAACATATATATATATATATATATATATATATATATATATATATATATATATATATATGTGTGTGTGTGTGTGTGTGTACTTTCAGGATGTTAAATATAAGCACTGACTAACAGTAGATGATTGGTCATGAATATTGAATGGTAAGGCGCCTGTATTTATGTAATGTAAACTGTGAATATTATGATTAATCTTTATAGCACAAAATCTCAGCAAAGATATTAACCAATTACACATAGACACAGGAAGACACACATTGAGCGGAAGAAAGAAGGGCAGCACTGTTCATGCTTGGTTTTTTTCTTCAAGGCAGTGATCATGTCAGGTCTCTTACAAATAGTAAACAAGGTGAATTAAATTAAAAGGGTGAGAAAGATGGTAATTTCAAGTTCCAACTTCTGAGTTAACTCTCACCTTCTCCAGCAGGTAGTTGTTGATGTGTCCTCCTGTCGGGTCTCCATTGAAGTTAAAGTTAATGTCCATGTACTTCCCGAATCGGCTCGAGTTGTCGTTGCGGTTGGTCTTGGCGTTCCCGAAAGCCTCCAGCACACAGTTGGATTTCAGGAGCACGTTCTTCACACTGAAAGATAGAAGTATTCAATAAGGGAAGCCAGTGGAGCAACGGGGAGCTGAGATGGAAAAACCTTTAGTTCAACCGCATTGAGTTCATCTTTTAAAATATATAAGGAATAAAACCCATCGAGGCATGCTGTTATAGTAAAATAAGCAGCGAGGGCGTGGTGTGGTGTGATGTATACTGCAAACCGAGTCACTCTTACATCCCAAACTTGATTATTTTCCAATAACACCATGTTTTATTCCTCTTATATCACAGCAATTTGCCAACACTAAAGAACAACCTGTTGTACTTTTTATCAGTATACACTTTTTACACAGTATACACAAAGTTACATTTAATATTGTGGAACATCTGGAAAATAAGTCAGTTCCTGTTATCATGTACATTATACCAGCTATAAATAGTTGTTCCCTCATAAACTTCTCTTTCTTTCTCTTTTTTAAACTTAACAGGCGAAAAAAAAAAATTCAGCTTGTCATGTTATAGAGTATAGAATATATCCAGAAAGCGCAAACTTTTTTTTTTTGAAGGACTTTCTAGACAACTTCAAAGCTCTGACACTGGAGACTCCTTCCATAGATGTTCAATAAAGGTCTCCTTACACAAACCGTATATGTTTTTTGTTCGTTAAATAATGGATTTTTTTTTTAATTGCTCATTAGTGTTCGATTAGTGGAGTGTCCGCCATTCGAGTCCCTGGGATTTTGCTGTTACTGCTGTTATAGGAACGATTTGCCTTGCGGCTGTAGCTGCCGTCAGAGACGCTGTTATAGAAAATTAATCAACACCTTCTTACCAACAAGAATTGAACATTAAGCAGCACTGTGCTATACCTTATACCTTAATATTCATAAAATAGTCAATTGTGGAAAGCAAAAATCTGAATCAAATGAAAAGCAACAACAAACAAGGAAACTAGACAATATGGATTTAGTTCCATATTTAGTTTTCCCACTTAAGTGTAATTTAGACCAAACATGTGTATTGTTTTTTTTATGTGCTTCTATTCTGTACTATTAGGCAGGTGGTATTTGTTTAATACGCTGATGGAAGTTTACCAGATGGTTCTACCATTTGAATTAGAAATAAATGATTAATTTAAAGTTACAGTACTGCTCTGCAAAGTCTTTTGAGTGATTTATGCTGCTTATTTTCCAGTTGGTAAATACAACTATCAGTCACAGTTTATTAGGTGTTTAACTGATTTCTTTACAGCTGTGAGCCAAGAATAAAGACACACAGAAAACTGTTACAACTCTTTGGTGAAACACACATACCAAAATATTAAGCTAGAAAAATAATAGACCAGAATCTTTCCAGTTTCATAATAAGTTCATAATAAATAATAATAATGATTTTTTTTTTAATCCTGCCACGTACAGAACTTTGGGTTGGAACTAAATACAATAACACTAATGATTATTTGCAGATTAAGAGCTGTGACTTTGTTTATGTTCTCACCTCTCGACCTCTTCCCTTTGGCTGGGGTTGGTGATCGCTGCGATGTACTGCATGATGTATTTGCTGGCTTCCGTCTTCCCTGCTCCACTTTCACCTGGGAAACACACAGATTGGTGTTAAACAGCATCCTCTATTGTTTACTTCATAAACTCGATCTTGAACCTGTATGTCTGTAACCAAAACATTGCTACATCCATTATATTTTGACTCTGGAAAAGCAATTTCAGTAGTATGTTGCTGATTGTTGGTTATTAAGAGTTATTCGTTGTACTCAAGTATGGAATAAAGTGCGTCCTGTTATAGAGAAACGATCAACGATGAGGTGATATAATATGGCTTTCCAAGGACATCCCGAAGTGTTTTATTCCTCTTAAACTACAGCAATTTGCCAAAAGTATTAATCAACGACACGTCGTCCTTTTTATCCTTTTATTGTAGCTTTTAATGTTGTGACATGTCTGTGAGTCAAGTTAGTTTTTCTTATCACTTACATTATGACAGCTATAAACAGTTCTTCCCTCACCATCGTTCTCACATCTTTTTTCTTTCTTAGACACAAAAAACAGCTCGTCAAGTCAGCATGTAAACTTACTCAGCAACCGCAATGGCGACTCCGTCCATGTGAAATAAAAGTCTCCTCACCCTGTCAGTGATTTTCTTTGTTGAGTTACAACCCGTTTTTAATCTGTTTAATGGTAATCTATGTGGAGTGTCTGCCATACAGGTCCCTGTGAATTAGCTGACCAATCGGATTCAGCGGCGCTATGGTATAATAAAGCATTAATAAAGTGTAACTCTGGTCTCCAGGTGTAAATATTGAAACTTGCCGTTCAGGTATTGTTCATGTTGGTGATTATGATTGAGGTGAAAGATTCATCTGATTTGTGCTGTCGGTTTCTATAGCATAACCTAAACAGTCCAGCGTTTGTTGACAGTGAAGTTACTTCCCTTTTCAAGCTCGTCTCTCCTCAACCCAACCCCTAATTATCTAAAACGTTTTTGTTTATGACCTGAAATGACAATGCAGGTGTCTTTCGCTCTTCTCTTCATGGCTTTGTAGGCCGCATCGGCTACTGCGTAGAGATGAGGCGGATTTTCATACAGCTCTCTCCCTCTGTACGCATCAATGGCCTCCTTCCCGTAGATGTCCATCTGCCTGTAGGGATTCACCGACACCACCACCTCGCCGATAAACGTGTAGATTCGGGCCTTCTCGAACCTGAAAACACAACAATCAGTCTAGCAGCATAAACAAAACAAAACGTTCACTGTCTGTGAAGGCATTAAGAAGGAAACGTATGTAGAAGTTTTCACCCATTATTTATACATCATATACTGTATGTTTTGCCCTACAGAGTATTTTATTTGTAAGAAATGTGCATGTTAATGTACTTTAATCTTCCGTAGGGGGGAAAAAAAAAACAAAATAACATATAAATAGCTAAGTTTTTTTTTCCACACTAGTCAAATATTTCAATATTTTAGCACTACACAAACGTTCCAATCATCCACGTGCTTTTCTATCGTGAGAATACAAACACTCAAATCAATCAACTTAAAGCTAATATCTGCGCAACAGTCAGAGTCAAGTCTTCCGCTGTCTTTTAAGTTTTTCTGGATAACTTTGCACTTTTATACGGTTTCTCGGTATCATGACACTTTGGTTTTATACTGTCTTATTAACAAGAGGTAGAAAAAGGAGAGTTTATAGCTGCTGTAACGCAAACGATATCAGGAACTGACTTTTTTTTTTCTCGGACATTACAAAACATTAAACGTAACTATAAACGGATTAAAAGTGCAACACTGATCGTTAACGACTAAAATTGTCAATGTTGGCAAATCTCTTCGATTTAAGAGGAATTAGACACTTTGGGAGGTGCTGATTATTCTCCTATAACAGCACATTCCCACTGTTACAGCGTTACAAAAAGGAAGCAGTGTATAAATACAGTTTAAGTGGTTAATCATGAGAAGTCACTGTTGCTGGGCTTATTAATGTTTGTGGCACATTTGTTTACCCAAGCACATGATTAGATATGTACCATGAACTTTATGGTTTAAGTCTTTTATATGGACAATATACATAATGTCATAGTGACAGTGGAAACAACACAAGACCATTAATATTACCACTTCTCTCATCGAGTGCATTCTCGATCAGTAATAAAATTCTCTCATCGAGTGCAAACTTTCACAGGTTACACAGAAAGGTCAGCATTGAGTCACAATTTGGACTTTGGAAATACCAGGAAATCACATAGAGTCTTGTTGTAAATACAATGAACATGACCCAGTTTGAATGTAGGATGATATTCAAAGAAATGGCCTATATTCGGTTTTCCAGAATTAAACTTTGCGACTAAAAATGCCGACAACTGTAATTGAACAAATTAAAGGAATAAGGTTTAATCATTTGTATTTAAGTGGTTTATTATTGTTTATTTAACGTGCTTTTCTTGGTATCGTTTAAATGGAAAAAAAACCCTTTATAGCCATGGTTCTCAAACTGGGGTCTATGAAGCCTAGCCAGGTCCACGGTTTTCTACTTCGGTTACAATGGCGGAAACTTCAACCTACCTTTATCAAAATTATTACACCGGTAAATAACGTCAAAAGGAATCAAATGACAATTTCAATAAAAATTCCAACAAAATTTTATTGTACTCGTTTAAATAATGCACCTGCATTTGTAAATAGTTTGTTTTTGAAACCAGTCTCTGAGGAGGTCCATATTTTATTTTATGTTATTTTTTTTACAGTTAAAGCGGACGCTCTTCTTAGCTTAAGAGCTATGCAGAGACAACAGTAAGAATATTAATAGATGAATGAATAAGAGTAGTAAATCAATTCAGTCACATAAACCTCACAATAGCACTACACAGTAAAATCCTTAGTGTTGAATTAACACCCAGAGTGTTCATTTGTGTCCAGTGGACTTATATAAACACTGTAGGGTGTGCATTCAGCACTCCGGGTGTTAAATCAACACTGGGGATTTTGCTGTGTATGAACATTACCAACACCACTTAGAACTTAGTGCACCTGTGGCTTATTTCTTAAACGAACAACGGAGCTTGACATGAATTTCAACGATCAGTTAAACCAGAAGCTATGTAGCATTGAGTGTCTGTCAGAGTGACATAAACTACACCCACATTTGACAGGAAGTGATATGAAGGTGGGAAGTGAGAACAGGAAGTGCGACACATGGCTCGAGATGACTGGTCTTTTCTGTTTCATAAAAACCGAATGACTGGGTGTGTTTGGTCAGACATGGCAGACGTTTTTGTTCGGCTTATCTCACACTCATATTACAATCTTTATCAACATTTAAATATGTTTGAATAATACAGGAATCTTATTCAAATAGGAGACAGTAAAGTCTGACCCGTATGTAACACAGTGTTGTAATTAAGAATTTAGAAATTGCAGAAATGTAATATGTAGCTCATTTCTTTTTAATGGTACATTATTATATCCAGGAATGTGTGATATACATTATGTAGCTTCACAGAGGATTATAACACTTGCTGTAAATGCATAGCAGTGAAGCAGCGTCTATATAAACCGTGTATATTAGGTGCTCCTGTATTATGAATCTACTGTATAATTTGCCCTGTATATAATTATTTGTATTACTTGTAATTCTCATCCACTGTGGTGTAAGGCCTCGTCACAAATTGAGATAAGAAACGTCATAAATGTTGCCGTTACCATGAAACCCATCTTCCCGAGTTGTCATGGAAACACTGAAAAACACAACGCAAAATGCGTAGAGAGGGAGACGTGTGGTTTTGACTCAAAACTCATAAACAGATGAATCAGACTAAGACACACGATGTCAGAGAAAGCTCTCTGAGAGCAATTAAAGAATTGAAGGTGCTTAGGTTGCATCACCGTCTTAAGACGGTGACTAGAGTTAATGTTTGTTTTGGTTCACTTTAATAATGTATACGCAGTACACACACAGTGCAAAGCGATGTCCCGCCAGTGCTGAATTGTGTAAGCCAGACATTAGTCACACCCGAAGCATCGTACATATCGTTCACCACCCCCCATACCAAAAGGGAGTGGTCAGAAAGTACCATACACATTGGTTAGCCTTTAAAATAGCAGGTTTTTCAGTCATCATTTTAACAAAAAAACACAAATCAACATCTTTTAAGATGATGAAGGTGAATTTGAGTTTGAAACTAAGTCGGTTTTGAGGTCTTTGTAGATCTTCTCAGCGTTTCTACAACACGCTAGTTTTATTATTCCTTTCATTGGCATATTTTGCTCATGTCCTCTTACCTGAGCTTCAGGTTCTCCAGGAACTGCTCCATGGTCACTTCGTCCAGGAGCACGAAGTCCGACTTGCCAAACTCGAAGCCTTCCAATTCCGCCATCCCTGCAGTGGATGGAGAAACGAGTGGATGATGACAGGAACGACAGAGAAAGAGAGAGGGAAGTAGCACAAGCCGGTAGAGGAGGCTGAAGCAGAATGAGTGGGTGTGGCGTAAAGCAGCCTTCTTTTGGTTCATCTGCGGCTACATTTAGGAAAGAGCTGTGGTTTGTACGCTACAGCACGTCATCCTGTGTGTGTGTGTGTGTGTGTGTGTGTGTATAGAGTATCGCATGAGTAGTTCTTCCTTAACATGTCTCTCTATATGCATGTCTTTTTCTCACACACACATTAAATACAATGTGTGTGTTGATGTTTAGTGGTACAGGAGCTGTGACGCTGCACTGGAATTTTATCTTTTGGGAATAAACACAGCATTTCCTGCTTTGAGATCAGTCCTCCAGATGTGTGCATATAAAGCTCGTGGGAAACCGCTTTACATTTTGTGTAGGTTTCTTTATCTAAAGCCCGTTACTAAAAGCTAACAGAGGAAAGACCAGACATCACAGTGAAGTCCAACTTCCATCATCACCGAAAACAGGAAGATGACTGGAACTCCACATATGGAAGAACAAACAGAGAAGTTCTTCTTCCACATAAAGGTCACCCGGTGGAATCCATAACTAGGACTAATGGTGTGGTTGGGGCTTATGAGTGTTTTCATTGCAATTTTGTTTTACAGGCAGTAGATGGCTGTAAAATTTACAATACTAAATTACCAGAAATAATTCATCTGGTATATGTTGAGGTGTATATTGGTGGATTTTGGTTATTAAGGCAAATATGAGAGAAAATTTTACTTGTTTCATACTAGCTCCTGAAGAAAACTCAGGTCAAAGATAAGAGTCTGGGGTCCCTAAGCTCATCAGGCTGGAAAAGGTCACAAAACCATCTCTAAAGAGTTTGCACTCGACCAATACACAGTCAGGCAGATTGTGTACAAATGGAGGAAATTTATGATCATTGTTACCATCCACAAAAATCACTCCAAGAGCAAGATGTATAATAGCCACAAAGGAACCCAGAGTAACTTCGAAGCAACTAAAGGCCTCTCTCACATTGGATAATCTTAATGTTCACCATCAGGAGAACACTGAACAACAATGGAGTACATGGCAGGGTTGCAAGGAGAGAGCTACTGCTTCCAAAAAAGCACACTGCTGCCGGTCTGCATTTGCTAAAGATCACGTGGACAAGCCAGAAGGCTATTGGAAAAATGTTTTGTGAATGGATGAGGTCAAAATAGACCTTTTTTGATTTAAATTAAGCTTTATGTTTGGAGAAAGGAAAACACTGCATTCCAGCATTATCTGCATTCCTTGCATCTGCAAGGAAAACACTGCATTCCCCCTTAGCCAGAGTCATATCAACCTGAAGTTCTTGCCTAGTGTCCCAGTAAAACTCAGTAGGGTTGAGTCTGGGTAATACCTGGATGGGAGACCTCCTGGGAGAAAAGCTAAGGTTGCTGCTGGAAGTAGTATTAGTGAGGCCAGCAGGGGGTGCTCTCATGTGGGGTCTAATGCACCAGTATTCTGACAGGGACCGCATACTGTAAAAACAGCACCATCTTTTGCATGAGACGTTAAACCGAGGTCCTGACTCATTAAAAATCCCAGGACACTACTCATAAAGAGCAGAGGTATAACCCCTATTTTGTCCTGGCGAAATTCCCCCATTGGCCTTTCTCTATCATTCCCCGCTAAAAATTTGCACTTTAACATTCTTTAATATTCAAATATTTAGTATTACAGTACTACGTGGCATACTTAATGTGGTGTACTGTAAAGTAGCAAAATAAACCAGCAGACAATGCATTTACTGTGAACAAGTTAACCACTTTAATTGCTTTTGGTTTAAAAAAAATAAAATAAAATTACAATGTGCAAAAGTGCAGAAGAATCAACTACAAATAAATTAACTCAAAATAAACAGTATATCCTTTTATAAAATAATTAATGTAAATGTACAGAAACGGACAATATTAAATTAAAATTTTCATAAAGGCATAAAATGAACTCTTAATCTATAACTAGTTAATTGATGCATAATAATATTGGAATATTATAGCAAAGACAACAAAATGGTAGGTTAATGTAAATAATGTTAAGCTGATATCAGTGCCAAGTTTATGGAACAGAAGCTTATTTTTTATTACAAAAATATATACCCAGGAACACGTTATTTTTACACAGAAGACAAAAACCTTTATCTAAAACGATCTAATTAATATATTGTATTATAATATATTAAGATTTCAAGGATATTTATGGATGTTTAATCAAACGTGAACTTTCTTAAAACAAGAAGACATGCTACCCAGGCTATGTTAACTAACTAGCCAACCAGCTAATGTTAGCTCGCAACACAGCCTAGCTACTTAAAAATAAATGAATAAATCTAATTAAATGAATTTTGAAAACCTATTTATACATTTATCTCGCTGTTTTTTCTCTTCTCCTGTTTTCTTCTTTTTTTTTCCTTTTCTCTGCACCAGAGGGATGTGTCCTTTTTTGTGACATGTTTTGTGGCTGTTTTGTTTTGTTGGGGTGGAAACCTCGTATCTTCATACTGTATTTCGTCTTTTTTTATTTGATTTTTTTTATATATATAAATCAATGCTATTGGTCCGCCTTTATGTCTGTGTCTGGATTTTAGAGATGTTTAACCAGTGAGAAGTACTAAAAGAGCTTGTGACTTGTAACTCTAATGGATCTTTAAACTGTCAGTAGGCCTCATAGCTCCATCTTGACTGAACAGCTGCGCACACCATAGACAGTTCACAAATACTGATCTTAAGGGTAAATAAAGAACTGGTTGCTTGAATAAGTACAGTGTTTTCAATACTCGAGAGAAACACTATGTCTAAAAGGTTAAACTGCGACATATTGCGTTTGATATAATATATAAAAACTTTTTTTTTTTTTTAATCAAGATGTCATTTCATGTGCTCTTGGGGGCCCCCTGGTGGTCACACAGGGCCCTAAGCAGCCGCTTAGTTCGCTTGTCCCTTGGTGTGGATCTGATTATGACTTTGGAGGATGGTGTTGTATTTTTGTGGGTTTTTCAGGTCAGGTTAGTTGGGACTGTCTTAATAAGTGGAAAGTGGAAAAGTGAAGGGATATAATGGATGCATGAAACACACCACAGCTTAAAATGGGTTAAAATGATGCATCGATGGATTTTATCTGCATTAAATGGTGCTTTCATCAAGCATCTTAATAATCAGGGGAATAATATAGACTGAGAAATATAGAACGTTACTCAAGGCTACTACTGACTATGCAGAGAGTTTTACTTAGTGTACTGTGTTCATATCATTTACTAAATTTATGCTTATGTTTTATTTTAAATTCCAATTTTTATTTTAAATAAAATGTAGAAAATGGCATTTAAAAATTGCATCTGCATGTGATCGGCACACGGATTTTTCTGTGAAATTTTGCTCAATTTGAGAAATTCACTGTAGGACTCAAATCAGTGTTATGAGTGTTTGGGTTTTTTGTGGGTTTTTTTTGTTTTTTTTTTGTAAATAAATGTTAAATTTAATAAAGCTATTGTTTCCAATCTTTACATTTTATTTTACAAATAATTCTGCTGAATAATGTGCATCAGATATGATGCTGCAGGATTTAAGTATGTCACATCATTCTCCATGCATTGCGTAGAAATGTAATGTTTTAAATAATAACTTGACGAGATGTCGACTTAGAAAATGTAGCATTCATGATGTTATTTTACATATATGTTTAAATATACATATTAAACAAAACATTCATTAATTTTAATTAAAATAATATTATTATACCATTGTGTTATTTATTATTTTGTATTTTTAAAAAGTTCAATCTGATATGAAACTAGTATACACTAAAATAAATATTTTTATTTAGAATTATTCATAATTATATATAAATATTTACTGATAGTGTTTTTATCAGTAAATATTTTTATATAATTATGAATCATTCTAAATAAATATGAATCTTTATATATAAATATTTACTGATAAATAAAACTATTTGCTTTAGTAATTTCAATATGTTGTGTCAAACTATTAACGCTATGAAAGAGAAACAATGGTTAAAATTCTGAGGGGGAAAATAAGGTTAAAAAGGCCGTAAAAGACAGAAAATTACAAACCCAAAGACCTGACCTATCAAATATAATCCAAAAAAAAGTTTGCAAATTGAAAATGAGATTTGTTGCTGTTGTTTTTTTTTTTTTAATGAGAATGATTGTCATGTGTCAGGATTTATATAGGGTTAGAGATATTTTGGATTCATGGTGCCAGAAGAATTACACACGATCTTTAAGTGGGGCATACAGACCAACAGTTACAGCAAATAGGTCACAGGAAGTCCATCATTTTACGTGACTTTACATTTTTTTTATTCCAGAAAGAATAAATCAATCAGTGCTGGTTAGTTATTGTAGGATACATTGTTCAAAACCATGTAATGTAGTTTATTTATCGTTTAACATTTAAAGGCGCTTTATAAAATAAAGTTGTTTATTATTATTATTATTATTAACATTACAAATATCTTGATTATAAAAATAAAAAATGAAATAAATCACCTAAAATGCACATGAAGTGTGTACTGAAGATCATAGAATACATTTTGCTGACTTTTTATATATCAGCAAATATAATCAGTAAACAGCAATTTAGTCAGGTTTTTTGGTTGTAGAATTAAGTTTTTTAAGCTTAGACTTTATATAATCAAGATTTTTAGAATGTGTATTCAATGGTTTTAGGAGTTTATGGCTCTGCTCTTTTGGGGACTTCTTTCCTCGACCTGGCGACTCTAACTCCACTTGAGGTAACGCCTGCTCCTTGGTTGTCCTGTTTTTGTCTCGAGACTCTGAATTGCTGCGTGTCCGTTGGGTCTTCTTGGCTGTAGTCTGTTCAGGGCCTTGAACAATCTGCTGAGCTTTTCCTTCATCTGATTTCTCTTGATAATGTGAAGGAGAGTATTTGCTTGCAGCACTTGCCTGATTTTCAGGAGTGGTAACACGGGCATTGGCAGCCATCTTATACTGTCTGGGTAGAGAAGAGCTTCTCCTGGATTTTGAGCCCCTCTCCATGGCCCTTCCTCTATGAGAGGCATCATTGTGTCCTAGTAGCTTTTGCATCATCTCAAAGCTTCCTCTTGAGTCTCCCACCAGCTTTACAACATCATCAGTGTGTGTGATCGAAACACCCGAGTCTTTATTACCTTCGATTCTCTCAAGGATCTGCTTTTTTTTAACACTGTCATATTCCTTCAGATGTATTTCTTGGGTGCGCAGTGAAGGTCCGATCTCCTCAATGATATTCAGAAGACATGCTTCAGCTTTCTCACTGTTCTTTCCCAAAAACGTGACTGTTGTAAAGCCAACACCATCTTTTATATTCATCTCAGTACCGTAGTCCTTCTTAATCCCCTTAAGATCATTCTGCCGTTGGGTGAGTATAAAGTTTATGATATCTGTGTCCACTGGAAAGCTTGCCATTCCTAAACTGGAGGATGAGGGACTGGTGTGAGTGGACCTGGCCCTAGTATCATCTTGGAAGTTCCTAAGAGATCCATTTGAGGGTGAATATCTATAAGATGTGTGGTGTTGCATTGTGGGGCTGTATGTAGAGGTTTTTGACGAGGATGGAACATCAACAAGGTGGCTCCTTCTATGAGCAAGCATTTCATTGCTCATGACGTTTTGCTGTTGCGTGTGCACATAGTTTGGGATATCAGTGTCCACTTTATAGCTAGTACTTCCAATAGATGAGTAGTAGCTGCTGTGAAGACTCCTGGGGTATCCACCTGAGGCTGAATCATTATACAATGGAGATGTGTGGTGTAGCAATGTGAGACTAGATGGAGAATTTGCTGAGAATGATGATGCACCATCAGCATGGGGGCTCCGTCTCTGAGCAAGCAGTTCATTGCTGTCCAGTCTTTGAAATTTTTGAACAGCAGCATCCATTGGGCTGCTTGCATTTCTTTCAGTGTAGGATGAATGTCTGCTTTGAAGACTCCTGGGGGATCCACCAGATGCCGAATCTCTATATGAAGATGACGGTGCATTATCAAGTAACTGCTGCTGACTGACAGCATCCATTTTATCCATATTCCTCGATGTGGACTTGGAAACAAATCTGGGATCCAAACTCTTACGCTCCATGTCATACCCCAAAGAGGAGCCATTGTGAATAGCAGATGGAGATTTACTATGGGAGTGATGTTCGTGACCCTGAAGCTGTATGAGTTCACTGTGTATAAGCTTTAGTTTCAAGAAGGAGCCCTTCAACTGGACATGACATGAACTGGATTCTGTTACGTTAAAGCCATAATTGTTAAGGAGCTTCAAGACTGATTCTGGCTTTGGGAACATCCTCAAGTCCAGCACGGTCTTAACTTTCATGTCCACCTGAAACAACACACAGAACTTTAGGCAAAGATGTGGTTTATAATTTGGATAATGTTTCGGAAATCTGGGACTCTTGGGACTGGAATTTATGTGGGGGGGGGAAACAGTTTTACCTCAGACAAATGAGCTTTCTTTACGTGTATTGGATAAAATCTGTTGTCTACATCTAGAACATGAGTATGCGCCAAGACTCCAGGAACTAAAACAAAAGGAAGACAAGATGGTAATCCAAAGGTTTTAGACATTGCTCTCTCAAGACTGTAACTAACAGTGAGTGTGTAACGATCTTCCATACCTTCAGTTGATTCAAATATGACATATGCCTGGCCTGGAGCAGAAGTTGGATAAATCACTGTTAAAACATCACCACCACTATTCTTCCGCTTCAGGAAGTGTATCTTTAACTGATCAACCATCCGGTCATGAGGAGGAATGCAGGGAACTCCATGAACTTCAATAACCATTGGGTCCATGATGACGTCAATGCTAAAAGAAAAATGATGAAAAGTGGACTGTTAAATAACAATATCAAAACATGTCTGCCAGTCTAATGTTTATAAAAGCCTGGAGTTTTGTTACAATTTAGTTTACCATATCTCTTTATGCCCATGAACCCCATAGATCAGCACATTTACCCAAGAGAAAAGCTATTTAACAAAATGCCCAAACAAATAAACAAATAGGTTTTCAACCTAGACTTAAAGAAGATTGAGACTGTTTGAGTCCCGAACATTAATCAGAAGGCTGTTCTATAGCTGGGGGGCTTAGTAGGAAAAAGCTCTTCCGTGTTCTGTAGTCTTCATTATTCTAGGTACTAATAAAGACCCACCCTGAAACTTTTGATTGAACAGGTAAGACCTGTAGATAGACCATAATAGACCAAAAGTAACCCCCCCCCCCCAATATTTATACCGTGATCAACTGAACATTATTAGTGTTACGAATCGATTGTGAGTTTTTTTTAATAAATCAGATAAAAAATACCAAGAGCCCCCCTCCATTGTGCAAGCTGGAATCACCCAACTATTGCCTCTCAACACAACCCTTCATCTGCCATTTGACTGCAAGAGGGCACAGGTAACTTTGAAGATGAAGAGAAGCACTGCCCAGCAGACTGCTTCGCATTGCTGGTAGGCTAATATAGTGTAATCTAGCCAACGGCACTCCACATATATTGTAGCTAGCTAGCTAATTCATTGCAATTTAGCCATAACTATCAATATATAGTATATATTACATATACTATCAATAAAGTCAGCGAAAAACTGCATTTTATTTTAATAGTTCCCATTCTTATCAACTAAATGATGTGTATAAGTTTTACTCAGTTACAGTGTGCGTTCATTTGGACTGTTATTACACCCTGTGTAATTTGTTTTAATGAAAGAACCATTTGATCAGAAATGCTTGTGAATGATACACAGATTAGACAGATAGAGGGATGGATGGGTAGATAGACAGAAAGATAGATAAACCGAGGATGACTATGTAATGACACTGCAGATATAACAGCTGATTTTCCCAAAATTTATTCTTTTTTTATTATTATTATTTAATTCAAAATATCAGGAAGCATACCTATTCACACGTAAACCCCCAAATGACACCATATCAACGACCTGTTTTTAAACCCTGTTAGTCTTAGATTACGTGGAGCGACCACCATACAAGTATAAATTGTTACTCTAGAAATGGTAATGTTTACAGTCAGAAGTACTGTTATAGAAAATGAATGAACACCTTCTGACTAATCAGAGCTGAAGCTTCAACAGGGCTGTGGTTATAAATGATAATAATTATCATTATCAAGCAGGTAGAATCAGTTCCTTTAAAAACATATGCATGGTTTTTAACTAAAGAACAATTTTGGTAAATCAGTTTGTTCCAGGACGCCTTAATATTTTCTGAAGCCAACTTCCGGGTGAGTCAATTAAAAGAATCCCAACTTTGAAAGAATTTCGCTTACTTCGAAAGAATCGAATCACTAAAGTGACTCATTATGGGCATAGTCCAGGTGGCAACAGGAGTTTAGCGACAACTCTAATACCGTTTTAAACTTAGAAACAATCATTACAGCTCACTAAAGCAGGAAGTCACGCACAGTTTGTGATTTTAAAAGTGATAAAGTACAAAAACTTACCTGAATTAATCGGTGTTAAACGCGTGACACCTGCGCATTCAGCCAGGCGTAAACAGTAACGCAGAATCTGGTAAAACTGAACTGAAAGCAAAAGTCAACAAGAGACTACGTCACTAGTGTACGTGTTGTACCGTAGTCTGCACAAGCCCCAAATCGTGTCGCTTCCTGTATTGATCCGAATGGATGATTCAAAATCAACGGCTCTCGGAGGACCCATTTAGGTGTACATTTAAGTGCCTGACTTTGGGCAGAATTTCGTTGGTAAACTTGTTTGAATGAAATGAACAGCTAAATAAATAGAAATAAATTAATGAAAGCACTATATTATACAAAGCAGGCCAAATAGTTATCTGTAATGTCTGACATGTTACTGGAAAGTAGCTTACAGTGAATGAGCAAAACTTTTACCTTAAACTTTTGGATCGTTGTATTAATTTTAGCACAAACTAAATAACATTTGGAAATAAGTTGTCTTAAGATTGTTTCATTTAAAATAAGTTTAACAGTCACTGCGCAATGGCAATCGTGATTTTATTATATTTATAATCAGGCATAAGATGGATACCAACCAAAGGGTCCTAGAGACACGGTGTGAGGATGGTGCACTGTGTGGTAGCACGTGGCTCATATCGCTAGCCATAAAAGACACCACAGACATGCTTCTGTGCATATTTGTTAGAACATATTTAAAATCTCAATGTGACAGTGTTCCAACATAAAAAGCCTCATAATTTAGCAACCATTATTAAATGTGTCTTCAATTCTTTAATCAAACAAAAAGTCAGTTGTGAGGTATTTTTAACAGTACAAACACACTACATTCAAAATTATTGATCAGAAAAATCAGAGCAACAAAAATCACACTCAGCCCTAAGTGGTTAGAATTTCAGTAATTTTAATGTAGTAATTTAATAAACATGGACATAAGATCAGAAGAATGTGTAGTGCAGTAACATCCACAGAATCACACAAACATAACAGCCTCCTACGCCACAGCCCACTGGAGCTCGAGTTTACAAAATCCAACACCTCTCCAACAGATCTTGACCTTCTGCAAGACAAAACAGAAAAATTAGTGCACCGGTTCTCAAAGGGCGTGCCGCCGAACATCAGCGTCAACACATTCTTTTGTACAAGGTTTCTATAACCTGACAGCGAAGGGAATGCTGTCAGGCCTCAAACCACCCCGAGTTTCTCTAGCAGACATACAGGAAAGGACAGTGTCACATGTTAGACCCAGCCTTGCTGAACAGCCTGCAGCTCACAAGAAAGGACAAACCACATACCAAAATTGCTAAATTAACATTGGTGTTTAACCGGTTATGCTTCCTGCACTGTAGAATCGCTTCTAAAAGGTGCAGGTTGTAATGTCGAAGTGTTTGTGGACCCTTAACCATAAAGGTCTTAAACATCTGTATTTGAAGTCACAAAATATGGCCAATTTAATTTTTGCCTCCTATTTCAGGCTCTATTTACATAATGTTTTACTTCAATGAATCTCAGAGCTAAAAATTGTTACTTTGAGCACATTACAGCTTCTCAATAACAGGACATGCTGTATTTAATCTAATTATTTAAAGGGGGGAAAAAAAGGGAGGTTGGTGAGGGAATTACTATATTAGTTGTGAGTGAGAACAGGAAGTTATTTCATGGACATTGCATAACATGGAACAACTACATATTGATTAAAAAAAAAAACATAAGACGTCATTATTTAATAAATTAGAAACTGCTGGCATTGACGAATTATGGTGTAAGAGGAATAAATACTTCAGGATGATGTGCCTGTAAAGGAAAACGCACGACTGTCCTGAGGGAACAGTAACTCTGCATCATACCACTAAGTCACTGAATATTTTCCACCATCACCCCAGTGTTTTATTCCTCAAACAATACAATCAATCAATCACCACCTTAACATCCAGCTTTACACTGAAGATGAAATTCTAATTTAATGCATTCCTGATGTACCACACCATTTGAATTATAAATAGATAAACAGGTCAAAGATAACAGCAATGTTCCTGATACATCATGAGCAAAGCAGTTAACATCTGCACAAATAAAGTCATCGCTTACCGAGAATCCCAAGCAGTCAGGGACTCTGGGGGATTACGGAGAGGGGGCAATCTGTAAATAAGATAATATACAAATTAAATACTGAAACCATTATATATTTACATATATATATATATATACACACAAATAGCTTACAATCTATAAACAAACGTGTGAGGTTTCTACAGCATCGATGTATAGAAGACTATAAGCCTCTCTAGTAGATATAAAGAAAAAGGACAAGGCCATGACGGTCACGATTACACTCACCTCAGTCAATGCAGACTTTTCTTTTCCTTAAGATTCGAACGATCTCAGATCTCTTTTGAAACACCATGAATTGGTGTGCAGTAAAAAGATTAACCTGAAAAATAAATTGGACACAATAGCACATTACACCAGTTCAAAAGGTATACATTCCATATTCAGTCATGTATGCCACTTAGACATTTTAGCCAAACTAACCTCTAAATTAAACCACATGGATAAGACAGTTAGATTGGTAGACACTGAGTACATTTCAAAATGGCTTCCTGAACATGCAGTACTGAAAAACTCTAAACTTCTACTGCCTTGAATTCAGAGTAAACATTATACATATTATATAGTGACCACTTGGGGGGTTTGAATTGTTGTTGTTTTTTTTCCTTTTCCCATAAATATTTTTTATTTATAATCCTTACCTTCCACCTTTTCTTCATCTCTTCACCTCCAAGCGCGTGCTCGTCTGCAGTACTGCAGTCTGACTTTACGCAGATCAGGAAACATCTGGAGATAATAATTGTAATATGAAGAACTGAATTAAGAAACAGGTTTTACAATCAGAATCTGGAAACACTGAATTTTTTTTTCTTTCTTATTAACGCGAATGGCTTTTTCAGTAAGTACAATACCTTTTCTCTAAGCACAGACATTCCCACGTGCCGTCTGAAGAATATACAGCTTCTGCGCATGCGTGTTCTTTTCTACTGCTTCTTCTTCTTCTTCTTTGAATTGGGGCGGTTCTCGGGTTCTTGTGGTGTATTTAGCGCCACCTGGCGGTATGGACTAGTATAAACGAGGGCGTTTCCGAGAAACACCGTATATAAGTGTGATTACTTACAAAAACAATAACTTCTGTAAATAAGTTAACTTATTTAACACATGGGAGTACATACGAGATTCTCTCTTCTACTGTTGCCCCTCCTGCTGCTGCTCCTCTTCGTCTTCTTCTTCTTCTTCTTCTGAATTGAGGCGGTGTGACAACTAAAGTTATGGTGTGTTACCGCCACCTAATGGACAAGAGAGTGAGTGCACGCGTCAATACATCCATCCATCCATCCGCATTCTACCGCTTACTCCTTTTCAGGGTCACCGGGAACCTGGAGCCTATCCCAGGAAGCGCGTCAATACATTTACTTTTCAAATGGATCAAACAAACAAACAAACAAATAAATAAAACCAGACCTTTCCCTATACTCACACTGCCATTATCGCCACCTAGTGGTTGTAGAAAGTTACAGCAAAACAAAACGTTCATTTTGTTTTATAATTTTGTTCTATATCTACTTTTTTATAATTTTGTTCTATATCTACTAGAGAAATACTGTAATTTTTATGCATGTTATATTAAGGATATTCACTTCTAATGTATACATTTGATGTAATTTGAGTAATTATAGTCCTCATCCAGAGTAACTTACAGAACTGCTTTATGGTCTCCAGTGAAAACATAACTTCATGCTGGTATATACTGTGCAACGACTAGCAATAACATTAAAACCACCTGTCTAATATTGTGTAGGTCCCCCCTGTGAAAGAAAAAAAAAACCCTTCCTTGGACCACATTTGGAAAGTATTAAACCACTGCATACCAGGAACACTCTACAAGACCTGCCGTTTTTGGAGATGTTCTGACCCGGTCATCTATCCGTCACAATTTGGCCCTTGTCAAAGTCGCTCAGATCCTTACACTTGCCCATTTTTCTTGCTTCCAACACACCGACTTTGAGAACTGACTGTTCACTTGCCTAATAAATCCCACCTCTTCACAGGTACCACTGTAATGAAATAATCAATGTTATTCACTTGACCTGTCTGTGGTTTTTACGTTATGGCTGATGGGTGTATACTGTAGGTCAGGATATAATAATAATAATAATAATAATAATAATAATAATAATAATAATAATAATAATACTATCAAGCTAAAACCCTGTTAGAGAGTAGTTAGTACAGCAACTGTTATATTGCTGTATTTATAGTACTGTTGCTGGATATTAAGTGATCTTTTCTATTTTTATCTGCTTGCCATACACTTACAGTTTCATTTTTGCACATAATAAAATACAGTATGAAACTATAAAACCATGTGTAAGGCTTTACTAAGTGCATACAAGTGTTATAATTAAACATTAAAAGTCTGTATTCTTCGATTTCAATGATTCGTTTGTAATAGGTTCAAATTCACTTAATTTGGCCTATTTTACCATTTGAAAGGTATTTCTGATAATTTATGTTTTGCTGTCTGCTTATATTTAAATATGAGAGATGGCTTCTCCCTGCACACTTTAGCAACACTGTACATACACGGGAGGGGAGGGGAGGGGACGGGACCCACACTATACTACTAAAGCTACACGTCCCATGAGTACAAACTCTCCAGCCAGGCTAGCATTAGCATTATTTTAAAATATAAGTAACATATACGTTTGCTGAAGTGATGTACATTTTTCTTTTCCAAGATGAAATGGCTGTACCTGATTGGTCCAAATTAACTACAGCAAAAATAAGCGTGTTTTACTTTAACATTTTGACATGTTATTTAAAGTTTCAACACTCTACAGAATGTAATATTTGTAGACAATTTTTGTGTATATATATATTTTTTTCTCTCCCTCTCTTTTTTTTTTTTTTTTAAAAATCAGAGAGAATGCTTTTACAAAGCGTTAGCCAGTAAACAAAAACGCCTCACTTTCACTTTCATTTTTCCAGTGTTGGAACCAGTTTTATCGACAAAAACACAATCAAATATATGCTTAAATATGAAAGAAAGGAAAACCCTTTTCATTTTACTTTTTTTCTTACATCCTGTCCAGCTGTTTGGTGATGGTGAGTGTTAGGTTGTGAACGTTTTGTGAATTGCTTCCTCTTTAACTCCTCGGTTTGTGTGAACATGACACTGTTATGTATTAAAACTGTTAGTGGAAACATTTAACATTTAGCTTAAAGGCTAAATTTATATTGTTACTATTACAATTATTGGTTCCCGGAAGGTTCTAGGAACGTTTTTGGTTCCTGAAACCCCCCTGAGAACAGATTTCTATTTAGTCCACTTTTCAGGAAAGTTTTCCTGATGGAAATATGTGTTTGTTTGTTTGCATTATGTTTCAGAGAACATTCCCCTAACATTCATATAACTTTTTAAAAACCTTGTAGGTCCGAAGAAAGTTACTGTTAAGTTAAACTGAAAGTTAACTGAAAGTTAACATTCTGGTAACCTTGAAACTATTTGAGCCTCTCAGGAACCTTGCACTAATCTGAGAAGGTTTGGAGAATATTTCTCTTATGTCTTGGTAACCTTTAAATAATATAAACCTTTCAGAAGCCTTGCACTAACAAGGAGTGGTTCGGAGAACATTTCCCTAATATTAGGGGAACATTCTCTGAACAATCCCTATACAGACCCCTTACAAACATTCTCAGAAGGTCACCTTGCAGTTATAAAAAATAGTCCCTAAAACCCATTCTCTATTTCACAGATGTCCATTCCATTAGTGGCTTTTTCATCAGTTCTCAAGGCCTAAGCCTGCCCAATTATATGGAAAGAATCACTGTGAATGATGTTACCATCTTTTACCATGACAGTGGGAAAAACGTCATAGCGCCATGTCCCAAATGGCTCAACACCACCACCGGCCAGCAGCACTGGGAAGACATCAGAGTTATATCACAACACAACAAACAGATGATAGCTACAGCTATCGAATCAGCCATACAACAGTTCAATCTAACAGGTAATTCATCTTAAAAACACTGACGCAGTGGACACCTGCCTTTAAATTCATTTCTCAAAATACATGAATAATAAAGTCGGCTTTTCCCCATATTTCTACTAGCCCTAGCTCTGTAACCAGTGGAACCTCAATGTGCTCTAGAGATCAGTTTTTATTCCAGGGACCTAAAACCATGCTGAGCTGAGATACTGAGGTTTCTGTAAACAGTTGCATAACCACAATTTGTTGTGTGCCATGACACAAAGATGGCCGTCATTTATAAAAAAAAAAAAAATTAAATAAAAAAACACACAAAAAAGCCAATAATTTGGAAAATTAAAAATGGTCAAGCCCATAGTACCACTTGAGACGGAATGACCCTCCACCAAAAAACTGGTATTTGCAATATTTAGCTTGGAAATAAGCTCCACCCCCAGCCTGAATTTGTAGCATATGTAATTTGAGCAGTGGAGGTCGATTGGGAGAATTGAAGGGCTTGTTCTCATTACCATTGCACTGTGTGTTGCAGGGGCACTAAAAATGACTCGCTTTGTTCTGTATTGAATTACAGGTTCACATGCGGACATTAACATATACCAAGGCTACAGTCGCTGTGACCTCTATACAAATGGCACCATCAAGGCATCGTTAGCCCATGCTTTCAACGGGAAGGACTTCTTAAGTTTAGATTTTGACAGTAAGACATTCATCGCTTCTGTTCCTCAAGCCCTGAAATATAAAAGGCTGAGGGAGCAAAATTCAGAGTTGTTTGGAATCACTGTGTCTTTCTACCAAAAGACCTGTTTTGATCGCTTGAAGATGTTCTTAAAGCATGCCCCTGGAGTCAAAATGCAGAAGGGTAAGATGTGTGTCAGGGGGACATACAGTGGTGCTTGAAAGTTGGTGAACCCTTTCGAATTTTCTATATATCTGTATAAATATGACCTAAAACATCATCAGATTTTCACACAAGTCCTAAAAGTAGACAAAGAGAACCCAATATTATACTTGATCATTTATTATTGAGGAAAATGATCCAATATTACATATCTGTGAGTGGGAAAAGTTTGTGAACCTTTGCTTTCAGTATCTGGTGTGACCCCCTTGTGCAGCAATAACTGCAACTAATGGTTTGTGGTAACTGTTGATCAGTCCTGCACATCGGCTTGGAGGAGTTTTAGCCTGTTCCTCAGTACAGAACAGCTTCAACTCTGGGATTTTGGTGGGTTTCCTCATGTGAACTGCTTGCTTCAGGTTCTTCCACAACATTTCTACTGGATTAAGGTCAGGACTTTGACTTGGCCATTCCAAGTCCATTGACACACACACATTGTGTGTCCTGCTGCATGACCCACTTTCTCTTGAGATTCAGTTCATGGACAGATATCCTGACATTTTCCTTTGGAATTCACTGGTATAATTCAGAATTCATTGTTAGATCAATGATGGCAAGCCATCCCAGCCCAGATGCAGCAAAACTGGCCCAAACCATGATACTACCACCACCATGTTTCACAGATGGGATAAGGTTCTTGTGCTAGAATGCAGTGTTTTCCTTTCTCCAAACATAACACTTCTCATTTAAACCAAAAAATCTATTTTGGCCTCATCCATCCACAAAACATTTTTCCAATAGCCTTCTAGCTTGTCCACATGATTTTTGAACTGCAGACAGGCAGTAGTGTTCTTTTCGGAGAGCAGTGGTTTTCTCCTTGCAACACTTCCATGCACACAATTGTTGTTCAGTGTTCTCCTGATGGTGGACTCATGAACATTAAAATTAGCCAATGTGAGAGAGGCCTTTAGTTGCTTAGAAGTTAACCTGGTCTTGAATTAACAATGGTCTTGAATTTCCTCCATTTGTACACAACCTCTCTTACTGTAGATTGGTGAAGTCCAAACTCTTTAGAGATGGTTTTGTAACCTTTTCCAGCCTGAGGAGCAACTACTTTTAGGACTTGTGTGAAACTCGGATGATGTTTTAGGTCATATTTATGGAGATATATCGAAAAGACTAAAGGGTTCGCAAACTTCCAAGCGCCACTGTAATAGTTATAGAAGTTGTGCATCAGCATGCTCTGCATGTTTATATACATAATATGACAGTCCATCATTATGTCTATACACAAATCATTAGGTCTACATTGTATAAAATGTTTATATAAAACATAATCATTATATATGTATACTGTGGATATATACTGTAAGTCCTTATTAACTTAAAATTATAGATATACAATACAATACAATGTAACTAAATGCAACATGCATATTCATGTATTATAACCTCTGTGAAGCTATACATACCCATATTATTAAATCCCCTGATAAACATTTATTTACTAATTATCTACCAATTAACAATTTCAAAATTCCTACTTCCTAATTCCTCCAGAACCGAAGGTCAGGCTTTTCGAGAGGCAGGGCGCTGGTTCCACGCTCCTCACATGTCATGTGACTGGGTTTTACCCCAGAGCAGTGCAGGTGAAGTGGATTGGGGCAGATTTACAGCTGGTGGATGACGAGATGAATGATGTGCTGCCTAATGGTGACGGCACGTTTCAGACCAGAAGCAGTGTGATCAGACCTGAGGAGAACACAGGAGATCAGCACTACAGCTGTGTAGTGCATCACAGCAGCCTAGAGGGAAATATTACAGTCACCTGGGGTATGAAGTTACACATTTACACATCAATTATGTCTTAAATAACAATATTTCCACAATTCATTTGCTCTTTAGGAATATTATCACATGTTTATTCCAATGGATGGGATCCAGCACTGCTCCTCTGGGCCATACCCCTCCCAGTCTAGTAGATATTCGAGGCTACGTCTGGAGTTCAGGATGTCACGGACGCGGTAGGCTGGGCGGCCCTCGATCTCTAGCGTTTCCGGTGGGGAGTCTTCCGGCACCGCCGTGGTCAAGGGGCCCGGTATCACTGCTTTGAGGAGAGAGACATGGAAAGACGGGGCGATGCGGCTTTGCTTTGCTAGGTCCAGGCGGTACATGTCTTTGTTAATTTGCTTCAAGACTCGGAAGGGGCCGATATATTTAGGTTGGAGTTTTTTGCCCGGGAGGGGTGACTTTAGATCTCTGTGGAAAGCCACACCCTGTCACCGGCTTGATAATTGGGGTGATCCCTCCGGCGCCGGTCTGCCTTTCATTTGGCGGTGCGGAAGGCCTGCACTAGCTGTTGGTAGGCACGTTCCCAGACCTGTTCACTCCGGCGGAACCACTCATCTACCGCTGGTGAGTCAGTGGGGGAGGCGTTCCAGGGGAACAATGGCGACTGGTAGCCCAAGACACACTGAAATGGGGTGAGCTTGGTGGCGGAATGCCGTAGCGAGTTCTGTGCATATTCCGCCCACAGTAGGAAGTGGCTCCAGTCCCCTGGATTGGTGGCGCAGAAGGTTCGGAGGAACCGTATGATCTCTTGGTTGGCCCGTTCTGCCTGTGCGTTGGCCTGGGTGTGGTACCCGGAAGTGAGATTAACGGTGACCCCCATCTTCTCCATGAAACTGGCCCAGATGCGAGACGTGAACTGTGGACCCCTGTCACTCACAATCTCTTCTGGGATGCCGAAGTATCTAAACACATGTTGGAAAAGTAGTTCGGCTGTGGTAAAGGCAGATGGGATGGCCAGTAGTGGAATTAGGCGATGGATTTCGAAAACTGATAAACAATCACCAGTATCACGGTATTACCTTTCGACTCCTGCAAGTCCGTTATGAAATCTAGGGCCAGGTGGGACCAGCGTGGACGAACAGTCTAGAGTGCGCGGGTCAGACGAAAGACGAAGTACGGAAGGGAATCAAGGTCAGGCGATCGGGCAAACGGGCAGTACTAGGCTTAGGCAGAATCGTAGTCAACAAACAATGCAAATATCAGAACCAGTTTGGCGGATACGGAAATTAATGCTCGGTACACAACAGAGACGAGGCTGCTGAGCGTTTACTTCACGAGACGCTGAAGTTAACGAGGCCTTTTATAACTTATGGTGCAGCACAGGTGTTCGTACTCAATACTCCGGCGAACTCAAGCGCGGGCATGGCTGGGAAGTGTAGTCCTCGTCCGCCATGTTTGTAGGCGGCACTGTATGCTGAGAACTGCAGCCTCGAGTTCGCCATGGCGTAACAATACGTCGATATCATATTATTTCTCTTTTCCCAGGGATATGATGTTGGATGTTGTCCAGTTTGTTTATTATATTATATTCATTTAATAATATGTTCAGGTAAATTGTACAGATGCTATATTTGTGTGTGTTTTTTTCCCCTGGAAGAACTGTTGTACAGTAGACATTTTCTTTCTGTGTCTTAGACTGACCACATTTACATTTTCTTACTTGTAGGTAAGGAAGAGAAACCCTTCAGACTTTATGTTTGGATTACACTAGGCTGCGTTTTCATCGCCGCTGTAGTCGGGCTTGTAATACGAGGCTTCTGTTATAATAAAGGTGAGCAATGTACCCTAATGATCAGCCGATACATATGATCAGTGTGGAAGTTTAAAAATCATTGCTTCTCTTTTGTTTCCTTTTTCAGAAGACACTGAAACTGAATATACGAGTTATAAAGTTACTTGCAATCTTCCACAATGAATTATTGTACATGTTAAAACCTTATTCAGGTCTTAGCTTTTGTTGTTGCAGGTCAATTCATTCTCCTCTCCTGAGAAGATCGAGCTGTCTATCCTCAACCTCAAACTCCTACAGCCCCATGTCCTCAGGTCTAGCTGTTTCTTCTCGGATATTTGCACACGTCTCGTCTTCACTCAAGTCAAGTCAATATTTACGTATTGTGTTTAAGTTCTGTCATGGGTTTTAGTTTGTTTCTGTGTCTAGCGTGTTCGTTTGCGTTCTTTCACCCATGAACTCCTTGTGTTTCATTTGTTAAACACTGACTACTGTCTGTTTTTATTGTTTTTGTTTTGTGTGTGAAATTTAAACACCTGTTTATCAGGTAGGTTTTATTTAACTTCATGTTTGTGTTATTTTTTTATTTTCTTAGGCATGATTTTACGCTGAATTATTAGAAGTCCAAGCACACAGTGCTACTGTGGAAGACTAGTTTTTGTTAAGATGTTGTAGGGGTCCAGGCTCCTACTGTAGTGTTCATTCCCTTAAATAAAGGCTGATTAGTTACGAGTAGCCTGTTTTTTACTCAGTAAAGCTAAAGTAAACTTTCTTTTCTTCTTAAACATGCTGTGCTCACTTAGATGTACTTTTATTTTACTATGTTTTTTACGAAGGTTGTAAAATTATAAAATAATTGATTTTAAAAAATGACAGTTAAATCCTTTTATTAAAATGCAATTATTGTTTTTTTGTTGTTGTTGAAAGCTTAAATAGCTTAGTGCTAAAGCGTTTTTTGGTGTTTTGTTACAGTATTAATTAATAAATTGAAAACTTTATTAAAAAATGTAAATTACTGTAAAATTATTGCAATGTTCCCCATTTTACAAGTTCTCTCTGTAAACAGGAAGAGAAACATGACGTGCAGCAGCAGTAGTACTTTTGCACGCCACCTTGCATGTGTTCTCACTAGTAAATGGAAGAAAAAAAACAGAATGAGGAACAGAGTTTGTTTGTTTTTTGTTTGTTTTTTTTTTTTAATCCAAGTAGCAGTATGAGCTGCTTTAAAAAAAAAAAACGGTTTATGAACAGGCCGATTACTTACAAAAACAATAACTTCTGTAAATAAGTTAACTTATTTAATACACGGGAGTACATACGAGATTTTCTCTTCTACTGTTGCCCCTCCTGCTCTTCTTCATTTTGAATTGAGGCGGTTTGACAACTAAAGTTATTGTGTTACCCACCTAATGGACAAGTGTCGATACTTTTACTTTTCAAATGAATCAAATAAATAAACAAACCTTTCCCTACACTCACACTGCCATTATCGCCACCTAGTGGTTGTACAAAGATAAAGCAAAACTAAATGTTAATTTTGTTTTATAATTTTGTTCTATATCTACTTGTGTAGAACAACATGCATAAATACTGTCATTTTTATGCATGTTATATTAAGGATATTCACTTCAATCTATACATTTGATGTAATCCATTAACACTTACAATTTGAGCAATTTTAGCCCTCATTCAGAGCGACATACAGAATTGCTTTATGGTCTCCAGTGAAAACATAACTTCATGCTGGTATATACTGTACACCGACTAGCAAAAACATTAAAACCATCTGTCTAAAATTGCGTAGGTCCCCCTTGTGAAAAAAAATCCTTCCTTGGACCACTTTTGGAAGGTATTAACCACTGCATACCGGGAACACTCTACAAGACCTGCCGTTATTTGGAGATGCTCTGACCGTCACAATTTAGCCCTTGTCAAAGTCGCTCAAATCCTTAAACTTGCCCATTTTTCTTGCTTCCAACACACAAACTTTGAGAACTGACTGTTCATTTGCTGCCTAATAAATCCCATCTCTTCACAGGTACCCCTGTAATGAAATAATCAATGTTATTCACTTCACCTGTATGTGGTTTTAGCGTTATGGTTGATGGGTGTGTACTGTAGGTCAGGATATAATAATAATAATAATAATAATAATAATAATACCACCATCAAGCTTAAACCTTGTTAGAGAGGAGTTAGTACAGTAACTGTTTTTAAACTTAATACACACATTTAGAATACTGTTGCTGGATGTTAAGTGATCTTTTCTATTTTTACCTGCTTTCCATACCTGTCACGATATGGAGGCGCAGACAGAAGCAAATGCAGGTATGGCAGTCTAATAAAACAAGTCCAAAGGATAAGGCAGAAGGTCAATAATCAAGAACAGGCAGAGGTATGAGATATGAATATGAGATGGCTTTTCCCTTTATACTTTAGCAACACTGTACATACACGGTACATTATATATATATATATATATATATATATATATATATATATATATATATATATATATATATATATAATCACACACACACTTTTTTAACTTGTTTTAACTACGACGGCCATCTTTGTGGCACACAACAAATTTTATTAAAAATAGTTTTAAAACTAAATAAAAACTAAATAAAGCCTTACCTCACTCACAGACATGTGTCCCCTAGATAAATGTTGACGATCATCTAACAGAGATGTAGAGTAAGAAGTTGTAGTGAGTGTAAGACATGTGTCTGACTCTTCTCCACGTGACTGAAACTGGACAAGGGTCCGACTCACATTAATGCAGTTATGATTGCCATGCAGTATGTAAAACCTCGTTCTTACATTTATTTAAATAGATGTTCTGACACACGGGCTCTCAAACGTAACAGCAACAACCACTACAAGAGAAAACTGCATGTGTGTGCACAATTTCCTCTGCACTGAGAAATACCTTGAAGTTGTGGTTTTAAAAACACAAATAATACAGAAAGCCTTTATGCTTCGTGTTTTTCATGACGTTCTCCTCATTAATATTCAATTTAGCTCACGTGATTTTATATACCCTAAATACGTCATCAGAACGCGGAAGTGCGCAGGTCATTGCCTTTTGGTTTCTTTTGAGAGAAACTCTCCTGAAGATGAACCTTCTCTAGGCTACTTAAACTATGAGACATTGCCTAAATATAAACAAAGCAACGATTATTCATACTTTAGTCTTGTTCTTACATCTCCAGCAGTCGCGTTGTGGTAAGTGCTGCTTTTGTGGAGACTTTTTTTTTATTATAGCTTTCTATTTTGGAAAGATGTGGCACCTAAGGGTGGGTTGCACCAATAAGGATTTAATTTAAACACAGTTTAGAGCTAGTCTAGGATTTCTTGATCTGGACTTTATTTTAAATCGAGTTGTGTTGCACCACTTCACTTTAAACACAGATGAACAAATCGGGGATTAGAACTCTAACCTGTGATTAAAACCTCCATCTACGATTCATGTTCTCCACCTTTGACAACATTGTGACAGCGCATGCGCGTTTCATAAACATGGCAATATCTGAATTCTCCAGTGTAACTAAACAGCAACAATTGTAACTCTTTCTTTCTTGAGTGACTACAAAGGGCTCGTGAACTTTATAATGTGAATGAAACAGAAACAACTGCCGTTATTAACCGCTCAATCACATAACAGAGACTCTGAGAAAATGGCGCAGTGTGTTAGAAGCTCAAATTTTACAAGCCATGAGACATTTATTAAATCAATTGGTGGAGCAATATGGAACAAAAATCGAAGACAAAAGGACAGATAACATGACAATTAAATAGAAAGAAGATGCCTGGGTCCAGCTCTCCGCTGATTTCAGTGCTTCTGTGGGGATTAAAGACAATTGAGATGTTAATAATGTGAAAGGAGAGGAGGGACACATTTCTCACCAGTGGTGTTGCGAAACAGCTTTCCATTGGACTGGAATAAAGTTGGCTTGATGTTCGATATTCGCGGATATGAGGAAATTAAGGGACCGTCTCTAAAGTTACATACGACATTGTTAAACACGTTTCTAACTTCAATAGCATTTGAAGGGAATGACTTAAAGCCATATAACCAACTGTACAGTGTTCATCTAGCTGTCAGGTATAACGCACACCTCTTAGATTTTTTTTAGATATATAATATATATATATATATATATATATATATATATATATATATATATATATATATATAAATATATAAAATATATAATGTGTGTGTATGTGTGTGTGTATATATATATATAGATATAGATATAGATATATATATATATATAAATATATATATATATATATATATATATATATAATATAGATATATATATCTGTGTGTGTGTGTATATATATATATATATATATATATATATATATATATATATATATAATATATATCTGTGTGTATGTGTATATATATATATATATATATGTATATATGTGTGTGTGTGTGTGTGTATGTATGTGTATGTATATGGGCTTATTCAGTAATGAAATATATGTCAAATTTAAATGTGATTTAAGTTTATTTTAACAAATATCAAAAATGTAAAAGGTGTGCCTTATACCTGACATCTAGATGAACACTTTACAGTTGGCTTCATGATTGTACGTCACTCCCTTCAAATCCTATTCAGCTTTAAATTATTATATATTTTGTGTATGGGCCTATTCAGTAATGAAATACATGTCAAATTTAAATGTGATTTAATAGCTTAATTTAATAAATATCAGAAATCTAAAAGGTGTGCGTCATACCTGACACCTAGATGAACACTGTACAGTTGGTTGTGTGACTGTATGTCTTCCCTTCAAATGCTATTGAAGTTAGAATCGTGTTTAACAATGTCATATGTAACTTTAAAGACGGTCCCTTAATTTCCGCATATCTGCGAAAATCTAACGTCCCACTTCAAACCAACTTTATTCCAGTCTCCATTGTCTCCACCTGGGTTTGAATGGGAATGCGAGTACAGTCACTTGCTCCTATAACTCCTGGAAAACCAGCTCTTCTATAAAATCCAGCAGATGTTTCTCCTGTTAGGGAAAATCTTATAAATGGATTTTTCAAGGCTGCAATTGCCCCGATAATCTTCCAACAATTCTGCTCACAGTTGATTTATGTACTCCAAAGAGGTCCCCATCCACCATTAGGAAACAACCAGTAGTGCAAAAGTGCAAGGCTGTTAAAAGCTGGGGCACGGGTGGTATGGCTGCATTCGGTCACTGCCAGGTCTAATTGCAGGTTCTGTGTTTTATTTTACCTAATCAGTTTCCGTGCTGAATCGGTACCTGTTCAGCACCATCCTAAAACTCAACAGGGTGGAGACAGTTGCTTATTTTTCTGCGAGGATCTCTTTCATTTTTAAACAAGGTTTAAAGTTTGGTGCAACAGAATTATTAGATAAAACTTGATTTAATGCTAGATTTATGATTAATCCTTATTGGTGCATCTCACCCATACAGTTGCAATCAAAATTATTCAACTCCCATTGTAATTCAGGTTTACTGTCAAACAGACTTTCAGCAGTTTGCGATGAACAAATCAGACAAAGGCAATTGAAATCGTTCAACACGACGAATGTTTCGAGTGGTTTCCCCAAATTCAACTGAAATGCTATTAATGACTTCTCCAGTCTCAAAATTATTCAACCCCCTGAACAGAATCCCTCACAACAGCACAAATACACAAAACAGGTGTTGTCTCAAGCACACCTGAATCAACTAATCAAGGGCTTCTTTAATTACACCAGGTATGTATGAGCTGGAACACATGAAATACCTGAACTGGCTCGTTTAAATCTCCATTTAAAAAAAAATTACTCCTTGCACAATTATACTGGAAGATAGGGTGATTTTGAAAATTAAAAAAATAAAATACTTTAAAAGTCAACAGTTAAATTAATTGATCTTCACTGTGAGCATAGAGTTGGTCCTTATGAACTGATCTGAGTTGGTTTGATTGTCTACCTATTTGAAATGTCCATTTTATAGTGGATTAAAAAGTGCCTCCTGGCTCAAACATATTGACAGATCCAATGAGTTTGAATAGCATTTACTTTAATTTTCGCTTCAGTCATTTCACATTGCAAACGTAATTGATTCTGTCGTTACAGCTTGTAACTATCCAAAAGCTTGTTCGAATCAGGAGAAAAGCACACTTTACCTAGGAAAGTGTTAGACACCATTAGACAGCTCAACTGTTTTTTTTTATCAGTGTGTTGGTTAAACTAGCTTCTTACACAATGTGATCTCTGTAGGCAGACACCAATACCTACATTATTTTCTTAACATATATATGTCAAAGTATGTAATAGGCTGAAAAACCTTTGGACGAAGTCCACATTTTTCTTCCAGACTTTTGAATCTGAGTTGACCGTATCTGCAAACTCAGATGATCCATAACTGCTTTCTTTTTCTATTTTACAGATGTTCAATCTTTCAGTTTATATTTACTTCGCTCTGAAGGCCTCGGCCTTCCCCGTTACACACAGAGTGTCACTGTGAATGATGTGACCCTATATTCCTTTGACAGCAACATGAAGTCGACAGGGCCATGTCCCGAATGGCTCAACACTACAGCTGGTCAGCAACTCTGGAAAGAGGCCAGTTTTTTCTTTCACCGCAACATGGCAACTATAGATTTAGCACTTCAAACAGCCATATCGCAGTTCAACCTCACAGGTATCTCACTTTTTTTTGTAATATAATGACAACTATAGGCTTTGTTCATCATCATTGCTTTTTGACAAAAAATACGAACATTACAAGTTCAACACATAAAAATATATTCAACATACAATTTGCTTTTCCTTATAGAAAGTTTAATGAATTGCATTTTATCTTAAATTCCATGCACTGTCTAGTCCAGAAATATTCAGGGTTTGGAGGGAGGGTGAGGGGTGAGATGAAGTAATAGCAAAGATAAATATTTTAAAGCCTGTATCAGACCTGCCAAACTTTACACATTTCAACACTGAGTATGCCGGAACATTCACACTTTATACTAACTGACGCTCTGTGGAGGGGCCCGCCCCCTCCCTCCATCTCACACTAGTAATACAGTATGTTATCCTGTGCTCATGCTGCTTGAAAAGTGGGCCTCAATGGGAGAAGGTTTTAAAAATGTCTGCTCTAGTCAGTTTCTCATTATCAGTGTATTCTGTAGGTGCCGTGTGGATGTCTCGAAAGAGCTGACTATCGTGCAGCGTTTAAATACTTCTTAAGTGAGAAATATCTGAATACACTTCTAAGAGCAATAATTGGCGATTAACATTTCATCATTTAATCAGAACTTTAAGCTTGTTTGATATTGTAGTTAAAAATATGTCCAGTAGGTAGCAGCATGCTTTTATTACATTATTTATCATGTTTTCTAGTAATATATACAGATGCAAACTTGCACTGACAACATCTGCCCTTTTATTTTCTTCTGTATTGCAGGGGCACTAAACATGACCTGCTTTCTTCTGTATTGAATTACAGGTTCACATGCGGACATTAACGTTTACCAAGGCTACAGTCACTGTGACCTCTATCCAGATGGCACCACCAAGTCATCGTTAACCCATGCCTTCAATGGGAAGGACTTCATAAGTTTAGATATGGACAGTAAGACGTACATTGCTTCTGTTCCTCAAGCCCTCATATATAAAAGTATTAGGGACAAGGATATAATCTGGCTTGAATCCGTGGTGTCTTACTACAAAAAGACCTGTTTTGACCACCTTAGGATGTTTTTAGAGCTTGCTCCTGGTGTCAGAAATAAGAAAGGTAAGATATGTGTCCGAGAAATTTAATACTTAAGTTGTGCATCAATATCGCCATCAATTGTGTCTACATTTTTTTCCTAACAGAGCTCGCTCTCTCTCTCTCTCTCTCTCTCTCTCTCTCTCTCTCTCTCTCTCTATATATATATATATATATATATATATATATATATATATATATAATATCTATTTTGTCTGTACAGTGAGGAGAAATAAGTATTCAGACATTTTTCTTTGTTGTTTAATAAACTTCCAGTACAAATAGCCACTTCAAATTTACACACAATGTCTTTTTTGCTTTGTACTTATAAATACGAACAAACAAAAAAAAGGCTGTAATTGTATATATTTTATGGTATTTGGCAGACACCCTTATCCAGAGCAACTTACAATGATCTCGTTACAATTGAGCAGTTAAGGTTTAAGGGCCTTGCTCACTGGCCCAGCAGTGGCAGCTCTGTGGTGCTGGGATTTGAACTCATGACCTTCCAATCCAGCGTCCTAACCACTCACTCACTGAGCTACCACTCAAGATAACATATCTTTGTTTATACGTCCGAATACATACATTTTTGTTCATATTTACATGTACAAATGTACATTTTATATATATATATATATATATATAATGTATGTATATGTATATATGTAGACTACATGCTGTATGTATGAAGTCTAAGTGGTTTTTTTTATTGTTTTTGTTTAGCTCCACAGGTCAGGCTTTTCGAGAGGCAGAGCGCTGGTTTCACGCTCCTCACATGTCAAGTGACTGGGTTTTACCCCAGAGCAGTGCAGGTGAAGTGGATTGGGGCAGATTTACAGCTGGTGCAGGACGAGATGAATCATGTGCTGCCTAATGGTGATGGCACGTTTCAGACCAGAAGCAGTGTGATCAGACCTGAGGAGAACACAGGAGATCAGCGCTACAGCTGTGTAGTGCATCACAGCAGCCTAGAGGGAAATATTACAGTCACCTGGGGTATGAAGTTACACATTTACACATCAATTAGGTCTTAAATAACAATATTTCCATAATTAATTTGCTCTTTAGGAATATTATCACATGTTTATTCTAATCGGTGATTAAGGGAATTGTGTTATATATGTAATATATAATCTAATGTCATTTATTACATGTTTATATAATGAATGTGATTTATGACTCATGGTGTGATATTACTTCTTTACATTTATTCTATGGCCTGAGGCGTGATATTCAAGATGTATTCTAATATCCGATCTAGAGTAAAATCTATAATCTGGGATAATATGCTATATACAGTAAAGATTATTACACTGTAAATTACACCTGGACGTTATAAAGATATTGGTCTAATCCTGTCCTGGTGTGTGATATTTCATATTTGTTATCTCATTACGTAGACAGTAAATACGTTGATATGATATTATTTCTCTTTTCCCAGGGATATGATGTTAGATGTTGTCCAGTTTGTTTATTATATTATATTCATTTAATAATATGTTCAGGTAAATTGTACAGCTGCTATATTTGTGTGTGTTTTTTCCCTGGAAGAACTGTTGTACAGTAGACATTTTCTTTCTGTGTTTTAGACTGACCACATTTATATTTTCTTACTTGTAGATAAAGAAGAGAAACCCTTCAGACTTTATGTTTGGATTACACTAGGCTGCATTTTCATCGTCACTATAATCGGGCTTGTAATCAGATGCATCTTAAAAAGTAAAGGTGAGTAAACAAACCCTTGTGTTTGGCTAATACCAGTGACTGGTGTAGAATTGAGAAAGTCTCATTGTTGTCTCTCATTTCTCAAGACTCTGCTCACAAGACGCAAACATTAACTATATAACAATGACTTGTAATGCTGTGTAAATTCTGCTATTTTACCAATCACTTTGTCTTTTGGTTAAATCATTCATTCAATCAATCAATCAACTTGTTACAGCTTAATTTAACCTATTTTTAAACAGTGGCAAAAAATTTTTTAAAAATTAACATTATGAATTTAATCGTTAATTGTTTTCCCTGTTGTGTCCTTACAGATGCTGGGAGTTGAAGTTACCTCTCATGTGAAGATGTATTCAGTTTCTCAGTTTCAGTCATTCAGAACATCCTTGTTTGACATCATTACAGTTTAAACGTCCTTCTTCTACCTCCGATACCTCAGGCTCAGTCAGAGCACAGTGTTATCAGACCTAGATGTTCTCGCAGAATCAGTTGATTATATAGTTTTGATTCGTCACCTTTTTGACCTCAGAATACCCCACAGAACCGAGTACACAGTTATACGCAATGTTGCACGCCACATTTAAAAAATGATCAAAGCTGCTAATGCTAAACATGTAACTCACACTAACATCAGGCCTGGAGTTTGTGTTGCAGATGATGCACAATGTAAGTAGAACTACAAAAATCAATACTCCTTTTTATTTCTTATCATCAGTCATACCCATTTCAATAAAGAGCTTTTGATTATAAACAACATCTGTGGTAATATATGTCATATTTAATCAGTGATTCAAACTCTTTAGCTACATCCTCGTTCTGTCGTTCTCTTCATATGGATGATATTTTAGGGCCATTAAGAATGTATTGCGTTAACGTATTTGTATTTTCCACTTGTTCTCAATGTGTTTCTATTCTACACGTCTTCAATAAACTAACTAAAGCCTTACCTCACTCACAGACATGTGTCCCCTAGATAAATGTTGACGATCATCTAACAGAGATGTAGAGTAAGAAGTTGTAGTGAGTGTAAGACATGTGTCTGACTCTTCTCTACGTGACTGAAACTGGGCAAGGGTCCGACTCACATTAATGCAGTTATGATTGCCATGCAGTATGTAAAACCTCGTTCTTACATTTATTTAAATAGATATTCTGACACACGGGCTCTCAAACGTTTTGCAGCCAGGGACCGCTTTAACTATCAAATTAATTACACAGAACTGCTTAGTAGCCTACAGATTTACTTTATGAACATATCCCAACTATTTAAATATTAAAGTATAATAATATTCAGTTTTTTTTTTTTGTTTCTTTGTTTTGTTTTTGTTGGTGGTTTTTTTTTTGTTGGTTTTGTTGGGAAGCAAGAGCAAGTGTAAGAGAAAACCGCATATGGGTATGAACCATTTCCTCTGATACTGTCATGTTTCTACAAGTGCATCATCAGAACGCCGAAGTGCGCAGGTAATTTTATTTTGAGAGAAACTCTCCTGCAGATCAACTTTCTCTAGGCTACTTAAACTATGAGACATCGCCTAAACATGAACAAAGCAACGATTATTCATACTTTAGTCTTGTTCTTACATCTCCAGCAGTCGCGTTGTGGTAAGTGCTGCTTTTGTGCAGACTTTTTTTTATTATAGCTTTCTATTTTGGAAAGATGTGGCACCTAAACACAGTTTAGAGCTCAACACAGTTTAGAGCTAGTCTAGGATTTCTTGATCTGGACTTTATTTTAAATCGAGTTGTGTTGCACCACTTCACTTTAAACACAGATGAACAAATCGGGGATTAGAACTACGATTCATGTGACCACACTGCGACACTTAAAAGCTGGAGCATGGGTGGTATGGCTGCATTCGGTCACTGCCAGGTCTAATTGCAGGTTCTGTGTTTTATTTTACCTAATCAGTTTCCGTGCTGAATCGGTACCTGTTCAGCACCATCCTAAAACTCAACAGGGTTGAGACAGTCCCTTATTTTACTGCGAGGATCTTTTTCATCTTCTCCAATCCACCAAATAAATGCTGCCATTTTGACAATTTAAACCAATAGCAGGTTTAAATTGAATCCCTAACTGAAATTTAAATCTGAGTTTAAAGTGATGGAGCAACAAGATTATAGTTAATCCAGGTTTATTGTGAGATTAAATCCAGGATTACAGTGATGGTTTAAATGTAAGTCTGTTTATTTTTAAACAAGGTTTAAAGTTTGGTGCAACAGAATTATTAGATAAAACTTGATTTAATCTAGATTTATGATTAATCCTTATTGGTGCATCTCACCCATACAGTTGAAATCAAAATTATTCAACTCCCATTGTAAATCAGGTTTACTGTCAAACAGACTTTCAGATTTTTGTGAACAAATCAGACAAAAGCCACTGAAATCGTTCAACACGACGAACGCTTCGAGTGGTTTCCCCAAATTCAACTGAAATGCTAATAATGACTTCTCCAGTCTCAAAATTATTCAACCCCCTGAACAGAATCACTCACAACAGCACAAATATGTAAAACAGGTGTTGTCTCAAGCACGCCTGAATGTGTGCTTGAGCTGGAACACATGAAATACCTGAACTGGCTCGTTTAAATCTCCATTTTAAAAAAATTACTCCTTGCACAATTATACTGGAAGATCAGGTGATTTTGAAGACTTTAAAAATAAAATACTTTAAAAGTCAACAGTAAAATTAATTGATAAATGGCACACTTATATACCATATAAGCACCACTTATATACCATACCATTATATAGCGCTTTTATCCAAAGCACTTTACACTGTGTCTCATTCACCCATACACAATGGTAGCAGAGCTGCCATGTAAGGCGCTAACTTGCCATCGGGAGCAACTTGGGGTTCAGTGTCTTGCCCAAGGACACTTCGGCATGTGGAGTCACGTGGGCCAGGAATCGAACCGCCAAGCTTACGATTAGTGGATAACCCGCTCTACCACCTGATCCACAGCCGCCCAATTGAGCTTCACTGTGAGCATAGAGTCTGTCTGTCTGGGTTTGATTGTCTATCTATTTGAAATGTCCATTTTATAATGGATTAAAAGTGCCTCCTGGCTCAAACATATTGACAGATCCAATGAGTTTGAATAGCATTTACGTTCATTTTCGCTTCAGTCATTTGCCATTGCAAACGTAATTGATTCTGTCGTTACAGCATGTAACTATCCAAAAGCGTGATCGAATCATGAGAAAAGCAAACTTTACCTAGGAAAGTGTTAGACACCATTAGACAGCTTAACTGTTTTTTTTTTTTATCAGTGTGTTGGTTAAACTAGCTTCTTACACAATGTGATCTCTGTAGGCAGACACCAATACCTACATTATTTTCTTAAAGTATATATGTCAAAGTATGTAATAGGCTGAAAAACCTTTGGACGAAGTCCACATTTTTTTTCCAGACTTTTGAATCTGAGTTGACCGTATCTGCAAACTCAGATGATCCATAACTGCTTTCTTTTTCTATTTCGCAGATGTTCAATCTATCAGTTTATATTCCCTTGGCTCTGAAGGCCTCACCCTTCCCCGTTACACACAGAGTGTCACTGTGAATGATGTGACCCTATATTCCTTTGACAGCAACATGAAGTCGACAGGGCCATGTCCCGAATGGCTCAACACTACAGTTGGTCAGCAACTCTGGAAAGAGGCCAGTTTTTTATTTCACCGCAACATGGCAAGTATGGATTTAGCACTCCAAACAGCTATGTCACAGTTCAACCTCACAGGTATTTCACTTTTTTTTGTAATATAATGACAACTATAGGCTTTGTTCATCATCATTGTTTATTTGACAAAAAATACGAACAATACAAGTTCAACACACAAAAATATATTCAACACACAATTTGCTTTTCCTTATAGAAAGTTTAATGAATTGCATTTTATCTTAAGTTCCATGCACTGTCTAGTCCAGAAATATTCAGGGTTTGGAGGGAGGGTGAGGGGTGAGATGAAGTAATAGCAAAGATAAATATTTAAAAGCCTGTATCAGACCTGCCAACCTTTACGCATTTCAACACTGAGTATGCTGGAACATTCACACTTTATACTAACTGACGCTCTGTGGAGGGGCCCGCCCCCTCCCTCCATCTCACACTAGTAATACAGTATGTTATCCTGTGCTCATGATGCTTGAAAAGTGGGCCTCAATGGGAGAAGGTTTTAAAAATGTCTGCTCTAGTCAGTTTCTCATTAGCAGCGTGTTCTGTAGGTGCCGTGTGGATGTCTCGAAAGAGCTGACTATCGTGCAGCGTTTAAATACTTCTTAAGTGAGAAATATCTGAATACACTTCTAATAGCAATAATTGGCGATTAACATTTCATCATTTAATCAGAACTTTAAGCTTGTTTGATATTGTAGTTAAAAATATGTCCAGTAGGTAGCAGCATGCTTTTATTACATTATTTATCATGTTTTCTAGTAATATATACAGATGCAAACTCGCACTGACAACATCTGCCCTTTTATTTTCTTCTGTATTGCAGGGGCACTAAACATGACCTGCTTTCTTCTGTACTGAATTACAGGTTCACATGCGGACATTAACGTATACCAAGGCTACAGTCGCTGTGACCTCTATCCAGATGGCACCACCAAGTCATCGTTAACCCATGCCTTCAATGGGAAGGACTTCTTAAGTTTAGATATGGACAGTAAGACGTTCATCGCTTCTGTTCCTCAAGCCCTCATATATAAAAGTATTAGGGAGAAGGATATAATCTGGCTTGAAACCGTGGTGTCTTTCTACAAAAAGACCTGTTTTGACCACCTTAGGATGTTTTTAGAGCATGCTCCTGGTGTCAGAAATAAGAAAGGTAAGATATGTGTCTGAGAAATTTAATACTTAAGTTGTGCATCAATATCGCCATCAATTGTGTCTACATTTTTTTCCTAACAGAGCTCTCTATATATATATATAATATCTATTTTGTCTGTACAGTGAGGAGAAATAAGTATTCAGACATTTTTCTTTGTTGTTTAATAAACTTCCAGTACAAATAGCCACTTCAAATTTACACACAATGTCTTTTTTGCTTTGTACTTATAAATACGAACAAAAAAAGGCTGTAATTGTATATATTTTATGGTATTTGGCAGACACCCTTATCCAGAGCAACTTACAATGATCTCGTTACAACTGAGCAGTTAAGGTTTAAGGGCCTTGCTCACGGGCCCAGCAGTGGCAGCTCTGTGGTGCTGGGATTTGAACTCATGACCTTCCAATCCAGCGTCCTAACCACTCACTCACTGAGCTACCACTCAAGATAACATATCTTTGTTTATACGTCCGAATACATACATTTTTGTTCATATTTACATGTACAAATGTACATTTTATATATATATATATATATAATATTATATATGTGTAGACTACATGCTGTATGTATGAAGTCTAAGTGGTTTTGTTTTACCGTTTTTTTTTTTTTAGCTCCAGAGGTCAGGCTTTTTAAGAGGCAGAGCGCTGGTTTCACGCTCCTCACGTGTCATGTGACTGGGTTTTACCCCAGAGCAGTGCAGGTGAAGTGGATTGGGGCAGATTTACAGCTGGTGCAGGACGAGATGAATCATGTGCTGCCTAATGGTGATGGCACGTTTCAGACCAGAAGCAGTGTGATCAGACCTGAGGAGAACACAGGAGATCAGCGCTACAGCTGTGTAGTGCATCACAGCAGCCTAGAGGGAAATATTACAGTCACCTGGGGTATGAAGTTACACATTTACACATCAATTAGGTCTTAAATAACAATATTTCCATAATTAATTTGCTCTTTAGGAATATTATCACATGTTTATTCTAATCGGTGATTAAGGGAATTGTGATATATATGTAATATATAATCTAATGTCATTTATTACATGTTTATATAATGAATGTGATTTATGACTCATGGTGTGATATTACTTCTTTACATTTATTCTATGGCCTGAGGCGTGATATTCAAGATGTATTCTAATATCCGATCTAGAGTAAAATCTATAATCTGGGATAATATGCTATATACAGTAAAGATTATTACACTGTAAATTACACCTGGACGTTATAAAGATATTGGTCTAATCCTGTCCTGGTGTGTGATATTTCATATTTGTTATCTCATTACGTAGACAGTAAATACGTTTATATGATATTATTTCTCTTTTCCCAGGGATATGATGTTAGATGTTGTCCAGTTTGTTTATTATATTATATTCATTTAATAATATGTTCAGGTAAATTGTACAGCTGCTATATTTGTGCGTTTTTTCCCCTGGAAGAACTGTTGTACAGTAGACATTTTCTTTCTGTGTCTTAGACTGAACACATTTACATTTTCTTACTTGTAGATAAAGAAGAGAAACCCTTCAGACTTTATGTTTGGATTACACTAGGCTGCATTTTCATCGTCACTATAATCGGGCTTGTAATCAGATGCATCTTAAAAAGTAAAGGTGAGTAAACAAACCCTTGTGTTTGGCTAATACCAGTGACTGGTGTAGAATTGAGAAAGTCTCATTGTTGTCTCTCATTTCTCAAGACTCTGCTCACAAGACGCAAACATTAACTATATAACAATGACTTGTAATGCTGTGTAAATTCTGCTATTTTACCAATCACTTTGTCTTTTGGTTAAATCATTCATTCAATCAATCAATCAACTTGTTACAGCTTAATTTAACCTATTTTTAAACAGTGGCAAAAAATTTTTTAAAAATTAACATTATGAATTTAATCGTTAATTGTTTTCCCTGTTGTGTCCTTACAGATGCTGGGAGTTGAAGTTACCTCTCATGTGAAGATGTATTCAGTTTCTCAGTTTCAGTCATTCAGAACATCCTTGTTTGACATCATTACAGTTTAAACGTCCTTCTTCTACCTCCGATACCTCAGGCTCAGTCAGAGCACAGTGTTATCAGACCTAGATGTTCTCGCAGAATCAGTTGATTATATAGTTTTGATTCGTCACCTTTTTGACCTCAGAATACCCCACAGAACCGAGTACACAGTTATACGCAATGTTGCACGCCACATTTAAAAAATGATCAAAGCTGCTAATGCTAAACATGTAACTCACACTAACATCAGGCCTGGAGTTTGTGTTGCAGATGATGCACAATGTAAGTAGAACTACAAAAATCAATACTCCTTTTTATTTCTTATCATCAGTCATACCCATTTCAATAAAGAGCTTTTGATTATAAACAACATCTGTGGTAATATATGTCATATTTAATCAGTGATTCAAACTCTTTAGCTACATCCTCGTTCTGTCGTTCTCTTCATATGGATGATATTTTAGGGCCATTAAGAATGTATTGCGTTAACGTATTTGTATTTTCCACTTGTTCTCAATGTGTTTCTATTCTACACGTCTTCAATAAACTAAATAAAGCCTTACCTCACTCACAGACATGTGTCCCCTAGATAAATGTTGACGATCATCTAACAGAGATGTAGAGTAAGAAGTTGTAGTGAGTGTAAGACATGTGTCTGACTCTTCTCCACGTGACTGAAACTGGGCAAGGGTCCGACTCACATTAATGCAGTTATGATTGCCATGCAGTATGTAAAACCTCGTTCTTACATTTATTTAAATAGATATTCTGACACACGGGCTCTCAAACGTTTTGCAGCCAGGGACCGCTTTAACTATCAAATTAATTACACAGAACTGCTTAGTAGCCTACAGATTTACTTTATGAACATATCCCAACTATTTAAATATTAAAGTACAATAATATTCAGGTTTTTTGTTGTTGTTGTTGTTTTTGTTGTTTTTTTTTTTGTTGGTTTTGTTGGGGGGCAAGAGCAAGTGCAAGAGAAAACTGCATGGGTATGAACCATTTCCTCTGATACTGTCATGTTTCTACAAGTGCGTCATCATAACGCCGAAGTGCGCAGGTCATTTTCTTTTGAGAGAAACTCTCCTGCAGATCAACTTTCTCTAGGCTACTTAAACTATGAGACATCGCCTAAACATGAACAAAGCAACGATTATTCATACTTTAGTCTTGTTCTTACATCTCCAGCAGTCGCGTTGTGGTAAGTGCTGCTTTTGTGCAGACTTTTTTTTATTATAGCTTTCTATTTTGGAAAGATGTGGCACCTAAACACAGTTTAGCGCTAAACACAGTTTAGAGCTAGTCTAGGATTTCTTGATCTGGACTTTATTTTAAATCGAGTTGTGTTGCACCACTTCACTTTAAACACAGATGAACAAATCGGGGATTAGAACTACGATTCATGTGACCACACTGCGACACTTAAAAGCTGGAGCATGGGTGGTATGGCTGCATTCGGTCACTGCCAGGTCTAATTGCAGGTTCTGTGTTTTATTTTACCTAATCAGTTTCCGTGCTGAATCGGTACCTGTTCAGCACCATCCTAAAACTCAACAGGGTTGAGACAGTCCCTTATTTTACTGCGAGGATCTTTTTCATCTTCTCCAATCCACCAAATAAGTGCTGCCATTTTGACAATTTAAACCAATAGCAGGTTTAAATTGAATCCCTAACTGAAATTTAAATCTGTGTTTAAAGTGATGGAGCAACAAGATTATAGTTAATCCAGGTTTATTATGAGATTAAATCCAGGATTACAGTGATGGTTTAAATGTAAGTCTGTTTATTTTTAAACAAGGTTTAAAGTTTGGTGCAACAGAATTATTAGATAAAACTTGATTTAATCTAGATTTATGATTAATCCTTATTGGTGCATCTCACCCATACAGTTGCAATCAAAATTATTCAACTCCCATTGCAAATCAGGTTTACTGTCAAACAGACTTTCAGCTTTTTGTGAACAAATCAGACAAAAGCCACTGAAATAGTTCAACACGACGAACGCTTCGAGTGGTTTCCCCAAATTCAACTGAAATGCTAATAATGACTTCTCCAGTCTCAAAATTATTCAACCCCCTGAACAGAATCCCTCACAACAGCACAAATACGCAAAACAGGTGTTGTCTCCAGCACAACTGAATCAACTAATCAAGTGCTTCTTTAATTGCACCAGGTGTGTATGAGCTGGAACACATGAAATACCTGAACTGGCTCATTTAAATCTCCATTTTAAAAAATTACTCCTTGCACAATTATACTGGAAGATCAGGTGATTTTGAAGACTTTAAAAATAAAATACTTTAAAAGTCAACAGTAAAATTAATTGATAAATGGCACACTTATATAGCGCTTTTATCCAAAGCACTTTACACTGTGTCTCATTCACCCATTCAAACACACACCAATGGTAGCAGAGCTGCCACGTAAGGCACTAACTTGCCATCGGGAGCAACTTGGCGTTCAGTGTCTTGCACAAGGAGACTTCGGCATGTGGAGTCACGTGGGCCAGGAATCGAACCACCAAGCTTACGATTAGTGGATAACCCGCTCTACCACATGAGCCACAGCCGCCCAATTGAGCTTCACTGTGAGAATAGAGTCTGTCTGTCTGGGTTTGATTGTCTACCTATTTGATATGTCCATTTTATAATGGATTAAAAGTGCCTCCTGGCTCAAACATATTGACAGATCCAATGAGTTTGAATAGCATTTACTTAAATTTTCTGTGTAAGCACGCTTCAGTCATTTGCCATTGCAAACGTAATTGATTCTGTCGTTACAGCTTGTAACTATCCAAAAGCGTGATCGAATCAGGAGAAAAGCAAACTTTACCTAGGAAAGTTTTAGACACCATTAGACAGCTTAACTGTTTTTTTTTTTTATCAGTGTGTTGGTTAAACTAGCTTCTTACACAATGGGATCTCTGTAGGCAGACACCAATACCTACATTATTTTCTTAACGTATATATGTCAAAGTATGTAATAGGCTGAAAAACCTTTGGACGAAGTCCACATTTTTTTTCCAGACTTTTGAATCTGAGTTGACCGTATCTGCAAACTCAGATGATCCATAACTGCTTTCTATTTCTATTTTGCAGATGTTCAATCTATCAGTTGGAATTTCCTTCGCTCTGAAGGCCTCGGCCTTCCCCATTACACAGAGAGTGGCACTGTGAATGATGTGACCCTATATTCCTTTGACAGCAACATGAAGTCGACAGCTCCATGTCCCGAATGGTTCAACACTACAGCTGGTCAGCAACACTGGAAAGAGGCCAGATTTTTATTTCACCGCAACATGGCAACTATGGATTTAGCACTCCAAACAGCTATGTCACAGTTCAACCTCACAGGTATTTCACTTTTTTGTAATATAATGACAACTATAGGCTTTGTTCATCATCATTGCTTATTTGCCAAAAAATACGAACATTACAAGTTCAACACATAAAAATATATTCAACATACAATTTGCTTTTCCTTATAGAAAGTTTAATGAATTGCATTTTATCTTAAATTCCATGCACTGTCTAGTCCAGAAATATTCAGGGTTTGGAGGGAGGGTGAGGGGTGAGATGAAGTAATAGCAAAGATAAATATTTAAAAGCCTGTATCAGACCTGCCAACCTTTACGCATTTCAACACTGAGTATGCTGGAACATTCTCACTTATACTGACGCTCTGTGGAGGGGCCCGCCCCCTCCCTCCATCTCACACTAGTAATACAGTTTCCTGTGCTCATGCTGCTTGAAAAGTGGGCCTCAATGGGAGGTTTTTAAAATGTCTGCTCTAGTCAGTTTCTCATTAGCAGTGTATTCTGTAGGTGCCGTGTGGATGTCTCGAAAGAGCTGACTATCGTGCAGCGTTTAAATACTTCTTAAGTGAGAAATATCTGAATACCCTTCTAATAGCAATAATTGGCGATTAACATTTCATCATTTAATCAGAACTTTAAGCTTGTTTGATATTGTAGTTAAAAATATGTCCAGTAGGTAGCAGCATGGTTTTATTACATTATTTATCATGTTTTCTAGTAATATATACAGATGCAAACTCGCACTGACAACATCTGCCCTTTTATTTTCTTCTGTATTGCAGGGGCACTAAACATGACCTGCTTTCTTCTGTACTGAATTACAGGTCCACATGCGGACATTAACGTTTACCAAGCCTACAGTCACTGTGACCTCTATCCAGATGGCACCACCAAGTCATCGTTAACCCATGCCTTCAATGGGAAGGACTTCTTAAGTTTAGATATGGACAGTAAGACGTTCATCGCTTCTGTTCCTCAAGCCCTCATATATAAAAGGGTTAGGGAGAAGGATATAATCTGGCTTGAAACCTTGGTGTCTTACTACAAAAAGACCTGTTTTGACCGCCTTAGGATGTTCTTAGAGCATGCTTCTAGTGTCAGAAATAAGAAAGGTAAGATATGTGTCCGAGAAATTTAATACTTAAGTTGTGCATCAATATCGCCATCAATTGTGTCTACATTTTTTTCCTAACAGAGCTCTCTCTATATATATATATATAATATCTATTTTGTCTGTACAGTGAGGAGAAATAAGTATTCAGACCTTTTTTCTTTGTTGTTTAATAAACTTCCAGTACAAATAGCCACTTCAAATTTACACACAATGTCTTTTTTGCTTTGTACTTATAAATACGAACAAAAAAAAAGGCTGTAATTGTATATATTTTATGGTATTTGGCAGACACCCTTATCCAGAGCAACTTACAATGATCTCGTTACAACTGAGCAGTTAAGGTTTAAGGGCCTTGCTCACGGGCCCAGCAGTGGCAGCTCGGTGGTGCTGGGATTTGAACTCATGACCTTCCAATCCAGCGTCCTAACCACTCACTCACTGAGCTACCACTCAAGATAACATATCTTTGTTTATACCTCCGAATACATACATTTTTGTTCATATTTACATGTACAAATGTACATTTTATATATATATATATATATAAAAACGTAGACTACATGCTGTATGTATGAAGTCTAAGTGGTTTTGTTTTACTGTTTTTGTTTAGCTCCAGAGGTCAGGCTTTTCAAGAGGCAGAGCGCTGGTTCCACGCTCCTCACGTGTCATGTGACTGGGTTTTACCCCAGAGCAGTGCAGGTGAAGTGGATTGGGGCAGATTTACAGCTGGTGGATGACGAGATGAATGATGTGCTGCCTAATGGTGATGGCACGTTTCAGACCAGAAGCAGTGTGATCAGACCTGAGGAGAACACAGGAGATCAGCGCTACAGCTGTGTAGTGCATCACAGCAGCCTAGAGGGAAATATTACAGTCACCTGGGGTATGAAGTTACACATTTACACATCAATTATGTCTTAAATAACAATATTTCCACAATTCATTTGCTCTTTAGGAATATTATCACATGTTTATTCCAATGGATGGGATCCAGCACTGCTCCTCTGGGCCATACCCCTCCCAGTCTAGTAGATATTCGAGGCTACGTCTGGAGTTCAGGATGTCACGGACGCGGTAGGCTGGGCGGCCCTCGATCTCTAGCGTTTCCGGTGGGGAGTCTTCCGGCACCGCCGTGGTCAAGGGGCCCGGTATCACTGCTTTGAGGAGAGAGACATGGAAAGACGGGGCGATGCGGCTTTGCTTTGCTAGGTCCAGGCGGTACATGTCTTTGTTAATTTGCTTCAAGACTCGGAAGGGGCCGATATATTTAGGTTGGAGTTTTTTGCCCGGGAGGGGTGACTTTAGATCTCTGTGGAAAGCCACACCCTGTCACCGGCTTGATAATTGGGGTGATCCCTCCGGCGCCGGTCTGCCTTTCATTTGGCGGTGCGGAAGGCCTGCACTAGCTGTTGGTAGGCGCATTCCCAGACCTGTTCACTCCGGCGGAACCACTCATCTACCGCTGGTGAGTCAGTGGGGGAGGCGTTCCAGGGGAACAATGGCGACTGGTAGCCCAAGACACACTGAAATGGGGTGAGCTTGGTGGCGGAATGCCGTAGCGAGTTCTGTGCATATTCCGCCCACAGTAGGAAGTGGCTCCAGTCCCCTGGATTGGTGGCGCAGAAGGTTCGGAGGAACCGTATGATCTCTTGGTTGGCCCGTTCTGCCTGTGCGTTGGCCTGGGTGTGGTACCCGGAAGTGAGATTAACGGTGACCCCCATCTTCTCCATGAAACTGGCCCAGATGCGAGACGTGAACTGTGGACCCCTGTCACTCACAATCTCTTCTGGGATGCCGAAGTATCTAAACACATGTTGGAAAAGTAGTTCGGCTGTGGTAAAGGCAGATGGGATGGCCAGTAGTGGAATTAGGCGATGGATTTCGAAAACTGATAAACAATCACCAGTATCACGGTATTACCTTTCGACTCCTGCAAGTCCGTTATGAAATCTAGGGCCAGGTGGGACCAGCGTGGACGAACAGTCTAGAGTGCGTGGGTCAGACGAAAGACGAAGTACGGAAGGGAATCAAGGTCAGGCGATCGGGCAAACGGGCAGTACTAGGCTTAGGCAGAATCGTAGTCAACAAACAATGCAAATATCAGAACCAGTTTGGCGGATACGGAAATTAATGCTCGGTACACAACAGAGACAAGGCTGCTGAGCGTTTACTTCACGAGACGCTGAAGTTAACGAGGCCTTTTATAACTTATGGTGCAGCACAGGTGTTCGTACTCAATACTCCGGCGAACTCAAGCGCGGGCATGGCTGGGAAGTGTAGTCCTCGTCCGCCATGTTTGTAGGCGGCACTGTATGCTGAGAACTGCAGCCTCGAGTTCGCCATGGCGTAACAATACGTCGATATCATATTATTTCTCTTTTCCCAGGGATATGATGTTAGATGTTGTCCAGTTTGTTTATTATATTATATTCATTTAATAATATGTTCAGGTAAATTGTACAGATGCTATATTTGTGTGTGTTTTTTTCCCCTGGAAGAACTGTTGTACAGTAGACATTTTCTTTCTGTGTCTTAGACTGACCACATTTACATTTTCTTACTTGTAGGTAAGGAAGAGAAACCCTTCAGACTTTATGTTTGGATTACACTAGGCTGCGTTTTCATCGCCGCTGTAGTCGGGCTTGTAATACGAAGCTTCTGTTATAAAAAAGGTGAGCAATGTACCCTAATGATCAGCCGATACATATGATCGGTGTGGAAGTTTAAAAATCATTGCTTCTCTTTTGTTTCCTTTTTCAGAAGACACTGAAACTGAATATACGAGTTATAAAGTTACTTGCAATCTTCCACAATGAATTATTGTACATGTTAAAACCTTATTCAGGTCTTAGCTTTTGTTGTTGCAGGTCAATTCATTCTCCTCTCCTGAGAAGATCGAGCTGTCTATCCTCAACCTCAAACTCCTACAGCCCTCAGGTCTAGCTGTTTCTTCTCGGATATTTGCACACGTCTCGTCTTCACTCAAGTCAATCTAAATGAAGAAAGAGCATTTCTCAGGCTCAGTCTGAACCACAAATAAGCTTGATTAAAAATCCGTTTGTCACTTAACCCTTCACGTTAACCTTAATTCTCAAAGTGTTACATAGTTTTGCACAACGTCAGTATAATTAACAAACTTTTTTTTTTGCGTTATTACATTTAGTTTTACAATAGCAGATGTATTACCTTTTCATTTGAACTCTTTTTTACCAGGTGCCCAGGTTCAGCGTTGAATTTATTTGCGATGTCACACTCCACAGTAGTGCTTAATAGCTCATATGAATGTAGACATTCAAGGCTTTAACAATTAGCAGTTTTTCACAAGTATTTCTGTTTTGACCTAGCCACCTAGGGGCAATATATTTAGAGAAAAGGGTTTTTTTTTCACACAAATGTTTATTTCTTATTCCTATTCCTATTCCTGCTCTCTGAGATGCCACAAGTGCCAATTAATATATAAGAGCATCAATTAATATAGTTTGTTTGGTTTTCATGATGTGTTGAAAAAAAAAAAAAAAAAAAAAAGGTGGGGGGTGGGTTTGTTTTCGGTGTTTGTACTTTTTAATTTTATTTTCCTTTGTTAGTATAAAAAGAAAAAAAAACTGTGAATGATTGTTGCTGTGTGTCAGTCGGTTTGTTTTTCTTCTCAATAAAATATCTGGTGGGAAAAAATGTATAATTTGCTCCTTTGATGTAATTTATTATCTTTTACTTAGTACAATTCAGTTATGAACAAATGTTTTGTAACTGTCACGTTGTGAACAGTGTGCTGTCTGTGCTTTGTGATTGGTGGTGGGTGTCTGGTTGAGAGATTTCACATCACACCCTTGTGATGTGACTCAGAGTAAATCGTCAGATAACAATACAGCCTACTGACAAGGAGAGAGAGAGAGAAGGAGAGAGAGCGGGGGTGGGGGGGGGCTGTTGGTTTAACATTCACCCTGATCAACACCCGCATTGTCAGCCTGCACATGCTCATGATGGATTTCTGTGTTGGCAGGAACACCACCTGTGTCTGTTGTAAAGAATTATTTGCCAACTGACTTAGATGAAGATGAGAGTAACGTTCTCATCGCACCACTTCCTCAGGAAGTGTGCCTCTGTTTTTGTTTTCTCCTTCATGTTCAGTCTTTGTTGTTTTCTTCACCCGTTATTCTTATCACCCGTGTCTAGTGAACGCTTGTGTGTATATTTACGTATTGTGTTTAAGTTCTGTCATGGGTTTTAGTTTGTTTCTGTGTCTAGCGTGTTCGTTTGCGTTCTTTCACCCATGAACTCCTTGTGTTTCATTTGTTAAACACTGCCTACTGTCTGTTTTTATTGTTTTTGTTTTGTGTGTGAAATTTAAACACCTGTTTATCAGGTAGGTTTTATTTAACTCCATGTTTGTGTTATTTTTTTATTTTCTTAGGCATGATTTTACGCTGAAGTATTAGAAGTCCAAGCACACAGTGCTACTGTGGAAGAGTAGTTTTTGTTAAGATGTTGTAGGGGTCCAGGCTCCTACTGTAGTGTTCGTTCCCTTAAATAAAGGCTGATTAGTTACGAGTAGCCTGTTTTTTACTCAGTAAAGCTAAAGTAAACTTTCTTTTCTTCTTAAACGTGCTGTGTTCACTTAGATGTACTTTTAGTTTACTATGTTTTTTACGAAGGTTGTAAAATTGCAAAATAATTGATTAAAAAAATGACAGTTAAATCCTTTTATTAAAATGAATTATTGTATTTTTTTTTGTTGAAAGCTTAAGTAGCTTAGTGCTATGGTGTTTTTGGTGGGGTTTTTTTTACAGTATTAATTAATAAATTAAAAACTATATTAAAAAAAATGTAAATTACTGTAAAATTATTCCAATCTTCCCCATTTTACAAGTTCTCTGTGTCAATTTTCTATACTGTAAATTCCTGTACTTTAATGAGCACTCTTGGTGTCAGTCTTTCGAACTTTTCGGAGGATTTTGTCCCAGGTTTGGTGTGTGGTGTGCAGGTAAAGCAGACTCTCCTACCCTCCCAGTTCTGAATCTCCTTCCCTCCCAGCTCAAACAGTGATTGGTAAAGTGTAGGTTTGGGTTAATGGGACTGCTTCCTCCATGTAAACAGGAAGAGAAGCATGATGTGCAGCAGCAGTAGTAATTTTGCACGCCACCTTGCATGCGTCTTTCACCACTGAATGGAAAAAAACATTGAGGTTCAGAGCGGAAGTTATTTTATCCAAGCAGCAGTATGAGCTGCTTCTTTTTTTTTTTTTTAGCAAGGTTTATGAACAGGCCACCTTCTGTCATTCTTATGTAAGGCTGACGGCAGAACTAATGAGTTGGACTAACACTGATTAAATGATTACTACACTGACCTACAGAAACAGCTACAGCATTTCTATGTGTCCTGAGAGACATGCAGTGAAAATCAATTGACTTAATTACACACGATGCACCAGTATGATCTGATCTCACATACATCAGGGGTTAAGACAGATCTATGTATTTTTCCCCCCTCAATGTGAATGTAGTGTGGTTACATAAATCCGTAAGCTGGACTAAGCTCAGAGATGAATGACGCCTTTGTGCGAAAGCAACTCCCTCATCATCAGCTGCACACAGGGACAGGCACGGACTGTTCATAACAGGCCAATTACTTAACCTTGTATAATTTGTTTCAAAATGTTGCTACTATTTTGTAAAAAAAAAAATAAAAAAAAAATACCATGTCCATGATCGTGGTGCCATTTTTCAACTTTGAAATAAAACAAAGAAAACATTGAATTTAAGAAAATATTCACTTTAACATTCAAAAATGTGTTAACTCATCTCAGGCAACAATGTTTCATTTTGTTACTAGGTTTCTCTGCTGACAACGGCTTGAGTTTTTAAAATTGACCTAGCTAATACACACAAAAAATGTTCAACTAGCATTCATATCCAGGGGAATGGCATGAAAGGACAGTAAGGACATTCTAATGATGTAATTAATTGTTAAAATGAACAATTTGCTTTCAAACTATAATGTGACTAACAGGATTGCACTTTCAAAGTGATCTCACCAGTCAATATAACACCATATAATTGAGAATACTTAATGTCCTTTACAAATAAACATCACAGTCTCATGATATTTAGTTACAAACAACTGACAGTCCCCTGTTTAGCCACCAGAGGTCATCGTCTCCTGAATGCTGATTTGTTACCCATGATCGTTTTCACCTCACATGGTACTTTGCATGCAGGATGCACCCAGTTCTACCTCACACTCCTTATGAAGTGGCACTTTTGTTGAGTATCACTCAAGTTTTCCAACGGCGGAAAACCTGAAGTTACGACTTTACCTCTGACCGTTACAAAGCGCTGACACTGGAGACTCCTTCCAAAACGTCATGTAGATGCATTTATTAGTCTTGGATTATGTGACGCGTCCACCGTGCGAGGCGCTGTGAATGAGCCGTTACGGTAGAAATGATAACGTATTAGAAAGAGCGTGTTAATATGGACCTGTGACTTGCCTCAAAGCTTGCACTACAACTGATGTAGAAAATGAATCAACAACTTCTGACCAATCAGATTTCAACAGCGCTGTGGTGTAAACATTTAAATCATAATGTTCGAATTTAGTAAACATTTATCTGTCATCCAAAAAAAAAAAAACCCCAAAAATCACAAACAAACCAACGGTTTAAAATCTCTGCTTTGGAGATTGGAGAACCAAAGCCAAGTGAAGCTGCTAATTCCTGGAGCAATTTAGAACATTATGGGGCTCAGTCTAAACATGCTGATGAATAGCTACAGTGTTCAGCCTGCGACACACCAAACCAAAGCAAAGTTTGCGAAACACAAAGGTCTTCTGAGGTCTGGACGAGGACACGATGCAAACTAGGTATGTTGATACACACATCATTACACTGTATATAAAATACCGCCACATAGAGTCTGTTTTCGGGTTCGTCAAATGTTCTCTTTAAAGGGAAACCGTCTGTTGTACGTTTCTCACAGACTGACAAGCTGAAGAATCCTTATGGCAGGGGTCATTAACTGGCAATCTTCATCCAGCAAAGTATTTCAGTGGATTGAATTGAGCCCTTGGAAAATACTGCAGTAATAATACCAAAGAACATATGGGGGGGGGGACCATAAACCAACCCTGTAGGAGATCCTTTCTCATGGCCAATCACATGCATTTATGCAAATTATTTTAGCTGAATTGTGGCATGCGTATAGAAGCGCAAGTGTGTGAAAAACATACTGGTTTTTATTGAGTGAGAACTATGAATCATCATCAAAGACCAGAGCAAACATGCAGGAATCATCAAAATGGGAACATCCATCCATCCATCCTCTTTACCGCTTTATCCTTTTCAGGGTCACGGGGAAACCTGGAGACTATCCCAGGGAGCATGGGGCACAAGGCGGGGTACACCCTGGACAGGGTGCCAGTCCATCGCAGGGCACACAATCACACACACACTCACACACCCATTCATACACTACGGACATTTTGGACACGCCACTCAGCCTACCATGCATGTCTTTGGACTGGGAGAGGAAACCGGAGTACCCGGAGGAAACCCCCGCAGCACGGGGAGAACATGCAAACTCCACACACACAGGGCCACGGTGGGAATCGAACGTGGGGCGAACGTGCTAACCACTAAGCCACCGTGAGCCCAAAATGGGAACATCCATAATCACAAACAAAAACAAAACCAGACCCGAGGGTCAAAACTAGGAAATACTGAACATGAATAAGACTTTGCCAAGGCACATAGAAACATGATGGTATAAAAATGGACAAACTAATTAGGAACTAAACAGGTAACAAGATGACATACATATGGCAGTCAAGGGGTGGAGACAGGACCAGGAAGTGAAAATAAAGAATGTCAATAAGGTATGCAGATGGTGCAGATAAAGGTTTTGAGAGGCTTTGTGACATGACGGCAGCTCATAGAGAAAAGGAAAGTGTTTCCACAAGCTTATAGTTACGTTTATTTATTTATTTATTTATGTTATTTACCCTCTCTGGTCAGGTGATGACAATGTCTAAAGATGATTTGACAGAGAACTATATGTTTATTCTGCGCTTCCAAATCATAACAGACACCTCATCCGTCCATGGCACAAGTCAAAATTGGTCATGTGAGAGGCTCCAGTGTGAAATAAAACAATTATTATATCATCTTATCATGTTAGTTGCATATCCAGACTTTTACACAGCTGGACGTTGACGTATTTTGAGTGTATTGCGAGACTCAACATATTCAAATGTTATGAAATTATTGTGATTTTAAATTGTAATGCCCCAGCATACCAAACTAGACGTTCAGTCAAGACACATAATCCGCTTCCCACCACATTGGCCTGTAGGATAATCGTTCTCAGTGCCAGTCCTGAGAAACGCCTGCAGTGTTTTCCCTGCAATCTCACACCTGATTCAACCCGTGAGCTTCTTATCGGCGTCTGTGTGGGAAAACAAATCAGTCAGTGCTCACGACTACTCTCACAACGTGCCCTGCTGTTATGAGACACACAGATCATGTACACTCAATACTGGAATAGTTCAGCTCATCTCCTGCAGCTTTTTCTGTTCAGGCTTTGATTGGATTATAAATCATTTTAACACTTTAAATGTGAGGTGGTTTAGCCAGAGGGGCAGTCACAGATTCAATTGGAGTGGAGCTCACCTAACTTTTTTTTTTTTTTTTTTTTTTTTTAATATAGGTTTATAGTTTCTGTACATTTAATTCTGCTTCCTGTTAGCACTTACATTATAGCAGCTGTAAGCTTTCACAGAAAATTTTAAGTTAAAGCTTTACCTCTGACTGTTACAAAGCTCTGACGCTGGAGACTCCTTCAATGAATAAACATAATCATGATAATGAGTCTTTATTGGTCACACATACATTACAGCAGTCTGTAATGTAAACTGTCACTGAGCCTTTGTTAGGCATTTGAGCAAAAATCCTTAATGTTCAACAGCTCTTGGAAGAGACGTTGAATGAAAGTGTCTGGATACGTGTAGATATCTTAAAAGTCTTTATTTTCATCCGAGTATGTGCATAATGTCTGTCAAAGTCTTTAAACCGGTCGCGTGTAGAGCATCGTATTCTCCCTACTTCCTGTCACTGTTTGTCTCTACAGCTGTTGAACTCCTAATTCAGTTCTTGACCTCATAATATCACCATGCGCTGACTGTTTTGTATTGCTCTCTTTTCTGCTCGCTCTGTCTGTTCCCACGACCTTGGATGATGCACAAGCAGAGAACGTTTTTGACCCAGTAAGTCTATCGTATTTTACCCAAAGGCAGAGATTTCAGTACAATGAGAGTGAAGGATTGGGCTTTATGTATTCATCTATCTAGAAATACTTCACTAGATACTGTGAATTTATTTCACTTTGCCATTTCACTTTCCAGTGTACCAACTGTTGGTTCATTCTGCGTAATTTAAATAATGCTTGTGCGTTTCTAGGCAACTCTGTGAGATGTAGTGTTATTAATAGCCTGATGCTGTAGAAACGCCGGAAAACAATGAAGTTGGGTTGTGGCATAGCGGAAGGGGCGGAGCTATCAGAGGGAACTCCTGTTTGAAAGTTTCAAAATGGCCGACACTTTAATCACGTTTTCAGAATGAAGTCCTTAAAGATGGCGGTCTTCGATCAATTTCTGGGTCACAGACAGTAGAATGTAACATAATGGAAGGTGCAGAGCAATCAAAGGCCACTGTAGTTTGAAATGGCATTTTCAGAACTGGTACATCCAATGTACATTTAAGATGGTGGACTTTGATCGATTTCTGGGTCACAGATTGTAGGATTGTTGAGGCATCGATTAGAGTATTGGGATAGACCTCTTAAGTGGGTACAAAATACCCATAATGCACGTTATCATTTGTAGAAAACGGGGATTTGTGCACTTTTTTGGACACAGGAGGTACTTCTCAATACTGTAATGAACGTTTCTTCGTTTCCTCGCTCCTCCGTCCTCCAGCCCGTGACCTGGAAATCGATCAAACTCAGCCATCTTGAAGGAAATTACTAATTACACTGAGAGGAGGCGAGGAACAAGGAGTGAGGACGCTTCCAGAGGAGCTAGGAGCAAGGAAATGCAGGTGTATCCTATGAGGAAAAAACCTGACGCACGTATAAATTCCCCTCCTCCTTTACATCTCAAACAGTGGTGTGAACTCTAACTCATAAATATAAGCATGCTGCATAAGTCTAGTGTATATGTAGACTTAATCCTAATCCTTTTAGAGCATTTCTAGCATGTTTTGGGTTTTTTTATTTTAATGTAGTGGAGCTATTAACTCTAACTCAAATATGTGTTTAACTTTAAATTTACTGCTTTCATTTTTTTTTTTAATCCCGTAAGCACAGTGAGGTCATCCAGCTCAGCACAGTCATCATTAATTGACGTCGCTTTGAAGTGATGCTTGAGAGAGCGATTATATTCCATTTGACTTGCTTCGATTCCTCTCTCCTCGCATCTCATCCTTACATCCTTCCCTCGCATCTTAAGGGGGTGGAGCTAAGACCCGAGGAAAGGAAACGAGGATGCACGATTAAGAAACGACACGCACCCAGGGATATCCATGCGTTTACTATTCACTTCCTGTATTCCTATTGGTCACATGCCCAGCTTAGCCAATCAGAATACATCAGGTGGATTTAGTGATTAAGTGAACCAGCAGATTCCACACATCAGTGACTGCTTTTATGCTATGAAATGATTTTATAGCATTAACTATTTAAATAGTATGCATGTGAATTTACATTTCACAATTTACATTGCATGTGAATTTACATTTACAACGATTAGAACAAAGTCTTTATTTTATTTTGAAATAGTTATACCTATAATTATATATAGTATATCACCCTAATGGTGATCAGAGCATGATCAGTGAAGCTAAACGGTCGTGTCAGCTGTATCGTCTCCACGCTCGGTTAATTATCCTTTACAGTCCAGATCTGTCCACTCATCTCTCTCATGGCCTGGTGGTGATGACTCAGGGCTTCTGCATGTCCTGCAAGCAGCTTTCCGATGCAGCGGCACCGTCTAATCCTTAACTTCCTTCTGCTTATTTTTATTTTACCACCTGAATCTTTCCACTCCCTCCCGCCCTCCCTTCTTCCCTTCCACCACTCATTCACTCATTCATCCGTCTCTTCTGCTTCTTGCGCTCAGGTGAGCTTTCGGCTAAGCTTTCAGGGTTATTTCTGCACCTGAGATCCTTGAGCCGTCGGACTAAATCCAGGTTATTTCCAGGATTTAGATCCTGGGCTAATAGTTTCAACACAATGCACGCTGTACTGTGACTGAGCATGGTTCCTTCAGGCGAAACCACACAGCACGTGAACAAACTGCTTTTTCATTTTAATGAATGTTACGTACTGTTCGGCGCTAATTCTTTTCATTTTTAATTACTGGAAATCAAACAAACGTTCTTTGCAGCAAGTAACCGTGCAATTATTTATGTAAGTAAATACTCTAGTAAAAGTACAAGTACGGCTTCCAGTAGAAATATAAAACTCTTTTTTACTTAAAGTATGAAAGTAAAAGGACAAGAAAGGGTTAGGGTGAGCGTGTGACTCAAATCACACTCATATTTGACTTACCAGTGGTAAATTAGGGCCTTTTTCATTAAGGAACCAAGACAGCTAAAGCTAACAAGCAACTGCTCATGTCTAAACTGGTAGCTAGCATAATAACTCTGACCATACAGACTACACGAATGCTAATAACTATCTGTCTCAGTACAATCTGCAGTAATAAATATAAAGTTTATGTAGCAGCAGATAGATTATGTTTGTTAGGGATTTAAATCAATTCCTTGAAGCTCTCTGAAGATAAAAATTCACCTTATGATTTTATAAATATATGAATGTAGCGGTGTTTGGAAATGAACATGTAGTGAGTAGAAATAATGAAAAATTACCTTCAATCACCAAAATGACTAACAACTGATATAGATTTATGGATTTATGATCTATTAGCCATGACATCCCCATAACATCATGAGATTGACGTTAGCACTGGGGTGTGGAAGTGGCAATTGGTGTGAAACTGCTGGAGTAAACATATGGGCACCTCTGCAGCTTTATGATGACTTGGTGTATCCGATCCACCCCCTGCCTTCAGCTATGGTTTGTTCCAGTTTGAAATGACTGGTCTTTTTTTTACTCCTCTTTTAAACTGGCCCAGAAAACATAGTAATGTCCTGTTTGTTTCAGACGTACACGAGGTTTTACAGTAAAAGAAAAAAAATGATATATTAGCTACTCCAAATATCAATTTATCATGAGAAATATGAGGTTATTAAACCTATTTCTGGACATTTTTACATTTTATGTTACTTTTTTTTTTTTGCTAATAATATAATAGTAAATGCTAATAGTTGTAGTAGTAGTAGTAGGAGGAGTAGTAGTTCATATCATTACTTTTTCTACATTATATAATGTATAGTTACATTGTACGGTATAATGTATTATATAACGTAACTACCACTACTCATTTATCATCATTATTATTATTCATCATAACGATATCTGCCAATTGAGTAAGATGCTCCAATTTGTGAAGAAATGGCCGTAATAGTCTCATTTTTGTTTCATAAAAAAGAGCATATACTTATTCATGTATTTTTTTTAAATCACAGTTACAGGTTTGGACCGTTCTATATGAATTCTGTAAGACCAGGTTTTATTCGACATGACAGCGTTTACTGCGGACGTTTGCTGCTTTCATCAGGCCACGTCAAGAATGCTCTGTCCTCTAGCACTTCAGAGGCAGAGACCTAGTAGCTCATTAAAGTTTCACAATTCGCTCTTTCCACACATCCTGCAGGGACAGAGTGTGTTTGTTGCGTAAGAACTAGTAAAAGAAGACATATTGTGAAGTCACAGGATTAAGTGTCAAATGAAGTGTTTAACCTCTACAGTCACTCTCTGTGTACACTACAAGACTGTAAGGTTTAGTGACATAACTCACACACACCGTGTGAGCATAGAAATGTCAGGAATGCAGCCGGTTCGTGTTCTTCTTCGGTCCTGTCATGTGTTCATTTACAAAGTTTACAAGACCTTGTAACAGGATTAACTGAATATCAGCTTGCATTGTTAAAACAAGTTAGATATGTTAGATCTTATATTTCACATAGATTCGGTTTGAGTTTGGTTTACTGCTTAGAGATGCTCTCTCTCTCTCTCTCTCTCTCTCTCTCAGGACATCTATTTAGATATTTTAGCCAACAAATTATATTCTAGCAAGTGGAAATTTCTTAAAGAAATGCAAATTTATCTAGCATGTCTCATTGTTAACATATTACAAAACAGATCTTTAAAAGATTCGTCTAAACACTTTAATACTGAATACATTTTATAAGCTCATCTTTATTTTATATCTCATAGACTCATAATGATAGTTTAATTCATTTATCATAATATAAACAAGCATTTATATTAATAATCATTTATAATCTCATAAAGGGAAATATTAGATATTAGGCACAAGAGCTGGAGAATTGGGACGGCCTTAGCATCGCTTTTTAGTTTTTAATTCACAAAGAGGACCATTTTAAATAGGAATTTTAGAGTTATTAACATACTTGTTGTTTCTCTATTGGGAAAAATGACCTAAACATCACCTCTGTAGTATAATTAAAATTATAGTGTTAATTAAAAATGACACTTCAGTTCAAGGAAGAAATATTTTCCCCATCGCCATCACCTTTTGGTTTAGCGTCGATGATTTACACCCAAAGAGCACATAACAGTTATGTCCATCCTGAACTACATAAATTTGACCACATAACAAAGAAGGAAACAGTGAATACACGACAAGCAGAGCATATCTGGAAATGAACCTTCTCCGTGAACTTGAAAGTTCCATGCTGTGAAGCACATGACTCATTACAAACCAACAGTAAAGTCACGCTGCTTTACAGCAGCCTGCCCATGTGAGTTCACTCTCCCACTGAGAACTCATTTCCATTAGCCAAGTGGCTTCAGCTCTTTAAATAGATGCATGATGGGACGAGCATGTCTCTAGCATGACATTGGGCAGGTATTTAGCAGGTCCCTATGGTTAAAAAAGGAAAATCTTCCCATGTGTCAGTGTTAGATCATGTGACCTGTGCCAGGTCTTCTGCTGTATTGAGGCTGATGATACAAGCAGAGCGGGTGGGCAGGGCAAGGGGGTGGTTATGATGTGACAGTCTCGGTCATTAGGGACTTAACATGCACTAATGATGATACAGATATGAAGAGACAGGTTTAAGACGGTCCTGAGCTCCTGTACACACTGTACCAGTCAGACTGAGCCAGAAAAAGCCTCAAAATCACCCGACATTTTAATAACGGCTCACTCTTAAAGGAGTATTTCTTAGTAAATTAAAGCTACGATTTCAGTATTTAATTCACTATATTCAAAAGCATGGATCAATGTTTTCACTAATTTAAAATCCACTTTCTTATAGATAGATAGATAGATAGATAGATACATACATACATACATACATACATATATACATTCATACATACATATGGATGGATGGAGGGAAAGATAAAAACAGTCTGGTTGATGCATGGATAGATAAACAGACACATGGAGGGATACACAGATGGATGGATGGATGGATGGATGGATGGACAGACAGATGGATGGGTGGAAAGACAGACAGACAGACTGACTGATTGACTGGTGGATGCATGGATAGACAAACAGACACATGGATGGAGAAATAAATAGACAGACAGATGGATGGACGGACAGATGGATGGATGAAAAGACAGACAGACAGACAGACTGATTGGCTGACTAGTGGATGCATGGATAGACAAACAGGCACATGGGTGGAGAAATAGATCGACTGACAGACAGATGGACAGACAGACAGACAGATAGGTAAATACACTACTACGGTCTTTATGAAGTAAAGAGTGCTCTCAGTAGTAGCTGTCCTGCTATGATTGTGGAGAACCAGTAACTCTGCGAAAGTAACCACTGGTGAGTAATTAGGATAAATATTTGCTTACCGTAAAGGTGAAAATACCCAGTTGGTTAATAATAACACAGAATGTGCTGGGGTGAAGATGTTTTGTCTCCGGTCCTATAAAACAAGCTGACTATAACTGCAAGGTGGTTACGACTCATTTACAGTTAAATCAATAACAAATGAGTCATAAGTCATTTCCTGGTGCTTATGTTATCAGATGATCTGCTTTATGACTTTATGAGTGTAAAACACAACACCTTCTTTTAAAAGAAACTGAACTTAGTGCAAGATATTACAGCTATGGTGCGATGGCTCTCAATACAGGTGCTTGTTTGTTCTTGTGATCTCATGAATACAAATCCCCCCCCCCCCCCAAAAAAAAAAACACAACGGATGGTTAAAATGCCTGAAATTCTTGAACTTATCTCAAATATCTAAGATGAAGATCTGTAAACTGTTAACATCAAAGATCTAAAAACTTTGTAACTGCTACGGTAGATGAGGCGATTGAGTTCTCACTATTTTTGTTTGTGTAAACTGTGCCATAAATGTGATTCATATGGGAGTTATATCTGATTTTGCTTCTTCAGGAGGAGGCTCCGGTTAGCTAAGTTAATTAGCTTGCTAGCAACCTCCTGTGGGAACTGTATTGCTAACTAGCTAAGTTTTAATAATATTGATAAGTGGATGATATAATCAGTATAATCCAGTGAAAAGTATCTGAAGTAAATGTGTTCTTAGTGGACTATTTTAATATTTATATATTGAATAATTAGCCCGAGAGGTTGATCAGTGAGCTGGAGTGTTCTCAGAGCAGTTACATTTTTGGGACTCTTATTAGTGAAGAATTTCAGTTTGTCATCAGTTGCTCAACATATATCGATAAAAACGTTCATCCTAGAAGGTCATTGGTCACATTCTTGGCTGGGTCAAATTTTTCAAATCCTCCTAATTTGCTTGATCATACCACAATATTGTCAATGTCATAAGGACTGCTAATGCATGTCAAACCTTCAATATGCATACTATATATACTTATCTAAAATATGTATCTGTATACACACTGTATAATGGATCATGGATAATCAGATACTATCAACTATATCTGTTCTGATCCTTTTAGAGGTCTTCTAGAGAAGTTCCCAGCCCTGGCCAAATAGGCTTCAAGTGTATGTCTGCTTCAGGGTCATGTTCGACTTTTGAGCCGTCGAGTGTGTACCAGAGCACACATGGGATTCGGGTTAATGAGGGATCATAGTGTTGTTGCTAAGCATGTTAGCAAGAGTTGAACCAGGTGTAACGTTGGTGGAGATTTTACACTTGACTGTGCTTTGTGTTCAGTCTGCTGCCACCACCACGCGCACACCCACACACACCCACACACCCACACACACACACACACACACACACACAGCTTCCTGGACTGCAGTCTAAAGGTTACAGAAAATCAATCTGATGTTGATTTGAGTAATTAAAAGACTAAATTAAAAATGTATATATGACAATTCTGGCACCTGGGAGTGCTACTAAATTGCTCTATATGCTCTATTCCCCTGAAATACACACACACACACACACACACACACACACACACACACGCACGCATACACATAGTGTTTCTGAAACAGAACAAAGTTTTCTGTAACTCAAATAAACAAATAAAATGTGTTTATTGTAGTAACAGGCTATCTAAAGTTACCACAGGAGGTTGCTAGCTAGCTAACTTAGCTAACCAGAGCCTTGTCCTGAAGGAGGAAAGCAAACCCAAGGAAAGATGAAACCCGAATGAGAGCATTGTTTGGAAGAAAGAGGTGTTTATGCAGAAAATAACTCCTCATTTCTTACTTTCCTTCTTCAGGAGGAAGCTCTGGTTAGCTAAGTTAGCTAGCTAGCTAGCAACAGTCTCCTGAGGTAACTTTAGCTAGGCTAGGTTCAAATTTCTTACTGAAAGTCAGATGTTAGCATCTTTGTTAACAAGTAAAAGATATCCAGAGTAAATACTATATATGCTAATGATCTTGGCGGACTTTTTCATCATTTCAATGACTTATGTCATACTAATTAGCCTTGAATGCTAGCTAGCAAGCTGGAGTGAGCTTCCCTGAGGAGCTCCATTTTTTTTTAGGACTTTTATTAGTGAAGAAATATAAATAAAATAAAAAAGAATTCAGTTGAAACTGATTAAATAAAAGCACTTTGTAGTGGACTCAACTGTGTGTTGAGATTAAACGTACCTTCATATGTGTTTCTACACTCAGAAACACTTTGGCTGCTAGCACTTGAACAGATGCAAATCAGCAGGTTGTACCCTGCGGAAAAAACCCAATAGAAACCTTCATAGAATTTGTAATGGTTTTAACAGTTATAAAGGGAATTGTATTGGTTTTAATGGAAACTGTAATGGTCCCTGTGGGTCTCTACTGGTAATTTGTTGGCTTCTTTTGGTGGCGTGTTATGCCTAGTGGATACCATTATGGACCAATAATGGTAATGGTTTTGGTTTTATGGTAATGGTTTTTATGGATAACAGGTGATGGTTTGTAATGGTATTTGTAGTGGAAACCATTCGAATTTCTGTGACCGCTTCTATTCTACAGTTGTACAATAGCATGCTCGTACCATCTGAACAAACCAGAGAAAACGTGTGCACGTGTGCATGCATGCACACACACACACACACACACACACACACACACACACACACACAAGGACACACAAATGGCAAAAAACAAACAAAACAAAGAGCTTACAGTAAACAAGCAGCGCACAGCATTCACAACACCAGCTGTGTAAAGTGTTCCCTGCATGAGTCGAGCTATTCTTAGTGAAGCAAATGTAGAAAACCATGGGACATAAAGCGCAGGTCATTACTCACACATTCAGGGCTTCAAAACACACGGCACAAAACAAAAAACACGACCGGAACTTCTATTTTAGCAAAACCATATGAGGAATCACAGCTGTCGTGAGATGAAGTCAGGTTGTGTCTCTTTGCTGAACTGAAATGAACTGAGTGAAGACAGTAGAGCGCACGTGATCCGTTGCCTCCCATGCTCGCTAGCAGAAGTAACGCCATTGCGGCAATCTGCAATTAGCTTCACTTAGCTTAGCTTATGGTGTTAGCATGTTTAAAGCAAAATAATAATCATCATAATCATTGTAATGGGCGCACTGGGGCTTAGTTGTTAGCACGTTCGCCACACACCTCCAGGGTTGGGGGTTCGATTCCCACCACTGCTCTGAACATGAAGTGTCCTGACAGGCAACAAATGCAGCTTGCTAGCTAGCTAGCTACTTAATTACTTATATACTGTAGCTATGCAAGTCAGCTTGGTCTTTGCTACAGTTAGCTTACTGTGACATAATATCAACATCTGCCTACTATTGCACACTGTATATCCTTTCTGAGTAGAAATGATAGTCCGGAACGTCCTGAATATTCTCGTCTCAGGCCGGTGCTCTTGTATACAGATGTATTTGTTACTTCTATCGCAGAAGGAATGCGTTCTCGGACGTGTTCTCGCCGCCTCATAGCCTTTACAATGTAACAGCGCCAGAGTCTAATCCCACTGCTGTTTCTGTTTTTGTGAATGAAGCCTTTGTCCAGAGATTAATATCTGCGACAGTGATAAAATAATCTGCGTAAATCTTGTTTTTGTGGCATTTATAATCCAAACACAAAGCATTTTCATCATGCAATGAACTTAAACAGTTTTGCATACATATGTATCGTTTAATGCGAGAAATAACATTAATATTACGCAAAGAAAAAAGTATTTAAGTGTGTAATGGAGTGGGTGTTTGTCTTGAATCCAGTATAAAATCTCCTGCGACAGAGGAATGCTCACTGTCTCACGTACAGGGTTTCTGCAGCATGGGTTCAAACACATGTTCCTCTCTCTCTCTCTCTCTCTCTCTCTGTCTCTCGTCTCAGCATGCTGCTCGAGTGGAAAAACCTCACCTGACTTCCCATGCACGTAACACAGGGGTTATATTAACACAGCGAACACTAAATATTATCAGTGTTATCCGATTCCATCTTTCTCATCTGAAGGAATTTGAGCCTGTTCTGCCCAACACGTTTATTTAAATGACATCCCTGCACCCTGAGTTCACACAGTAGAGATCATAGGCTGTACTACCAGTTTAACAGCCCGCCTTTTCAGTGTAATTACGCTGAATTCTTTCGTACCACAGCGCTGTATGGAATTGAATTTGTGCCAGAAGTGTCTTCAAATAAACAGCATTAATCGTTAACCGTTTCCTAAGCTTCTTTTTCGCTAATCGTCCTCATCAAGTTGCCGTTTACGCTCCGCAAGTCAACAGCGACCTACTCCCGTCGGCTAGTGAGGTTCGGATCGACAGCTCCCTGACCTGGACGTAAAGAAGACTTCAGTGGTGCGTTCTGGATGCGGTTATCGGTATAGTTAGAGTGTTTGTATTGTGTAATGGAAATGATTTACTTATTTAGTCAGTATATTTGTTCGTAATGAATATTTAAGGTTTGGGTAGTCTGATACGACTAGTTTTTTTTCGAGATGAGCGATCGGGAGCGGCACGGATCGTCATCGTCGTCATCCTCCTCCTCCTCCTCCTCCTCCTCCTCAGCTGGACACTTGAACTGTCAATCCAAATCTCACTAGCCAATGAGGGTAAAGCGCTGTTAAGCCCCACCCACACAAGAGGTTTGTGGCAGATTGGCGAACGTAAACTTGCGGAGCGTAAACAAAAAACTCTGGCAGAAAACTGTTAACAAAGAATGCTCTTTATTTCAAGACCATGTTCAATTTTCGCCACTGGGTTTGTTGTTTGTTTGTTTTTTTAGTTCCAGAGGGTTATTCTTCTTTCTTATTTTGTATTTTTTGTTCATTTCTTGGAAAGTTACATTCAATACTTTTGGCACAAATTTAATCCCACAGTGCTGTTGAATGCTCAAATCTGATTGGTCAGAAGGTGTTGTTTGATTTGATCAAATCTGTTGCTAGGAGCCAAAGAAAACATCTTCACAAGCTGCTACTTGATGATCCCAGGTCTACCGTGTGTATCTACAGACTCAATGTACTAAATATGACTATAATTTCATTACCCGATATGATATAATAACGGAAACCAAGTTGTAGTGCTTGTAGTATCTTTCAAAATGTGATGCTTTCTCCCATTACCTTCCATATGCCAATGAGGCTGAGCTGAAATACAATACACTTAGTACATACTACCGATGCGAGTGAATGTAAAGTGGCACCTCCAAGAGTCGCTTTTAAATTAGTGCTGAGTTTCCACAGGTGTCGAGTTTCAGTCCGGCTAGCCGGCATTGCTGTGATCAGCTGAGAGTAGCTAACGTTTCCACTGTCTGGCTGACACATATTTTAGGTAGCACTCTTTACAGTGCGGCTAAATCTATGTTTAAACAGGTTGTGCAAGACAGAAGACTTGTTGCTCCGGTAGCAATCCGTCTGATTGTCATTTTTGCCTGATGGTTGTGCGTGTCTACTGTTTAAAAATTTTAAAAAATGTAATGTGCCTCTGATATGTAGATAGCTACACCTTCAGAATAACCCAATTCGGGTACAGAATGTGTTGATTTAACCCAGAGGGGTTGGGTTAGGATGTTTTAACCTATTAACAACTATTAATGTCTTTTAGACACCCAAGCTGGGTTTGAACATCTAAACCAGACCTCCATATTTAAATCGTCATTTTTATCTAGCTAGAGGTAACATTGATCGTTATGTAACAGAGCAAAATTAGGTCAATTAGCATCAACTGTAAATATAAATATGTAGAAATCTTTAAAATAGTCATCATCATGAAATCATAAAAAGTTGTCTTATTTATTCCACTAAATCCCCATCCCCTCCCCCCCCAAAAAAATAATGTGAGCTAGCATACTACTCAACAAGCTAACATGTCATGTTATTAAGTTAATGCGCACGTATTGAATAGTTAATACAGAAATATAATTGTGCAGTTCAATGAAATTACGACGTGAGCTCGATGTGAACAAAAACCTTTCTTACAGTTGTCGCCTGTTTCTTTTACTTCACATTTTCCTGGTTGTCGCTCTGTCTCCGCAGATGAATTGGAAGATTGCAGAAAAAATTATTTTGGTGCTTGTTCGTTCAGGTTCGGATCGGATCTCCTAACCAACTTTTGCGTCAATCAACCCGACGACCCGATCCGATAAGCTGAATCCAGTTACTGAGTTGTAAAAATAGCAACATTTTTAAGAGTGTAGCTATTAGCTAGCATGAAACACACAGCTAATCTCTACTGCTAGCCACACACTGCTAATGTGTTGCAAACTACTACAGTCTATTTTTTTTAAAAAGCATACTTATGTCAAAGATCGAGAATTCACATAGTTTTTTTTTTTTTCTCTCAGTGCAATTTATATTTACCTCTCAAACCGCTAACAACTCCAACCGAACTAGAAACGAGTTAGCTACTCGGCTAATCCGCTTCAATCATCAGTTTATCAAATAAATCATTTTAATAAATGCAACAGTTTGCGATTTGTATCTTTTCAATTTAGCTTCACCTAAAACAATCCCCGAAACTTATCCCAACCAAAAGTTTGTTTGTTTTTATATACCGCTTATCTAATATTTAAAATAATAATAATAATAATTCTGTCACTCCATTTTGAAGAAACCGAAGCACACATGCACAAATGTTAATAATTTGGTATTCGAATAATAAGAATAATAAGAAACTAGCAATACATACTAGCAAACGGATAAAACATTACACATTAGCGTGTGAGATTGACGTCACTGTGATTTACATCAATTACACGTGCGTCCAGTTCTTAACCTTCAAAACAAATCTACTGGTCATGAACCCACTCTAGCCTAACACTCTTCCGTTGCTCTTTCTTTCTTCATTATTTTTATTTTTTATTTCGTTTCTTGTCATGTGAGGTGTGTGCAGCTGCGCCTATGCTTGACTTGGCTCGGCTTAGAACGGATCAACTTTCTGCAGCTTTGAGGAGGGTTTAACTGTACTTCTCCCTGAAAACTCAAAAGTGCTGTTGATTCAAAGCTAATCAGTCCTTTGCTGCACTTTAAACACACTCCAGTAGTCTAATATTACATAATGTGCGAATTATACAAGGCCGGTTGCTAGGAGACACTCGTATTCCAAAACATTTCTTTCATAGGTACACAATACAAAGCGTTAAAAAAAAGCTTTTACCTTTTGAGCTGATTCCGTAATCGGGGTGTTATTAGTGGCCCGTTGATTTTATATTTACACAGCAAATATGTGTGTAAAGTAAAGGTAAAAGACATTTGAAACCCAGGTAAAGTGTTCTTCACAGTAACCTATGTGCAAAAAAAAAAAAAAAACCTGTCTCAACCCACTGTAATTACACGTATTATTTTTGCATTAATGAGTGAATCTGTTTAACATCTCATGCTTGAAACATCATTCACCCCTATAAAAGATTTGAAATATTCCACAAGTCACATGTTCACGAGGAAGTTTAAACATCTGAATTTCTCTCAATCTTTCTTCTTTATTTTCAAAGGTCACTTTGAAAAAAATACAATCCTGTTGCTCACATGACTGATTGAATGTAAAATATAGATTACAAAAGGGAAATTTTAAATATGTCATTTTAAGTACATACAGTGAAGGTCATACGTTTATATACACATTGCAGAATCTGCAAAATGTTAAAGTGCACCTATTATGGTTTTTCAAATACTCCCTTTCATGTAGTGTGTTATATACGGAGCGGTTTGTGAATGTAAAAACATCTGCAAAGTTTCAAAAATCAAAGCGCACGACAAACAGGGTTATCGACTCCCAAAAGAAGGAACCGATTCTGAACAGCTGAATCGAGTCGATAGTGATTCCGGACTTTACTTCCTGTACTCACCTAGGTAGGTTCGTAACAAAAAGCCCCGCCTCTGGTCTTCATCGGCTGCTCGCTGACAGCGGTAGACCAATCACGACAGACTGGGACGTCTGACCAATCAGAGCAGAGTATGCTCTCTGAAAGGAGGAGTTTAGAATGAATCATTTAACGAGTCGTTTGTGACACTGGGGGGGAAAAACGGTAATACTGCGGTTCAAATTATGAGCACGTTAAAATGTTTTTTCACCTCGGATGCACGTAAATCTATGATATGAGATCTTTAAAACAAAATTAGGCACGTTTCAAAACCATAACAGGTGCACTTTAATAATTTAATAAATAAATAAATGAATAAATGAGAGGGATCGTAAAAATGGCATTTTATTTTTTATTTACTACTTCCCTGAATAAGCTACTTCACATAACAGATGTTTACATACACTGATCAGCCATAACATTAAAACCACTAAGAGGTAAGGTGTTCCCGGTTTGCAGTGCTTCATACCTAGCAGAAGTAGTCCACATTTTTCACAATTTAGACACTTTATTATTGGTAAATCAGTTCATACATTGAAGTGCTGATGGATTAAAAGACACAGCACAATGTGAACTAAACAGACCAAATCGTCTATTCGTGTGTCACACATCTTACACACTGCTATCAAAACCAGCTGGGCCTTGAAACGCTACGTCAGCACCGGAGCTAATTTTAACTAGCGACGACTGATTCCAGTGTAGTTTCAATGCAAGATGGGCAAGCTACAGCTGCTATTTTAGAGCTTCGTCTTTATGTGAGTGTGTATAAATAACCTGGCGTGACTTATCAAACTTGTCACTCTTTATGTTTGAAAGGACATGTTTGCACAAGCATTGAATGTGTACTGCATGTGTTTAAAACAATAGAGCTCCACAGGTCTAGAGAAGAATGTGTGAGTCACTGAAAAACCACTCGAGACACGTCAGCTCCTCGAGAAGTTATGACGGCTGAGACGTGTGTTCTTTTGGACTGGAGAATACGTACACGTATCTGAGGAAGTACATGTGCCAGCAGTTTAGAGGAGTGTAGGTTGAACGGACAAACTCGGCTTTGTTCTGCCATCTGAAAATAGATAGATAAATAAATAGATAAATAAATAAATAAATAAACCGTGTGCTGTGTCTGGGCCGCAAAACAATCCACGAAAAATGGACATTCTTCTGAGAAAAATCCATTCAAAGCTGAGAGATGAGTCGATTTCAGTGCCTCGGGACCAAATGTCAATCAGAATCAAGTGCAGGATAGTGAGGGTAAGCATGAGAATTAGACCAAAACCGAGATCGACCCACAAAAATTCCAGAAATCCCACATGCATGACTTTTGGTTTCAAGATGAGATACTGGTCTGTAAAAAAGAAAAAGTACAGTCAGAAAAGCTATAGATGTTAGATTAAGAGATGGTGAGAATAGAATACCACAGAATACCTTTATTGTCAGTGTCACTAGTGAAATGATTTGCGTATCCTGTTGTTGGAATAATAGTATCTTGTACATAAGTTTGAAAATGCCATTGTAACGAGATACTCAATGTTATGCACCTCACCTGTCAGTGGTTTTAAGTTTGAAAGTATTGACTGATTGGATCGGTATGGCTACACAGTGGGGGAAGTAAGTATTGAGCGCGTCAACATTTTTTTCAGTAAATATATTTCCTATTAGTGAGGCTTATCACATGAAATTTTCACCAGACGTCAGTGTTAACTCAAGAAATCCGCAAATATAAAGAATTCACAACATTAAAGTCCATAAATAAAGTTATGTGTAATAAAGTGGAATGACACGGGAAAAAAGTATTGAACACGTTAAGAAAAAGCCGTTCTCCAAGGCACGGTAAGGCAAGACACCAGCTGAAATCTGTAGGTAATTATGATTAATTATGTATTATAATTATAGAAAATATATATAGTGTCCTCCTCCACTAATATTGGCACCCTTGGTAAATATGAGTAATATTTAAAAGGCTGTGAAAGACTGTATTTTCTCTTTAATCATTTGACCTTTTGTTTAAAAAAAAAATCATAAAAATATTCTGCTCTCATGGACATCAAACAATTACAAACACAACACAGGGTTTATCCAAAAAAACAAACAAACAAACAAAAAAAACATATCTTTGTTAAATGTGCGCGTGCCACAATTATTGGCACCTCGATGAATTCAATAGAGAAAAATATATTTGAAGTATATTCCCATTATTTATTTATTTTATTTTTAAAGATTCATCTGGGTGACTAGAAACAGGAATTTGTTCAACCATGATTTCCTGTTTCACAGGGGTATAAATATGAGGTAACACATAGGCCAAATTCCTTTAGTCATCCATAACAATGGGTAAGACCAAGGAATATAGCTGTGATGTGCGGCAAAAGGTTGTTGAGCCTCACAAAATGGGGCGTGGCTATAAGAAAACAGCACAAGCATTGAAAATGCCCATTTCCACCATCAGGGATGCTCCATTATCATTATTACCTATTAATGCACCTATTATCTGTCTTTTGTCTACTCTCTTGCACCAGAGAAGTAGCCTGAGTGTTTTTGTTATACTGTACAACCCTTGTATTGGTAAAATGATAATCCAATAAAGTTGTTTTGAATTTAATTTATTACGTTACATTAGCTACCACTTGTTTGTTTTTGTTTCTTTGGCTTAGTCAGTTAAGTTTCCAGGCGAACAAAACTCAGGACTGGGCAGCACTCTGGCGCTTTTACTTACTAGGTAATAAATATATAAATAAATCTGTCAACCCATTTGGTCTGACAGCATCCTAAAAGGTTCTGGGATGTAAACTTGGCATGTGTGGCGGTTTAAACAGCCGTATGCAAACTCTTAGCGGCGTTTGTTTTTAAACACAGGTTGCCAGATTTACATTTTGCAGATTTATCACTCTATCTAACAGCACATTTATTTCCACTCTTCCTATAAAAGGAAAGCAGGCCAAGCAGGTTGTACACTCTGTCATAATTCCAGCTCACTTTTTAGGATCCTAAAAAGTATTTGGTCCTTCTCTTTTCTGCATTTTTCCCAGTGCTCTTTGTCTTTTCTGTATTTGAATGTTCAGGCACAGATGTGTGAATTAGAGCGGCAACAGATTGAAAAAAAAAAAAAAACATCTGAGAAGTATACAAGGTACACTTTGTCTCGAACGTCTCCGATGCACAATCAAACCTGGGCCAGTTTGGTCGAGTTTAAACTTCTGGATGCCTCCTGGCTCATTTATGTTTTCCGAAAAACAGGAAGTTCTTGGTTGTTTTCAGGATTTACTGTACTTGTGTCTGTACAAACTAAACGGTTGCACAATTTGGCGTACAGCAGCTTTCGTTCTCACAGCAGAGACATCAAAAGAAAAAGTAGTGTCACGTAATACACTGTAAATCTGTAATGAGCTCAGCTACAAAATCATAGCTTAGATTCATTACACATATTCTTCAAAACAAATGAATCTGCTACACTACCAGCTACAATCAGAACCGCCACTGGTTTATTCCTCTTATACCACAACAATTTGCTAACAATTAATGTTTTTTTTTTATTACGTAAAGAAAGACACACTGTAATGTTTATGTTGTTTGTGATGTAATGTAATGTTGAGGAACATTTACAAAATAAGAATGTTAGTTATGACTCGTTACAATTCTGTCATAAAGGATGCTAGTCTGATTGGACTGAAATAAGGCGTGGTGTCCATATCAAGTCTTACAAAAAACAGTCTGTGTAAGGTTTTTACTAGAGAAACAGTGTAAGTACGTATAAGAAACCGGTGACTTGTCTTGCAGCTGAAACTATTATAAAATTATAAACACCTTCCGATTAATCAGATTTGAGAAATCGTTATTATCCTATACCGCCTCGCCATTGGGAAATGGAGATATGCTTCTTGTAGCAGTGCTACTGCCCAACCCCACATCTCAAACAACCATTCACGCCAAGTTCCATCCTTTCACGTGCTTCATTCCCTGACCTTACGAAGGACTTAAACGTCTGTTCTAGAGGAAACACAAACCAGCCGTATGCAGTCACAAACTCCTCTATTAAATCTGTAATACATCTGCATTCCCAGCTAAATTACTCTAATGGTTTCCATTACCTGTTAAATCTCTACCACTGTCAAATTCTAATGGAAGCCATTAGTTTCTTAATTGATTTTTTTTTTAAGAAACCAACAAGTCTACAATGAGCACAAGATTTGTTGGTGTTTTGTAAATAAAAGATGAATCCTTTTTTTTTTTTTTGGAAAATGGGGTCATGGTTGAGATTAATGAACAAATCCCACAACACACACATAAATAACACACTCATAGATGAGTCTCGTAGATTTTCTTGATGCACTGAGATGTCCATATCCAGAAAAGATAAAGACCGAATTGTTCTTTTTAGTCTAATAACTGGATTGAGAGTTATATAATGCAGACCAGCACAAGTTCAGGCAGAGTGTACAACGTCCTCAGTCTTGTTTCCTTTTATAGGAAGTAAATATTCCAGCGAGGGCAGAAATGCTGAGTGCTCTCGATGTAGACATGGAAACTGTTAATCCTGCAACACCTGCCTTGGAAAGTAAACAGCGACGGCAGTTGGCATCAGACCGTTCAAACACTCGCACAAACCACGTAAGAGTTTTAGACACGGACACACTCTGAGCCGCGTCCAGAACTTTACTTTGGGGAAGTGGTAGCTCAGCGGTTAAGACTTCTGATAGGACGGTTGTGAGTTCAAATCCCAATTTGGCCCTTGAGCAAAGCCCTCAACTGCTCAGTTGTATAAATGAGATAAATGTAAGTTGCTCTGGATAAGGGCGTCTGCCAAATAATGTAACGTAATGTCTTTTCACACCTTCACGGCTTTACTGACCTCCACATTAACACCTCGTGGCTGTCTCTGGAGCAGTTACTCTCACTAACTTTCAAATAAAATCTCATTTTAGTAATATACTAGTGGTCGGTTGTATTAACAAAAACAACAGCACATCATAGTCTGTGGATATAAAGCAGGACGTTTTGGTCATTCATATGTATTTCACAAATCGTAAAGCATTCATGCAACAGTATAATGTGAAATTTATGATCGAATAGTAAAGAACTTGAAGTAAACAGCATAACAGTACACGCAGCTCGACTCGGCCTTCATGTCACCGGTGCTATAATGTCAGTTAATTCATTAACTGACATATTAATTCATTGTAGCAGTGCGATCTGTATAACAGCAGTGCGTGTAAGTGAAGCTCTTACACCGTACCCGTCATTACACCTTCTCTTATTATTGCACGTGATTAGTATATCGCATTGCATGTACAGTACGTCAGTCTCACTTTACGTTACAGAGAGCAAGAGCTGAGTCACATTTCATCGCTGTGGCTGTGTTCCAAACAGCAACGCTTCTTTTTATATATCACCAATCATGAATAAGAAGGTCAGAATATTTAAGTATAGGTGTGTTTGTGGGTGTGCGTGTGCGTGTGTGTGTGTGCACGTGCAGAGGAAATATTTAACACACACGCACGATGTTCTCTCTGCAGCGTCCAAAACTGCATACAAACTGGGTTTTCCTGTCTAACTCCTGAACTCTAAGAAACCGCTCACGTGTTTCACGGAAATGGCGTGAAAATGTTTTTATTATTTTATTTATGTACTTTCTAACCATGCCTTGGCGTCTTCCTGCAAAGGTCATCGTGTTTAAGGAGCCAGTTTATCAAACGCAGCGACAGACCGCGCTAGCTGACCCACAGTGAATGTCACGATTTGATCAAGTTGTTGGATAGTTATGTGAAAACCAGCATTCAGAACCGTATATATATATATATAGTTGTTTATTTAGTCCTGTCCTGAATAATCTATTTCACATAACAGATGTTTACATATAGTCCACGAGACAAGATAATAGCTGAATTTATAAAAATTACCCCGTTCAAAAGTTTACACACCCTTGATGATTAATCCCGCGTGTCGTTACCTGGATGACCCGCGACTGTGTTTATGTTTTGTGAGAGTTCTTCACGAGTCCCTTGTTTGTCCTGAGCAGTTAAACTGCCCGCTGTTCTTCAGAAAAATCCTCCAGGTCCTGCACATTCTTTACTTTTCCAGCATCTTCTGCATATTTGAGTCCTTTCCAACAGCGACTATATGATGTCGAGATCCATCTTTTCACACTGAGGACGACTGAGGGACTCGTACACGACTATTACAAAAGGTGCAAACGTTCACTGATGCTCAAGAAGGCAACACGATATATTAAGAAGCGGGGGGGTGTAAACTTTTGAACAGGAGTGTAAGTATTTTGTCTTCTGGGAGACATGTAACTATCTTGTTTAGCATATATATAGCCCTCAGCATGTATATATATATATATATTTATATATATATACAGTATTATGTATGACATTAGTGAGAAAAAACAACATTTTGTACACTTTAAAGGACGATGCTATTAATTACTGAATAAAAAAAGTCCAAGTTCAGAATCACACATAGCTGAAACGTGCCTCTGTTCTACACCAACTCCACCCCGATTGCACAACTCTCATAACGTCCGAATAGCGCTTACGTTTGGAGCTACGTCTGAGATGTGAATGATGATGTGCACGGTTACAGCTTTCACTTAAACTCTGAATCGTGACGACAAATGCAATGCTAATCCAAAACTCATTAAAGAGCATTCTGTGTTCGGCGCTTCGTCAGCTAGCTAGCTAACGTTAGTCACGTTTCGACGTAGCTAACATGTAGATGTCATTTCCCGCTAGTCGCTCAAACTACAGGTGGTTTAACTACAGTTGTGTCGTTTGAGAAGAGTGTGTGTCCATGCTTGAAATCACTTCTATTTAATGAAGCGCGATGAGGATGTCCTGCAGCATGGACGCAATTGCAGCGACGTACTGCTCGTATTTATCTCGACCGTTATGTTGTTTATTTACATGAATATATGTTTTGCACTCAGCTAGCTATCTAATGGTGCCACGGCACCTCTTTTAAAACACGGGGCATTGCCCAAAACTCTCAGTGACGTATAATAAGAATTATATATCATTTAGATCCTACATAAATGACTGTGTCAGTGTTGTCGAAATGACGTTGACACTTCTACGAAAAACGCTATGCACCCGATGGCGGTCCGGGAAATCTACGCTCGTCTGGTCTTGTTATTTTGTTTTTGTTTTGTTTGGGTTTTTTCCGTACAGATATTATTGTTCGAATCCTGCGAACAGACTGAGATCATTTCAATCTCGCTATTAGTTTCCAGAAACGATCTCCATAAGTAATTGAGAAAATCAGTACAATGTATTGCACCATGACTCGCAGTTAAAGCGTATTAAGAAAGCATCCCCTATGAGTTTTGAACACGGGACCGTATTAGATTATCGTTACATTGTTATTGTGGGGGGTCATATCATTATTCCGTGCTTGTCCTAAGTGTATATATATTTCCCACGCTCGTGCAGTGATGATATCAGATGTATTTCCTGAGGCAGTCTGAGTTCATGCCACTGATGCATCAGATAAAGCAGCACCAGAACACAGGCGGAGAAACAGGATATTGCAGGACATTATCCACATTATCCCCTCTCTTTTATTTCGGAAATGAGTTCAGGGAGGCACAGGATATTTGAACTTTGTAGACAGAGAATTGTTGAATAATGTGTTGAGGCAAGGCCCGCAGGCAAAAAAAAAGGTGGCTTCCAACGGCGCATTTTAAGATATTTGAATGGTTTGATTTGAAATCTAGCGCGAAATGTCAAATAAATTGTCCGTTTTAGTGAGTGTAAAAAATATTTCTCGTGTTTTATGATCATATTGGTTAGTATTTGTATTCACTTTCCTAGACAGATGGTCTCAGCATGAGGTGTGTGTGTGTGTGTGTGTGTCCCTTACAGTGTCACAGTGGTTCTGCTTCCATAAATGTTGAATTGCTAGGACTTTAGAGTCTATAAATAGCAGCGAGAATCAATAAATGTGTGTGTGTGTGTGTGTGTGTGTGTGTGTGTGTGAAACTGGCACACAGTTTTTCCACCATTGATCCTTTCGCAAGACGTGTCAAGTTAAAGACCAGAGTGGACGATCGATGTCCGATAGTGATGACAAACACCAACGCTGGTCTTCTTTTTGACGTGTCCTTCTCGTTTTGGATTTTGAACGATCGTTTGATAGCATTAAGCTCCTAAACATTTACGTCTCCCATCACTCCATCTCACGCTCTATCGAGACGGTCCTCTCGGTTTTGTCTCTGATCGTGTGGACGTCTGGACGTTTATTCGGTTTTAACGCAACATTATGGCCAAGCAAGCAATAACCTGGGGAACACACAGGAAGGTGGGAATTGAACCCGCAACGGTAGAAGTGCGAGGCAAGCATGCTATAAAGCATGGTGTAAGAGGAATTCAGAAACTTTGCGACGTGTTGTGCTTGGGAAATATTCAACATTGGGGTGTTAACGTTCCTCGTTGATTATTTTCCTATAACAACACGCCCCAAGAACTGACTGAATTGTGTGGTGTCAGTAATTTTGATACTGTGTGTGGGAGAGAGTTTATATTAGAGGAAACCTGCAATCAAGTGGCGTGAGATCAGAGGATTTGGGTGAGATTACGAGTGAATTAAGGTGAACACTGAAGACTGCAAATCAGGAGCTGGCAGTAATGCAGGTCGGTTAGAGGAGATTAACTATGGCTGCATTCAAACTGAGTCTGAAATAGTCTGTTTCAATGTGTGAGTGTGTGTGTGTTTGTGGACGTGGGTGTGTGTGTGTACATGTGGGTGTGTGAGGTTTGGTTTGTAATTACTGAACATCACACTCTTCGTTTAATGACTCATTAAGACGTAGCGAGAGTGTCAGATTTAGAACCTTGTGGTCTTGAAACAAAGCCGAACGTCCTACGTCAAGGGCGTGTTCAAAGGTCGTCCTGAATATTCGAGCCAGAACATTCAGTAGTATAATGTGTAAATGAGGAATGTAAATAGACAAGGGTGTGGAGATGAATTCGCATCGCACACGGCAATGACTGGAGATAAAAATATGAAAGCCGTACCAAGAATATTTTCAGAATGCGTACAGGGGTGCTTGAAAGCTTGCGAAGCCTTGAGAATTTTCTATATTTCTGAACAAATATGAACTAAAACATCGTCAGATTTTGACACAGATACTAATAGGAGATAAAGAGAAGCCAATTAAACAAATGAGATAAAAATATTATACTTGGTCATTTATTTATTGAGGGAAATGATGTAATATTACATGTCTGTGAGTGGGAAAAGTATGTGAACCTTTGCGTTCAGTATGTGGTGTGACCCCCTTGTGCAGTAATAACTGCAGATAAACGTTCGGGGTAACTGTTGATCCGTCCTGCACATCGGCTTGGAGGAGTTTTATCCCGTTCCTCAGTACAGAACGGCTTCATCTCTGGGATGTTGGTGGGTTTCCTCACATGAACTGCTTGCTTCAGGTCCTTCCACAACATTTCTATTGGATTAAGGTCGGGACTTTGACTTGACCGTTCCAAAACATTCACTTTATTCTTCTTTAACCGTTCTTTAGTAGAATAACTTGTGTGCTTAGGGTCTTGTTGCATGACCCACTTTCTCTTGAGATTCAGATCATGAACAAATGTCCTGACATTTTCCTTCAGAATGCACCGGTATCATTCATAATTCATATTTATGGCAAACCATTCTGGCCCAGATGCAGCAAAAAAAAGGCCCAAACCATGATACTACCACCACCATGTTTCACAAATGGTATAAGGTACTTGTGCTGGAATGCAGTGTTTTCCTTTCTCCAAACATAACGCTTCTCATTTAAACCAATAATTCTATTTTGGTCCCATCTATCAACAAAACATTTTTCAAATATCTTTCTGGCTTGTCCACGTGATCGTTAGCAAACTGCAGAAGCGCAGCATTGTTCTTTTTGGAGAGTGGTGGCTTTCTCCTTGCAATCCTGTCATGTACACCATTGTTGTTCAGTGTTCTCCTGATGGTGGACTCATGAACATTAGCCAATGTGAGAGAGGCCTTTAGTTGCTTCGAAGTTACCCGGGGTTCCTTTGTGACCTCGTGGACTATTACACGGCTTGCTCTCGGAGTGATCTTTGTCGGTCTCCGCTCCTGGGAGGGGAACAACAGTCTTGGATTTCCTCCATTTGTACACAATCTATCTGACTGTGGATTGGTGAAGCCCAAACTCTTTAGAGATGGTTTTGTAACCTTTTCCAGCCTGATGAGCATCAATTAACTCTTTTTCTGAGGTCCTCAGAAATCTCCTTTGTTCGTGCCATGATACACTTCCACAAACATGTGATAGATCCCTGTTCTTTAAATAAAACAGGGCGCTCACTCACACCTGATTGTCATCCCATTGATTGAAAACACCTGACTCGAATTCCACCTTCAAATTAAACTGCTAATCCTAGACGTTTACATACTTTTGCCACTCACAGATGTGTAATACTGGATCACTTTCTTCAATAAATACATGACCAAGTATAATACTTTTGTCTCATTTGTTTAATCGGGTTCTCCTCGTCTACTTTTAGGACTTGTGTGAAAATCTGAAGAGGTTTCAGGTCATATTTAAAATTCTAAAGGGTTCACAAACATTCAAGCACCACTGTATATAATTTTCTAAACGGCATGTTCCATGACTCTAATAAACCACAGTACATTAGAGACTGTTCAGCAAAAAATAAAAATGAAAAAAAGATCGGTGAGGATCTTGTATGTGCAATACAATAACGACAATAGAAACCTTCCAGCTTTACCTCTGACACTGGAGACTCCTTCCATAAACGTTAAATAAACATCACACCGAAAGCTTCACCATTTCAATGATTGCACATGAGTTTATACAAGTCTCTGCGTAAAGCGTTAATTAATCATCAGAATAAAGAATATGAGTGTTAATAATCAGAAACATTCGCCGTCATAACTGTAATTTATATAAACAGGGCAGTAGTGGTTCAGCGGTTCAGTGGTTAAGGCTCTGGGTTCCTGAGCAGAAGGTCGGGGGTTCAAGCCCCAGCACTGCCAAGCTGCCACTGTTGGGCCCTTGAGCAAGGCCCTTAACCCTCTGTACTCCAGGGGGCGCTGTATCATGGCTCTGACCCCAACTTCCTAACATGCTCTGGTGTGCGAAGAAAAGATTTTCACTGTGCTGTAATGTATACGTGACCAATAAAGACTCATTATCATTATCGTCCGATGACGTGCTGTAGTTACACTTTACATTTTGTACAAATGTTACATTCTCATAACAGTACTCACATCTACTTGTGTGTATCAGAATTTAAAATAAAAAATAAATAAATAAATAAATAAATAAATAAATAAATAAAGAGCTCCATGCAGCGCTTTTTCGCCCCAAATTAGTGCCTTGTGTTTAATTCAATAGCCATCCTCTAAAACCGGGGACTGGAAACAGCAGTGATTGATGGGAAATCGGTCTCTTTTTCCTACTCCAAGCTGGAACAAAATGTGAATTTGGGTGCAGAAGTCCTATTTAATGGAAAGAGACACAATGGACAGACTTTCTGCAGCCGGTAAACTCGGGTTTGTCCTTCAGCAACATGAAGAAATCATTAAATGTCCCATTATGTTGTTGAACGTCCAGCTACAATCTCCCTCACCGGCGTCTTTGCTATATTTTTCTGCAGATATTTCCTGCGTACAGTGAGTCTTTTTCTCCTTGTGCCCTTAATTGATACAAAGAAATACTATCTAATTATGCATTAATGCATTTCAGCGTGCTTAAGATGACCTGTCTCGGTACTTACCTTGTCTTTCTGTACCTGAGTGGACCGTAAAAGGACACGATTTCCGGGTTAGTAACGTAGAGAAGTGAAGAATCAGCTGTGGTCTGTTTAATGTGGAAGATTAGATTAGAGAGGGTTATAAAAGATGAAGATTTACTGGACAGAGAGAGACACGGAGAGAAATAAAGAGGGGTCAGGGGAAAAAGAGAGAGAGAGAGACTATTCTACTGATTTATTATGTTTTATTGCATGTTTTAACATAAAAGCTTTCTTTGAACTGATATATAAGCTGGGATGTCACAGAGATGAAAAGAAGAGAGGGAAGATGGAAATATACAGGGAGAGGTAGAAGGAAAGAGAGTGTGAGAGAGAATCTAAGTATAAGCAGTTATTCCTAACCTAATAACCTGGCATTAAATCAGTGAGCATTTCATAGCTGAGTGATTAATCAGATGTGTCTCACTGTGCTGGCACACACACACACACACACACACACACACCTAACACACATACCTGCCCTCACCAGCATCATCCTAACCTCCTTCCTCATCTTCCTCTTCTTATATAACACAATCATATGAGAGAAACAGCAGGAGCAGGAGGCTGGCTCTGTCCTATTACACAAGGTTCACACGGCATCCTATAACACACACGCATACACACACACGCACAGCTGCTCCTGCCACTCTAACAGCAGCTCGCACTCAGTCATTAAAGCACGAACTGAACCGCAGAAGAGCTAGGACTGGTTGTCGTCTGACATTTTGTTTGATTTAAAATACATTTTCCAACATAAAACCTTGTGTTCAGCTCAGATTCTGGAATAAATTTACTTTGATGTTCACTCCTAAACGACCCTCAGCTATGTATTTATTGATTCGTTTTGCTTTTTGTTTAGTCATGTGCATATTCAGTGTGAAACTAAACCAAATCAAATTGCAAAAGAATCCCTGATTCAGACTAATGCCCTCTGGATTGGGGGCGGAGTCATCCTGGAAGAGGCCACGCCCATCAGGACAGAAAGGTTTCATCACAGGATAAGCATGATCACTCAGAATGACTGTATGGATTTGCAGTGACGCAAATCTTTCTACCAGAGGCAACCATGTCAGCAAAAATAAACGCGCCCGGCTCTTTAATTCGTCTGTATTTCGTGTAGATATGATTCTATTCAGTTCAATTCAGTTCAGTTCATTGCAAATCATTTGAAAGGAATTGAATATAGAAAGGATCTACACTCAGGTAAAATGTATTACTGACACGCAAGAGTTATACAACACCCGGGGACGTGCGGTTATACCGGACAGCAGGAAAACCATCGACGACACGATGGAGTCACGCGACGTTGATTCTTTTTCAATAACAGCAGGTTCAAAAGTGTTCTAATTCCCTCGCACAATAGGAATTTCCCAAACTTTACACGTTTAAAGAACGTGTCAAACTTTTTACAAAGTTACATTAAGGGTGTTTTCACAGCCAGTTCGTCTGAGCCCTCCAAACACTCTCGGAGAGGTTCAGCGTGTATATATGAACAAACCGAGTGATCTCAGACCCCACTAAAAGGACCCCAAAGCGAACCGTACTCAGACCACCTCCGGAGATTCGTTCGTGGGTCCGTTTGTGGTTGGATTTCTTCGTGATATGTGAAAGCAACGAGGTCCCGGTCCGCCTTGCGTTTCATTTCGACATGTGTACCCGGAGGCTTCCCGTACCAGCAGCCATGTTCCGTCACCGCTGAAAACAACACAAAACTTTTCACCACGTCAGGTCTCGGAGTCGCGTGCTCTCAGGAGGAGAGCTGTGCACTTCTTGAAATTTGGAAAGAGGATTGCTTAAACGGCAATTATCCTCCACGCATAAGAACATAAAAGTGTTGCTTTTGTTTTCTCAAAAAATGAAGGAAAGAGGCTATAATGACGGGTACATTAGCGCCCGTGATAAAACGCGCCAAAGTGGAGAGTCCACTGAAATGAAGGATTCCTGTCCCTTCTATGATGACGATTTGGATGAAATTTTTGGTGCAAGCTCGGGTCTGAGTGCTTATGAAGCTGTGCTGTGAACAAGAAAGGGTCTGAGATCGCTTCTGAAGAGGACCAAAAAAAGAACCGGGTTCTCTGAACACCAAAAGGACTGAGGTCACGTTCGGCCACTTCCCTTTCCGGTTCACTTTAAGTCAGCTGGGTTTTTTGGGTTCTTTTAAAACGAACTATATATGAAAACACCCTCCATAGTCACTTCCTGTTTCACTTACATTACAGCAGCTATATAGTCGTTCCCGCACCAGCCTCGGGTTTTCTCTCTCACTCTCACAAGAAATCATAATGAGCAAAAATAAAATAAAAAATCCATCCAGTCATGTTACCGAGAAACTGGAACATGTAAAGTCCTGAAGATTTACAGCTCTGACTGTCACGAACTTCTTCCCAAAAACTACAGCAAAGAAAACGCCACCGGAAAACGCCACCGTATCAACGACTACACGCGTACTTTTTAAAATCTGTTTAAGTAGAACGTCCGACATACGTTACTTCTAAGTCTTCGTATACGTTAGAGGTCAGTCTAGAAACGATAACGTATTCAAACGGGTTTATTAATATAACAATTTCAGCTGGAACTATGATCAGATAGTGAATAAGACTTGAGTATAATATTGTGTTGGTATCAAATCCTGTAAGAACAAGCAAGGAGGTGTGTATTGTATACAGGTACAGGTTGTGTGAGTACACAGTGAGTCTCGCTGTATTGTACGCTGTGTGTTATGTAAAGCCGTGTGAGGTAAATGAACTCAACACAAAAGGTCTATTTAGTACCCTATGCGTAGGGCTGAATCTCCTGACCAGTGGAGGAATGTGTGTGTGTGTGTGTGTGTGTGTGTGTGTGTGAGAGAGAGTTTATGTGTGATCACTTCCACAGCCCTGAGCAGTCAGGACGTGTGGTGTTTTGTCCATCGGTGACGTGAGCAGCCGAGTCGCACAGGGGAGTTTCAGGGGCCTGAAGTGTTCTCACACACTCATCTGTTTTGAGAAAGAGGGAAGAGAACATCGGATGGAGGGGGCGAGGGGTGTTTGAGAGTTATCACGCAATTATCACGCTACTCTTCCTGATTAATTAAGAAGCGTCTGAGCTTTCTGTCAGAAGGTTCTGGAAAGCACACTCCATATATCCTGTATCTGCTATACTGTAGTGCTCGTCTCGCTAATTCTTACAAACCGAGACGTCGAAGTGAGCTCTGGGACGTTCAGTATGACCGCGCAACTCACGCCTGCTCTCCGGGAAGTGTTCAATCTGCTCTATAACCCTTACAACGGCTCCTGATTTTCCTGACGCAACAGTCGCTCCTTATCGCGCTCCTAATCCCACCCAAACCCCACTGACGTCAGCCGGCTTGCTCCTTTACTTTTAAATGAACACACTGAGCCAAGCGCAAAGCACAAGAGGCTGGATGAAACACCGATACCTCTAGAGAAAGGTGTTCTCCGGTTCCCCATCACACTATTTTCCCTTCCTGAATAATGTAGACCACAACCCGGGCCTGCACTCAGAAGGTTCTGGAAAGTAAATAGCATGTCTTTTTCATTTTTTCGCCTGCAGAACGGGAATAATCGAGTTGTACACGAGACTAGGCCAAAATAAACAAAACTTAGGTCTCAGGCCTCGCATTTTAACACTTTTCATGTTTGCAATTTAATTCCGTTAGTTTTTAAGTTTCTTAATGTTAATTCACTTTAGGGATTTTGACCTGTTGAGTATCGTAGCTCTTTCTTTACCTTCTAGAAGGTACAATATCTATTCTCTGCTTTTCCCAGACATCTAAAAGTACCAAAATACTTTAATACTATAATAATAATCATTACATAATTATAATAATATTTTATTACATGGCACTTCTCATTTTGACTTCAACATTTTATATATTTATACATATATATATATATATATATATATATATATACACATAAAAAAAAACACATTACTGAACCAATCTACAGTCAGTAATACATTGAAACAAAGGATGCAGGAACTATTAATAGGACAACCTTTTAAAACCTGGATTTAAAGGAACGTTTCGAGGGTTTTCTTGATCACTAATCTAGAGGTTGTACTATCCAGTGCCTAGTTGTGTTCACAGCATTTCTATGACACATTTCTGAGCTTCCAAAATAAAACCTGTCCCAGTCCCTGCCCTCTAGGGGTGTAACCAAATACGAATATATTGTTCAGAATGAACTGATAATGTGTGCTATACGAATACAAATACTGATACAAATACTAGAATGGCAGGCTTTTTTGTTGTTGTTGTAAAGTTTACCAGAAGGGTTGAGACTAGAGATGTGCACCGGGTCTGAGATCTCATGGGACGCCAATAAATACGTTTGGGAATGAAGCTCTTGGGACAACGAAAGGCCATATTCTTTAACATGAATGTGCGATGCTGTGTGATGTGTGAGTCATGGTGGGTTAAATTAAACTACTAGTTTGTTCATATTTTGAGAAATAGAACCCCAGTGTTCCCAGGATAGGCTCTGGATCCACCCCTGGTCAATATTTTATCACCCTAAGGCCTTTAAAGCGCACTTATTATGGTTTTGAAACGTGCCTAATTTTGTTTAAAAGGTCTCATATGATAGATTTACGTGCATCCGAGGTCAAATAACACGTTAACGTGCTCATAATTTAAATTGAACATTACCTTTTTCCCCCAGTGTCACAAACGACTCGTTAAATGATCCGTTCTAAAGGATTCGTTCTAAACTCCTCCTTCCAGAGAGTATACTCTGCTCTGATTGGTCAGATGTCCCAGTCTGTCGTGATTGGTCTACCGCTGTCAGCGAGCAGCCGATGAAGACCAGAGGTGGGGCTTTTTGTTACGAACCTACGTAGGTTAGTACAGGAAGTAAAGTCTGGAATCACTAACGACTCGATTCAGCTGTTCAGAATCGGTTCCTTCTTTTGGGAGTCGATAACCCCGTTTGTCGTGCGCTTTGATTTTTTAAACTTTGCAGATGTTTTTACATTCACAAACAGATATGTATATAACACACTACATGAAAGGGAATATTTGAAAAACCATAATAGGTGCACTTTAATGTGAGAGTGTATTGGTTTTAGAGTTAAAATCGTGTTGCGTAAGTTCTCAGTTAATGCCACAAGTGCCCTTAGGCTTCCATTCTAAATGATTTGTGCGTAAATAGGTCTTCTGTTTTTTTTCGCTTCAGTGCAGGGAAACGTCAAACTTCTCGTCTGTGGTAATCACACACACTTTACAGACACGGTGGATGGAGATTACATTATATTTTTACATAACGTAGTAAAGAAGGGACTGTGCAGCGCAGTGTGTCTTCATCATTTGGTCTGTCAGTCTTCACTCTCACTGTTTACCTCTTTTCATAATCATTCCTGCCCCGTGGGCAGACTGAAGGAACAGTGTGTTTTGATGGGAGCGTACACACACGTTAGAGTCAGCTAGAACTGCACGCAGCCAGACGAGGACTAAGGCACAGTAAACATACTTCAGATGTACAGTACGTGTCGGTGTTGTGTGTTTGCTGGAAGAGAATGTGGTGTGTGGGAGAGGCAGAGAGTGTGTACATTGTGAGAAAGCAAAACAACCACACGAAAAGAAAAAAAAAAGAAAGAAAGAGCAAACGGAACAGAGAAGGAAGAAAACTTGAAAGTTATTTTATGAAATGTGTTTATAAAGTGTAGGCCAGGCTACAGGAAACGGAGCCGAAGGACGTGAAACTGAGTCATTGCACACGTCCCATAAGAGTATAGTATGCCATCGTGTGTAGAGTTTTCACAGACTTAGTGTTGCAGCTCGGCCTGACTTTCTCAGACTTTCCACTTGACGAACACACTCCAAGACTATTACCTAGGCTACTCAAAATACACACCGGCCTTTAGTAGGATGTGAAGTATTTACCGGTGTGAGGTTGCACACGGTGGTTACTGGACATTAGTGGCAAGCCCATGTTTCCATAGTTTAGTGGGTTTGTCTCGCACCTCCAGGGTCGGGGGTTCGAATCCCGCCTCTGCTCTGTGTGCGTGGAGTTTGCATGTTCTCCCCGTGCTTCGAGGGTTTCCTCCAGGTGCTCCGGTTTCCTCCCCGAGTCCGATTGGTATTTCCAAATTGTCTGTAGTGTGTGAATGGGTGTGCGATGGTGGCCTGCGATGGGTTGGCACCACTTCCGCGGGGTATGTTCCCTGGACTCCTCCTGACCCTGGATAAGCGTTACGGAAAATGAATGAATGGATAGATTTAAATAAATATAGTATAAAAGATTCCCCATTCCATAAATGTTCAAACTAACGACCAGATTCAAGAACATGTTTATGGGTAAATAAACACTGAACTCAACTGTAGTTGTGTAACACTTTTTACAAAAGATATTGACACAAAGCAGATGAACAGAACTCCAGAGGCAGATTTCTATTTAGATCCATCACGAGCAAGACAGAGGTGACAGTGGTGAAGGGAAATCTCCCTGAGACGATATGAGGAGGAATTGTGGCTCCAAAGGGAAAGTGTTCTCTTCTGGGTGACAGCGGATAGTGGGATTCTAACTCATTACAGTGTACAGCTGTAGAAGAGTAAAGACAAACAGTACTAGGCACGTTGAAAGGATGTTCAGTATCAGCAGATTGTGTCAGAGTAGGTGTCCTGGGATGAGCTTCAGGGCAGTCTCTGTGATTACAGCAGCAGTTTTTAGGTACAAATCTACAGTATGTAGATCAGATTGTCCTCTGAGACATGGGCATAGGGAAGTGCACAGCTTTAGGATATCCATATGGGACCATCCAAATCAGCAGAAAGCGAGTCACGTGTGCAGAAGTAGAGTTAGGAATTAGGCTACTCTGTCATCTGATCCGTCATATAGTAAATGCGCCGCAAATTCAGCACGAGGATGTAAACCAGACTGCAGAATTATGCAACAAAGAGAGAGAGCGCGAGAAAGTGAAAGTAATTAATTAAGAAACTTCCAGAATATCTTCAGTTGGTCTTCAAATCAGCATTGCTCACGTCTCTTCTCGGGTTCCCCGTTTCATTCGGTGTAAGCATTTAGCCATCTATAAATAAATTCCCTAAAGGTGCTAAGTCACACACTTGGAATCCTTCACATTGCTGAAAGCAACATCAGATTTCAGCATCACTGAATATCTGAAAACACCAGTCGTCTAGCCTCAAACAATAAACCTCAGGACACAGGATTTCATATATGCGAAAATATGCAGGATATTTCACATGGCACAGTCTTAAAAACTGGCAAAGTGATTCAGGAATTCATATTCAAGAATCAACAAATATGTTGTTGTTGTTGTTGTTGTTGTTGTTTACAGTGGCATGCTTTGTACTGTGAATAGTTTAATGTATGCAGCTGAAATGTAAAACGAGGGGGCGGTGGTTTGTCTTGGCAGGCGGATAGAGGGTGAGAGTAGGGGCAGATATCTCTTATTACAGAGTCTGAGCCCTTCCTGTGCTTTATAATATTTGGGCACAGAAGCCTGACCCTGCTCTAGTGGACTATACAGATGGGCAGTTTTATTAGCTAATAGGTTCTGGTCTAGTATCTGCTAATGCCATGTGGGAGAATTTGGGAGGACGGGGTAAAAATATCCCATTCTTCAAACTCGGAAGTGTTCACACATTGCCATTTTGTTAACTAGCTAAATACAACGATATTGGGTAGTTTTATCTCATCGTTATCTAGTATTAGCTTACAGCCGTGATCTGGTTAGAAACTAACGCAATCATTTTCCTAATCTTTAACAGACCTGAAGCATGTGGTGAAATTTCTCGAAGCTCGAATGTCTCACCATTGTTGACGTAGGCAGCTGCTTCACATCCTGTTTCACGCAGGCTTTCACCAAATGTCTCCAGATGGAACTCCAGTTATCCACCCCCCCTCCCCCCCACCCCAGTGGAAAGTAGGACTTGTGGGTGGGTTTTTTTTTTTTTCTTCTTCTTCTTTTTTTTTCCCGAATGTGTTAACTGCAGCATATTGGATGCATCTATTGGAAATTTAGTCCAACTCTATGAGGAAATTTTCATAATCTCATGCTAATTACCTAACTACTATAGCTAGTCTATTTCATTTAGCGCTAACTAGCACACGGTATGTGAGTCAAAGCGACACTCGTTTATTAAACATTTTAGAAATGTATAAAATTCCCGGTAAATTGTTCCAAATTGTCCTAAGGTTATGCTGGTTTATTTCCGGCTAGCGAACTTGTGTTAGCGTGTCCTTTGAGCAAGGCGAAACAGACTTTTATTGTGTGCAATACAGCAGATTTTATTCAGTAGCTTGTATTCGAAATGCAGTGAATTGAATTAGAAAGCTGGCAGCGATTTTGAAAGGGAAACGCTTAAAAGACACGCAGTAAACAGTTAGCCAGATCAGGGCGGTTCAGTTTCATCAACAATGTTGGTCTGTTCTCTCTCTCTCTCTCTCTCTCACACACACACACACACACACACATTTGTACATGATGACGCGTAATTGTAAAGAAACCAACCAGTGCACACAGCTTGTGAACCAGCTTTATGATGCATTTTTTAAAAAATGCTAAAAAATAAGTTAATAAACAAACAAAACATGTAGTTTTAGTATACTATAATAGTCATTCTGTACAGTCAGTAAATTTTTACACCTTGAGATAACATTATGGTTTAGGGGCTTTGCTAATGCAGCTGTTGAGCGAGCTGTAAAAGCCTCCCTTATATTAGCATTCATTCGATTTTATCCTCTATTCAAATGACAGGAATTGGAAGTTTACATCGTTCAAAAGCTTTAGAGAAATCGAGTGCAGGGTAAATTATGACCGGCAGACTCAGACGCAGGGACATTTATTAGCACTACATCAGCTGAGTCAGCGTCCTCAGCTTCTAAATGCACTGCAGCGGTTTCAGATATCTGCAACATCTGATAGCTTCATGACATGCAGATAGCATCAGGCATCTACATGCCTGTACGGTGCGTGGGTTGTGAAGCTGTGCTGTGGTTTTTTAAGCTTCGACTGATCTAATCTGATTACATAGTGTAGATATATACATACGCATATACATTTATACCGTACCTGTACTGCACATATATTCAGTGGGGTCCAGAAGTCTGGGAGCACTATTGAAAACGCTTCGATTCTGCATCCTTTTCTACTCGATCACGACAACTTTCATGACAAATGATAGTAACGACAATGACGTGAGCGGAAAAAGTCGAATCTTTGAAATATTCGCATGGATTTCAGAGTTCCTTCGTATTTGCTTCGTCCCTCTTTTTTTTTTTTTTTGCTTTATTGACCGTCTGCACTCGAGCTGGACCGGACTCCACACGTTCGTGCAACACCTCATGATCCGTTTGAGATGAAATCCATCTGATCGCAGGCTTCACTGAAAGAGATTAGACATGAGGACAATCTGACCTTTTGTACAAAGCAGTTAACATTGATCGACATTTGTTTACATTTATATCGGGACCTAAAATAGCGCATTAGACATATTAAATATTGACGATATTGAGCAATGACGTACTTTGTTTGAAATATTTCTCAATTCTGTACACACACACACACACACGTTTGCCTGACTATCCTTGTGAGAACTGTGACCCTGACCGGAATAAAGCGCTTACTGAAGTTGAATAAGTAAGAAATGAAATAATAATTGTTGTAACAATGATCCGTACAATTCTTCTTACTTTTCTGTCCTTTAGCCCGTCATGCCTTTTTTCTTCACCTTATACCCATTTTGTTTTATATACCCACGTGTCATAATTGTACAGTATAAAGCGTTATAACGTTCGAACCTCTTGATGTCGAAAAGTGTTCCAGAAATCACCACAGGTTACTCAGGTTAGTTCATAACAGCCCCACAGTACGCACTATTTACCTTCCCGTTTGTACACACTCACAGAACATACAAAGCATGGCTCTACACATACCGCTGATAAGACCGGCTCATTCGAGAAGGAGGAGGGAGGGATGTTTATGGGAAAGGCGGGAAAGTCACAGAACAGCGTGAGCGAAAAAGATTTCGCAATAGAGAAAAACACATGGGCGGGAGCCGATGTACTAGCAGTGTGAGCGCTGCGTAATCCGGATCAGAGCGGTCGACGGCAGCACGTTTCGCACAGACTTCCCAAAAAAAACACAACGTCCCCCATCCATATACACACCTGCAGGCATGACAGTCTGTGTCTCGAGAACATTTGTGCATCACAGTGAAGAAACCAATCCAAACACGCTGCCTGTGGACGTCTGCCATGTGTTTTTAACCTTCTTCCCGAACATGCAGCTACTGCGGAGCCAAGAAGAACAGATTGGTACTGAAATCATGAAAACACAGACAGATATTGACTTTCGAGATATATCACGCAGGCCGGAACTGTTTTATCTCACGTCAGAAAGTGAGACGTCCCAGTCAGACCAGCTCGCAGATGCGAACGTTCATAATGAAACTGAATGAATCTCGAGATTAATATGTGGAGCTTGTTTTTAAATTGTCTGAGTCAGACTGAGAACAATCACTAGACTCGTGATCACGGTGCTCTTTTCAGGGGGAAGTAGCTAATGCGTGCTCAAAAGGTCTTGCTCAAAATGTCGATTTTTACTGCTCTCCTGTTGAAGGAAACGTACATATACCTGATTAATGGCGGCAGCTGACTGCAGAAGGTTCACTTCAGGCAGAAAACTGTGGCCAGGATGGCTAATGTGAGTTCTTGTTTCATCATTTGCTCTGGTTATCAAACGCCTCCTTGGGCTTTCTTCACATTCGCTGTGTCACTTCTAACGAAACGGCCCACGCACTCTGCACTCGATATCCGGAGCCGATCAGCACGGGCTGTTTAGTGTCATGTGTATTGACTAGAAAGAAGTTTCATTTTAGATCAGAGTATAAATAAATCACTTTTCACCAAAGCTATGTGATGTTTATCGAGTCTGCTGTAAATGTTGCTCTGCATATTCTCTTATCGTGGAAAATGGCTGATCTTTAGGACAAATTCTTTTCTAGGGACTGTCTGAAATGACTCCCTTTTTCCATCTGCATTCCATTATACATACTCAAACACCCTCACATTCGTCACCCTCCTGCTGTGTGGAAAAAGGCGCCGGAGCATTCGGGCCCTCACAGCCAGACGGTGTAACAGCTTCTTCCCCCAAGCCCTCAGACTCCTCAATACTCAGAGCCTGGACTGACACACACACACACTCACACTCTGAACTGAACACCATCCCACTCCCATTGCAATATTTGCACATTCCTGCATCATATTATAAAAATATAGTATTTAATTTCTTGTCACTATTATACATCACAATAACTGCTATGTCCATGTTTGGTATAATCTAATCTGCTGAATACTCAGTCTTAGCATGTTATGTTTACATTTATACCATTTTTACATTATATTGTTACTCCTTGGCACCTATCTTCTGCACTAGCTGTTATATCGGACACTTCCACACTAGAACTGTGTACCGTTCGGCGCTACACGGTCCCTCACTGTGTCTATTGTCCCGTTTTAGTAGTACCGTACTGTCCTGTGTTGTTAGCGCACGTTTTCACGTGCACTTTGTGTAGAATGTTTGTAGATCTTATTTAGTACCGTGTCGTCTCGTGTGGTTAGTGTGTTGTTTTATGTAGCGCCGTGGTCCTGGAGGAACGTTGTATTGTTTCACTGTGTACTGTATATGGGTGAAATGACAATAAAAGCCACTTGAACTTCAACTTGAACTTGAAACACTAATCTAAACACTAATCTAGGCCTTCTAGCCACTGTTCCGGGTCTGTGGGGACTTTTAAACGCACCCTAGACTCTGTCAGATGTATTATTTAATGCTCTAACTGGTTCAAAAGGACATACATTATAGAAGAGACAAAGTTCAAGGCTAAAGATGCAGAGAGACTCAAAAGAGGATGAAAAGATCTGCAGAGTTATATAACACAGGCTTTAAACTCGTATTACGATGGCTGTGCTCCAAATCACTAGTTCACTGCAGACTGTACAGTACAGCTTGTCTCTCCAGTCATCCATGCAGTGGAGTTTTATCCTGAAATTTCCTTGCAGGCTGCTTGCTTAGTGAAAATCTAAAATAGCTCAGGGCCAACATGATGAGCAGGTTTAAGGTTTGGTTAAAGCAGGTTTTACAGTGCGATTGCTGATGTCTTTTATTTGAGATCATTATTTGCCGTAGTGTACGAGGCAATCCCAATAAAATCTTGTCGGAATTCTATAACGGACTGAGCGATAACATGTGCTCCATGTCAAACCAACATACCTTTTGGAATTGGTCTCGTCAGACTATAACGCATTCTGTCACGTGGTTTGGGGTGATTTAGTTGAGCTTGGATGTTTTTTTGTGAGAAAGGGCTTCCGTCTAGCCACCCTACCCCAAAGCCCAGACATGTGAAGAATACGAGAGATTGTTGTCACATGCAGAGAGTAATCAGGACTTGTCAGATATTCCTGCAGCTCCATTAAGGATAATGATAATGATAATGAGACTTTATTAGTCATGTATACATTACAGCACAGTGAAATTCTTTTCTTCACATACCCCAGCATGTTAGGAAGTTGGGGTCAGAGAGCAGGGTCGGCCATGATACAGCGCCCCCTGGAGCAGAGAGGGTTAAGGGCCTTGCTCAAGGGCCCAACAGTGGCAGCTTGGCAGTGCTGGGGCTTGAACCACCGACCTTCTGATCAGTAACCCAGAGCCTTAACTGCCAAGCCACCACTGCCCCTAATGTTGCCGTAGGTCTCTTGGCAGCCTCCCTGGTAAGTTTGTTTCTTGTCCTTTGATAAATTTTGGAGGGACGTCCTGTTCTTGGTGATGTCACTGTGGTGCTCCATTTTCTCTGTTTGTTGATGATGGCCTTTACATTGTTCCATAGTACACCTAATTTTTTATACCTATCTCCGGATCGATACGTTTCAACACGTGAGATACCATGCATGCTTTGTAAGCTCTCTGGAGACCATGGCTTCAGCATTGGGATGAAAGCAAACAGCTGTGAAGCAAATCCTACAGAAACAGCTGGTCTTTATTTGGGGTTAATCAGAATCATGTCATTAACGACAGCCGTGTGATAATTACTTTTGAAAATGAGACCGAATGTGATCGGTTCGTTCTGAACATGGCCACGCCCCCGATTATGAAAGGGTGTGCGCACTTATGCAACAAGGCAACTGTAACGTTTTTATTTTTTCCTATTTTCCCTCAAATGTTTCCATAAAAAAAAATGTTTGTTTTCCAAAACAAGACTTTTGAAATCCACTGTATTCTGCAGCGATATGATTCTTCTTAAGAAAGTCTTAAGATAACTGTGTTTATTAATGCAATATTGGTGTCTTCTTTACTCCCGAGTCAGCAGTCAACCTGAGAAGAGACAGCGCAAATAGATGACAATACGGGTCGTTTAAACGTGTCACCTTGGCGTTCTTAAATAGGTGGTGTGTGAAATAGACAGAAGGTTTTACCCATGGGCAGTGTATAGAACAGACCCTATTGTTTCTCAACATGAAACCACCCTTGGGTTTGACACGCACCCTTAACACTCTTATGCTGTATTATATATAAATAATTATTCATCTGATATGAAATAAGTCCTGTGGATATGATTTATTAAGAAGGGAGACACAATAAACCCGCATGTCTTGCCTTAGAGCTTTCCACCGTGGGATATACCTGAAATAGCCACACACACACACACACACATGCACACACACACACACACACACACACGCACACACACACACACACGCACACATTGCTCATTTTTGAAAATGGAGAATGTGGTTAAGTGATAGCTAGTTCCGGTTCCACGGTGAAATAACACTCTGACCTATTTTGGTTTGTTGTGCAAACAGCACTTCATGCAAATCCTCTGGCCACCGAAACTTTCCATGCTCTAATGACTCCATGCAAATCCTGATAGAGCCGTGGTGATGTCCTAGTGCCTGCTTCCTCCATGCACTCACCACCATCTGGGTTCCTTTCATCCATCCTTTCATCTTCTGTCTGGATCTCCCCCTTTCCCCCGCTCAGTCGCTGTCTCTGGCCCATCCTCTCTGTACTGTAGCTCCTTCAATCTCTTCTCTTCTGTAGTTCCCTCTCTCCTGTCCACTGAGTAACTGCCTCTGTCCAATTCTCTCTGCAGCTGCCTCTGTCCAGTTCTCTCTGTAACTGCCGCTGTCCCGTTATTTCTGTAACTGCCTCTGTCTCTTCCTTTCTGTAGCTGCCTCTGTCTCTTCCTTTCTGTAGCTGCCTCTGTCTCTTCCTCTCTGTAGCTGCCTCTGTCTCTTCTTCTCTGTAACTGCCTCTGTCTCTTCTTCTCTGTAACTGCCTCTGTCCCGTTATTTCTGTAACTGCCTCTGTCTCTTCCTTTCTGTAGCTGCCTCTGTCTCTTCCTTTCTGTAGCTGCCTCTGTCTCTTCCTCTCTGTAACTGCCTCTGTCTCTTCCTCTCTGTAACTGCCTCTGTGCAATTCTCTCTGTAGCTGCCTCTGTCCAATACTCTCTGCCGCTGCCTCTGTCCAGCTCTTTCTGTAACTGCCTCTGTCCAGTTTTTTCTGTAACTGCCTCTGTCCAGTTCTTCTGTAACTGCCTCTGTCCAGCTCTTTCTGTAACTGCCTCTGTCCAGCTCTTTCTGTAACTGCCTCTGTCCAGTTCTTTCTGTAACTGCCTCTGTCCAGCTCTTTCTGTAACTGCCTCTGTCCAGTTCTTTCTGTAACTGCCTCTGTCCAGTTTTTTCTGTAACTGCCTCTGTCCAGTTCTTTCTATAACTGCCTCTGTCTCTTCCTCTCTGTAACTGCCTCTGTCTCTTTCTTTCTGTAACTGCCTCTGTCCAGTTTTTTCTGTAACTGCCTCTGTCTCTTCTTCTCTGTAACTGCCTCTGTCTCTCCCTCTCTGTAACTGCCTCTGTCTCTTCCTTTCTGTAGCTGCCTCTGTCCAATACTCTCTGCCGCTGCCTCTGTCCAGTTTTTCTGTAACTGCCTCTGTCCAGTTCTTTCTGTAACTGCCTCTGTCCAGTTTTTTCTGTAACTGCCTCTGTCCAGTTCTTTCTGTAACTGCCTCTGTCTCTTCCTCTCTGTAACTGCCTCTGTCTCTTTCTTTCTGTAACTTCTGTTGTCCAGTTCTATCTGTATCTGCTTCTGTCCAGTTCTTTCTATAACTGCCTCTGTCTCTTCCTTTCTGTAGCTGCCGCTGTACTGTCCTCTCTGTAACGGCGTCTGTCCTGTCCTCTCAGTAGTTGCCTCTGTACTGTCCTTTCTGCAGCTGCCTCTATCATGTCCTCCCTGTAGCTGCCTCCATCTTGTCTGCTTCTTAGCTGCCTCTGTCCTCTCTGAAACTGCGTCTGTCTCATCCACGGTGTAAACCCTCACATCCCCTTCTGTAGATTGCTAGATTGCTACAGTATATTTTGCACCATTCCTTCCTTTCTGTATTCACCAAACTATTGGACGACCCCCATGCTCCTCTCTAACTCACACAGATCTTTATATTGTTGTATAACCGCCCTCTCACATCATATCTAGGCGTGACACAGGGCAGATTTCATAAAAGTAACAGTGCTATTCTTTTCATCAGTAACGCACCGGAATCTGAGATAGCACAAATTAATCATTTGTGCAATTATTTGATTAATTATTTGAGTAAATATATTTACATGATAAATATATTTACAAATTTCAGTCAGGCTATAATTCTTCTGAGAACTGTACACATATGGCTGAGATACTGGGGCTATTTTCATGCAACAATTTCAGTGCAGTGCTGATGACATTTGCATCGATGAGATCTCGGTTCGTCATCATCATTCAAACACAGCAGAAGGAGTTCGAGGACGACGCTGTTTCACAAAACTCGTCACTCCTGCGCCTCGTCACTCGCGTGCTAATCTTGGTACCACACGCCTCCGGTTCTGTATCAACATCTGCTTAGCGGAAAACTTTATTCTCAGAATTCGACCGAGTGGTATCTTCTTGGATGCATTTTACACAACGCGTCCTGTGTGAAAGGTCTATACGACCCTACAAACAGTATGTCCCTCTTCCAGAAAAGTCTCCGAGTAAAGCCGGTTTAGAAACCTACAACAGTTTACCATCCATACGACCCTTTAGGAAGGGTATTTATCTATAAGGCGCTCTTTCTAGAGAGTGTTTCTCTTTTTTGATGGAGTATTAATCTACATTCTTTCAGCGTTTCTTTACAACTGTTACTTGTTTGAAAATTTATTCTAGCAAGAACTCTTCGGTCTAATGCTAATTTGGGATACACCGATAGTGGTCACAGGTATGAGCGGAATTTCGGTTCCTGCATTAGAGGAGCGGGTTTGCTGGAGATGCCTCTTGTCGATCGTCTTCTGCGTAGACTCGCATGCTGAATGTGTTCCACTTCAAAAGGGGGTGTACCCCCAAACATGGACGCATATACTGCAAGTTTGGTAGCGAGGCTTTGACTAAGAGCGGCGGTACCGTGGGCGGAAACGCCTAACGTGCGGTTGCAGTCACAATCTCTTCTTTTATTTCATCTGTTTATTTTACCCAAAGATATACGAATCATGAGTATCACCGTAACCGTGAAGACAGAATTTGCGTGCTATTTTGAAATATTACTCGGGGTCACGCTGCACTAGCGTAGGAGTTGGTCGACGAATTTTCCCATCCGTCTACTTGTACCTCGGCTTGTTCCTCAAAAACATCGTCTGACTCTGACTCAGTGGAACAACAGAAGTCAAGAAAACCAACACGAAGCAGGCTGGACATTCATTATGGGTTGTTCGCTCAAAACGTTTGAGAATCCCTGGTGTAGTACAATGACAGGAAACATGGCGGACAAAAGCTTTCTCTCTCTCTCTCACTCTCACTCTCTCACTCTCACTCTCTCTTTCGCTACGGATGTCACAGCGCCGTATCACTTCTCCTTGAAGAAACCTCAATGCTTCAGCGCACAAACAAATTTCCTCGACCTGTTCTTCTATAGTTAGTGCCCCGTCTTTCATATCTTCTTATCTGCGTACAAGGAAACAACAAACCCTCACTGTGGAGTTTCCTTTAAGTATCTGCACACGCATAAATCGACGTTAATTCCAGAAAATCCTCATTTACCGTCAGATGAAGAGAAAAGACCAATTTCGTTTCCTGTATCACATCGTTTCATGTTATAGAATAAAATAGTACAGTTATTACTCGTTTTGTAAAATTGACTGAGATCAAATCCCTTCCAAAGGTTGCGGCTACTCTCACACTTTGGAGAAGCCGCTTGGTGTGTTAAAGAAAAAAATATTCCAAAAATGTTAAACTCCAAAAAGTGATTCAAGAAATGTTTATTTTCAGTTGTTGTCATCGATTTATTTTATTGGAACCTTCTAGACTGAATAGACCATTTCTTTTTTGTCAATCTCTTAATGCGGAGCGTCCGCCGTACAAGTCCCTCGGAATGAGCTGTTACTATAGAAACGATAACGTATTAGAACCATTGTCAGCTATAAAAAAAAAATAAATAAATAAATAAAACAATTTATCAACACTTTCTGAGCAATCAGAATGGAGAATCATTTTTTTTATACTATATAGTTTCTATAATATAATATAATATAATATAATAAAAATGCATCGAGCTGGAAATACATACACACTGGATGTAGACTTAGATACTGAACCCACTTCTGCCGCGATGTCAGTTTACATTTACGTTTATTCGTTTAGCAGATGCGTTTATCCGAAGCGACTGACAAATGAGGAAATACAAGCACAGCGATATATCAAGCGGAGAACAATACAAGTAGTGCTACTGTACGAGATTTCTAATCGAGTTCTAGAGAAGCAAAGTGCGCAGAGTCGAGGTGTGAGAGCCAGAGTACGTTTTTTTGTTTGTTTGTTTGTTTGTTTTGTTTTGTTTTTTTGTGGGGGTTGGCGTTATAGGGGTTAGTTAGGTGTTCACGGAAGAGGTGGGTCTTTAGATGTTTCTTGAAGATACTGACATATCCTGCGGTCCGGATTGAGGTTGGAAGTTCATTCCAGCTCTGAGGGACAGATAGTGTGAAGGTTCTGGAAAGGGACCTTGGGCTACGCTGAGTAGGCACTACTCAGCATCGTTGGTTAACCGATCGCAGATTGCGTGAGGGAACGTAAGCCTTCAGGAGAGAGTTGAGGTAGGAGGGAGCTTTTCCAGACAAGGTCTTGTACGTGAGCATCAAGGCCTTGAATTTGATACGGGCGGCTACAGGAAGCCAGTGGAGGGAGATGAAGAGATGAATTTAAAAATATGTTCATTATAAAAGCTCCAGGTGTTCATAGGGGATTACCACACTTACTGTATGATAAAGTAAGCAGATAACTAAAGTAATTCCTTCTGCTTCTTATGCAAATACTGTAATAAGACGGCAGTCGATCACAGACTAAAATATCGGTGAAAATGTTGTAGTCATCCTGAAACAGCGGGAAGTGTAATGAAATAAAGGTCATGTGCGATACAAAAACTCCACCAGTTTTACTTCCTCATTAGTTGTGAAATGAATCGTGACCACTCGGGATTTTTTTAACAGTGGTCAAGTATCTATGAGAGGTGGAAATCACACACACACACACACACACACACACACACACACACACTGACTTCTGACATGTAAACACAGTCACTATGCGATTGAATAAACTCTAAACTCTGTACTCTTACTGTATGAATGATCACATGACTCACAGGTCAATTTAAATTGAGCGTTTGAGACACCTAACGTTTCTCACATTCTTTTGTGTTTTTTATTTCACGTGACTTTTTTTCCTCACAGGATTTTTTTTTCACGTTAATTTTATAAATTAATAAATAAAATTAATTTGATCAATTTTATCAATTTCAAGTGATTTTTTTGGGGATTAATAAATTTTCACATATGATCCCCCCCCCCCCGCATGATTATTTGTTTATTGTCACACATGGTTCATTCCAAATGATTCATTTGCTATATTTTCACTTGTATTTTTTCCCCCACTTGATTCATACATTTCAAGTGATTTTTTTCACATAATTCATTTTTCATGTTATATTTTTCCAGATACTTCCTTTATTTGTAGATGTCATTCTTTTTTACCAAATAACTTTACTTGTAGATGTGATTCTTGTTTACCAAATGATTCCTTTATTTTTAGATGTGACTTATTTTACCAAATGATTCCTTTATTTGTAGATGTGATTTTTTTTTTTAACGAATGGTTTTATTTTTAGATGTGATTCTTTTACCGAATGATTTTATTTTTAGATGTGATTCTTTTACCGAATGATTTTATTTTTAGATTTGATTCTTTTTTTACCAAATGGTTTTATTTTTAGATGTGATTCTTTTACCGAATGATTTTATTTTTAGATTTGATTCTTTTTTACCAAATGGTTTTATTTTTAGATGTGATTCTTTTACCGAATGATTTTATTTTTAGATTTGATTCTTTTTTACCAAATGGTTTTATTTTTAGATGTGATTCTTTTACCAAATGATTTTATTTTTAGATTTGATTCTTTTTTACCAAATGGTTTTATTTTTAGATGTGATTCTTTTACCAAATGGTTTTATTTTTAGATGTGATTCTTTTACCAAATGATTTTATTTTTAGATGTGATTCTTTTACCAAATGATTTTATTTTTAGATGTGATTCTTTTTTACCAAATGGTTTTATTTTTAGATTTGATTCTTTTTTACCAAATGATTTTATTTTTAGATGTGATTCTTTTACCAAATGATTTTATTTTTAGATTTGATTCTTTTTTACCAAATGGTTTTATTTTTAAATGTGATTCTTTTACCAAATGGTTTTATTTTTAGATGTGATTCTTTTACCAAATGATTTTATTTTTAGATGTGATTCTTTTTTACCAAATGGTTTTATTTTTAGATGTGATTCTTTTACCAAATGATTTTATTTTTAGATGTGATTCTTTTTTACCAAATGGTTTTATTTTTAGATGTGATTCTTTTACCGAATGATTTTATTTTTAGATGTGATTCTTTTACCAAATGGTTTTATTTTTAGATTTGATTCTTTTTTACCAAATGGTTTTATTTTTAGATTTGATTCTTTTACCAAATGGTTTTATTTTTAGATGTGATTCTTTTACCAAATGATTTTATTTTTAGATGTGATTCTTTTTTACCAAATGGTTTTATTTTTAGATGTGATTCTTTTACCAAATGGTTTTATTTTTAGATGTGATTCTTTTTTTTACACCAAATGGTTTTATTTTTAGATGTGATTCTTTTACCATATGATTTTATTTTTAGATGTGATTCTTTTTTACCAAATGATTCCTTTATTTTTAGATGGAATTTTACCCCCACGTGATTCATTAAATTTCACATGTATGTGATTTTTTTCCCCACATGATTAATTTATTTTCAGATGTGGTTTTTTTTCCATTTTTTTTTTTTTTACATGAATTCTTCACTTGCTGATTGATTTATTTTCATGTCATTTTTTTCAGATGGTTCACTTATTTTCTTATTTCTTATTCTTACACGTTCATTAATGTATCGGTATGGGTATGTGGAATTTTGTTTCCACATTGTTCATTCATATTTTATGCGATTGTTTTTCCCACAATTCTTTTTTTTTTCCACGTGCGTTTTATCACGGTTAATTTTTCACGCCACTTTCTTTCCCCACGACTCGTTTATTTTCACGTTATCTCATATTGTTCACGTGATGTCACATGGGTATATATGAGTTCACTTGTGCCAGATCGTACCTTCACCTTCACACGTTTCCTTCCTGAAAAACCTCTGCTCACTAATAAACTGTATGTGATTTATTTTTGTTTCCATATGAGAACACAGTGTGCACAGCACACTCACATCCTCCATTAAAGCATTGGATTATGATTGGAATCGGATTTATTAGAGGCACTGCTACTGCTGCAGGAATTGATGAAGAGGCCATGAAGCCGCAGTTGTTTTTGTGCTGATTAGACGCCTGTGTGAAATGTGGAAGGTAATAAATAGCGAAGTGGCCTTGGAGTTAGGTGATAATATAATAATAGCTATAATGGAGCAGCGGTTCATTAAAGCTCCCATGAAGCCATTACACAAGCTCTCTCCCATCGCTTTTTATCACTGATGTGTGGCTGTTATTTTCCACGACCCAGCAGAAGCTATTTTCACCTACTGCACAAGGTGGAAACTCTCCATTAACCAGGGCCATTAAAAATCCAGCCATTAAAATCCGCAGGCAGTGTAATCAGAATGTGATCGTTTCTCATGAAGCGAGTGTGAAATCTGGATGAGGAGCAAATCTGTTTAGGTTTTTTTTTGTTGTTTTTTTAATTGAACATGTTTTTTTTTTCTAATTGAACATGTTTTAGCACAACATTGTGCCATGTTCTCTGTTTTGGTTCAAATACTAGCTTCAAACATGAAATAATGCATAATGTAATACATAATCCTGGTGAGGGTCACGGTGGATCCGGAGTCTATCCCAGGAGCAGGAATACACCCCGGACGAGACACCAGTCCATTCACACGTTCAAACACACCTATAATTTGGCAATTTAGAGTAGCCAGTTCTGCGACTAGTATGTTTTTGGAGGGTTGGAGGAAACTGGAGAACCCAGAGGAAACCCATATGGACAGCGGGAGATCATGTGACACGACACACAGGCAGTAACCCAAGCTTAAGTTAACGCTTTCCTACATCACCCATGTAGGGTAATACGTCCGATTAGTGCGGAGGAATTTAGCCCTCGCTTCATGTCTGCTGATGCCGAGAGTGACGATGAGTGCGATGCAGCGGCACTTTAGTACTTTATCTGTCCGGCTCAAACAGATCCGCTTCCAAAGCTTCGACTTTTATGCTCGTCGCACTTGTCTTCTCGTAGAACTCTAACCAGCCGTGCCGATTCTCTGCCGTAACTCGTCGTATACTGTGGCTGCATGGCGTTCAGGGTCTTTGCGTCCAGCATTTGCACCCGTGCTTCCACTACTTCTACACTGGACATCGCTGGAAAACGGAGAGAGGAAAGAAGCTCTTTTGTTTTTAGGAGCTGACCGCGAAACCTGATCGTCATCCCTTATGTTTTTCTCCGATTAAACTCCATCATAACTGCGCTAGCGAGAACAACATCCCCTTTGTGATGTGAGAGTGGCTGCTAAGTTCGTCCAGGAATACGAAGTGGCGCAGTGGTTAGCACGTTTGCCTCGCACCTCTTTGGTTGTGGAGTGTTCATGGTCTCCCTGTGTTTCAGGGGTTTCCTCTGCTAGTCCAAAGACATGTGTTATATTCTGATTAGCATCGCTAAATTTTCCGTAGTGTGTGTGTGCGATTGAGTTCCTAGGGATGGGCTCCATGCAACCCTGTGTAGGATAAGCGCTAGAAAGAATGGATGGATTTGTATCCATTATTGATCACCTCTGAGATGGAGAAAGGATTTAGTGGATATTTTAAAATAAACGTGACACTTCTATTGATTAATGCGGCCAAATCACCACAATGTACGTCGAGTACAGATACTCAGAGTTAAAACAAATGCCCATGTGAATATCTATTTATAAAAAAATTTTTAAAAAGAAGCAAACAAAAAATAAATCCAGCATCCTCATCCACTGTGATCTTTTGCACGTCATTAGTGACCCGTTTGCTCTGCCTCTGGAGCGAGTGCAGGTGCGCACACAATTTGCCTGCCATGGAAATGCTGAGTCCCAGCAAAAAGATGCTGTAGGATGCCAAAGGAGCCACGTCGTTGTTTTCTTCGTCCGTCCACAGCTCCCAAAGAGAACCAGAGGAGGACTGGGGACGTTGTAACAGTCGATGGTGCAATCAGAGGGTGATATTCAGGACCCGTGGGTGTAATCGGTGTAACCTAGACACCGGTTTTCCCAGGGTGCGAGAGGGATGCTCATGAGACGGCGTGTTACCTGACACCTGGTGCTTTTGTTTCGTCCGTGCACCTGAGGAACAAGAACAAGAGGTGAGGACAGGTACGGGGCCGTGCTGCCGCTTTCATTAGCGCCGACGCTGAAAGACTGACAGTGTGAGGGAAACGTGATGAAGATACAGACGCGCTGAAACTGCAGCCAGGAGGATGGAGACGTAGGAAACTTCACGGCTTCACCTACAACCTGCTTTTACTCCTTACACACGCTCACACAAAGAGGGACTCACTCTGTCACACACACACCTATGCAGATATGAAGCCTGGCAAGAAATCCTTCATAGGTAAGAACCGTTTTATCATTGAAGTGAAGAAACATTGCTGATCGTGTAGACTTGTAGATTTAGGAATGCTATCAAATGCATCGTGACGGGAAAATATTCAAGGATTTCTTTTAAAGAGGACCGCATTTAACGAAGGTTCAGTGATTCACTTAACCAACTGTTAGTATATTGCTGAAAGCTGTTCATCATTAGCCTTCTGGTGTGTGTGTTTTTTTTTTTTTAATCAGTTTATTTAGTTTGTACGTCTGCCATTTTCATGCAAAACACAGGCTGTTATTTATTTATTTATTTTTTTAAAGGGGTAGTTTGTAACTTGCTTCCAAACCTATATTAGTAATAAAAATGTAAAAATGGCATGGGGGGAAAAAAACAAAGCATGATTTACAGCTTTTCCATGCAGTGGATCTGCCTAGGTTCTTTCATTTCGGGCTTCTGGAGATATCTTTCCAGCCCTGAAATTAACTCCGCCCACAGGAGGAGCTGGAGCATTTCAGCGTCGATCGATCTTTTTTCCTAAAAAGGCAACTCACGAGGCGTGCGTAGGTTTAACCGGATACGGTTGGGATTAGTTGAGGGGAAGGGAAAGGTTTGTAATTTCCCTTGTTTTTTTTGTTTTTTTTAAATCTTGTAGAATAATTTAAGCAGCACAAAGCAATTGTACTGGTGTACTGGTGAATCGTAACGTTAATGGGTACGTTTATTCAGATCGTTGATACGTGACAGCGCCACACCTGTAAATATTGTAAATAGTCTGCCATAAATCCGTTTGAACATCCTCCGTGATTTCTCCTCTCTACTATTCTGTCCATTTCTCTGACGTCTGCTTCACAGTTAACTATTCGCTATTACATATTCATGAACTCTCACTATCTCGTTTTACTTTGTACAACTACATTGCGATATTTCTTTCCCTTCACAAACCATATTACCTGCTTTACTGGTGTTCTTTCAGAGCCATAGCTCACTCTCTCTCTCTCTCTCTCTCTCTCTCTCTCTCTCTCTCTCTCTCTCGCTGTGCTTCATTTCATCTATAATCTATAATAATAACGGACAGCCAGCCGTCTGTCTCTCTGTCTCAGACCAATACAGACAGATGATGTTGTGCTACTCTCTGCTCTCTGATCTTCTCTCTCTCTCTCACACACACACACACACACACAATCTCTCTTTTATAGCCAGAAGCTATACTAACCTACAACTCAGGAATAAATCAAAATATCTTAGTGCTATTCCATCGCTTGGATCTGTTTTCCTCCTGCGACGAGGAACTGATCCGGTTCCTGTCGTTTAAGTAAGAGGAAGTGAATTTTCTCCTCCACTCCTTTCTCTAGATATATAAGGGAACGTTCTGCACGGATGTAACGCCTTTATTAAGATACTGCGTGCTTTACTGGAACACCGCAGAAGCTTGCGTGTGCGTTTGGAAAAGACACAATCCCTAAACAGCTGGACGAATGAATGAGGTCGTGTGTGATTTATGACCTGTCGAAACAAAATAAAAACGAACCGGGTCTCGGTAGTTGTTCGGCTAAAACGATCTACAGCCTCAGGAGCGTGCTGCGTACGCAGCCGATGAGGGACTTTTGTCCGATACGTCCTGTTTGGAAAAATTTGTGCACTTCAGTTCATTTTACTACACCTAATATTAATAATGAAGGACAATGGAGTTACTTCCTGCAATCAGAAATCGCTGTGATCTAGAGAAGAAAATAAAAGAGAAAAAAAACATTATAGTAAGCTGAAAATAGCTATTCGTTTATTTTACTGTTTTTTGTTTGTTTTTTTTTTTAAATAGCCAGCACAGGATTCTAATTAAAATCCTTTCTGGAGTTATTTTAAGGAAGAACACATGTTTTCCAGCTTCTAACTAACCCCATCCTACCTCGCCGTTACTAATGACGCTAATTGCAGTACGGCAAACCTTGCTGCTAGCACAGTTGCTATCTGTGTCATTTTTAAGTAGTTAGGTAAGCAGTTGATTTAAGCTGGATGTGTGTTTTTAGTTTGCTCGCTATAATGCTAGTTTCTGTGTTAGCATGATTCGCTTATGGGTAAGTATTTTTACTTTAGCACAAGTTGGTGTATTAGCATGTTTCATCAGTTAGCTAAGTCAATCTGGAGTTGGTTTTAGTTTGCTTATTACGCTAGTTCCTGTGTAAGCATGTTTCCTATATGGCTAATGTAGTTTGAATGTAAGTTACTTGTTAGCCTGTAAGTAAACATGGAGGGTTAAATGTTTAAGCTCGATGTGTATTTTTAGTTTGCTTACTACAATGCTAGTTTCTGTGTTAGCATGATTCTCCTAGTGATAATTTAGTTGATGTGTAAGTTGATAGGATAACCTGTATCACTAGTTAGGTAAGTTGAGCTAACCTGTGTGTGTGTGTGTGTGTGTGTGTGTGTGTGTGTGTGTGTTGGATGCTTTTTCTTTACTATTATGCTAATTTCTGTGTTAGCATGTTTAATATGTTTAAATGTTAGCCACTAGTTGGAGGTTTGGCCTGTATCCTATACTCTTTGAGAATTTAAAAAAAAAAAAGGCTTGCATATCATGCTTTAGCGGCTGAATGATCAGATAAATGATTAACGAAAGCTCAAGAATAAATTACATCATCGAATGTCACAAATCAGTCGGACTCCCCAATAGAGTAGTGCGAAGGACTCATGTAAAGGATGTGAAGATACCATTTAGCCGTCAGCCATTACACCAGGCACTACTGTACCATAGGGAGAAACGCAGTTTTGAGCAGAATCCTAGCTACAAGGACCACTGGGACCCTTCCCATGAGGCAGAGCTGTACAGACTGTTCAGTCAGGGAACTCTGTTGAAGTCGCCTTATCACCCGAGCAGCAGGTGTATTCGGAGAGCGGCGTGCAGAGTGCTGAATGACTCAGTGTTGCCGACCAGCCTTCTCGAGCGTGGCAGACAGGAACTCGACCCAGCGACACACTTCCTGTAATGCAAATATTCACACACATACTCAAATGAGCTCGAGATGGCTGTCTCCATGACAACGGAGCCTGAGTTACATGGCAGATTCGCTTAGAAGGGTGTCGAGTCTCTTAACGGAAGTGAGGTCTCTTGGTATGGCCACTTGGCATGTAGGAAAGAGCATGGGGCCCATCGTACTAAAAATATGCCACCGGAAAGGGGATAGCGAGATGGAAAACGAGTCGAGGTGGCTCAGATGTAGCCCGAGACAAGGTCTACATGGTTATCTAATCCCTGTAAATGGACACTCTCGCAGTGAACGTGAATGATTAAAGCTTTCAGTTAGGGGGAATACCTCTTCTCCATGATCAGTTTACAATCATTTATTTATCTACTATTAGGATTCATTGTCAAGCAGACGAGCAGTGTAACCTGTTTTGTTTTGTTTTGTTTTCTGTCGCTAATATGGTTCTTGGGATCTGTTTCTAGGGGGGTGTCCTGTACTTTCTGACTGGAAATCCCTCAGAATTTTATGTAAACTACAACCGAAACAGGAAGCGTTGTAGAGGAACTTCCTCGTCCTCCGCCTTGTGAACTCTCGACTTGACGGTTATGAGTGATTGGACCCGGGTGTGATGAATCTGAAAGTGTGAAATCACATTCCTTGATTCTGCTGCCATATAAACAGACAGCTCACCATCATCAGCTTAATCAAATTATAGAATCACCGGGTTATATGGATAGTACTGAACTCATGTTTAAAATAAAAATGAAACCCCTCCGTCGACTGAAAGTTTTCAGATCGGCTGTAAAATAATGTTCAGAACAGCAAGACATCCTTAACGTTGTGTGTTCTAGATAGTTATATTCATATAAACAATTCTATTTTTTTATAGGAGGGGCAGTGGTGGCTTGGCGGTTAAGGCTCTGGGTTACTGATCAGAAGGTCGGGGGTTCAAGCTCTCATCTAGCAAGCTGCCACTGTTGGGCCCTTGAGCAAGGCCCTTAACCCTCTATGATCCAGGGGGCGCTGTATCATCTCTGACCCCAACTCCCTGACATTAACCGTTCAGATCTCATTTTTAGAATGAACAGGGGTGAAAGTAAGAGGGCTTTACTTTTGTGTAGAATTAACAAATACACAAAACGTGGTTAACTAGTATCCGTGCTAATGAAACGAGGACATCAAGGACGTTCTGATGATTTACTCGACGATTTGGATTTATATGTTTAAAGTAGTCTCGTCAGCAAGTATCACGATATCATTGAAAAGGAAGCAAAACAAATAAGAGACGACACTTTTCTTCTTCTCGTGATCTTCAGGAAAAAAACGCTGTTCAACACGACAAGTATTCCAGTATTCCAAATATTTCATAGGGGTGAATGTATTCAGGTTACAGGGTTGAGTGAATGCCGTGGAATTAAAATCCCCTAAAATGGACGACTCATGGAAAAGGATGTTTAAAGAATTACATGCTAAATGGATTTGCACATCCATGCAAAAATGGTACGGTTTTTAAACTATTGTAACAATTATATTCAGGATAAAGTGTAGTTATAGTGTGACAGGAACAGCAAAAAAATGTTGGTTTTTTTTTTATTCTTAATGTAAAATGATTTATCTGAAACACGATTGTATGTTTGATATGTCGTTTACATTTCCATCACACGCATATCTGTAAACGTGATATCGTTCGGACACGTATGGCACCGCAGTCATGCAATAGAAATCGGAAAGGACCATCATTAGATATTATTACATATCATTAGACACAGTTACATAACGACCGAGCTCGTAATTTTCGGCAGCGGAGCATCAGCTTGACCTCGGACTCCATCGGTAGAAATGAGGAGTAGATTAAGAAATTGAGCGTAAATCGATTTAAAATGGGATTTACGTCTCTGGAGCAGGTCAGGGATGTAAGCTGTGATTCTGTATGTGTGTGGGTCCAGCAACGTTTGGTGTTTGGTGATTTTCCTGCGCTGACAGAAGAGTTACGTAATGGAGTTACATCAGCTGTCATGTAGGCCTAGAAATGGAGTAGTTGGCTCTGTAAAATCCCACAAACATCAAATCAAATATTATACTTATCATCTTAGGTGTTTGATTGATCTAATAGTGTATTTGCTTTATATATATATAAAATTCATACATACACACACATATATATATATATATATATATATATATATATATATATATATATATATATATAGGGTTTTTTTTACATTTGAACATACATATTTATTTATTTATTTATTTATTTCACATGAAGAAAAAAAAATGCCTTGTCATGCCTTCTGGCTTATTTATTGAAGTCTGATAAAGTGACCAACGCTTCATTTTTTTTTTTTTAGACATTAAAAATACAAAATGCACTCAATTCATATGAAGAGTCCTGAATGTTTTTATTAGTAAAAAATGTCATTATTTCTATCCAACCACATCGCCCTCAGTCGTTTAAATTCGTGCACGTTTTTCATGAGTTCAGGACAGATGGAAATCCACGCTTCAATTCTGAGTTCAATTCTTTTGAGGTTTAAACTTCTGCCATCCACAATTTGGTCTGGTTGCAATTGGTAAACTTTTCAAGTGTTTCCTAGATTACCCACAATGCCGTTCAACTACCTGTAGATAGTGGCGCAGGGGGATTTAGGTCTCGCGGTACTGCTATGAACTCATTTAAAAGTGGAGTAGAGGACTTTACACTGTTTGAAGTGTGAGAGCGGCCATGTCGATCTGACGTCGCTCTGTGAACAGGGAAAGAACTGCTAGTTGAGAGGACTGCCCTACGTTGACGAGTTGACATTTCAAGCTGAGGGGGTGGGGGGTTCCATGGATTTTACCGGATGGAGGCCGGGAATGACAAGCAGCATAACTGCGTCGTATAGCCGTGTTGCATTCTGGGACTTTGAGTCCAGGGTTTGACACTACTTCTACTGTGGATTTCTCCTTAACATGACGAACATGTTGAGTGAGAAAGAAGCTCTTTTGGTTTTTAGGAGCTAAGAGCGAAGCCTGATTGTTATCCCGTATGTCTGAGATGCATGTAATAACAGTGTCACCCTGGTTGCATCAAAGATGACCCTTTGATGACCCACTTACATCTACTTTTAGAAGTGACCCATATCCGATATCTGCATTTACACTATACACTTCGTGAAACAACCCGAGGTAGACGTCACCGGAAGCTTAAGATAAGAGAAGAGAGGCCTTGTTGAGAGTTGTGTCCACACGAGTTGACATCTTTCGCCACCGTCGCTTTTTCAATGACGTACGACTCGATATCGACAGGGGAATATCCGATCTGTCCGTTTACACGGCAGACGCGAACGCACGTGTCCGATTCATGTCAGATCTGATAATAAGAATAGCTGAGAATATGGGAATCCATGTGATTGTTGCCTGCACATATTTTAATGTGAACTTCAGTGTGATTCAGCGTGGAGAGTTCCTTTAAGCTGCCATTTTGAAACGAGAAGCTGATGTACACACATGATTATATAGTGCGCTAATTTACATGAGTTTTACCTCGGAACTTTTTCATTTGAATAAAATGTTTCTTAGGAAAACTTCCTGAGAGAGAGAGAGAGAGAGACAGAGGGAGAGAGAGAACGAGAGAGCGAAAGAGACTGGAATAAAGTTGGTTTGAAGTTGGAGGTTCGATATTCGCGGATATGAGGAAATTAAGGGACCGTCTCTAAAGTTACATACGACATTGTTAAACACGTTTCTAACTTCAATAGCATTTGAAGGGAATGACTTACAGTCATATAACCAACCTTACAGTGTTCATGTAGGTGTCAGGTATAACGCACACCTCTTAGATTTGTGATATTTTTCAAAATAAGCTATTAAATCATCTATAAATTAGACATGTATTTCACTGCGGAATGGGCTCATACACAAAATATACCATAATTTAAAGCTCAATAGCATTTGAAGGGAATGATGTACAGTCACACATCCAACTGGAAAGTGTTCGAATAGGTGTCAGGTATGATTTGATTTGGTATGAAGGTATGACCTTTTAGATTTTTGATATTTAACCCTACAATGCATGAACCAAAACCCTTCACGAATGCATAAAGGGGGTCAGAATGACCCGTACTGGATTGAGTGGTTTTCTTCAAAAAATAGATGTCCTATTAATGAAATAATTTTTATATACATATATACATAATTCCCTTCAAATGCTATTGAGCTTTAAATTATGGTATATTTTGTGTATGGGCCCATTCTGCAGTGAAATACATATCTAATTTACATGTGATTTAATAGCTTATTTTAATAAATATAAAAAATCTAAGAGGTGTGCATTATACCTGACACCTACATGAACACTTTCCAGTTGGTTATATGGCTGTAAGTCATTCCCTTCAAATGCTATTGAAGTTAGAATCGTGTATAACAATGTCGTCTGTAACTTTAGAGACGGTCCCTTAATTTCCTCATATCCGCGAATATCGAACCTCCAACCAACTTTATTCCAGTGCGCGCGCGCGAGAGAGAGAGAGAGAGAGAGAGAGTGAGAGAGACTTCCCCCAGAGACCCAGAGCGGATCCTCGCGCTGTAATAAAGGGAGCCTTCCCGCGACGTCACGGGTCCACAGTTGCCTTGGTTACGCGAGTGACGACGTCGCCGCCGCGCCTCCCTGTCAAACAGAACCCCACGTGTTCGGTATAAAAGGAGCAGCGCGCGAGCGGGACGCAGTGAGACAGACAGGACCGGGGAGCAGTGAAACCGGTGTTTGTGTATATATATTTATTTATACATAGATATATATATGTGTGTGTGTGTGCGCGCGCGCTCCACATCCGGTCGACTCATTCCAGTCAGTATTAGTTATTAGTTATTAGTTTGCTCCAGTGTCGCGCGCGGACTGATCAGTAAAAATGGATGTAACAGAGAGCCGCTGTGATCTGACTTACTGCAAGATGAGGGGGATCGTTTCCGTGCTCACCGGTACGTACTGAAACTTTTAAACATCTTAAACTCATTCATAATTCACCAATAAACAATAAGCATGGGTTTATGCTATAATTTAAACCGTTTACACCTAATAGCAATCATAATTGTTTGTTTATTTTGTATTTATTTATTTACTTACTTACTTATTTTAGTATCATTGACTACTGAAAAATTGCAACCTATAACACTTGGTACCACCCAGGCTTCTTTTGTACCCCGCTCCCCCAAAATATATGTTCATATATTCAAGGGCGTAGGTTTGGTCTCAGTATTGGTAGGGACACCCACCCCGGGAAATAAAAAAAAAAAAAAAGGACGGTTTAATGTTGACAAGAAAATGGTTTATTAAACTATAACATCTATATTTACATTAAGATCTGTATTTACATTTAAATACAAATGATACAAAGCAACAGATCAAAGACTAAAAGATTTTACGTTCTAGAATTCTAAAAAATATTGGTAGGGACATGTCCCTACCGTCCATATGCAAATCTACACCCTTGCATATATTCATTTAAGATGAATTCCAGGCGCATATAAATGGACCATAAGTACCACCGACCTAAAGGTACAACCGGACAGGTACTAGATGCATATTAGAGATACCCTCGATGGTACCACCCCAGTGACAAGGAGACCAGACTTTTCAGTTTTCAGTTCATTTCATTGGCTGAATGGAAATGAAATCAAAGGAAAATCTCTTGTGCTAGGTCTATTAGTATGTACTTTTTTTTTTAAAGTACTCTAATAAGACCTGAAAGAAATATGCATGCACCTTTACATCAGCCCAAGTACATACTGAAAATAAAAAATCATGTACCCCGGAAAAAAAACAACAAGACCGTGGCACGTTTATTTCTTCATGCGCTAAGCACCATGTGTGTTGAAGACGTGTGAGTCGTAACCCAGTAAGAGAAGAGACAATCGTGACTGTAGGAGAAAAAATATTTTGACTTGATATCTGCGAAGGGGTTTCTGTCCCCACCTTCACGCCTGTATGTTCATGATAGACATGTGTTCAAATAGCGCTCGTGTAAACGTGGCCTTGTCTGAGTCAGTGTGTGTGGGTGTGTGGGTGTGTGTGTGTGTGTGTTCAAGTCACACCATTGGTTCTGATGATTCAGGCCTTTTGTGTTTTAATCATGGTGAGAATTCAGAGCTCGTTTTTTTTGTATTTCAGCATCGTATAAGCTCTGAGGCAGAGCGCTAGATGGCAATGTCAATCATCGACCCGCTTAAATAATGGAAAATTGTGTTTGTGTGGCCTCGGTTGATTTGGTTAGCTGATGCTTCTCTGACATAACGATATAAAATAAACAACAACAACAACAACCTCCTCTGTTTCTGTTCCAGCCTTCATCAAAGAAAGGAAGATGGGCTTAAACGACTTCATTCAGAAGCTGGTCTCCAACCCTCACATCTGCCAACAGTAAGTGTTTAAAAGACTGTCCATATGACGTGTTTAGATAGCGAACCTCACAAGGGCTCCGTTAGTTCATTCATCCGTCCGTTCATTCATCGTAGCTGTTCCGTTCATCCGACTGAACTGAGGTCAGCGTAAATTAGTGCAGTAATCCCATCGGTCCCAGGGTTCGGCTGTACCTTCCCTTAATAGCATAATCTCCGTGTTGCACCATAAAGCCAGAATAATCTTTTCAGCCTGCCTACCTTCTAGCGTCTAGGCTGCTGTAAGCATCTTTGGGTAAATCCGGCATGTCCCCTAGACGAGGATAATAGTCTAATTCCATTACGCACGAATAGGGCTGGCTCGTTTGTGTCATCCTGTGAGCACTGAGGTTCATCTGAGAACTCATCTGTCACTTCAGAGGTGGTTATTTTTTTTTTTTTTTAAAAACCTGAAAGAATTTCGGTCTCGTCCGAACTTTAAAGACTCCGAAGAATGCCCCCCCCCCCCCCCAAAAAAAAAAGAATGTTAAATGTCACTGATCTTATCGGTGCGTCTCCAGAAACCTGTCTTGCCTGTGCAGAACACAGATCTAGTGCCATCTAGTGGTTTCAGTCATGTTCTCCTCTTTCACAGCTCTCAAGTAGACCATTTCACGAAGATTGACGAGAACCAGAACGAGGAAACGGGAAGAGACGGCGAAATCGACTCACCCCAGGTATAGGCACGAGTAGAAAATACCGTTTGTGCCAAAATGTCCTCTATTTATACCAGAGCAACGGCTCATGAACTCCCTTCAAATGCCAATAGTGAGTTTTCCCGTGGATATTTGGAGACAAAATTCCAAGAAGATTGAATTTTTTTGGCTTAAGCGCTGGATGCAATCCATTGGATTATCAATTTCATTTCAATAGCTTTTTAAAAAAAAAAAATATTTCATTTTGGCACAAATGGTATCTTGTATATACGCCTGCTTTTGGTATAATCTGTTATTTAATGCCTAAACGCTTCAAATAACATCATTTCCTTTCGACGTCTTCCTGATCCAGATGTGCCTGACCTCCCCAAGGGGCTCGCTAGCCGAGGACATTCAGTAAGTGCATTTCCGTTTATTTTATTTCATCGAGTCCAGCAGTCAGTCCCTTGTGTTTATCTCGGCGTCTCTAGTTCCTAATCGGCTCCTTTCTTTCCGCGTGTCTGACAGGATAAAACCCTGCGACTTTGACTACCTGAGGATCATCGGCAAGGGGAGTTTTGGGAAAGTGAGTGGAGTTTATTCGGGATGGGGTCGGGATTTTTCTCACGGTCCGTGTAACACCTCTTGAGTAAACGTCAAACGTTTATTTTCTAGGTTCTGCTGGCCAGACACAAAGAAACGGAACAGTACTACGCTGTGAAGGTGCTCCAGAAGAAGATCGTTCTGAAGAAGAAAGAGGTGAGAAACTGTCGAGAACCTGAACGACCGACTGTTCTTCTCATTTTCCTGTGGTAAAACGTCACAATATGGATTCATAACTCTTGGTTTGGTTTTTTTTTTCACCCAGCAAAAGCATATCATGGCTGAGCGCAGCGTTCTGCTGAAGAACATCAAACACCCGTTCCTGGTGGGGCTTCATTACTCCTTCCAGACCACCGACAAGCTCTACTTTGTGCTGGACTACGTCAATGGAGGCGAGGTAATGATCGTATTTTCTGGAATATAAATGGTCGGCTTTAACGTTTGTATTTGTGTGACGATATCAGTCGGGACGTTGACCTTTTGCTCTTCTCTGATTTCCTCGTGTAGTTGTTCTACCACCTCCAGCGAGAGAGGATTTTCCTGGAACCCAGAGCTCGGTTCTACGCTGCTGAGATCGCCAGCGCTCTTGGCTACCTCCATTCCCTGCATGTCGTTTACAGGTGTGCGCTCGTGCTGCCCCCTAGTGGTCATCATGCAAACAAACAAGCAAACCAACCAACCAAGCAGGTCGAACGATCATCTAATCCTGTTTTTAAATGATTCGTTTCTTTACAGAGATCTCAAGCCGGAGAACATCCTCCTGGACTCTCAGGGCCACATTGTACTCACTGATTTTGGCTTGTGTAAGGAGGGACTGGAACCCGACGACACCACCAGTACATTCTGTGGCACTCCAGAGGTAGGCGAAGAACATCCTACGCCCTCTTCGAGTCGTGTTTGATTAAAGATTTCGAATTTGTGTCGCATTTTGGGTCTGATTGTATGTTTTGTACGTGCAGTATTTGGCACCGGAGGTCCTGCAGAAGCAAGCGTATGACCGCACGGTGGATTGGTGGTGCCTCGGGTCTGTCCTTTATGAGATGCTTTACGGATTGGTAAGTCAAAATTCGCCACTACTGTAAGCTACCAGTATTTTAAATACGCTTAAAGTCTAAACTAGAACCTCTCTCTCTCTCTCTCTCTCTCTAGCCACCTTTCTACAGTCGCAACACAGCTGAGATGTACAACAACATCCTGCACAAGTCTCTGGTGCTGAAGCCGAACGTGTCCAACGCTGGGCGCGAGCTGCTCGAGGGGCTTCTACAAAAGGACCGCACCAAGAGGCTGGGAGTGAAGGATGACTTTGTAAGTGTTTGTGTTCAAATCGCACCTCTCTCTATCACATTCCCAGGACTGAAAGACCTCTTTTGGCTTCCTTAGCGTTGCTATGACTACAGCTATTTTTTTAATACGTACAATGAACCATCTTACACACTGAGCCCTAAACGTAGTCCACCTCTTAACCTAGACAAACCCTAGTCTGGTTCTTAACCTAGTCCAGCTCTAACCCTAGTCCAACTCCTATCTAGTCCAGCTCTAACCCTAGTCCAACTCTTACCTAGTCCAGCTCTAACCCTAGTCCAACTCTAACCCTAGTCCAGCTCTTATCTGGTCCAGCTCTAACCCTAGTCCAACTCCTGTCTAGTCCAGCTCTAACCCTAGTCCAACTCTAATCCTAGTCCAACTCTAACCCTAGTCCAGCTCTAACCCTAGTCCAACTCCTATCTAGTCCAGCTCTAACCCTAGTCCAGCTCTAACCCTAGTCCAGCTTTAATCCTAGTCCAGCTCTTATCTGGTCCAGCTCTAACCCTAGTCCAACTCCTATCTAGTCCAGCTCTAACCCTAGTCCAGCTTTAATCCTAGTCCAGCTCTTATCTGGTCCAGCTCTAACCCTAGTCCAACTCCTATCTAGTCCAGCTCTAACCCTAGTCCAACTCTAACCCTAGTCCAGCTCTAACCCTAGTCCAACTCCTATCTAGTCCAGCTCTAACCCTAGTCCAGCTTTAATCCTAGTCCAGCTTTAATCCTAGTCCAGCTCTAATCCTAGTCCAGCTCTAACCCTAGTCCAGCTCTAACCCTAGTCCAACTCTTATCTAGTCCAGCTCTAACCCTAGTCATATTTTAACCTAGTCCAGCTCTTAACCTAGTCTAACCCTAGTCCATCCCTGTACAGATTTCTATGTGTGATTTAAAAGCTCAGGGTTCTAATGTACTATTATAATGCTCTCTTTAGCTGGAACTCAAGAACCACAGCTTCTTCTCACCCATCAACTGGGACGACCTGATGGCCAGGAAGATCACGCCTCCTTTTATTCCCTCAGTGGTAAGCGAAAGATAACCCCTCATAATGATAAGCCACATTTATTTAAATGCATCAGATTTTAAACCCAGCCTAAATCATTTTCATTCAATTCAAGTTCAATGAAATAATAAATATCAAAAGTGCCCTCCAATAATATTGGCACCCTTGGTAAATATGAAGAAAGAACGCTGTGAAAAATTGTCTTTATTGTTTAACCTTTCGATCGTTTGTTCACAAAATTCACAAAAATACTCTGCTCTCATGGACATCAAACACTTGCAAACACAACACAAGTGCATCCAAAAAAAATCTTTATGAAACATAGGTCTGCAACAATTATTGGCACCCCTATGAATTCATATGAGAAAAATATATTTGAAGTATACTCCCATTGATATTTTACAGAATTTACTACACCTGGGTGACTAAGAACAGGAAATTGTTCAACCATGACTTCCTGTTCCACAGGTTTATAGATATGAGGTAACACACAGGCCAAATTCCCTTAGTCATTCATAACAATGGGTAAGACCAAGGAATATCAAAAGGTGAAACAATAAAGACAATTTTTCACAGCCTTCTTTGCTCATATTTATCAAGGGTGCCAATATCAGTGGAGCGCACTGTATATTTTTTAACATATTAAAATATCCTGTCTTTATTGTATTTTGCAGTCGGGTCCCACAGACCTCCGGCACTTTGACCCTGAGTTCACCCACTTGCCTGTCTCCACTTCCGTGTCCAACTCCGACAACCTGCACTTGACTAGCAGCGTCCGAGAGGCAGCCGGCGCTTTCCCAGGCTTTTCATATGGCCCTCCAGCCGACTTCGCCTTCCAGTAGTCTCTTCCAGTCCCCCAGAGTCCCCACAATTCAGACCAAAAACCTGCAACACAGGATACATGCTCGGCACACACGAGGGACCATAATGGAGTTAGGACGACTGACTCACCGTGGACGGTTGTGATCGTCCGTGTGAGATTTATGGAACTCGAGAGTCACGACTTTGCAAAAAATGGACTACACCCCTGAAGCACCCCTGTGCCAAGTGTCTGGATGAGGAAATTCCTTATCTGGGGGAGGTTAAGAAGTGCCTGGGCATTTTAAAGAGTTAATGACTAGAATGGCCAGGCTTTTGGATAAAGCTCATGGTACTGAATTAGATGCCTTTCGGATTTGCATACGATCAAACTTTGCAGACGGAAAGTTATATGGTATAAATGGTACTTTAATGCAATATTGCACATGAGGAGGACAAAAAAGTATGATGGAAACTGTTCGTATCTGATAGCTAGAGATTTTCACTGTAAAAATGGTGACCTTTGTAATTGGACATGTTTATACGCATTACACAAACACCTAGAAATTAAAATTTCCTAATTCTGCATCACTAAGATAACTCCAGGGTTTACTTGGTGTTGTCGCCCCCCCCCCCCCCAAAGTATCTGATTATATCCATCTCCAAAATCTCTTAGCTGTTATTCAGTAGATATCTCGAATGTTGTGTCTTACAAGGACTTCCTTCTTGTTTCTCTTCAAAGCCAGCACTTTCATACTGTGATGTGTGCTTATGGAATTTGCTTGTTAATATAAATATCATGAAATGAGAAAGGCTTTATTTTAATACTAGAAAGAAAATAAAATTGAAAATAAAAATTGCATCACGCTCAGTCAGATGGATGTCATATATATATATATATATATATATATATATATATATATATATATATATATATATACGTGTATGTATATGTATGTATGTATGTATGTATATGTTCTAGGTCAAGCACTGAAGGAACCTCGAATCTTTCGATTCACAAACATCGCCTGTTTGAATATTTTACACACACTGTGACCGGAGTGTGTTTTTGCCCTCCCTCCCATCACTCTCTTATAAATCTTTCCTACTGTGCAATGAAATTTGACTTCACGCTGAACAGCAGATGATTAGAAATATTAGTAGCTGCTTCTAGACTACTTCTCAGATAAAAGATAAAACCGCGGTAAATTTCGACAGGCCTTTCATAATTTGATAAATGAAAAGGTGCGTATGTTTGTACTGTTGGACCAATCTAACCTTCTGTAGAAACATAAGTTTATTTTCTTCCACATTTGGAAGTTTATCGCTTTATTTTGTACATTTTCATGTATATTTATTTTACATGGCATTCTGTACCATATTTTAGAATTTATTCAATATTTAACTGTGATGTTTATTAAATGTTAAATAAATCCAATAAAGAAAACTCTTATTTGGGTGATTAAAATACGTTCCTGTCATTTTATTCGTTTTTTTTTTATTCTCTTCAATGCGAATTAAAATGATTCCGGAGAAACCGGAGTACCCGGAGGAAACCCCCGAAGCACATGCAAACTCCATGTACACACAGGGCGGGAGCGGGAATCGAACCCTCAACCCCGGAGGCATGAGCCAAATATTTAATATAGTATATAGTATTATAGTATTACTAATTATTAATATATTATTACATATATATATATATATACTTGTAATAATATATTAATAATTAGTAATTATATATATATATATATATACTTGTAATAATATATTAATAATTAGTAATTATATATATATATATATATATATATGTAAGTATATATATATAATCTTACCACAATTTAAAGTGTAAAATTTGATTAAAACCATTTTACAGTAAAAGCAGTAATAACCGGACGCTGTACGCTCGCTATTGCGCATGCGCGTGCTGCACTTCCTGCCAAATAGTTGTCCCTAACAACCCAAGAGCTTCACTATAGTGTAAAATTTCAGCCCGGAGGATATTTAGCTTAGCTTAGCTAACGCCTCGACTCGAGCGACGCAGTATAATGGTAAGGATTGATTTATCCTATATGTATATATTAATATTATATATCGAGTTTAATTCTCACTCTTAGCGGTATTTTAAGGTCATGGAGTAACCATCCGGTGAGCTAAGCTAAATAATACACGCTAGCTTAACGACGTGGCTAGCTTGCTAAGCTAACGCTAGTTTAGGTTTGGTCTGAGGTTTGTTTTTTTTAAAAAAAAAAAAAAACATGCAGAGTCGAACTGTGTATTTAGTTCCAAGTATTCGTATAACTGCTTTTTAAAATAAAAATAATTTAACCTATTATATGTGCACACTTGAGTCCAGGTTCTGCTTTGTGCACACAACACACGTCTCGCTATTACCGTTAGCTTTAGCTAATGTGTTCACTCGCGGATTGTTTTTTCCTTTTAACTCAAATTCAGGGCATTCTTATTTACTTATTTATTTATTTATAAAGTCGCCCAAAACCGTGTTCGTGGCAAACAAATTCTCAGAAATAAAGCCAGCTAGTTTCGTTTATATTTTATTTTTAAAGAGGTTTAAAAAAAAAAAAAAAAAGCCAGCGCTTTAAATTAGGATAACACACGGGACGCGTCCCAAATAGCCGCGTACTCCCTATAAAGTGAATAATACAGCGCGCGTGAAGAATGGTCTCTACGCCCTTTTCTAGTGCACTCGGGAGTGAGGACGCGGCAATTTGGGATGCGGATGTGAATGTCTCTGTATGGCAGATGGATTGAGCTTCACCTTCAGCACAGACGCGCTCGCCCTTGATGTAAACACGCAGCCGCTGCAGATTTTAATTTTAACTCCTAGATAAAGGCTGGGACAAGCTTCATCCTGACTCTTTTAACTCAGTAAGTCACCCTGCAGGGGTGGTAAGGGTTAGGCAAAAAATAAATAATAATAAAGAAAGAAATAAAACCCTGGCACATCAGAGTCAGGGAGGAGCTGTGGATCAGAGATGGGATGTGAGAAGCTTTGTGATGAGCCATTCCTTAATCAAGGGTTGAAGAACACATACACATGTGCGCACACACACAACCGCCGTTTCCTGTTTATAAATCACTGCCTAAAATATTCTCTATCTGTTACTCTTTATTGAGTACATAAACACAGTGTGGCTTATTCGCTCCTTCAGTCCTGTTTTGTGCGCACATAATAAATAAGTCTTCCCTACTAAATGCAGGACGCGTTACCGGTCTCCTGAACCCATGACAGTACACCGATAACTAAGTCGGGTGGTACCTACCTCCCGATAACCGATTAGTCAACCGATGGTTTTTAAAACTGTTACCGAATGAAAACGTAACACTCGGAGTAAAATATTTCTGAACGTTAGTTCAAAAATGAACAGTACTGACTGCACTGTGAAAATGTACTGTAGTTTTTTTTTTAATGAAATAAATATTAATATATATTAACTGTTAGTAAATATTAACGTATGTAAAAGATGTACATCCAAACTGAACCAAAGTGTAATGCTCCACATAACAAATAAAAATAGAGATGTCAATAATAAAAAAATAAAACACTTCAAATAACACGACAAAATTAGTCAGTTGTAGGTTGTTATTTCTCCTCTAGAGGCCGCTCTCGTACTGTATAACGACAGTGTACGCTTCTCAGCCACTCCCACAACTGACACAAATATCGCTGTGGATTTTTTTCCCCGATAACCGATAGCTCGTTTATCGGTGCCGATTAATCGGCAAAACCGATCGCTCAGTCGAGCTCTAAAGTGTAACGTAAAGCCAGCACAACTTTTCATTTTTACCAGTCGACCTGTAAAAATTGTATATGTAAACATCTGTAATGTGAAATAGTGTTTTCAGGGCAGAACTAAATAAACACAAAATACCATTTATATCATCCCTATTATTATTATTATGGACATTTTGCAGATTCTGCAAGACGTTTATAAATGTACGACCTCGGCTGTATAAAGCATTACAGAAATAACATCTGCTGTTATGTAAATTGTAAATATTCTGTAGAAGTTTTCATTTGTTCAGGTGAAGTATCAGGTTTCCTGATGATGATGATAATTCATGCTTGGAAGCATCTGAAACCGACTCGGGAAAGCCCTGAGCGTTAGGAAGATTTTATCTGTCCATCGTCCAAGGGAGAGGTAGTAAACCCGCAAAGGAGCGGCGTGTAAAACAAAGCACAGACTCTCGCCCCGGTCTACGGGGAAACAAACAGCGGTGTGATGTGTAACAGTTTTCTATATTTTCAAAGATCCTGCTTAACAAGAAGTACCTAAACACTGTGGTAGAGAGAAGCGTCTTGAAATGAGCAGTCCTGCTGACTGGAAGTGTTATTCAGTCATGATGTGTTGTGACTCATCGGCAAGGCTGTAAACAGATCTAAGGAATAATGGAAAATCCCTGATATACCGTTTGACCTTAGGATGCTGTGTGCGCGGTTATGATGTCACAGGTGTGACTCAGACACAGTGGTTAAATTTCCGGGGATTTCCATTTATTCATTAGATCTTCTGAAGCTTCTCGGGTGGCGGGGAAACAATATGGATGACCGCATGATCACTGAGACGTACGCCTTCGCGTACTAAAGGTGTGAAGTTAACTCAAACTAGTTTTTCTCTCACACACACACACACACACACACACAGCTGATCTTCTTATAGCTCTCTGTTACACAGTGTCATGATTACAGAGGTAGGAGTAATATGTGTAAAAGTGTATGTGTTTGTGTGTGTGATTCAGGGCCTGCACAGGGCCAGGAGCAGCAGTAGAGTGTGAGCAACCGGACACGTCAGGACACACAGTGCCGTCCTCACACACACACACACACACACACCATCATGGAGGAGTCACAGGAGGCGGCAGAGCTCCCGGTCAGTCCACCGTTAATGAGCTTTATTTATTTACACACTTCTCAACGCACTAATATCTCTGAGATCATTTACACCGATCCTGATACGAGAACCTTCTGACCAGAAATGTGTCCGTGTGTGTTGATTGAACAGGCAAAGAAAGCGAGGCATGACCCAGAAGTCAGTCAGGAAGAAGATGCGAGGTAATTTTGATATATATATATATAATGGACATTTTGCATTTCCTATATCTCGAGTACCTAATAGATGTTGTTCTTATAGAGGCACGGTTGCTCATAACAACAGAGCAGACGTTTTAGGCTCTGAGGTCACCACTTACCGTCCATCATCCGCTGTTCGCCTAGATTCTGGTCCGTATACTTCATCCTTCTTTAGCCTCACTACTACTACTAGAAGCTCATGGTACCATCAGCTTGATCAGTTACTTTGTATTTTAAATATACTTTGCGGTGTCTATCAGTTCCAGGGAATCAAGAACGTTCAAATCAACACATATCATCAGGCTGTGACTCAGATCGCTCTTATACTAAAGGTATTATTATTATTATTATTATTATTATTATTATTATCATCTCAAAGGCCCTGTGTCGTGACTGGTATTAAAGTAATGTTTATATATATTTTTTTATTTTATTTGTCTTTCAGTTGAGACATGCAAAGAACTCGCAGCTACAGAATCTGAATATACCTCACACATCTACCAAGGAAACAAGTAAGAGCTCAGTGCCGTTGTTAAGGGAGATTTATCCTGAATAGAGCTACAAGAACTAATCCATAATAATCGATTATGAAAATCGTTGTCAACGAATCTCGTTATCGGTTATTCGGTCTGCGCACGGTACATTTACTCATTACGTTAGTTCTGTTCCGGAAACGCACTTCGGAGAGTAAATACTAAAGTTGTGTTCCAAATGAAGTACTGTACACTTACACTATACACTATGTACTCTAGTACATAGTGCAGTCTTTCCGCTGCCCCCTAGTGGTCAGTGGTGTAATTGCAGGGAGTCCATAAGAAAGTTTTTAAAATGTTTAAATATTATTATTTATTTTTGTTAAATGTATCAAAATATCTTCAAATGAGATGTTTTACAATTACTCACTTGGGTTGTTCATGTGCATTCACATATATCTGGTTAGCTGAGCTGACGATTGTTCATTGATTATTTATTTTAAATTTATTTACAAATGAAATGATAAGTTCAAGTGTCGCATTGATGGAGAAAATGAACAAAAGATGATTCAAGAGTCAAATTAAATGTCACACCAACAATAATATGTAATTGAACCTTGTATTTGAACCAATCCCTGGGGAATGACAGGTTCTACCAATCAACTAGGGATTGCTAGGACTGTGGAATTCAGTGCTTTTTGTGCATCCAAAAAAAGTAATGCATAAATACTTATATATATATATAATGTATATGTATGTATATGTATGTATGTGTGTGTGTGTGTATGCATGTATATATTTATATGTATTACTTTTTGTTGATGGGGGGAAAAAGCACGGAATTAAACTAGTCCTAAATGAATATGTATTCTGGTGTGTGTGTGTGTATTGGGTTCTTTTCAGTCTTATATAATTGGACAAATATTTGAGCAAAGTATGTCTTAAGTTTATGTTTGTAACACTCAGATTGCGTACACACCTCCATGTACACACTAACATGGATAAATAAATAAAAAAATGCATCCCATCACTTTTGCCCGCTCATCCACACTTTTAAAACAACACTTTTGACCTCCAGAATTGCATTTTTTAAAAATCCGCTTTCCAGTGTGGCCAAATTTAGTGTGGATAAGATAAACGTAGCCTTTCAAAAAAGCTGGCGTGGAGAACACGAGTCAAGCAATTCGTGGAGGCCTGAGCACATTTTCGATGCGTGCTTGTGTATTAGGCATTTTTCAAACTTTATTTTTGAACGTTTTATATAGTACGCGAGTGACTCTGTTCACACAAATGCAGCATCAAAATAAAGGAAAATGATATAAAAGTAACAGGTCTGACACCTAACGCGCATGCCTGGCATACTGGGGGGTTTTCCTAACACCTTCACACTTTTTTTTATTGTGCATGGGGATATTTTCGAAAATGTGGCCAAAGCAAAGAATTGCAGGAACTAACTTATTGTGTAGAGTTACTCGCTTACATGATGATATTCTCTCTCTCTCTCTCTTTCTCCCTCTCTCTGTATCGTAGCCCTGCAGTTACCACATACGACAGCCAGGTGGCGTTTTCTTCTCTGGGTCAGTCAGCAGCGTACAGCACCTTCAGCCAGACGGGCCAAACCTACGGCCTGCCTCCGTTCGGTCTGTCCCAGCCTGGAGCTTTACTTCATACCACTTTACCACTCGTGCTGTCACTGCATTTAAAGCACCAGTCACTGCACACGCAGCTTCCATTCGCATTCACATTTCCACTCACGTCCGCTTCATCTCATTCTCTTTTCTCTGCGTTCTCTTTCTTGTGTACGTGTGTCCTCTTTTTGCTCCATGCCTCCACCCACACCCGCGTGGCCGTAGGTGCCATGTGGCCGGGCATTAAGAGCGAGCCCAGGCTGCAGGACGTGCCCGCTGCTGGCCAGACGCCGTTTCTCAGCTTCAGCACAGCTTATACTTCGACGCAGCCGTGCCAGACCCACTACTCGTACCCCAGCCAAGGCAAGGCGGCTCCTTTCCTCCCTCCCTCACTCACTCACTCACTCACTCACTCACTCTCTTGTCCTCCTTCTGCACTTCCTACAAATGCTAAGCTTCTCATGCGCTGTTTTTGTTGTAGACTTTAAGCAGCCACATGTATTACTCTGTATGCGAAGTACAGGACTCCATGATTTTCCGACTGTGTGAAGTGCAGAGCAGTATTAGTGCTCGGTTAAAAATAAGCGCAAGGGGCAGCGAATTTCAATTTGACTCATGAGCAAAGCGTAGACCCGAAGCCCGCGCTGCTCTACTCTCGCAAATGTCCTTCGCGTGCATGAAGTCTTCGCGCTTTGCATTCCATGCTTACGGATACTGCTCAGCCCTCCTCGCGCTCCTGATTTCAAGATGCCACTTAAAAGCCGTAACATGTTTTTTTTTTTGGTCATAACATTTGCTTTAATCGTCGTGAAAAAACATGTCATCTTATGTCGTTTGTCATCACGCGTTCCACAACATCTGGAACTTGTCGCTCTTCCCGTAAACCTTGAGCTCCAGTGAGCCCCCTGACTTAACAGTAACCCGACTGTCCTCTCTCTCTCTCTCTCTCTCTCTCTCTCTCGCTCTCTAACCTCAGAGGGACGTACGTACAGCGTATACATTAACTAAATTTAATGTAAATATTCAAATGGTATAAATAAAATACTAACCAGAGAGAATCAGGATTAAGATTTCATTAAGATTTCAATCAGTAATGTAGCCTGTTAATTACATAAATTGGGGCAGGGGGGGTAGTTGTTTTTTTTTTCTCGAAATAAACATTAATACATATCATTTATTAATAATCATTTTGCAATAAATGTGGCAGATGAAATCCACGAAGTCTCGTCCACAGAGTTTAACGTACAGCTACGTGCTCGTGTTTTACCGAACAATGTAAACTCAACCCGCATTTTCAGTCATTTCTCATAAAACGACACAAACATTTCCATTTTTCTTTCGTGTTTTAATTTGATCTCCTCTGATCATTTTGCTCATATGGTCTCCTATTTGCTTTTTATTATTATTATTATTATTATTATTATTGCTTCAGGTTCCTGCTTCACTACGTCCAGTGTGTACTCCAACATCCCCACAGCCCCCGCTGTCACCACAGCTACCGCTACACATCAAGTGAGCTTCAACAGACCCCACGTTAATTTCATTTAAAAGAAAGGAAAACAGCTGTAGTAAAACTTAAACCTTCCATCAGGATAAATGTCATCTCAAAACTCTGGCCATTGCGGTGAAGATTGCGTGCTCTTACTTATTTTCTTCTCTAACCTGCAGGAGTTCTCCAGTTATAACTCACTGGGACAGAACCAGTTCTCCCAGTATTATGTCCCTCCCAACAGTTACCTCCCACCCGCACCCCCCAGCAGCGAAGCGGACGGAGACGACGTCTCGGTGCCGCCTTACACGCCTGTAAAGACCGAGACTAGTGCCTCCACAGGACTGCCCAGCTCCACAGGTTCCTCACGCCTATCACGATCACGCAGGACTTTCAGAAAGCGACCGTCCCGTACTCGATGGTTTTTAAACGCCGTTCGTTTATCGCTTGCGTGAAATGGTCTCGTTGTTCGAAGACGTTATGTGTTTTCCCGTGTAAGGAGTATACAGGTGCATCTCGAAAACATTCGGATGTCGTAGAAAAGTTCATTTGTTTCCGTAATTTAATTCAAAAACTGGAGCTTTCATATATTCTAGATGCGTTACACATGAAGTGAAATATTTCGAGCCTTTTTTGTTTTAATCTCGACGATTACGGCTTACAGCTCACGGAAATCAAAAATCCAGTATCTCAAAATATTGGAATAAAGAATTTATTATACAGAAATGTCGACCTGAGACGACTCTAATCAGGTAATTAAATCAAAACACCTGCAAAGGTTTCCTGAGGCTTTAATCTCTCAGTCTGGTTCAGTACACAAGCACAATCACGGGGAAGATGGAAGTAAACGTTGCATTTCATTTGGAAATCAAGGTTCCAGAGTCGAGGAAGAGTGGAGAGGAACAGAATCCAAGCTGCTTGAAGTCCAGTGTGAAGTTTCCACAGTCAGTGATGGTTTGAGGTGCCATGTCATCTGCTGGTGTCGGTCCAGTGTGTTTTCTCAAGTCGAGAGTCGATGCAGTGTCTACCAGGAGATTTTAGATCACGTCATGCTTCCATCTGCTGACGAGCTTTATGGAGATGCTGATTTCCTTTTCCAGCAGGACTTGAACCTGCCCACAGTGCCAAAACTTCTAGTAACTGGTTTACTGACTGTGGTGTTACTGTGTTTGATCGTCCAGCCAACTCGCCTGACCCGAACCCCATAGAGAATCTATGAGAGACACCAGACCTGACAATACAGACGAGCTGAAGGCCGCTATCAAAGCAACCTGGGCTTCCAGAACACCTCAGCAGTGCCACAGGCTGATCGCCTCCATGACACGCCGCACTGATGCAGTAATTCATTCAAAAGGATTAAAGCCCTGACTGAGTATCAGCGTATAAATTAACATACTTCTCACAAGGTCGACATTTCTGTGTTATAAATACTTTATTCTAATATTTCGAGATGCTGGATTGTTGATTTTCATGAGCTATAAGCCGTAATCATCGAGATAAAAAAAAAAAGGGCTTGAAATATTTCACTTTATCTGTAATGAATCCATTTTTTAAATTAAATTACGGGACCAAAAAAATGTACTTTTCCGTGATATTAACATTTTTTGTGGTGCACTTGTACATTGGCTTTCTGTCATGTCGTGTTGTACCACAGTGCACAGTCGAATACTTGATTCTGATTGGTCACGATTAATTTTCCGTAACGGTAGTCTCGGGTACGCACTTTCATCGTATGTAAGGTTTCCACTTCAAGTCCTATTGGGGAAAAGTGTTTATATTTCTCATTCATTTTAGGTATTAGAGTTAATCATAAATAAAAGAAAAACACGTTTATTTTTCTGTACGTCTGTGTGTGTGTGTCTCTCTCTTCTTAGCTGCGTCTCCAGCCAGCGTGACCCTCCCCCCGGGCGCGGCTCAGGACGAAGCCGCCCGCAGAAACGCTCCGCCCAAAGCGAAAGGCAAAGGAAAGAAATCCGACAGCGGCCAGTCGACAGACAACGACCTGGAGGTAGAGACGATGTGGCGTCACCCGAGTCTAAGCGCTCTTACAATACCGGTTTGTTTCGAACCTCACTTCATCTCTCCTGTGTTTCTCAGCGAGTCTTCTTGTGGGATTTGGATGAAACCATCATCATTTTCCACTCTCTTCTCACGGGGTCGTTTGCACAAAAGTTCGGCAAGGTACCGCAAATACATAAAGGGTGGCGAAATATTAAACACCAGGCGTTGGCTTTGGATATGTAATATACGTTGAATTTATACGTACAGTACAGTGTACACTGTTCTTCCCTTCTGTGGTTAAAATATCTGCTGTTCTGTAATACAAAGGCTTCATAGTGCACGTTTATACCGACGTATCCGAGTTTTGCGTTCTCTTCCTCCAGGATCCCGCTACGGTGCTTAATCTGGGCCTGCAGATGGAGGAGCTGATCTTTGAGCTCGCAGACACGCACCTGTTCTTCAACGATCTGGAGGTGAGCCGCTTTTCTCGTTTCGCCGTTTCTCCTGGATCCGTGTGGGGAAATCTAAGTCTGCGATCTGTTTGTGTTTAGGAGTGCGATCAAGTCCACGTTGAGGACGTGTCCTCTGATGACAACGGGCAAGATTTGAGGTAATGCGGGAATAGAGTGCAGTATTAAAAGATACATTTTGCCAGTTGTAGCTTCGCTGTTAAACATGTACTAGTCCTATTTCAGCTTTTAATTACATAATAATGGATAAAAGTGCAACTGTAGGTTTGTCTTCTCCTCCAGCAACTATAACTTTTCGAACGATGGGTTCAGTGGAACGGGTGGAGCAGGAGGGCAAAGCTCCAACCCAGCAGTGCAAGGTGGAGTGGACTGGATGCGCAAGCTGGCCTTTCGGTACCGCCGCCTTAAAGAGATCTACAATGGATACAAAGGGAATGTAGGAGGTAAGCTTTATGCTACGCTAACTCTTGATTTGGATTAGAGATAGACAGACAATCGGTTTTACAGATGATATTTTCCCCCATATTGAAGCATTTTTCCATAATGGGTTATCGGTTTTGTAATATCGGATCCATATTGCTAAACCTGAGTGACGACGCTGATGAACCGAAGAAGGCGGGGAGCCTAATGAAGTGTTTAAGCATTGTTAGATTAGCGGTGAAATGAAAGATGTCTTGGCCGTAACAGGCTTAATAAGGCCGTTCTGTCCGTGCAGCTCTGCTGAGTCCCCTGAAGAGGGAGCTGCTGCTGCGAGTGCGCAGTGACATCGAGACCGTGACGGACAGCTGGCTCAGCACTGCCGTCAAATCCCTCCTGCTGATCCAGTCCAGGTCAAGATCGCGACCTATGACCTTTCTCATGGCTGCCACGTGTAGAATTTGCTCGGACAGGTTTATCCATGGCTCGTGATGATGATGTTTGATTTGATTGCAGGGGCAGATGTATGAATGTTCTGGTCACCACCACTCAGCTGGTTCCTGCTCTGGCTAAAGTGCTCCTGTACGGACTCGGGGACGTTTTCCCCGTCAACAACATCTACAGCGCCACCAAGATCGGTAACGATCCATTTTCTCGCTCCTTATTCAAGATTGATTTTTGTATCAAAGAGCTGTGGTTTTTTTTTTTATAGTGTTTTGGTTTGTTATGGCATGTCAGATGTTTGTGTTGATTGACAGGAAAGGAAAGCTGCTTCGAGCGCATCGTGTCACGTTTTGGAAAGAAGGTGACCTACGTGGTTATAGGAGACGGCCGGGAGGAGGAGTTCGCAGCTAAGCAGGTAAGACAAGGATATCATAGAGGGATACAGTACCGCATCGATCCTTGAGAGAAATTCAGTTGTAGCAGTACAGTAAACAACAACAACAACAACAAAAAACACACAGCAGTAAGTTAAATAAATAAATAAAAGTCAAAGAAATTAAAAATAAAATGTTAAGTAGCCAGAAAAAAAAAATTATACTAAATTTGATGTGATAAATTGTCACAATAGGTTTTTTTCTGAAATATCATGAATAGCTTATTATATATATATATTTTTTTGAATAATTATAAACTAACTGTTGTGATAAACGTTTGTGCTTTATTAATATTTTTTATATTTAAAAAAAAAATTTGTTTAAATAAGAGTGCTATTGTTTTATTTAAAAAAAATTTAAGTTATTGAGGCATTACGTAAAATTTGGTTTGTTTATTTGTTTGTTTTATTTGTATTATTTTGTGTGCCACGTCTTGATGCTTATAGCATATTGTAGATTTTTTAACATTTTTTTGGAGAAACACGATGATTTCTCCAAAAATTAGCCGTAACAGCTGATTTTTAGTACTTTTTACAAATCGTTTATTTTTCCAAGATCCAAATGTTTGAGGTGCCGTGAGGATTGTTTTTGTTTATTAATTTATTGTCAATAATTAACTCCAGAATACGAGACAGTCATCGTTATTGCTACAGCGTACGATTGACATATTTTACATGTTCTGTAAAGGCCAGTGTTGCTGTAGTTTAAGTGTGTTATCTCTACACTCGAATGTAACGAATATCTAACGTGTGTGTGTGTGTGTGTGTGTGTGTGTGTAGCACAACATGCCTTTCTGGCGAATCTCTACTCTCGGTGACCTGGTGTCTCTACACCAAGCTCTGGAGCTGGACTTCTTATAGAGCGCACACCCAGGCTCTTTCTCACACACACACACACACACACACACACACACACACACACACACACACACACACACACACTGAGTGTTGGACACCCGATGAGGCTGGGAGAACAGAAGAAGGCTTCGAGCCTGCAGGGAATCCTTCCACTACCTTTAAGGCAGCTAAATACCCGGGCATATACGAGCGTGGAACTGCGAGAACATCTTCAGACGTACACAAGGATGGCGAGAAAGATCCAGACCTGGCCCTCGTACTGCCGGCCCGCCGCACAAAGCACTGCGTGTTTTTATGAGCATTTCTGTTCAAACTGGATTCACCAAAGGAAAGACCAAAGCCCTGCTCTGGTGTAAGATTTTGGAATTTTTTTTTTTTTCTTTCGTCGATTTCTTTCTTTCTTTGGTTTTCTAGTTTGTGTTCCTGATCCTGATTTTAATTTCTGCTGGACGTGGACGTGTTTTTCTGTTTTGCACTCGTATCGGACTGGACTGACGGCAGAGCCCGAACGCGGATACGGAACAGCCGATTGGGTTTCTCTCTGACCCGTTCGACTCGTTAATACGCCGCATTCACATTTCACCAAAACACGTCCATCAGGTGATCTACAGTAACGATATTCACTTCCCCTGCACGTATATTTCATCACTCTCACTCCCATAATCCTCTGCAAGAACCCTTCACTTTGCTGTAACGAGAGCGCTTCATAAATCTGTTAATGGCAACCTTTTTTTTTTTTTCTTTCTTTTTTAATACCTGTGTTCACACGGTACTCCAATTTGTTTCCTGTGACTTTTACATGAGCCGCGTGTGCGTGTGTGTGTGTGTGTGTGATCAGATCTTCAGTATCAAACCCCGTGGCTTCATAAGCATACTAGGAAATGATTTGGCTCTCGGTGTATTTTAATGGCAGGCCATTAAAGGAATACTGTAGTGTTTCTCATCTCTGTCCGTTTAATCAAAAATGAACCCTCGGTACTCGCTCATCATTGAAAAATAAATAAATAAAGTCAAGGGTGGTTTAGGAGTTGCGCTAATAATTTGTGAAAACGTAACGCAAATGAGACGGAAATTCAGTAAAGGTTCGCGGACGTGAAAGTTCCTTACGGATATTTCAGCCGTCTTTGGGGTTTTGTCATATCCGTAGCCTTCTTCTGTTTGTGTTTATGAACAATCATTACGTAAGGAGTACAACACAACAGAGCATGCAGTTACAGAGAAATAATCAACTGTTACCATATTATTGATGCGGAGTCTTTCCAATAACAGCACTTCCTGTTATTCTTATCATACGCCACGGCGATTAGCCAACCATTACATCGCTTTATTAATTAAAGAGCGACTCGGATACTTTCTATCCAGGTACAGTTACATGCACAAGTTCAGTGAGTTCCTGTTCTCGCTTACGTTCTGTTAAACAGCCATCGCGACCTGGCCTGTTAACGAGAAAGCTGTTGACGCAAAGGCTTCTCCTGTCTGAAAACTTCGCGAGAGCTCCGCTGTTTTCAAGCAAAAGCACCGACACTGGAGACTCCTTCCGTAAGCGTTAAATCTCCTCGCGGGAATCCAGAACGAGCGCAGCCGGAACCACCGTCGGAGCCGCCTGCCGCTATAGAAAATTCATGAACGCCTCTCCGACCAATCAGGAGAGAGAATCCGACCCCGTTCGTCGAAGCGCTCTAGAGAACTCGGCGTAAAATGTTCACGTAAAAGCGCTTTTCTGTTCTTTTCTCCGAACGGAGAACCCGAGCGTCAGTGAAGACGAGGTGTAAAAAAAAACGCCGGAGTATTCCTTTAACGTCGGCTTTCTCAGCAAGTACGCCGAGGCTCCGAGCGCATCACGGCAACGAAATATGCAGCTACCACGCGAGACCGACCTTCTGCTGCCGTCCCCTTTCTGCTTCCCGATTTTTTTATTATTATTATTTTATTTTTTTTAATCGAAGCATATACGAATTAAAGGGGAACTGATCTAGTGGCAGAGAAACACCATCCCTTTAAGTCCAGTTCTCGTCGGCTCGGAGTCGGTCAGCGTTCTAAACTTACTCACGATGTCCTTAAAAAGCGTGTCGTGATGAATGATGACGCAATATTGATGTTATATGTATAAATATAAATAACGCCCAGCATTATCCCAGTGCTTGATTCGTAACGCTGGTAAAACCACACATTTTGGGAAGAGGGGAACTCGATATGTGCAATATGTTTTCGGTCAGTGATCTGAACTATGAAGAAGAAGAAGAAGAAGAAGAAGAAGAGGATGATGGGAGTTCTGGACGTCGTGGGTGCTGTGAGATTCGACTGAACAGTGCTGAGCCTGAAGAAGAATACGAATAAATTGGAAAAATCATACAAGCAGCTTCGACTGAATTACGAATGTCTTGTTTTTTCCTGTACTTATTTATATCGTGCCTTTTTAACTATAAACCTTACAGTGTATCATCTTAAAAGGATTTGCTGTAATACTGCAAATGTTTAGATGTTTTTTTGTGGTGTTTTTATTACGTCTTCGTTTTATCAAACATGTCTACGAGGAGGAGGATGTGTGTTTTTTTGTTTTTTTGTTTTTTAACTTGATTCTGAAGCCCAGTCGTGCTCACGCCTTTACGACGACCGCGACGTTATCGAGCGCTTCTGCTTCTGCTCGCAGTGTAGTGCCGGTTCGTGTGTAATTAACAGCGTTTGTCGGAGATCGCTCGACGTGCACCGCGTCGTTCTTTCAGCCCCGTCGGCACGTGCCTCGGTCAGTTTTTCCCTTCGCGTTTTCGTTCTGGTGCACAGAGCGAAGTGGGCGGAGTCTTGTCTGTTTCTGTGCTTCGCTGATCACTTTGAGACTTCAACTGCATGGACAATCAAGGACACGATAACGGATCTACAGATTCAGCGTTTTATGGATCGCGTGAAAAAAGCGGTTCACGCTCCAAAAATGTACTTTTTGTTGATGTACAGCATATGTGATGATCTCTCTCTCTCTCTCTCTCTCTCTCTCTCTCTCTCTCTCCACTATTCTGTCATCCTGTTTTTATTTTTATTTCATCATCTCCCATGCTTGCTTTTTTTTTTTTTTTGTGAGCAGCGTGTAATTATATTTGAGCCAATGCTCCGCCTCTGATGATAAAGCAGCTATGACAAATCATTTAGCCCAGTAATTCTAATTATAGAGTGTGTGTGTGTGTGTGTGTGTGTGTGTGTGTGTGTGTGTGTTGCGCAAGTATGAATGGTTTCTTTGGCAAGTACTCTACTCCTGATGTGACTTGACTACATGTTACATAGGAAATAGTTTATTAATTGTACTCTGATGCAATTTCTTTTATTTTTTTATGTTATTTGATGATTTTTTTTTTTTTTTTTGGTGACCGGAATACTGTTTTGTTTTTGTTTTTTTTGGCCCGGATAAGTTTTCCTGTGTATTATAATACTATTTGTGGCAGCATAAATAAAAGGTTTTGAAACTCAATCGGATGGTGTCACTCCACCGCGGCGAAAATACTTCTTATTCATTTGTACTGAAGTTTAACGCCGCTTATTTTTAACGTGCTTTATCCTGGGGCCATTTTAACATAATCATCATTACAGATATAAATGAATACTCCGCATGTAAGGTAACCGTGGGAATATGAATATCCCATTTTACACAATAAATTAAAGACAAGACGCTGAGTGGAAAGAGCACGAATCAGTGGAACGAGTAATTGATCTGATTTGTTTATAAAACAATAAAATAGTATCAAAATGTAAAATTCACATTCATATATTCTACATATACACCGATCAGCCATAACATTAAAACCACCTGCCTAATATGGTGTAGGTCCTGCTTGTGCCACCAAAACAGCTCTGACTCGTCGAGTCCATGCCTCGACTCGACGAGACCTCTGAAGGCGTGCTGTTGTATCTGGCACAAAGGCGTTAGCAGCAGATCCTTTAAGTCCTGTAAGTTGCGAGGTCGGGCCTCCGTGGATCGGACTTGTTTGTACAGAACGTCCCACAGACGCTGGATCGGATTGAGATCTGGGGAATTCGGATGCCGAGTCAACACCGTGAACTCTTTGTCGTGTTCCTCAAACTGTTCCTGAAGAGTTTTTGCAGTGTGTCAGGACGCATTATCCTGCTGAAAGAAACGACTGCCGCTTGTACTCGGTCTGCAGCAATGTTTAGGCGGGTGGTACGTGTAAAAGTAACATCCACATGGACCCGAGGTTTCCCAGCAGAACATTGCCCAGAGCATCACATTTCCTCCACCGGCTTTCCTTCTTCCCATAATGCATCCTGGTCCCATCTCCCATCACACACACACCCAGCCTCCAGATGATGTAAAAGAAAACGTGATTCATCAGACCAGGCCGCCTTTTTCCATTGCTCCATAATAGAGTTCTGATGCTCACATGCCCATTGTAGGTGTTTTCGGCGGTGGACAGGGGTCAGCATGGGCACTCGGACCGGTCTGCAGCTACGCAGCTCCATACGCAGCAAGCTGTGCTGCACTGTGTTCTGCAACCTTTCTATCAGAGCCAGCATTAAAGTTCACAGCAGTTTGTGCTACAGTAGCTCTTCTGTGTGACCGGACCAGACGGGATAGCCTTCGCTCCCCACACACATCGATCACCCTGTCTCCGGTTCACCGGTTCTTCATTAGACCACTTTTGGTAGGTACTAACCACTGCATACTGAGAACACCCCCCGAGACAATTATGGAGACGCTCCGACCCAGTCGTCTAACCGTCACAATCCGATCCTTGTCAAAGTCTCCCAGATCCTTCCGCTTGCCCATTTTTCCCGCTTCCAACACGTCAACTTTGAGAACTGACTGTTCACTTGCTGCCTAATAAAATATATCCCACCTGTTAAAAGGTGCCATTGTAACCAGATAATCAATGTTGCTCACTTCACCTGTCAGCGGTTTTAATGTTATTTAGCATATAAATAATGATAGTACGTACAGTATATTTACATATTGTGTACATTATGTTCATACTAGTAAGGTTTTTCTGACCTAAAATCCAGATTAGTAGTAGAAATTGACAGCCATGTTTTTCATCCTTTTGTGGACGCCAGTTACGATCCTTTGATTTGGAGGTTCAGGCGTCTCACACGAGTCTGTCTCTACATTATAGTCTAGACTGTGTAGTATTAGCTGGGGATCCCTCTCTGGCTTCTCATCTTTCTCATCCAACTGTAAGTCTGGTTGTTTGGGATGAAATTTACAGTAATAAACCAGTTTCAGTAGGACTCCTATAATGTAGATGATGATTAACATGACAATAAGTAGGTAGGGATTAATAGGTAGTGGACCAAGACGAGCTGATTCCACAGATCTCCTCCACCACCATAATCCTAACAGGAGCATCGTGTCCACCCCTATAACCATGTGGTAGATGATTCCTCTGAGTTTCGTATTTCCTTCCGCTACATTAAACCAGCTGAAGTACCAGATGAGGGCTACGGTGGCCCGGTACAGCCATTCTCCAGCTTTAGTGTCCATGAAGTCTGTCTTCTGCCACCAGGCCCAGAGGACCAGCAGCGTCCACAGGGACAGGAAGTGTGCGGCGATGTAGCAGGGCAGGACGGAGGCGAAGAGGGACACACACACCACACGTGGGCCAATCAGGAACAGGTTCCACAGGAAGTAGATTACAGAGGAAGACCATCCCATCTTTTGCTTCTCAGGGACGAATGCACGCATGTTGCGATGGTAGGACAACATGGTGAAGGAGAGGGAGGAAAGAGACCCGACAATTTTAACGACTGAAAAGAAAGAAAATAGAATAATATCAGATCGTATCCAATCCACGTCCAAGCCAAAAGGTCCAGAGAGAGACTGTATGACGTTGGGGGTTTTTACGATTTAGTTTTGTCTCACCTGTAAAGATATGGAGTTCCGGCATCTCCATGATGAGAGCCGTCATCAAGACGAGCTGTGGGGCGCTTTCAGAGAACGCCTCGAACAGACGCAACATGCTGAGATCGTGATTCAGGTACACCGCGATCCCTGTATGGCGAAGGTCGCTCTGTTTAAAACTGCGACTTGAGATCTCCATTACAGCTGCGAACCTTCAGATCAAAAGAAGGAAATGAAGTAATGTGATCATTCTAAAAAAAAAATCTAAATGAAGATACACATATATGGCCAAATGTATGTGGACACCTGACCATCACACCCATATGTGCTTCTTCCTCAAACTGGTGCTACATCACATGGAGGCGCATGATTGTCTAGAACAGGGGTGTCCAATCTCATCCGGAAAGGGCCGGTGTGCGTGCAGGTTTTCATTCCAACCAATCAGGAGCCACACCTGATTCCACCTGTTTAATCAGTTGATCTTGGCTTTCAGTTGACTCAGGTGTGGCTTCTGCTTGGTTGGAATGAAAACCTGTACCAACCCTTTCCAGATAAGATTGCCCACCCCTGGTCTAGAATGTCTTTACAATTTCCCTTCACTGGAACTAAGAGGCGCAAACCTGTCCCCCCCGCCCTCCACACTCACAGACAACCTGAAGACACGTGAGAGTACTGAGGATGGTACCGCTTAAAAACCTTCAAATGAAGGTATCTTTAGGACCGCAATGGCCACAAACAGTTTTGCACTCAAGTCTCCATCAGTGACCAGTTGATAACTTCATGTTAAAACTGTAATGAACTTCCTGGTTACACAATCGCACTATTTGACCACGTAGTGCGCGGTTACAGAAGGGAACTATTTATAATTACACTATCCGTGTCACACGGATGAGGACAGGTTCCCTTTTGGGGTCTGGTTCCTCTCGAGGTTTCTTCCTCATATTGTCTCAGGGAGTTTTGTTCTCACCATCGTCACCTCTGGCTCGCTCATTAGGGATAAATTTATTCAAATTTGCATCCTGAATTTGTATATATGTATAATTCTGTAAAGCCGCTTTGTGACCGATGTCCATTGTTCAAAATAAAATCGAATTGAATTGTTCCAGCATGACGATGCGCCTGTACACAGAGCGAGCTCCATGAAGACGCGGTGTGTTAAGTGTTAAATTTGGAAGAAGGTGGAAGAACTCGAGAGTCCTGCACAGATCCCTGACCTCAACCCCACTGAACACCTTTGGGATGAACTGGAACTGGAGTCTCCTCAACATCCCAACATCAGCACCTGTCCTCATCCTCACTTACGCTCTTGTAGCTCCCCACATCCACGCCCCAAAATCTATTGAAAAGCCTTCCCGGAAGAGCGAGTGGGGCGCGTCATAACAGCAAAGATGGAATCAATCTGGAACGGGATTTTCAGCAGGCACATACGGGTATGATGGTGATGGTCAGGTGTCCACAAACTTTTAGCCATATTGCATCTCGATTAATTATTAATGAATCATTTTTTTTTTTAATCAATACACCAGTACATAGCTAGATCTATAAAGCGTGTGGCTTTTCTGCGTATTGGATCACATAAGAAACAGCAAACTGTACTAGGTCAGTGAATATTAACACTGTTTGTTAAACTGACACTTCTATCTGTTTGGGTCCAAAGGTCCAACGCCCAAGAACTGATAATACACACTGCATTAATGGTTGACCTCAAGAGGTTTAGAGATAGAATTATGGACTCGGTGTTAACTGATCAAATAAAATAAAAACAGGTTACGGTAATGGACGTAGAACTTTCATCGAGCTGTATTTCTATTGCGTTTGTTTGTCAGGATCCCTCCCATTGATTTATCTCAGCTATATAGAAGGAAAACAAACCTGAGGAAGACTCCGAGCTGGCAGATGTGCACCGGAGCCAGTAAACCGTGTCTGCTGACGAAACGCTCTACTTTGGTCTCCTGGTTTTTGGAGGAATCGGAGTACCAGAGCCAGCTGAAGATCTGTAGGAGAAGCGAGGAAGCGAGCAGAAGAGAGATCAGCAATCCCATGGAGAAGTATTTCTGCTCTTGGTAGAGGGACACTATGGCCCACAGGTCCAGCACCACGTCCGCCAGGAAAAGCAGCAGAGACAGCACCGAAAACAAGACGTCTGAGAGCAGTAAATTAAAAGGAAATCCTTCCTCCATGGCAAGACCTCGACTGTTTTCTGAGAAGCCAAGCGCAGCTTTGGGGTATGAAATGAAATCAAAACCATCTTTTGTACTTTGTGGGAGTGTACTGTGTTGCGTCACTCGGCCGCGTGTAAACTTGGGGAATGATTCATCGGAATGTTACGGCAGGCAGTAAAACAGAACATCTGAATAAAGGAAGTGATATACAGGACTGTGCAAAAGTTTTGCCCCCCCCCTTTTTTTTCTTTCTGTTTCTTTTTTTTTTCTTTTTTCTTTTTTTTAAGTACAAACTTTGCTTTAGATTTTTTTTTTTGAAGATTTCTACATTATCGAGTCTGTACAAAAAAAAAAAAAAAAACATTTTAGATTCCCAAACATTAGATTTCCAGCACAAAATGAAACGCTACAGAAAAATGTGTGTGTGTGTGTCAGTAAAGAAAGCAGAGTATTAAGAGGTAAGAGACACTTTTCAGAGAAGTAAACATAAAGAACGAAGGCTGCCGGGTTTCGCTGCGGAAATAAGACGCGAGTGAGACGGTCGAAGTCTCCAGAAGAACCGTGTCTGGTTCTGTAAGACTCTCAGTAACACTTACAGCTCGTTTCATTATAAAACCGCACTGATACTACCTCGGACTACTCTTTTTATCCGACCAAATATTGACTTTGTTTCATTTACTGTTTACCGCTCTTTACGTTTGTTTGGGTTTTTTTTTTTTAAATGTAGGCATCTTTGCATGTGCATAAAACCTTTGCACAGTCCTGTACATTTCCCACGTACAACAAGAAAATTACAGAAAGAGTGTTCACATGCATCATTTCATACACTTCACAACGAATCTGGGATTTAACAGCGGTACAGTTGGAAAATAGAGATGGAATGCCATGTTGTATGTTATATAGCCGACATTCTGTACATTTTCATGATCTCAAATCCAGTTTAGCTGTAGAAACTCACAGCCATGTTTCTTATCCTCTTGTGAATGCCAGTTCCGAGTTGTCGAGTTGGCTCACGTGCCGAGGCACAGGCAGATTCAAGGTCCTCAATCATGTCCGTCTCAATACCAAAACGTTCTGCATCCCCTTCTGGTGTCATCTGTAAGTCTGGTTGTTTAGGATGAAACTTCCAGTAATAAACCAGTTTCAGTAGGACTCCTATAATGTAGATGATGATTAACATGACAATAAGTAGGTAGGGATTAATAGGTAGTGGACCAAGACGAGCTGATTCCACAGATCTCCTCCACCACCATAATCCTAACAGGAGCATCGTGTCCACCCCTATAACCATGTGGTAGATGATTCCTCTGAGTTTCGTATTTCCTTCCGCTACATTAAACCAGCTGAAGTACCAGATGAGGGCTACGGTGGCCCGGTACAGCCATTCTCCAGCTTTAGTGTCCATGAAGTCCGTCTTCTGCCACCAGGCCCAGAGGACCAGCAGCGTCCACAGGGACAGGAAGTGTGCGGCGATGAGGCAGGGCAGGACGGAGGCGAAGAGGGACACACACACCACACGTGGGCCAATCAGGAACAGGTTCCACAGGAAGTAGATTACAGAGGAAGACCATCCCATCTTTTGCGTCTCAGGGACGAATGCACGCATGCTGTGATGGTAGGACAACATGGTGAAGGTGAGGCCGGAAAGAGAGCCGATGATTTTAAGGACTGGGGGGAGAAAATAATATTGTATACAATTCAAAATGTACCCAAATAAGCCAAAAGGTTCTGATATTTTTTCTTTGTCTGACCTGTGAAGGACTGCAGCTCCGGCATCTCCATGATGAGATCCGTCATCAGGACGATCTGTGGAGCGCTTTCGGAGAACGCCTCGAACAGACGCAACATGCTGAGGTCATGAGTCATGTACTTGGTGACCCCCTTTATGAAAAGGTCGCTCTGTTTTAATCTGCAGACTGAGATCTCCATTACGGCTGCAAACCTTCAAAACAGAAATAAATCCTAGTGCACTAGACACCACGCACACACTCGTTCAAACCTGGGGCGATTTAGCGTAACCATCAATTTACTGTAAATTATCCATGAATTCAGCACATCTCAGAACAGACCTGTAGAGATAGGATTTAGACTCAGGACTCACCTGTTGCTAATTCATGACTTAAAAACAGGTTCTGTTAGTGGACCTGTATTTCTACTTTATTTGTTTTATGTCGCAATTCCTCCCACAGATTTATCTCTGCTATATAAAAAGCGCAAACCTGAGGAAGACTCCAAGCTGGCAGATGTGCACCAGAGCCAGTAAACCGTGTCTCCTGACGAATCTCTCCACTTTGGTCTCCAGGGTTATGGAGGAATCGGAGTACCAGAGCCAGCTGAAGATATGCAGGACAACCGAGGAACCGAGCAGAAGAAATATCAACAATCCCATGGAGAAGTATTTCCTTTCTTCATAAAGGCACTCTACGGCCCACAGGTCCAGCACCACGTCCGCCAGGAAAAACAGCAGAGACAGCACCGAAAACAAGACGTTTAAGAGCACTACATTGAATGGAAATCCTTCCTCCATGGCACGAGCTTGGATGTTTTCTGAGTATTCAAGCACGAGCTTGGGAGCATGAAATGAAAACCGATCCAGGTTTTAATTATACCTGAGGCTGTGTGAGAGACACCTCCCTCTATTGCGTAACATCGCCGTGATTGTTGAGAATGAATCATGCGGTGGGGGGGGGGTGTGGCGTCTGGGAGGGGGTGTCACAAGGTAAAAGAACTGACACACATTAAATACACACAACAACCAGACTATATTATATATAACCAGACTATGAAACTATATATTGGCATACATACTCGAGAGTGTACACATGCATTACTTTTTAAATAATCTAGGATTGAACAGCAGTAAAACTGGAAATTCACATTCATAGGTCCCACCCACCTCCAGGAGAGGAATGTGCACGCCGATGGACGCGACAAAGGGAACAAGACAGAGCAGGAACTTTTTTGACTACCCCATTATCTTTTCCCCCACACTGCTGCTGAATGCTCAAACTGGTCAGAAGGAATTATATTTTTTCTATAACTGCAGCTCTGACTAGTTTTGGCTGTAATTCCACTCTAAGGTTAAAAATAAATGGCATTTAAACCGTGGTGTTGTTTTGCACAGAAAACCATGTCTCTTTTTTTTGTGCTCTGTTAGGAGAGGTTTGTTTGACGTTTAGGGAAGAACTCTCCGGTGTCAGGGCTTTGTAACAGTCAGTAAGTGTTCCACCGAGGGAAAGTCTTCAAGTCTTTGAGGACCTGGATAAACCTGCCAGTCCATCCTGTAGTGTACAGTGCGACAACACTGTTTGGCTGCAATCTGGGCCAGGACGGCTTGCCATCACTGACATATAGAAAATTCTAAAGGGTTCACAAACTTTCAAGCACCCCTGTAATTGTTTATATTAGCAGATGGTTTGCTAATCGCGTTTGAAAGAAAAACAGAAAGCCTTTATCTGTAATATATACTTTGCAGTATTTTCTTTGCTTATCCCAGCTTGTTACGAGGTTTCGTCTGCAATAATAGTTTATTTCTCAGTCATTTCCACTCGCAGTAGAAGTTCACCGCCATGTTCCTCGTCCTCTTGTGGACGCCGCTTGTGATTCTTTGAGGTAGGGCTGAAGCTGTGAGGACAGAGTCAGAGTCTGTTTCGGGCTTCTCTCCAACGTCCACCGTATCCGACTTCTCATCTTTCTCATCCGTCTGTAAGTCTGGTTCCGGTAATAAACCAGTTCCAGTAGGACTCCTATAATGTAGATGATCGTTAACATAGCAATAAGCAGGTAGGGATTAATAGGCGGATTGGCACCCTGTCCAGGGTGTACCCCGCCTTGTGCCCGATGCTCCCTGGGATAGGCTCCAGGTTTCCCCGTGACCCTGAAAAGGATAAAGCGGTATAGAAGATGGATGGATGGATAAATAGGCAGTTTACTACCTGGGTACTAGCTCCTCATCACCTTTAATATGTTGTAGTAGAGATAATCAAATTCATCCGGGGGGGAGGAGAGTAGCATGCTAGACAGGTTTCTTCAGTGTTTATTTCTTATGCCAAGATATGTGTGCTTTGTCATATAGGCCTACCTCTGAGCTAAAGACAAACCATGATTAACTTGCAGCTTGCTAAGGCAGCCATGGCCTGGCAACAAGAAAAAAAAAATAACTAAAAACTAATCACAACCCCGAGGAAGACTCCAAGCTGCAGGATGTGCACCAGAGCGAGTAATCCATGTCTGTTCATAAACCTCTCTACTTTGGTGTCCAGTTTTTTAGAGGAATCGGAGTACCAGAGACAGCTAAAGATCTGCAGTAGCACTGAGGAACTGAGGATTAGGAATATAAACACCCCCATGGAGATGTATTTCTGGTCCTGATAAAAAAATATACCAATGTCCACACGTTCGCTGCCACGTTCCAGAAGAAAAGTCGTTCTTCATGGCATGAGCTCGGATCAAGCCCCGTCGAGACTGAAATGTTCTGAAAAGAAACGAGCCTTGGGTGTGAGTGCGATGTAAGACTAAACAGGCTTCTGAAAAGTGTGCGTGCCATTTACACCTCGTCTAAACGCTCCTGTTTGATGCCACACCCCTCTCTTTAGAACCACTACTGTTTGCTGTTCTCCGTAGTCATTGAAAGGAATTCAGTGGCATGCGGAAAAGACAAAAGAAACGTGATCATACTGACCATTCTTCGCTGCTGGTGTCGTAGAGTCAAGAGCACACCATTTGTACCTGTAATATTTAGATTTTGCATATAAAGGTGCATATATTGGGCGTTTAAAGTTTTACTCAAGCAGCGATACATGTTTCCAGGTGTGTCCTCAGTGCAGGACACTCGAGTTCTTCCACTCCAGCCTTGGCAAACCTTGTCCTCATGGAGCTCACTTTGTGCACATGGGCATTGGGGTCTCTTAGTTCCGGTGAAGGGAAATTGTAATTCTACAACATACAGAAACATTCTATGAAATCATTTGCATCCAATTTTGTGTATCGGTTTGGGGACGAATCACATAATGGTGTGATGGTCAGGTGTCCACATACATTTGGCCATACATACAACCTAATCCCATTGAAGGATTCGTACTAAATTGCTAAGTAACATGCAAAGGAAATGGTGGTACCCTAACCCTAACCTTAAACTTTCAAAACTTATTAATACGAATTAGCTGAATGCTAATGAATTAGCACGCATGAGACTTTGTTGACAGTGATGAATAAAACCTAATACTTACAAATAGATGGTCAATGACGCTATTAACGTTGCGCAATGCATTATATCATGAGGCGTTGATGGCATAATAAGACTGATGTTGGGAAGTGAGAATTTGATGTTGGTCCAGATTGGAATTCTTAAAAAAAAAAATACAGGGATGAGCTACAAAAGATCTGGAACCAAGATTAAGCTCGACCAAAGTTTTGAGAAAGAAAGGATTTGCTCATGATCCAAAACATACAAGCTCATCTGTCAAGCGTGGTGGGGGTAGTGTCATGGCTGGGGCTTGTATGGATGCTCCTGGAACATTCTCACTAATCTTTATTGATGATGGAGCGCGTGATGGCAGCAGAATGAATTCAGAAGTCTACATGAACACTTTGGTTTCCGCTTTACAGAGAAATGCAGCCAATCTAATTGGGAGGAACTTCATCATGCAGCAAGAAAATGACTGAAAACACACTGCCAACTCAGCAAAGGACTTCATCAGGACGGGAAAAAGTGGAAGAAATAGGTAAAAAGTGGTCGGGTCAATCACCAGACCTTGACTCAATTAATCAGCATTTCACCTCCTAAAGAGGAAACTGCCCCATGACCCGGTAGGATAAGCGGTATAGAAAATGGATGGATGGATGGAAGAGGAAACCGACGGGAGAAACCCCTCCCCAAAACAAACACCAGCTGACAGAAGCTGTGTTACGAGCCTAGAAAAGCATCACAAAAGAAGAACGCAACAGTTTGGTGATGTCAATGAGTCGCAGGCTTGATGCAGTTATTGCAAGGGACACGCAACCAAATATTAAGCCTTATTTACTTTGACACTCTCTGTTCCATTACTTTTGCTCACCTAAAAATGGGATGATCGGTCACCAAAGGTACCATTTTCTAAGCTGTTTAACACATCTAGATGTAAAATTCCATCTTTATATTCATCTCAAACCTACAGCAAAAACAAAAGACCCGGCCTTGACGTTCTCATACTTAAACGTGAAACTTATTCAAGTTTATTTCTCATGTGCACAGAACGTCAGCGATGACTGTACACTGAAACGCTTGCTGTGAGGCTCGTTCTCTGCGGTCAGAGTTGACCGGAATGAGCGAGCACATTTATGACACGAGACACTTAAGGGATCATGTGTGTGTTGACCTGCTGCAAGCGTGTGACGCAACGCTCGACGCTCTTCTTGGAACCTGGATTCGCTCAAACCATGTCGATTACAGAAGCTTAAGAAGCTTCCGTGTGTATATATTTTTTTCTAAACAGTCACGGATATGCGCCAATCTGACTACAGCTGACCTTCACTAAAGATATTTCCTCACTTCTGCTTTCTGTCTATTGTTTACGGACCTCGCGGAGTCTAGTCTTCCTCCACGTGCTTCCTGCAGGGAATAGCGGAAGATAACGTCAGCAGGAACTTAGGACTGGCAGGTGAAGCGGAAATTCTGAGACAAAAGAGCACATTGAACTAGAAATGGTGTATAAAGGGATTTTAATAAATTAAACAGGGTGGACATTTTATTTTTTAAATAATCAAAATTCACATAAATCGTATAATTTAAAAAAAAAAATGGATTTAGTAGTAAACAAACAACATCATAAAAAAATCAACAAGATTGGAAAAGGTTTTAAGAATTCAATCGTTTCCGTTATTCTTACACACAGGACGTTAAATATAACGGACAAAGCGTACATCATTCAACATATTCACCATGGTTACAATATATTAAAATTCCGTGTAATATACCACAGCGTTGCTGAATTCTCAAATCTGATTGGTCAACAAGTGTTGATTAGTTAGCTATAACAGCAGTTCGGATAATAATCCAGATCACAGGTCTATATTAATGCGCTCGAGTGTCCTGAACAGAGCCCTGACCTCAACCCCACTGAACACCTTCGGGATGAACTGGAACTGGAGCCTCCTCGACATCCCAACATCAGCACCTGTCCTCATCCTCACTTACGCTCTTGTAGCTGAATGATCACAAATCCCCACAGCCACGAAACAAACGAAAAACTATATTCATCTTCACTAACTGTTTTATTCCAGTCAGGGCCATGGTGGCTCTGGAGCTTATCCTGGGAACGCTGGGAATTAGGCAGGAATACACCAGTCCATCACAGGGCACCATGTACAGACACATTCAAATTCTCATTCGCACCTAGAGGCAAATTTGCATAGCCAGTCAACCTCACAAGCATTTTTTGGGAAACGAGATGAAACAAGAGAACACTGTGGAAAGTCTCCTGGATGCAAAGCGAACGTGGCACTGCACACGGAGTGTAACCCAAGCTCAGGATCGAAGTGGGGATCCTGGAGCTGTGAGGCAGCCACCCATGAACTACATCTAATTGTTTATATTAGCAGATGGTTTGCTAATCGCATTTGAAAGAAAAACAGAAAGCCTTTATCTGTAATATATACTTTGCAGTACAGTGAAATTATTTTCTTTGCTTATCCCAGCTTGTTACGAGGTTTCGTCTGCAATAATAGTTTATTGCTCAGTCATTTTCACTCGCAGTAGAAGTTCACCACCATGTTCCTCGTCCTCTTGTGGACGCCGCTTGTGATTCTTTGAGGTAGGGCTGAAGCTGTGAGGACCAAGTCAGAGTCTTCAGGCTTCTCTCCGACGTCCACCGTATCATTACGTGGCGCCTGTGGATTCATCTCTGACTTCTCATCTTTCTCATCCATCTGTAAGTCTGGTTGTTTAGAATGAAATTTCCAGTAATAAACCAGTTTCAGTAGGACTCCTATAATGTAGATGATGATTAACATGACAATAAGTAGGTAGGGATTAATAGGTAGTGGACCAAGACGAGCTGATTCCACAGATCTCCTCCACCACCATAATCCTAACAGGAGCATCGTGTCCACCCCTATAACCATGTGGTAGATGATTCCTCTGAGTTTCATACTTCTACTCGCTACATTAAACCAGCTGAAGTACCAGATGAGGGCTACGGTGGCCCGGTACAGCCATTCTCCAGCTTTAGTGTCCATGAAGTCTGTCTTCTGCCACCAGGCCCAGAGGACCAGCAGCGTCCACAGGGACAGGAAGTGTGCGGCGATGTAGCAGGGCAGGACGGAGGCGAAGAGGGACACACACACCACACGTGGGCCAATCAGGAACAGGTTCCACAGGAAGTAGATTACAGAGGAAGACCATCCCATCTTTTGCTTCTCAGGGGCGAATGCACACATGTTGCGATGGTAGGACAACATGGTGAAGGAGAGGGAGGAAAGAGACCCGACAATTTTAACGACTGAAAAGAATTGTAATACTGGATTATTATTATTATTCAGTATGAAAAAGTGAACAGACGAAGTTTAAAATTCAAATGTTCCTTCTGACCTGTAAAGAACTGAAAGTCCTGCATCTGGATGATGTTGGTCACTATTAGTACGATCTGTGGAGCACTTTCAGAGAACGCCTGGAACAGACCGAGAGTGCTGAGATCTGAATTTAGCCTCTCAGTGACCCAGTTTTGGGAAGTGTCCTTCCGTTCAAAGCTGCTGATTGAAAGTTCCAACATACCTAAACACCTACAGGACAAAAACAAATAAATAAATAGACCGACAGAGAGAGAGGGAGAGAGAGTGGCATGAGTTTGAATACCAAAGGCGTCACACCCATCGGTGCCCAGGAGCCACAGGAGCAAAATTGGCCGTTCTCTCTGGGTGGGAGGGGCATACCCTTTCTCCCCTGTCAATCACCAGGACACTAGACAATTCTATGAGCTCATGTATGCGGAAGACAGTTGATAGCACTTCCCTCCCAGAGTGCTACACTGGCCTGAGATGCAGCACGAGCAGCAGTTTTAAACAGACGTTTTTGTTTGGCTTCACGTGTCTCAGAGGAAGCACGTGTCCTGTATGACAGGGGAGACCTGGTGTGTGGGTGGGAATTGGCAGGTGATCAAATTGGGAAGGAAATAATGAAAAACAAAAACATTTAAAAAAAAAAAAAAAAAAAGTAAAGAATAAAACACTCTGGGACATGTCATATTTATAGATTCTACCTACAGGCAAACTGGCGTTGGCCCAAAGTCTATTTCTGGTGGCTGTATCGGCTCTCCCTGTACAACGTTGTGCCAAAATTCCATTAAAGGAGCCATAAAACCGCCACGCCAATGTTGGTCCAAAGGAATGGCTGATGTTGACCCCGTTTACTACAGGGGTACTAGCTCTTCATCCCCTTTAATATGTTGTAGCAGAAGTATTCAAGTTCAGCCACGTTCTGACTCATAAAGAGGTGGGGAGGAGAGAAGCATGCTAGACAGGTTTCGTCAGTGTATGCATGCATTGCCGAGCTCTGACCTAACAACAAACCATGCTATAGCAAATTTGCAGTTAACACAGATTATTGTCCTGTTACAGCACTTGACTAAAAAAACCTAGATAGATATAATAAAAAGTCATCTAGCTATTAACTAAAGACAACCCTCACTAATATACAGCAATCTAACAATCAGAAAGAAAGAATTGAAAAAAAAGTTCATACAAAATGAAACAGTTTTAGCACATGATTAACTTGCAGCCATGGCCAGGCAACAACAACAACAACAACAACAACAATTAATCACAAACCTGAGGAAGACTCCAAGCTGCAGGATGTGCACCAGAGCGAGTAATCCATGTCTTTTCATAAACCTCTCTACTTTGGTGTCCAGTTTTTTAGAGGAACCGGAGTACCAGAGCCAGCTAAAGATCTGCAGTAGCACTGAGGAACTGAGGATTAGGAATATAAACACCCCCATGGAGATGTATTTCTGGTCCTGATAAAAAGATATCACTGTCCACACGTTCGCTGCCACGTTCCAGAAGAAAAGAAGCAAGGACAGCAAAGACGCGAGGACGTCTGAGACGCCGGACCAAAAAGAAACGTCGTTCTTCATGGCATGAGCTCGGATCAATCCCTGTCGAGACTGTAGCTGAAATGCTCTGAAAAGAAACGAGCCTTGTGTTTGAGTGCGATGCAAGACTAAACAGGCTTCTGAAAAGTGTACGCGCCATTTACACCTCGTCTAAACGCTCCTGTTTGATGCCACACCCCTTCCTTTAGAACCACTACTGTTTGCTGTTCTCCGTAGTGATTGAAAGGAATACAATGGCTTCCGGAAAAACTAAATGAAACATGTAATCGTACACTCTCAGAAAGGGTACTGACTATTCTTCGTCGCTGGTGTGGTATTCTTCGTCTTTTGTGTTTAGATTTTGCCCATAAAGGCGCATATATTGGGCTTTTAAAGTTTTTCCTCAAACAGGTCTATAACACATTTTGTATCAGACCTCCCAATCTGTAGGGGAGCAAAAATACTGGAACATGTGACTGCCAGGTGTTTCTTGTTAGATTGATTGTTTAATCAATATTAAATAGCTCTGAACATCTACACTTGGTTTTAGCCTTCAGTTTCACCTCTGTAGACTGCATTTGTTGTTAAAAAAAAAAAAAAAAAAAGATAAACCAACATGAATTCAATGCAATTCAGGTCAATTTTATTTGTATAGCGCTTTTAACAATGGGCATTGTCCCAAATCAGCTTTACAGAAATATGTAAATTCAGGATATATATATTTAAATGTATGAATTTATCCCTAATGAGCAAGGCAGGGGCGACTCTGAAGATCAGGGAGCTGTCTATGGGAGACAAGCAAGCCATTTTCAAGCTGAGAAAAGAGGGAAAATAAATCAGAGGCATTATACAAACACTGGGTGTAGCCAATACAACAATTCGGAACTTCCTGAATGAGAAAGAAACCAGTGGTGTGCTGAGCGGCAGACACCGAGTGGGTCGGCCAAGGAAAACAACAACAGCTGATGACAAACCCAACAACGGCAGTCAGTGACATCACCAACAACAGGGCAGGAGTGAAGGTGTCACAATCCAGCATTCAAAGAAGAATTCAAGTGCAGACATATAGAAGCCATACCATTATCAGCAGTAAGAATTGGAAAGCCAGATTTGACTTTGCAAAGAATTACAGAGATCAGCCACACAAGTTCTGGAACCACGATTAAGCTCTACCAAAGTGATGGAAAGACCAAAGTGTTGAGAAAGAAAGGGTCTGCTCATGATCCAAAACATACAAGCTCACATGTGAAACGTGGTGGCGGTAGTGTCATGGCTTGGGCTCGCATGGCTGCTTCTGGAACATTCTCACTAATCTTTATTGATGATGGAACTCATGATGGCAGCAGCAGAATGAATAGCAAAGTGATTCAATGTTGAAATTCCATCAGAATCATCCTTTTGGTTGAGGTTGGATATTCAGTGCTAAATAATATCGAATCGTTGTTGATAAGTCATTGCTTTTCAGTGTTGAAAAGACAAAGAGTGAATCAATGGTGAGATTTGGTCAGCTTCATTTCCCCACTGGCGGGGCTTAGATTTAATGTCAATCTAATCGTCCCCTCATTCAACACAACGCATATCACCTGACCTCAGTGGGTTCTTTGGTGGTCCAGTGGCTAAGGCTCCTATGCTCTCACTGCCATGGTTTGGGTTCAGTTCTTGGGTGGGTACTCAATGCCGATCCCAAGCCCGGATAAAATGGGAGGGTTGCATCAAGAAGGGCATCTAGAGTAAGACCTGTGCCGAATCAAATATGCAGACCAATGAACATATATTTTTTTGTCCATGTTGATCTATTTTTCCTCATTGAAATAACATTATTTCAATTTTCAACATTGATTCAATGATAGTTTGGTTGATGCAACATTGATTCAGTGTTGGTTCAGTGTTGATTCAGTGTTGATTCAGTGTTGGTTCAGTGTTGGTTCAGTGTTGGTTCAGTGTTGATTCAGTGTTGGTCTGCTATCTGGGATGTGACCTCTGTCTGGTCTCTTCCTGAGTTTCTGTGTTTGACCGTTGCCCTTGCTTTGGCTCAGATTTTGGATTCTGTCTTGGGTTTTGTAAATGGATTCTCCTGAGTCGTGTCAGTTGCATCAGTTGATTGGGCTTGGGGAATTTGGTGAGTCTCATGGAGAGGAGGCCGTCTCTTACCAAAGGTTCCAGTCTCATGACTGTGTTATCTATGACCCTCCCCTGACTATAAGGAAAAAGGCAGGCGCTTAATTGAGCTCTTTTTGGAGCAGTAGACTAAGGCCTGATTTGCTCTACAGCTTTGCAGACCTTTGACACCGCTTACAACAGGCGAAATGAAATCTAAATAAGGCTGGGTGACTTTTTTAAGAGAAATAAGGAGATCGATTTTGATTCTTCTCCCTAATCTTCTGCAAAAGGGAAAATGTAACTGAACCATCAGGCTCGGGTTCACCAATCAGAGGAAGTGATCTCAAGACAGATATTATCTTCACAATAGGAAGTGGAGTTCTCAGTGTGAAACTCTGTTTAGCAGGATCAGCTGACGTCTCATCTTGTCTCATGAGTGTCCCCGTGGTCTGAGCTGATTGTGTCGTGATCGAGCACGTCGCTGACATGAGACTCCGGCACTCAGGGCATCGTGTGTATGTTGACCTGCTGCATAACAAACAGCTGATGTGGTCTTGCTTCAAGGTGCGTTCTGTCCATGAATCCGACACAGAGGGACACGTTCAGCTCTCTTTCAAACGTCACGATAAGGTTCAATTTTTTTTGGCACCCACATCAGATTTTTGGATGTTTGTGGAACCAAACGCAACAGCACCACCAACAGTCGTAAGAAAAATAGACAGACGGGTATAAAACAACACCATGCAAAAAGTCTTACACGGAGTTTTCGAGATAATAATTCAACATTTCATTATGCAATCTTTTTTCTTCTTCTTCTTCCTGCCCGGCACAAATTCGCTTCCACGGATATATATATAGAGGCTGCGTAGAAAGTGTTAAATCGGGACTGTTTGCTTTAAACAAACAAAGAAAGAAATAAAACATCGAGCACACACTGTAAAATTTCCGTGACACTTGACGCTAGGAGATATGCGAAGTTATACATTAACAACATGTTCTCGGTTCTTGTGTGTAAGCATGTTCATAAACTCAGTAAAGTTGAGCCTTGCTTCCCAAAAAGATATTTCCTCCCAAAAAATAATAATGGATTTGTGAAGATATTTTTTAAAAAATCTGTCAGTCCAGAAAAGCAGCCAGCTTGTAGAGAGGTTAGGATACAATAAGAAAAAAAAAAACGTTTTCTGATAACTGTAATAGCACTTGTTGTGGGATTATTTTTTTTATATACTATTTTGACTGGTTCACCTTGAGTTTGTGTTTTATTGCGATTGCTGTTTATGATGTACACGATCTGTAGGAGCACAAAAGAAGGGTAATCTTTGGGATGGGGAAAAAAAGACAGGGAAAAACCAAAAGGTCTAACACACCCTAAATGTCTGGTATACGTCTAGTTCTAGACTCGTAGCAATAGAAATTATCAACCATTTTTCTTCTTCTCTCTTGGACACCAGTACTTTGGGGCAGAACTAGACTTCTGTCATATTCAGGTACAGTTATGGGTTTAGATATCTCAGTGACTACTCTCATACCTTCAGAATTGATCACTTCAATACATGTCTCAGTATGATGTACGTCTGCTAGGAAAACTAATGACTTCTCTGTTTTCTTGTCTAACGGTAAACCTTGATCTGGATTAAACTTCCAGTAATAAACCAGTTTCAGTAGGACTCCTATAATGTAGATGATGATTAACATGACAATAAGTAGGTAGGGATTAATAGGTAGTGGACCAAGACGAGCTGATTCCACAGATCTCCTCCACCACCATAATCCTAACAGGAGCATCGTGTCCACCCCTATAACCATGTGGTAGATGATTCCTCTGAGTTTCGTATTTCCTTCCGCTACATTAAACCAGCTGAAGTACCAGATGAGGGCTACGGTGGCCCGGTACAGCCATTCTCCAGCTTTAGTGCCCATGTAGTCCGTCTTCTGCCACCAGGCCCAGAGGACCAGCAGCGTCCACAGGGACAGGAAGTGTGCGGCGATGTAGCAGGGCAGGACGGAGGCGAAGAGGGACACACACACCACACGTGGGCCAATCAGGAACAGGTTCCACAGGAAGTAGAGGACAGTAGGTGAAGAAAAGCATCCTATCTTAAGCTCCTTGGAGACATGCTCACGCATATTGCGATGAAAGGACAACATGGAGAATGCCATGCAGCTAAGAGAGCCGATGATTTTAACAACTGAAAAGACAAACAATGTTTTATTAACTCTGTAAAATGTCTGGACTGAGAGAGTGTAAGGCAGCTTCTTAATTGATTGATTTATTTTTGTCTGACCTGTGAAGAGGTGCAGCTCTGGCGTCTGCATAATGAGAACCGTCATCAGGACGATCTGTGGAACACTTTCGGTGAACATCTCGAACATCTTCAGCATGCTGAAGTCATCGATCGAGTCCAGGGTGAGCTTCGTCTTGTGTTTCGAGTTGTAGATTGAGACATCCACCACAGCTAAAATTCTACACAATAATACTACACGATAATAATAAAAATCATCATCATCATCATCATTATCATCCTCAGTGGTCGTGGTGTTGCCTCACAGCTCGTTCCTGAGCTCAAGTTACTATCTGAATTTCAAATGTTCTCCCCCATGTTCACGTTTCCTCTAGGCTCACTGGTATTCTCCTACCTTCCACCATGGCAGGATGTGTCCCTAAGTGTAAATGAGTGTGTGAAAGTGTGTGTGCTGCAATGGACTGGCATCTCATCCCACCTAAACAAGTATCCTTTGAGGAGAAATTTTGTTTGAAATTCATTCATGCCAATCCCAGGAACATTGTGAGCAATGTGGGAGAATTCCCCCCAGATAGGATGCTTGTCCATTGCACACACACACACACACACACACATATTCAGACCTAGGGGTAATTTAGCATAGCCACTTCACCTACCAGGAGAAGACCCACACAAAAACAAGAACATCATATGAAACTCAAAACAGACAGTAACCTGAGCTCAGTCGATTTTTTTTTTTAAACCTAACTATACGTTCAGATTGATCTCGGCTATCTAAGATAAACCACAAACCTGAGGAAGACCCCAAGCTGCAAGATGTGCACCACGGGGAGTAACTTGTGCTCCTTGACGAAACACTCTACTCTGGTCTCAGGGTCATCAGTGTACCAAAGCCAGCTGAAGATCTGCAGGAGAACCGAGGAGGCGAGCAGAATAAATACCATCAATCCCATGGGGATGTATTTCTCTTCTTCATAGAGGGACACTATGGTCCACAGGTCCCCCACCACATCAAAAATGAAAATGAGTGGAGACAGCAAAGAAAAGATGTCCAGGTAAGAACAACAACTGCTTTTCTCCATGAGTGCAGCTCACACACAGGCTTCCTAGATGCATACAGTGAAAGCAGATCGTTTTATACAGTCTTTTAAACCGGTGCAAACACGTCCCAAACAACCCTTCGGGGCACCGGTTGACAGGCACACGACAGGTTGTTCGGGTGTTTTTTCTTATCTGTTCTCCAATCCTCTTCATCGAGGAGTAAATGACTAAGTGTAATAAAATGTTTTGCCGTTTACACTGAACTTCTAACTAAAAGCAAATTGGCAGAAAGAATATATTGGAGGATGGCATTGTTCCCAGAAATGCTAGTACACTAAGCGTAAGACTGATGGGCAGGATTGTGCCCTGAAGCTTTTATCTTGAATGTTGATGACACATTCTATAGAATTACTCCAGTACATTGCATAAGGAAAGTGTTTGTGTGTGTGTGTCCTCCGGGTACTCCGGTTTCCTCCCCCAGTCCAAAGACATGCATGGTACTCTGATTGGCGTGTCCAAAGTGTCCGTAGTGTATGAATGGGTGTGTGAGTGTGTATGTGCCCTGCGATGGATTGGCACCCTGTCCAGGGTGTACCCCGCCTTGTGCCCGATGCTCCCTGGGATAGGCTCCAGGTTCCCCGTGACCCTGAAGGAAGGATAAGTGGTATAGAAGATGGATGGATGGATGGATGGATTTTTCAGAAGAAGCCTAATGAATGAACCATGACAGATTGAAATGCCTAAATGTCATAGGGTGAAATTTATTTGGGGGGGGAAGCAGCCCACAACAGAACACATACACACACACACACACACACAAACACTTCCTCTGATGGTATTTAAACAGGCACCATGAGACCGCCAATGCAAAAACAAATAAATAAATAAATAAAAAACCCACACAAGTGAACTGTGCAATTATTTTACTATTACAGATGCTTTGCAATGCATTACATTTATATTTAACAATAATATAATTGCTAATAAGTGACATAATTGGCAATTACTGTACTGAACATGAATGATATTAACACGAGTCTTTAACGTGTACCAGACCGTCCGACATATCGCAAATAACTTTTAATAAATACGAAAACATACAGCAGCATACATTTATTAACCGCGCGTAATACACTGTAACATTTTTGGCGAGTCAAACCAAACAACCAGTGTGGAAAATGGCTTTAAACGTGGTTAAATAACTTCCACATAAAAACAGGATATTGGTGTTCGGTCTTTCGCATGGAAGAACAGGAGGAATTAAACAAGGCATTCAACAAATATTGAATAAAATACAAACAAACAAAAACATAGTCCTGACATTCAGATACGTGAAATGTAGATTCTTTCACCTTTACGTACATGTTGTAACCATGACGCCGGATAAAATCCACCGATCGTCTACGTTTCTTCAGGCGTCGTCGCGCCATTGTTAATCACGAGACGTCTTCCCGAGCTGGTACGGCTCGGCTTGTCAAGTGTGTGTTTCGCGAAGCTGTACGAAAGCTAGGTTTGTGAGCTAGATACAACGAGGTATAGTGCGTCGTCTGGTGAAATATCAAAATGGACAGGATTCCAAACATGCATTCAAAAAGCACTGCTTTTTATAAAAATAAAAAAAAACATTTTTAAAAACGTAAACAATTGTCGTAACACCAGAGACGGACTCCGGTCGTGAAATCTTTTCCTACACGTCTTATTTAAGGGTCTTGAAATGAAGGATTGGTTGAATTAGTACAGCGCCCATAACATGACCCTGAACCAATACAGCGAGAAAGATTTCTCAATTCTTAGTGCTTCTATAGTGCTTTATTCTGGACTAAACCCGACTGATAATTAATCTGTAAAGTGGTCTGGTACAGGATTACGCATGTGCTGATTACTGGGTACTCCATATGCAAGGAATAAAACAATAGAGGGCATGCTGTTACGGGAAAATAAATCAATAACCAGCATGTCCTGAAGTCTTTTATTCCTCTTATACAACAACAAGTTTGCCAATTATTACAATTTCTTTTATTTATTATTCGACCATTCTTTTACAGTACTTTTGTTTGTTTTTTTTTAAATCCATTTACAGCTACGTTTTATGTTGTGGAATGTCTGCGATGCGGGCAAGTTCGTCTTGAAACGTACGCTGAAGCCGAGGTCGTTCCCTCACCGGACCTCGTGAGGTTCGACAAACAAAATAAATAAAACTAAGCAGCTCGTCGTGTTAAGGCACAGACGTTCTCCAGCTTAAACTTAAAGTTACAGCTCTACGTCTGACCGTTACAAAGTGCGAACACTGGAGACTCCTTCCGAAAATGTTAAACAAACGTCTCCACCATGCTTGTCGACAGCATAGATGAAGATACAGCTAAACCTTTAGAGTATTTGAAACCGATTTACGATCATAACCCGATAAAGGGTTAGCTGATTGATTGTTATGATATTGAAGTTTTTGTTTTTTTTTTAAATATGAGCACATGCCCGTACAAGGAAAAATAACTAATCTGTGTAAACAAGGTCTCCAGGCGAACCACGGACTCACAATGGCACTTTCATTTAAAAAGCTCACAATTACAGGTGTTTTTAACACCAACCAGCTTATTTTTGGTTCTTGTTGAAAATACGTCTTCGTTTTCTTCATCAAATCACGCCAACTTCCACATTCTCATATCCTCAGATAACCCCAGCGTCCTGTCGTCCCTTCGAGCGTGTCCTCGTGCTGTTGTAGAAGTTAGCGGCGTGTCTGGCCATTCTCTTGTTCAAGACCTCCGATTTACAAGAGTCCGTCTCAATAACCATGCACAGAGTCACCGGCCCATCATCAGGCACATCTGGAACCGTCTTCAAGGCCTGGGTCTTCCCCAGCTTGGGGTGAAAGCAGCAGTAGTAGAGCATTTTAACCAACAGACCTGTCAGGTAGGAAAGCGGGATGAGGATGAGGAGAATAAGGGAATAGGATTGGCTCGTTTCTAGATCTCTGTAGCACCACCACGTGACCGTTAGGATTGCACTGTCGGTCACGACAAACATGTGGTAGATTGCGCTCCTGCCTCTGGTCCTACCTTCCACGACATTAAACCAGCTGAAGTACCAGATGACGCCTACAGTTGCCCGGTAGAGCCACTCTCCAGCTTTGCTGTCCATGAATTTGGTGTCCTGGAGGGAGGCCCAGAGCACAAACACGAGCCAAAGTGACAGGAAGTGAGCAAAAACGTAACAGGACAGGACGGAGGTGAAGAGGGACACGCACACTACGCGTGGGCCGATCAGCAACAGGTTCCACAGGAAGTAGACGGCAGAGGACAGCCATGTCTGCTTGGTCTTCTCAGGGAGGAAGAAACGCAGCGCGCGGTGGTAGTCCACCACCATCCACGCTACTGAAATGGTAGACGCGACTGCGCTCACATCTGCATGAGAAACACATCACATACATTCTTTTATTTATTTCACACCGCAAACATTATATACTGTAGAATTGCAACGAGTGCTGTTAAAGGAGAATAATAAACGACACGATGGTGGGAAGTTACCGTTACTACCCTGAAGACTCACATTCACTCTCTCACTCTCTCTCTCTCTCAACAGGATATAAAAAATGTCCTCCGTCCAGAAGGTTTTCCCCGTCTCGGAAAACTCGGAAAGTTACGGCTTTCCCTTACACTGTTACGTAAAGCACTGATACTGGAGACTCCTTGCATAAACATCTCACAGAAGACGTTACCATAGAAACAATTATACGTTGCTATTATTAGTTAAATAACAACGCATGTTCTTTTTGAGTTAGATTATTAATTTGTGCATTATTTGAGTTGGGTTATTTGGAGTCCCGTCATACAAGTCACTGTGTACGTAGTAGCTATAGAAACGAAAATGCATTAGAAACCGCGCATTGATATAAACCTTACCGAAAATTTACCAACACCTCCTGACCAATTCGATTGGAGACTTTAAAAGTCTCTGCGATTTAACAGCTAAAATGAACCGTCAGCGTACGGTATATTTTCTCAGTACGTTACTACTAGCCAGGTCACTTCCTCTGAAAGTTCCTCAATCTCATCACGCATTCATCACTCAATCAGCCAGACTGTTATGCATGGAAGTCACATGAAGGTTAAAACAGAAGTGGTTCCTCACACTGGATGGTTCTGGCGTGATTACTGTGGATCATGATGTAGATCATAAGCGAGAGCTGTGGTATGCTCTCACAGAACGTCTCGATCAGCCGCAGCATGCTGAGGTCGTGGGTCAGGTAGGCGGCGTACTCTGAACCCCGTTCTCCTCGCCACCACACGCAGAAGCCCTGCCAGATTGCCGATACGTGCCTGCGGATCAACATCAGAGTATTGGCGCACATTTGATTTCCAGTCCTGAATCGTAACGGACAGGATTAAAACTAAAGAACACAGACAATGGTTTAAAAAAGCCCGTGTTCATCAAAAGATGGTTTAATCCGACCATCTTACAAGCGATTACATCTCTGGGTACTAGCTCTCGAGCGAACGTGAATGAGACTGTAATGAAAGAAAGAGTCTAAGAGAGAATAATGTTTTTTGACGTGGACATTTTTGTCCTCTATGGACCGGTGTGTAACTGTTTTTTTTTTTTTCACTGACTCACAAGGGTTAAAAACGTGATTTATGCTAAAACTTTCCCTCAGGTTATGAGGGATAACCTTCAGGGAAGTCCCTAATTTTCAGAAGTGCAGTCAGAAATTGTGAAGGGGAAGGGTTTCCCCAGGTCTCATGTTTCTTTTAGTAAAAAACAACAACAACAACAACAACAACTTATATTTATATAACTTATAAAAAATATATATATATAATTTTTTTTTTTTTTTAAAGTATTAAAAAATGAAAGGAACATTTCTGAATGAAGGTAAACATCAGGTGTGTGAGATACAATCGAGCTTTCAATGTCCAGAAAGTGAGCAAAGTCTAAAGAGAAAGGCCAGGTGAGTTCATCCCCCCTCAGGTTAGCTTCCACACCAGAGCCTGCGCGTGAACATGAAACCCAGGTGTGCTAAGAGCGCGCGCGCGCGAGTGCTTACCTGAAGAAGAATCCGAGCTGAAACACGTGCAGGAAGCACGTGAGTCTCAGACGCCTTTCGCTGCCGAAAAGGATCATGTGCTTGTGTGTTGTCTGGAAGGTTTTGAGCTCCAGGTCATATTTAAGCCAGAACCAGCTGAACATCTGGACCGTCACGGATGACGTCAGCATGAACCCGATCAGCAAGCCGAACCAGAAGAAATGCCCGTGGCGGAGAAACTCCTGCGCGAGCCACAGGTCCGAGCCCACATCAAACACATAGGTACACACACCGATTACCGTGAACACGAAATCCAGCCACGAGTACCTGGGGAACATCGAGGTGTCCATGGCGAAGACGAGCTGCAGTCAGACCGTGTCTCTGAACGCTACATACTTCCCTTCCTTCTTCTACACGAGAGCAGAAGTTTGGCTGCTTTAAAAAGGAAGCTTGAAAAAGTTCCAGAAAAACCCAATTGCGTAGTTCCGGTAGCAGTAACATTACTTAACGCCTCAATGTTGCTTAACTAAGTTTTTTACACAGTATTAGGAATACATTCATGTATTATAACATTGCACATACACTGCTAAAGTAACTAGGAAGTGGCCTACTCCCGCTTGGTCTGAAATAAGCCCCGCCCATTCTGTGAATAAAGCCACTCCTACTATTTGCATTTGAATGTTCTGTATTTGAATATTAATATACTGTATACACGTCACTTTCAATAAAATCGATTTTTCACCTAGTGTTTTTTTTTTTATGTAAATTTTTTCCAATGGTTTTTTTTTTTCCATCTTCTTTGTTTTAAACTTTTGCTTGGGGATTATAACTCAAAAATGACTCGTTACAGTTTTCAAACCTCAACAATACAGATTTGATGTAAATTATATAAAGATGAAGCATCTGGGATTCCCAGGGAAGCCTATAGACTTTCAAAGTGGTCAAACAAATAAAATAATAATAATATTTTTTTTTTTTTTTAAATAATAATGTTCTACTCAAACAGCTGGATATATGCAGTGATGGGAAACTCGTAATGCTTATTATCAGTAGCACTGTTTAGGTAATGTGCTAGGTAGTTAGGCAATGCTAAGTTTAGCCAGCAGACAATGTTAGCTCGTCAAGAGGAGTTTAGCTATTTTAGATGGCAGTATGGTTCATATCTTCCATTTTGAATCCATGTCTCTTCGCTTCATGGAGGCGAGCATGAGAGACGATTGTGATCAGCTAAATGTTTCACCACTCTGAATAGCCTACGTCTCGTTTGTCACCTTCCATCATAGTTTTAATCAGAGTTTTATCAGAATAGAAAATGATAGACTATAACTTTATTTATTATAGAAATAAGACGTCTTTGGTCATTGCTCCATTAGTATTCAGTGATTGGTTGCTGGGAACAATGGCGATCAGTGATTGGTTGTTGAGAACAGTGGTGATCAGTGATTGGTTGTTGGGAACAGTGGCAATCAGTGATTGGTTTTTGGGAACAATGGTGATCAGTGATTGGTTGTTGGGAACAATGGTGATCAGTGATTGGTTGTTGGGAACAGTGGCGATCAGTGATTGGTTGTTGGGAACAGTGGCGATCAGTGATTGGTTGTTGGGAACAGTGGCGATCAGTGATTGGTTGTTGGGAACAATGGTGATCAGTGATTGGTTGTTGGAACAATGGTGATCAGTGAGTGGTTGTTGGGAACAATGGTGAACAGTGATTGGTTATTGGGAACAGTGGCAATCAGTGATTGTTGGAAACAGTGGTGATCAGTGATTGGTTGTTGGAACAATGGTAAACAGTGAATGGTTGTTGGGAACAATGGTGAACAGTGAGTGGTTGTTGGGAACAATGGTGAACAGTGAGTGGTTGTTTGGAACAGTGGCAATCAGTGATTGGTTGTTGGGAACAATGGTGATCAGTGATTGGTTTTTGGGAACAGTGGTGATCAGTGATTGGTTATTGGAAACAAATGTTTTCAGTTATTGGTTGTTGTGGACAATGATGATTGGTTGTTGGGATCAATGGTGTTCTGTGATTGGTTGTTAAGAAACATTGGTGTTCTATGATTGGTTGTTGGAAACATGGGTTCATGTAAACACAGCTCATTCACATTGGTGGTGAGAAGAGTGAACCACAGCTCCTATAAACAGCAGCTGTGACGTGAGTTGGAGACAGTCTGTGAAATCTGCTCAAAACGCCACTAGATTTGGATGCTAAAAAGTATCTAAAACGTTGCCCATTCTACCAAGAAATTCACTAAGTTGGCAACACTGTCCCCATCATACTCCTGTTATTGTTTTCCCTACTCTAACACATCTGATCCAACTCATCAGCTAATTAACAGTCCCTCTTGAGTTGTAATGGGTGTGTTAAATCTGGGAAAAGACTCAAAAGGACCAGGGCAGAAAACCTGTGGTATAACCAAAGTGTGAGGTTTAGAAATAAACTTGAAATGGTGACACTATAATGCTCAGATTACTTTCTCATAAAATCCAGAAAAACAGTGAATTAGTAGCAAATAATTATTAGAAAGAACGTGTATTTGCTGACGAATACTTTTATTTTAGGGGGCCAAGCACTGAACGTAATATCGACATTTGACCAAAAGATGGCAGTATTGTAACATATGAGCACAAGGTTTTATCGCGAATTAATTGATGATTAAGTCATCTTTCTGTCATGTAATGTATCAGTTGCATTGTTCTATAACATAAATTTTTTTGTTTCATATTAACAACAGTTTTATTAAAATTGCTATGAAATTCCACTTGTTTTAAATGATTGAATAAGGATTTTTTTTAAATAATAATAATAATAATAAACAACTTTCTATTAGAGGAAAAAAGCATTAGTTTGCCGTTTTAAGCCCATTAAACTAACGTTTAATTAGCCTATAATATTGCAGCTAACAGTTTACAGTTGTAAGTGATGGCACGCTTGAATGTCACGCGATTTAAAAATAATTAGCTAAAAAAATACAATAAATTGTTTGATAATAATTAATCAGATATTATGTATAAAATGTTTGTTTAAAAAAAAACGTCTGAGTACATCAGCGGAAAAAACCACGTCTGTTTGAATAAAAAAAAATTATATATATATTTAGCGTGAGTTGATGAAGTATCGCGAGACTTTCTCTGGTTCACGCTGGCTATTCGTGAATTCATCTACGTCGCTAGTTTGCGTAGGCGTGCGTTGACGTAGAGGGAACGTACGCCACGCTGTTTGCGTAGGCTCGCGGTGGGGTGAATTGAGGAGTTGCCGTGAATTGGAATGTCGGTGTGAGAGACTCGTCGGTTACTGAGGCGACTCGGGGACGTCAGAAATAATAATGGGTGAGTCGGAGCTCGCTTTAATATTAAAAGCGTTTAGATGTGAAAGGAAACGTCACTCAGGCTGTTTTAATGTTGGTTAAAAAACGTAATGGTTTTTTTGTTGTTGGGGTTTTTAAAAAAAACAAACAAACACGGACGCAGTTTGCGGGTTTCCTGTGCGAGCTTTTTCTTCATCTTCTCTTCACGCTAGCTAAGAGGAGTGAGGCTAAGAGTCAGCGCTGTGAATTACAGCAAATAAACAACACTCATAACTTTGAGATATTTCCACCTCCACATCTTGTATTATGTTTTTAAAAACAAACATCCAAGTCTTTTAAAGAGTAGTTTAAGGACCGGGGAGCTCACCGAGGTGCTGTAAATACTAATACTAACTAACAAAGCGTTCATAGTGAATGTTTACACAGTGATATGAGTTTACAAATATTATAAACTGCACATTTTTTTCTCATTTAAATGCTTTTTTTGGGTTTGCTTCCAACACTTTCTGAGACTATAGAAGGCATGTGTCCTAACCTGTTAACCCAGACTGACAAACACGCATGATTTAAAGGTGTATTAAAGGTGCAGTAGTCAATATTTCCTGTTAGTACAAATAACGTGCACGGTTATGTAGACATGACGGGAAATAAGCCGTTGTCTCAGAACAAGTGTATTAGACAGCTTTTTTTTTTTTTTTTAAAAGCAGTCTGGAAACGTTTGTTCCGGTCCGGATGTTTGTTTGTTTGTATTCGAATTCGAATGAGCCCCTTGTCAGTCATTTTATAGACACGCCCCTCACCCCGCGTCACGTCGTCTTCTATCATTATGAGGAGGATTTTCAGCGTTTACGTGTTTATAGAGTTGTAATGTCCGGTGACTACGTTTACAAGGATCGCGATAATCTAATCATTGACCTTCTTCTGAGTAAGACGTATAATATTGTGATTAAGGTGTGTACATGAGTCGCTTTTAGAATACTCCTTTCATGTTCAGGTTTTACATGTTATAGAACATGGATGGATTAACGTCACACGTCATTACGTCCCCACGTCACGCCGTCCGACGTTCAATCCAGAATTTCACGTATCGACGTACAGTTGGTCTTCGTTATGGGACCGTATACAGTTTTGTGGGCGGAGCTTTGTGTACATGGGTGGAAATGTGGGCTGGATGAGTGAAGTAAAAATGTATTTTTATTATTATTATTCTGTTCAACTCCACCCATTTAACTGCTATAGACACTTTTTTAAAAAAGTGTATATATATTTGTTTGTTTGTTTATTTGTTTAAAACAAATCTGACCTAATGCTTCTTTTAATTCACTGGGACAACCCTTAGAGCCTGGGGGCGGGGCTTCACGAATACGTCGAGGAAATATTCAAATGGATTAAAAATAAAGAGTCAACAAAAAAAAAGATAAAAACTTTATTAAACTCCACCCATTTAACCTTCAGAGATTTTTATTTTTTTCTTTAACAAACCTTACCAATTGTGGAAAAGTTCACACGCAGTAGACATAACCCCAGACATAACGCTCCAGGAAGTGCTCGCTCATTTCTCTCGCCGCTCTCTGAAACCAAAACGAAACCAGGTATTGACTGAAATGCTGAACATTTCAAATGTATGTGGGTTTTAGGGGAGTTATTAGGTTCCTAGCATGAGCATGCGTGCAGTCGGTATTAATAATAATGATGATAATAATAATGATTAATTTATAGAGCGCCTTTCCGGAGCTCAAGGATGCTTTACAGTAGCAATACAATAATACACAAACAAAGAACAGTCAAAGACCGTACAGTCACTGAGAGGAAAATGCATAGCAACACATTAGGACAAATCGCCCTGGGAAAACAGATGCGTTTGGAGTTGAGATTTGAACTCGGGGATGGATGTGATGTGGTGACGAGTCCGAGCGAGTGAATTCCAGATGTTAGGTGCACCGACACTGAAAGACCTGCCACGTGTAGTAGAGAGACGAGATCTAGGGACAGGGGAGGACCCGAGAGAGCGGGTCAGGTTGTAGGGGAGAAGCCGTTCACTAAGATGGCGAGGTGCCAAACCGTGAAGTGATTTAAATCGAATTAGGATTGTTCTGTATTTAAATGCGAAACAAAAGCGGTAGCCAGTGCCGTTCAGACAGGATTGGAGTAACGTGAGCTGAGCGCTTGGTATGTGTTAGAAGTCCAGCGTCTAGCATTGAAGATATGATGTGTATGTGTGGTATTTGTAGTTTGACAAGCATGATGAGCGCGCTCTCATCTCTGATGCACTACGTGCATCATCCGTTACCTTAATATTACTTAACAGACAGGTGTCAGGAAGAACCGTAGCTGTTTTTCTAGGCCGTTGCCACTCCTGTCATGACTTAAGGAACCCGGAGAGATGTAACGACGCTCCATGTACGTCTGAAAGTGCAGACGCAGAGCAGAGATGGTTTATTGATACAGGATAGCAGCTGCCTCTGTTGAAATGAGATCTGGTGGCCCAGATTGCGACCCGAGTCTGACCTTTTAGCGTGATTAGATTTGCATTCCTTTATTGGTTTTTATTGCTATACCGTGTAGCCTGAACACCACCTCACGGAGTCGGCTCGGTCAGAGCAGGATATAGCTACACTGCGGTCTCACTTCTGGCTTGGATGGATGTTAAATGCGCGGTTAGCGACATCTCCGCCAAATATTTTTACTTTAAGGAAAAAAACCTGGGCTTAACGTGGACCAGCAATTCATGTGGACCAGCAACGTCCAACCAGTGAGGACAAGGAGACGTCTCTGTCTTCTGTGATCTGTGTTCGTTCAGAATGCTGAGAGTTTTTGGGGGCGTGGTGGTTCAGTTGAACAAGACGCTGTATTTGGATTTTGAGCTTCAAAACTGCTAGATATGACTAAAATTTTGCACTATAACCTTTGAGTAGGAGATGCACCAAATCTGGGCTCCTTAAAGGGGGTATTAAAAAAAAAACCAGCCAATTTTTCTCCCAATTTGGTTGAGTGCTAGTTCCTAGCCACCTTTCCTCCATCATACAACAGCTACCGACTGTGAAGGCTCTCACGTGCTTCCTCAGAGGCATGGTGATCTATCTCTTCTTTCGGAACTGTTGCTCATGCTGAACACACTCGGAGGAAAGCGCCATCTGCCCTCTTCCACATACACAAGCTCAGAGATGGCCATGATTGGCTATAAGTGTCGCTGTGATTGACAGGAGAGAGAGTAACTCCCACTCCCGATCCCTCCCACTCGGAGAGCACGACCTCGGGCACGGATAGCTGTGGCATCGTCAGGGTTCCAACTTGCGATCTCGTGTCAAACGCTTCTCTGTTTCTCCAACACCCAAGGACGTCTCCACTACGTGTTCGATTCGCTGCTGGAACACACGGCTTCACGTTCAGTGTGAGAACGCAGCCAAACGAGAAGCAAAACAAAAAGGAAAGTCCCTGCGTTCACGCCAATGGTCTCTGGGAGGGAAAAAAAAAAGATGAAAAGGTTTACAACCAGCACTGCCAAGGCACGAAGTATGTGCAAGTAACTAAAATATGACGAAATTCGTCGCCGTGAGTGACCGAGAGCTTCCTTGAAGTTCAAGCATGGTTTTTATAAAGGGTCTAACCGTAAGTCTTGAATAAAATATCAGAAACGCAACGAGCCACGCTGGGCCACAACGCAAAGGAAATGAGAAAGCGTGGCTGTTTTGACAGTAAACTGAGGTGAGTCCGGCGGTCAGAATCAGGAGTACTCGTTCCCTCTCAGAGCTCAGCACCAGACAAGCGATGACGCCAGAGAGAGGTAAACTGCTGGCCCCGTAAACAAATCCCAAGCCTGACTGAGAGTGCGCTTCGGCAAGCCATATTTAAAATGATTTGGGTGTCATTTGCATCCCGGAGCACGAGTGAGTTGTGTTTAACGTTGATGCGCATCACATCTGCGCGCTCTTCAGTGCATCCGTGACCCTGAACTTTTCCTCACGAAGCAGCGATTTATGTTTCGTCGCAGCCCCAGACAGCACAGAGTCGTCTTCTCTTAGGAACCTGTGCGACGTGATTAGATTAGATTACTGGGAGTAAACGGGTCGTTTCCTACGAGCGTAGTTTCAAGGATTTGCTTGGTTTCGCAGTAAGTTTCGCGACCGCAGAATCACCAGATCCTGAAGGGACTGCGGAGCGACCTGAATATGCCGTCTGCTTTCTTGCTGCAATTAAACCGGCCACGCCAAACGGATTCTGCTGTAAACGTTTTGGACAAACTGTCACGAGGACGCTGCCGATGACCGGATATATAAAGTGCCCGAAAAAACCGACAGAAGTAGAATCGGAGCGCATCAAATCTCGTTAGCCTTCATTACTAAAACCTTTAAGAGGTCCGCCAGCTATAATTTACCAAACCCTTCAGCTAAAACGAGACCGTGGGGCGTCCCGTGTGCTAAAACATTCTGTTTTTTCCTTTCCAGTCAGCCATGTTGGCGACTCCGCATTTGTCCTATTGCTCAGTTTGTCTATTCTGACTCAGAGTGGCGTTGATGTTTTTTTTTTTTTTCCGTTTTGTTTTTGTTTTAATTGGGACCATCTCGGCGTCGCACTGCTTTGACGAGAAAGCCAGAAACCCTTCAATGAAGGGTGTGTAGGCGTGAGTAGCTCTGAGAACGTATTTGCAAGTCATTCCTCGGTGCGAACGGACCGTGCGGCGGTTAGCGGACGGTGTCCGTCTCTCTCTCGCGCGGACTCGCTCTCGGACCGGACTTCATGCGAGTGTATACGCCTTCCCTCGCGAGCCGCTCCAAGAGGAAAGCTGTTCTCTGTACATACGCTCTAAAAATACCCCTAAGGAACCGACCACACAGTTTACTGTACACACCGATGAACCCTGATGCTCTTGAGAGGACTTGAGGAAGTTGCAGCGGTGTGAGATGGTACACATACGTCCGTGTTACCGCTGAACATCTCCCAAGGTGTTCGAGTCGATTTAATACGCGGTCTTTAAACCCGGTTACGGTGGTAATGGCTTCAGTGCAACGTCTTAAGCGACTGAGTGTTCGACTGGCCTCCACACTAGCGGGATCAGGGCCATGAGATATGGGAACCTCGTGAAGAACAAAGCTTTTCCGCGTTCTCGTTTTCTGTTTCTAGTGGTGGTTGCTTTCGCTTTGTCTGCATGAACTTTGACCTGTGAAGTCGTGAGCCTCTGCTGCTACTGTGTGACTCGACGTTATCACTCGATATCGGTTCGATCAGTCAGAGTTTAACACGGCCCAAGAGGTTTCACTGCAGTTCTGCTCCGTGTGTAGTCTGACTCCTGAAGATCTGGAGTTCAGTACCCCTGTCATACGGAAATAAACATCATGTCGCTGGTGGAGATGAAGGGATTAGGGAGGGAAAGGAAGCGCATTCGTCTCTCAGGACTGTCCCACGTTGGAGCGTCTCACTGGAGTGTGTT